>NC_135784.1:209321927-209969427 GCF_051106095.1 Pogona vitticeps
TATTCTGAAAGTTGTTCTTCCTGATGTTTCGCCACTGTATTAAATGCCACATTCTTCCATGTGAGCCTGCGAGATCTGGAGATCCTGGAGTGAGGAGCTTCTCTCGCTCTCACTGCTGCCAGAAACATGTTTTCATGAAGGCTTTCACGGCCGGGATCTAATGGTTGTTGTGGGTTTTTCGGGGTCTTTGGCCATGTTCTGAAAGTTGTTCTTCCTGATGTTTCGCCAGTCTCTGTGGCCGGCATCTTCAGAGGACTGGACAGAGTTCCTACTCCAGTCCTCTGAAGATGCCGGCCACAAAGATTGGTGAAACGTTAGGAAGAACAACTTTCAGAACACAGCAAAAAAGTCCAAAAAACCCATAACAATCAGAAGCATGTTTGTTGGGGACATGACAGAGTGGTTTCTCTATGGCTGCTCCCAGCTCTGAAATTCTATCAAGAAGGACATGGCTGGTCTCTTCCCTGTTGCCCTTCCGCCACCCCTTGTTATTCCCATTGTCCTTCAGCATTTAAACTGGCCTATTGTTGGAAGGTTTCATTGGCTGCCTGCTCTCACTTCCTTTTATGCACATGCCTCATGAACTGTGTTTGAATCTGTTTTTTATATCTTAAAGGTATTTGCTATTATTTGAATGTACTCGTGTCAGTCAACTTGAGTGTCTTTTTTGGCAGAAAGGCAAGATTTAAAGTACATAACTCATGTGATGATAGAGGCCTCTTGTGAGTGTTGTGGAGGTTGTTGTGATGAGGTCCCGTACTTCAGTATTTGCCACTGAACACTGTAATGCATCTGCAAAGTAGCACAGAATCCAGTTCATGATTTACATCTGCATAGGTTAAATGGAGTAGCTCACTACGGTGAATAGCTACTAACTGCCACAGCGCCAGTGGTGTTATGAGACATGGGCCCCAGTGCGTAGCAGGTGCATACCCAGAAATGTGACTAATGCCTTGGTAGTTAGTAAAATTTCACTGTGGTGAGTTACATAGTTTAACTTGTGCATGCTTAAGAGACCAACAGGATGCTGGCTAGCAAGAAGTTTATGAAGCCTCTTCTGGAACTTCGGAAGCCTCTCTCCCCACAATAACTGCTTGTAGTCAAAGCACAGTGTGGGGTGGAACTTAGTGGACAACGTTTTTAAAAAGCCAGTGAGGAAATATTGTGTGTGTCCGCACGCACACGCGCATGCACCCTGCCTTGCTGTTTGTTGTGGGGAAGGGGGCACAAAATCCAGAGCTTGGATACTGTGATGATCCTTTATCCAGGCTCTTCCCTGGTCTAAAGTACCACTGCCAAGAACTGTGGTTGCTTCAGGGCAGGAGTCATACAACCCCAGCAGCAGAGTAAAAGACAGTGTCCCCCTTGTGTTGCCTCCAAGTGATCAGAAGGTCTGAGATGCATCCTGAGTTTTTGTGCAGGCTGCAAAGGAGAGATCCAGTGGCTAGAAGATTTCCAAAGCTCTTGTCGAATCTCATGTTATAGCCTGGCTTGTCTAAACCACAAGGTTTGCTAAGTTTTAAGAAGGAAGAGCACTGGGGCAGGGAGCAATGCCAAAAAAAAAAAAAGCTTTCCACTGTGACCAGCTGTTTTAGAGGCATGGGTGAGAGCAGTCTTGGCATGTCTAGTCTCCAGAGCATTGTTGTTTATGCAGCCAGAATGGAACCAACCATACAAGGGACAGAAAAGAAAAAAGTTTCTTTTTCCACCTTGTCTTCAGCTCAGTGTCCTGGAACTTACTAGGTCAACATGGATGAGTCTCCATGGATTGGAAGAGGTCAACTAGAAATCCATCCATCCATCCATCCATCCATCCATCCATCCATCCATCCATCCATCCATCCATCCATCCATCCATCCATCCATCCATACATACATACATACATACATACATACATACATACATACATACATACATACAATTTGACAGCTTGGCTTTGTGGAAAATCAGTGAAACTTTGCTTGAGTGGGGCGGGTTTCTTCCGTGGCTATTGCAGCCCCCCTCCCCAATTAGTAGATGATTCCTCAACTGCCATCCGGTCTCTATGAGAAGCCAAGCTTGCTGCTGCCCCTGTTTTACTTATTACATAACCATAGACTTTTGGTGGCACTTGTCTGCTCTGCTGAGAACCACGCTTTCCCTTTGTCAGAGGTGCAAAACACCATACAATAGGACTTGTCCCTTTAATTCGGTTGTTAGGCTTTTGTGCCTGCCGTCTTCCCCCCTGGGGGACTCTCCTCTCTCCACTGCTGCTCCCACAGAGAGAAGAGAGACCAGTTCTCCTCCTCCTCCTCCTCCTCTGCGAACAAGTAGCTAGTCCTTAGCTGACATGTTATTCCGGTGAAGCTGCTGTTTACGTCCCTCAGACGGTGAGGCAGGTGAAACATTGACATGCATTTGTCTGGTGGCTTGTGTACAAGAGGGCTTGGCTGGTGCATCTTTTTTTTTTTTTTTGGTGAACTGAATACGATCATCTGAAAAAATCCTCCAGCTTCTCTACCTTTCTGACAGGCAATTTCTCTTCTGTTTCTCTCCCCCCCCCCCCCCGTTTTCTTCTCTGCCAAGGAAAAAAGGAAAAGGCAGACAGAAATAGAAGGCAAGAGACAGCAGCTCGAGGAGCAGATACTTCAGCTGCAGCATTTCAAGGTAAGGACTGGGAAAGGGAAGGGCCGGACCTGTTTGTTATTAGACATGCCGATCACACATGGGAAAACTGGGGGGGAACCTGTTCCGACATGAAGCAGCCTGCACTGCCGGAGCCTGCCTCTTCCAGCTAATCAGCTCCTTGGCTGGCTCTCTTCTCTCTGTGTGTGATTCCCATTTACAGTACCACATTCCTCAAAAGGAATTGAGTTGTAGCGTGGGGGGGGGGACAATACATAGCATCTGTTTGCAGTCGCCACATATGTATCATTCCTTTTCCTCTCCTGTCCCCCCCCCATCAGATGGAATGGATGTGGATTTGGGTGTGTTCGCTGCATTGCTTAAATGGTTCCTTTCCGGCTACACAATTGCTTAGGCTTTCCTGACTCTTATTACAACAGTATTTCATCTCTATATGTGTGTGTGGGGGGGTATGAAATAGAGAATGAGAACGAGAGAACGTGCTTCTCTATATGAAGTTATTCAGTCGAAATATATATTCAGAACTGTAGAGGTTAAAGAGAGGTTTGTTCTGTGTTGAGATATATAAATGAAAGGATTCAGGACTGAAAACTTCGAACACTGTGGCAATATCTATTCTGACCGACCATACAGGTTCATCAGGTATCTGTGTATAAGCACACCTTGCTTACCAGGATTTCAGCAATCCAGATTTTTCTGAGCATCAGGTGCATCTTGAGGGAGGGAGAGAGCTAAGTGGGTGGAGTGTGCAAAAGGTGTCAGGCTGGATCCTTAGCCTCTCCAATTGAAAAGATCAATGGGCAGATGATGGGGTGAAATATCATTGCCCATTTTCAATCCCTGGTGAGCTACAGCTTGATAAAGGACTATTTACCTCATATAAAGGGGCATCCTATGTTTTTATGCCTTGGTGTTTTTTTCCGTCTACCTTCCTGATAAAACCAGAATTGATCCCGAATGGGAATCTGATACTGTGGTAACTGATGAAAGCTCAGCAGGTTTCATCCTTGTCAATAGGAGGATGGGAGACAGCCTGGAAACCCTACACAGAATGTGCTGAGCTTCCCAAGGAAATGTAGGGTAGAAATGTAAATACACACATGCCTACATCAGGAGAGGGAAACTTGGAGGATATCCCCTATGCCCACAGAAGTGGTTGATAGCTTCAAGCAGCTCTATTTTCATAATATTTATGCATATAATAAATGAACAGTTTTTACACAGATTTATTCATATAAATTTTCCCATATAGAAGTATTTGTTCTGTTATTCTTATGCCATAAATACTTGCATATGTATCTTTTGGGAGAGGGGCATCGTGTGACGTTGACTACAGTGGTTATATTTACCTGCCCAATAATTCACATTTGCACGGGTGGGGGACTTCTTCTTGTCCCACCACTGAGGGCGGGGCACAATGTAGAAATATAGAAGAGGGATTTCTCAGCTGTGGCACCACAGTTTTAGAAAGGGGGCTTCCTCCGCTTGGAGGCCTTACTCATACTAAGATTGGCTTTATTCACGTGCCAAGTTAAAATTTGGCTATTCACCTGATAATTTGCCACTTAGGGAAATCACTTCCAATCTTTTAGTTTGCTGGTTGTTTCCTTCTTTCAGTTATCCACTAGTTCTGGAGTATTTTAAAATGCTGAGATTGAGAAAGGTTCTTTTTATGTGACCTCACTGATTGCTGTCCACGCTGAGATCTTTCAATACAGAGTAAGTTAGAATGCTTACATACATACATACATACATACATACATACATACATACATACATACATACATACATACATACATACATACATACATACATACATACATACATACATACATACATACATACATACATACATACATACATACATTCTGGAATGTGTCTACTTTTAATACAATTTCAGCAAGAACTGAACTAAAAATTATCAGATATTCTTATACAAAAAAAATCCTCAGATTTTTTTCCCCTTACTACCACCAAACCTAGAAAAAGACCACTTTCAAGAATTTCTGTCAGAGATGCCCCTGCCATTTTTGTCTCTTTGTTTTTGCTTCTATTTGGGGGGGGGGGTAAATTGGTGGCAGCTGCTCTTTCATCCCCATAGAACCCCCCCCCCCGATTAATCCTAAATCCAGAGTGAAATAGGGAATGCTGGTGTTTCAAAGGAATTCTTGATTTCTTGGTGAAATTCTGTGACCCAATTTTTCTGCTAAATTTTGATGGATGTTTTTTGTCAGGCTGAGTGCTACAGAAATAAACTTCAGTGGCCTTTGTGAAACTAGCAAAGCCACATGTTGTCCACAGCAGTGGTTCCACAACGTTGGGTCCCCAGATGTTCTTGGACAACAACTCCCAGAAATCCTGGCAAGCACAGCTAGTGGTGAAGGCTTCTGGGAGTTTTAGTTCAAGGACATCAGGGGCCCAGGTTTGGGAATCTTATAAGATTTAAAATAGTAGTCAGTGTCAAGGCCATTGCTGCTGCTTCTTTCAGTGACAACAACAAGGAAAGGAAAGGAGAAAAAGGAATTTGTGGCAGAGAAGCAGAGATGACACTGCTAATGGCGTATGGCTCCTATCCAACCAAAAGAAACACTGGAATAATTTTTCTTCAGCTGGAGAAATTTGTTGAAGAAATTTGTTGAAAATTCTCTCCCTTCAAATAGGAGGGAGAATTTCGAGAGGCCATGTCACACAGCTCTACTTCAGGCACATTTATTTTTATTTTTATGAATAGACTGGGCTGACAGCCTGGCCCATCATGAATGTTTGATGGAGAGGAACAATACAAAAAAGATTAAAATATAGCTGTTCTTCGAGCCACCACACTTTCCCTAACCTATTTCTGATCATCAGAGCCTAATTGAAATAAAACCATTGTGTGATGGACTCTGGGAGATTCAAATTACGTGCTGTATTAAATTTTGGATCCAGCCTCTTTCTTCTAGGAACAGAAGGGATTTCTCAGAAGGCTTCTGAAAAGTGGAGCATTTCTTTGACAGAACAGGCCAGCACCATTTATTTTGAAACAGTAGCCAGGAGTCCATTTCAAGCACTAAAGATAAAATAAGACAGTAGGTGACTAATAGTTTGATGCACTTTTGTGACATGCAAAATCTGCTGCTAGAGGCAGCTGCCTCAGTATGCCTAATGAAAAAGCCAGGCCTGCACTTATCCTCGAAAGTGGGACACCTTTTGTCAGAAGAGTGTACACTTAGGGCTCCAGGAGATAGGGATGTAAGTTTTCAGTTTTTTTTTCTTCACATGGAAAGAACCACAGAATTGTTCTGGTTCTGGTAAAAAAAGTTTCTAAGAATCTGGCACTTCCTTTATTCAGAGTATAAGGCAGAAAAACTCGTAAGCATGGAGAGATCAGCCCAGTCTCATCGAATCCTCTCTACATGCACACATAATTAGCTGTTTGTGACAGAAAAGTTGCCCTAGATATACTTTTAGGCAGAAAAAGTACCTTTACCAACAGTTACCAGCTTGTAGTTACAATCAGAAGGAAAAAGACAGTAAAATGTAGTTCCGGACATGGAGAGAGCACCCATGCCTGCTTCTCAGAGGATGATCAGGGAAGAGGAAGAGAAGAGGGCTATGAATAAAACTATAGCATTCCAGATTAACAGCAGGAAGTGGCTTGTCCCAAATGCCAGGGATGGGAAGAACTTTACCAACGACGTTATAGTAAAGAACAACCACTTTTGGGCTGGACTCCACACTAGGACCAAAAAAGGCCAGACTTATTCAAATTGGCCTTTATGTCATTTGATCAGTAAAAAAAAAAGAGAGAGAGAGAAGAAAATCCATCTGTTTATACCCACAGTGAATTCCCATTATTTGACCCATGTAGTCACAGCCTTAGTCTGTGACAGGGCACAGTAATCTGGGGTGCTCCAAACAAGAGAAGGAGAACAGAATAAACTATTTTTCATTGCCCAAGATGGCATACAGCACTTTGCAGACCTGTTCCTGACTACCAGGAATGTTATACTTGAGTGGAAAATGGTTCAGACAAGCACAATTTCTCACAGAGGTCACCAGGAATGGGGAACCTTTGATTTTGCAGGTGCTGTTTGACATCAGTTCCCTCCAGCTCCCACTAGTTACAGCCATTAGTGAGGGATAATGGGGGCAGTAGATTGTCAGTATCTAAAGTGTCCACAGGTTCCTCAGTCCTGGTATACACACTCCTTTCTGTTGTCCCCCTACCTCTTCTAATAAATAGATCTTAACATGACTTGGTTTTTTAAAAAAGAAAAGAAAACACACAGGACACGATAGTCTGAAAAACTAGTTTTTCATGGATAGGAAATATAATGATTTCTTATTCCAGTCACCTTCAGCACTCTGAAACCTGTTGCTTGTCTCCCCTCTCCCTGTGTTGTTTGTATTTTGTGCCAAAAAGAGTGGGGGGGGAGGGAGAGGGAGAGAGAGAACCTTGTAATTTCTGCATAGAATGACAGGCTGTACAAAATACAAGTCTTTGCAGACAATAAGCAAAACATATTCTGGGAACCCTGTTATTGCATTCTCTTACAGTGGTGTAAGAGAAACGGTATTAACTTGTAGCAGCAAACTGCTTCATACTAATGAGTTACTGGCTGTATTCCAGCATGTGCCCCTGACTGGTCATGCTCTCGGGAATGCAACCTGCACCTTGTTCATGAGCAGAAATTTGCCATAAGACTTGTGTGATTTTCCTTACATAAGCATGAACTGGTAATAGTATTCTGGCCTTTGTGCCAAAATGTGAGAAATACACAAAAGTTCTCATAATCTCATTCTATTTGGGAAAACATTTGAACTTGCTACATTAAAGAAGGGCAATCTTATTATTCCATGATAACCCAAGAGCTGCTTATCTTACCAACAAGTGACGATTTATATCTCTGTTGTCACCCTAAATTTGGAACTAATGACTATCTCGAGATAACCATAAGGACTGCTGGATTCCGGGGATTGTCGTTCGAAAAAGAGAGTTTTCTCAGCTTTAGAAATATATCTGTCCATAGGAGGGAGCTCTGGGTTCTGGGTGCATTCTCAGATGCCTTCTTATGTTTCCGTATCTTTAAGCCTTGTGGTTCTGTGTGTTGAATTGGGCGCCTCTCCATTCAGAAAACACTTTCAAACTGATCAAAGGAGGTCAGGTGGCAAGGCTTGTCTCATAGTACAGTTTCTGAATCTGGTTCCTCCAGTATGAAGGACAACTTTCATCTGGCCTTGCGGCAGCTGCCTCATGCATTTGGCCTTGATTCTTTTTGTTGACGTGCTGCAGAGAATTCTGGGTCCTATACTGTAAGTAGTTGCTGTGGAGAACTGACAAGACCTGCGAGAGTCTTTTAGGGAAGTTCGGTTGCAGTACCGAAAGAGTGTTGCTTTGGGCCACAGATTTTGTTTAGGTGAAAAGGCAGCAAATTGTTGGTTATTAATGTATTTTTATTATATTTTTCACTGCTGTGGGGAAGTACTTGGAGGATTCTCTACCCTAGGCACCATAGTAACTTGGTTGCCATTAGGTACGATGCCCTGTGCCCTTGCTGGGGAGGGTCACCATTTGCTGCTTCACCTCAAGCAGCAAAATGTCCTGAGCCAGATCTAGTTGCCTGTCACAGAGAATTTTTTTAATTGAATATCAGCTTCGGAAGAACTCTGAGATGTACCAGAGCACAGTTTGGAAAACAAGTTAGGTACTGGATGTGTGAATCGCTTGAAAGAAATGGGAAATTAGTCATAGGACTTTCTGAAAAAGAATCCAATGATGGATCAATTTGTTATTCATAGATCATAGAGGTTTATTATCACTGCACGAGATTGCAGTGATGTGCTGACAGAGGAAATCAACATTCTACAAGGCAGTTCTAAAACGAGAGACAGCCCAAACACAATAATATAACTTTGCAACTGGACTTTGATTCAGCACCAGTTTTGGCACAGATGTAGCAGACAGACTGCTCTTGCTTTACAGCAAATATGGGGAAGTTTTGGAAAGGGTTTTCAGGTTATGATTTTTTTAAAAAAATAAAACTGTTTTCAAGGAACTTTAAGTATACCCTGATTTAAAACAATTCAAATAAATTGAAGAGACCAATCTTGCTTATTTTGAAAGACAATGGTTGGCCTCACCCATTTTTTATATTTGGAAGGAATCCAGGCTGCAGGGGCTAAAACACTGATCCTCAAAAAAGGCTTTCAAAAGTGTAAAACAGTAACTTTCATATAAACTGAGCATGTGTGGAACAAGCTTACCTGCAAGACAGTTCCAAAGTAGATACATTGTTGCAGCTTGGAGGTATGGGGAGGGGAGATATTTAGAAGTCAATGAAAGGTCACAGAAACAGTCAAAAGGTTTTCTTTGAAGAGTCAAACAAACAAACCCAGGCTTGCTTTCAATAAAGTAATGGAGTGACAATGCTCCAGAAAGGGGCATTTTGCCATGAATTAGCATGCAGTTTTGTAAGGCATATTCTAAATATTTCTGTGTTACAAAAGCAAAAAGCAGTTAAGTTTGTCCAGCCCTGAGTGCTTTCAGTAAACATTTCTGAAACCAGGCTCGTGGCTTACGTCTTAAGAACAATGGCAGCAATCAAGATAGTCTATCTACAGCAATGGTTCCCAGCCTTGGGTAACCAAGATGTTCTTGGACTGCAATTCCCAGAAGCCTTCACCAGTAGCTGTACAGGCCATGGTTCTCAATGATCTCGAAGGCTATATTATAGTTAGGTCTAAGACTAAGTTTAGTCTTGGAGTTGCAGTCCAAGGACACCTGGCCACCCAAGGTCAGCAATCATTGATGTACAGAATACACTCTTGTTCTCACAACTATCCACTCTTGTTGAAGAACAGCCATGACAGTTGCTTTGTGTTTGGGTGAGAAGTGGTAGCGATGAAAAAAGGAGTTAGTTTCTGGGATTTGAATTTCCCTTGCTTGGTGTCACATTTTGAATGGTAGTGAGCTCAAGAGGGTATCTTGCTTACTACCATTGGTTTTGTCAACATTCAGTCTGCCGTTTGCTATGTAAAACTTTGTATCATTTTTTCTGCTGTCAGCGCATATTATGCACCTATATTGGGCCATTTCATGGTGTTCTGAATTGTGGATAGGTAAAGGTACAGGTTCCCCTTGACATTTAGTCCAGTTGTGTCTGACCCTAGGGGGTGGTGCTCATCCATGTTTCCAAGGTGTACAGCCAGCGCTTGTCCAAAGACAGTTTCTGTGATCATGTGGCGAGCATGACTAGACATGGAACGCCATTACCTTACCACTGTGGTGGTACCTACGTATTTATCTACTCGCATTTGCATGCTTTCGAACTGCTAGGTTGGCAGGAGCTGGGACAAGTGACGAGAGCTCACTCCATCGCGTGGATTTGATCTTACGACTGCTGGTCTTCTGACCTTGCAGCACAGAGGCTTGTGTGGTTTAATGTAACTCATGCATAAGTCCCATCAGCCCTGGCCAAAACAGGCATGGTTGAGGAGTTATGACAGTTGTAGTTAGGGATGCATAAGAATTGTTGGCATTTCTCACCGTATGCTCCCAAAATTTGCCTTAGATGCCAGAGGACTTTTTACCAGTTTTAAAGTTAGTAGAAAGGCCTATGGATTGCAGCTACATCCTCACTTATGAAAATTCTGTTGCCTATAATAGGAACTTCCACTAGCAGGATGAGAAGTCTTTTGTTGTCCAAATTTCTTTCATTCATTTAGGCATTAGAAACTGCTGGCTCAAGAGAGCGTGGGAGGTAAATCATTGCAAAATAAACCTTTTATGAGTTATGAATATTAACACTGTTCAAAATCAATGTCAGCTGATATTTCTTGAGCATTATTTAATGAACCACTGGAACTAGAGTAGCTGGATTGCATCCTCATTTTAAAGATTCTGTTGTGCTGAAATAGTTACAATACTGTATTATATTAAAACTACTGTGCTTTTTTATTCTTGCAGATGTAGTTATACTACATCCCATTATATTGAATGTTTATTTCTTTTGCGCATATTCTATTTGATTCCTGTTTTATGGCACACCATTATGTCCATGTTATTGGTTTTAACTTGAAGGTATTTGTTAAAACCTATACACTATTTTAAAAAAATCATTAAAATGCTATTTATGGTTCAGCCTTAAAGAAAGATGCAAAATAAGCACTTTTTTTGGTGCCTCTGGTTATCTGTACTGGAGATTCACAGATGAAAAAGTACACATGTTAAGAGAATCGTACTAAAGGATGGGAAAAGGTGTGGACTTTTAATCTGCCTTGGACTATAAAGAACAAAGAACTCCCTTGCACATGAACTGTGGATTTTCTCAAGTGTAAATATTCCTAGTTGTAGTCCAATGACATCTGGAGGGCTGCACATTCTCCATTCCTGATGTGTAAATTTTCAAGGCTATACATTTGTGGACTGAAATTGGATACTGTAGCACCCTGCTTCCCTCCATAAATGGTATATTGTCCTGGCTGATGAAAGTAATTCAGTCAGTTAGGTGGGTGTGCCTCCCGATGTTGTGGGTGCACCATCACTGATTGGACAGACACCTGCCCAGGATGATATGAGGTCCAGGATGATATGAGGTTTCCTGCCTTGAGCAGGGGTTGGACTAGAAGACCTCCAAGGTCCCTTTTGACCCTGCAACGATTCAAATCTGAGGAAAACTGCTAAACATATGTGTACACAATAAAAGAAAAAGGTTAAAAAATGGGACAATTTGACTGCTATCTTTGGATTGTAGTTCTTACTGTACTATATCAATTTATTTTTAATAGTTTGATTTTAAAAAATTTACTTACATCTTTTGTATACACCTGTTAACAATCATGACTTTTAATTTTATTCTGATATATGTATACACATCTTTCCTCCTAGGACTTTGTAGCCAAACAAAGAAAATCATGGTTACATACAACAATCTGAAACAAAACCTCTGACCCATTTAAACACACACACACACACACACACACACACACACACACACACACACACACACACACACACACACACACAGAGAGAGAGAGAGAGAGAGAGAGAGAGAGAGAGAGAGAGAGAGAGATACGAAACAACAGCAAGTCATTTTAAAAAGAGGGATAATATAAGCATTTAAAATATGCAAAAGACATATTAAGAGCTAAATGCAGTTGCAGGGCATTGCTAGAGGAGTTCAGTGAACAAACAAAACTTTTAAATTCAACGTTTATGTAATTCCTATTGATTCAGTGGATCTGTTCTTATTGGGATTAACCATTAAATTTGACCCTAAAACCACATATCGGGAAAGCTAATAAATGGATTCCTGGGAAAAAAAGGTCGTTACTGGGTTTTCGAGGGTCTTTACTGAGAAGGGATGTCAACTGGTGCAGCCAATGAAAAGGCTCTCTCTCTCTCTGGTCCAAAGTAACTGAGTCTATATCTGGAATTGTTGGGACATAAAGTATAAGAAAGTTTCTGAAAATCTCCTGATTGTCAGGGTAGCTGTTATGGGGTTGGGGGTGAAGGGGAGGGCTCCACAGCGGCACTAGATCAGAACAACCTCAAAATATAGCCAAGATAAAAGTCAGCAAGGGAAAATATAAAATGTGCAAGATGTAAAAGGGCAGGGGGAGGGACGGAGCAATACACTTAGTTCTTGAGATTTGAAAAACCTGGGGAAAAATAGTAGATAGATTTTCTTTGTCTGATGCCAGGAAGGCCACAATGTAGATAGTAAGGTGCAGACTAAGCCCAGGACTGTAGCTAAGGTGGGAGAACAAAGACTTGGCTTCAGGGCACCAACATTTAGAGGGCACTCTAAAGATAAATCTGCTGGCGAATGTGAGGAAATAAATGGCAACACCTTTTGGCCTTTCCTTTAAAAAAAAAAAAAGATAAACTGTCTCTTGGCTGGATAGCTCAGTGAGTCAGAAACTGGAAGTTCAGTTCCCCACTGTGCATCTCAAAAGAGCCAGCCTTGCACCACCTGGACAGTCCCGGGATGCCCACAGAAGGGAATGATAAACCACTTCTGAGCACTCTTTCCCTGGAAAACCTGGAATGGGTTGCCATAAGTCAGAATTAACGGCACACCATTATTATTAATCAATATTTCTTTTGGTAGGAGCCCCGTTTTCATCCTTTTCTGTGGGTGTCTCAGAGCAGAGCAGGTAGGAGATGTTGATGCTTCCTCTATGTGCCAAAATGGCTGCCAAAATCACCCTGTTAAACTATTCTTCTAAGGGAATCCCATAACCAGGGTTAAATAACTGAACACTCCCCGACCCCTTTTTGTGTTTTAAACTGAAGGGTTTACTTCTATCTGTTTGATGTTGGAGCCGAACCAAGTATGGCCCGGGGAACATTGCTGATCTGCAGCTCTCAACGTTGCTGTCCTGGCTAGAGCAGAGGGGAGTTCTGTTTCCAGCAGCATCTGGAGGGCCACGCGTGTTCACACCTCTGATTTATATAATCTTGTTAAGCTGACATGGATGAATTTTGTATCCCAAAGGATCTAAAATTCTTTTAATTAAAAGAATCAATTAAATCTTTATTTATTTGCATCTTGCACGTGCCCCTCCCCCTTATATTTAAGGTGCTTCAGAACACAAGAAGGGGCTTTCTACCGTAGGAGAAAGAGACGGAGTCAACGGAGTCCAAAGGCAGGACTAATTCAATGTTGAATAATCTTGTGCAAACAAAACTGAAGCCAAGATATAAGGCCTGAAGGGGACGGAGTGTGTGTGCCTGACAGTGACCCTTGAAATTCATTGCAAATTTCATGGACATGAATTCCTCTCTACGCTGAGCTAAGGGGTTTTTCTAGTGGTTCTAACATGTGTCTTTAGAATTCACTGGAGTGTCCTCAGTCTGTACCTACTTATTACTGAGCATTCCAGTTTCCATCAGTGATTCATTCTTGATGTTTTCTGTCCTCACACTAGCCACGGTACAGGAGACATGCCCATCCTGAAAATAACTTTAGGTGCTCAACAGTCTTTTCCTCCTACTGCTGACCTGATGCTTTAAAAAGAATGGGAATGGCCCAGATTTGTGCTTTTGGCAGTATAATTAGCAAGAAAGGATTAACCATTTTAAATCTGTAGTGAAAAAAATATATGCCTACTGCAAAGCTCTGTGACTTGCTACTGTATTCTTAATGATGTGAAGGCAATCAATAACCATACATCTATTCATTTAATTAGGTTGATTAAAATCTCCATTAGAGATCAATAACACTTAATCTGTGGTTGAGCAGGGCTTACTTCTTTTTAGTTGTTCACAAATACAAGAATATTTAGATGTTATGACTTCTGGACATCAGGACTCATCACTTGAAAAACAGTGACAAGAGTTTCAACCCAGATTCAACCAAGGTTTCCCTTGGATCGCATGTAGATTCAGTTCTTTAAAAAAAGTCATATTTATGGATGTGGGATATTATGCTTCTGTATCCATGATTCAGAATACCAGGAAATAGCCTAATATTGCTGCACAATACCATATCCACATTACCATCAGGAAAAAGGATGCCAAGCTTTAACAGCAAAGGGCAGCCTGAATTTTGACACCAATAGCAACAGTCAAGATCATCTACAGGATACCCTTTTGTTTGTGCTCACTATACAGTGGTGTCCCGCAATATGATGACCCCGCAATACGACAAATCCGCTGGATGGTGACTTTTTTGCAATCGCTATAGCGATTCGGTCCTTGCTTCGGGAACCGTTTTTTCGCTAGACAACGATTAGAAACAGCTGATCGGCGGTTTGCAAAATGGCTCCCCACTGTTTTCCGGACCAATTCTTCGCAAGACAGGGATCTCAAAATGGCTGCCCTATGGAGGATCTTCGCTGGACAATGAGGTATTTCCCCCATTGGAATGCATTGACCGGTTTTCAATGCATTCCAATGGGTTTTTTCCGCTTGACAACGATTTCGCTGTACAGCGATTTTGCTGGAACGCGTTATCGTCATCATCCGGGGCACTGTAATTCAAAAAGTGACACCAAGCAAGGGAGAATTCCAAAGACTGACTCCTTTTTCCATGAGTTGACTACTTTATTTCATTTTTTATTTATTTTATTTATTGTATTTATACCCCGCCTATCTAGTCATTTCGACCACTCTAGGCGGCTTACAACATAAGGATAACAAGTTCTAAAAAAATTTATAACAATTAATTAATTAAATGATTCTATAAGATGGGAAAAATAAAAATAAATCAAATAAAGAGGAAAAAAAGGAAAGAGGACAGGAATTAACTGGAAGGGAAGGCCTGCCTATACATCCATGTTTTTAGTTGGTTCTTAAAAGTACTTCTTACCCAAACACAAAGCAATTGTCATGGTTGTTGTCGTTGTTTACAAGTAGGAATGATATTGTTTAGGACTGCTTGTTTCTGCAAGAGGAGGGGGAAAGTTTTACATTTAAACTTGAACTTGAAAACCATTTTGCGTAAGCATAATTTGGCACAGTGCAAGAGAAGACTGTCTGCTACAGCTGTACCTAAGTTGGTGCTGATTCAAAGCCAAGTTTCAAAGTTATAATAGTTGTTTGGACTTCGCCCATTTTTAGAACTGCCTTGTAGAATGCTGATATCATTCAGAACAAAATATATTTAATATATACAAAATAAAAGTATGGGGTCTTCCCAAACTCTCCAGTATGGTAGCAAAAGAGGAGCAAAACTGTCCACATCTTCCTTGTGGTATTATGTGAGAAGGAGGAGCATAAAACGAGAGGGGACTTGCCTTCACATAGTGGGGATGGCAGGTTATATCCTGCTGCAGGTGGCTGGCAAACCTCCCCCACCATTGTGACTATAAGTCTCTGACCCCCATTCAGGCAAACCAGGTAGCTTAATTTCTGTTTATTCATTCATTTATTAGCAACGGCAGAGACAGTGCTTTCTGTATGTTGCCTTCCATTTCACACCTATCCCAGTAGATTGATTTAAATGAGACTGGCAATTTATACTTTCGCTATCTGGTAATTGGAAAATGAATTGCACTCCACTCTGATCAGTGCCTTTTGTTTCACCTCTGTAAAACATCCATGGGCGCAGTGGTTAAACCGCTGTACTGCAGCCAAAACTGTGCTCATGACCTGGGGTTCAATCCCAGGTAGCGGCTCAAGGTTGACTCAGCCTTCCATCCTTCCGAGGTCGGTAAAATAAGTACCCAGATTGCTGGGGGGGGGGAGGAATGTGTAGCATGTATAATTAACTTGTAAACCACCCAGAGAGTGCTTGAAGTGCTATGGGGCGGTAGATAAGCAGCACGCTTTGCTGTTGCTTTTGCTTTAACTTTGCAATTTTGATAGCAGCTAATATGGGCGAGAGCCTAGTAGCAAAATTCATGAAGACCACCACAGTGCTTCCGTCTGCTTTCAGATAAACTCTCCATTGTTTTCTCTCAAGAGTCAATGCCATGCAGTTGTTTGCTGATGCCAGAAAGCTGATGATTCCTAGAACAGCTCGTTGCTGTCTTGCTTTGCCAGGCAAAGCAAATGAGCCAATCAGCCTTTTCAGTGCTAATTCCTAGTTAGCTACTCTGTAAACAACAGCAGCCTGCGGATGGACCTGGCTGGAGACCAGTCTGAAAGACAGAAACAACAACAACACCCCCAGTCACTATCTAAACTGTGAAGGAGGGCAGAACAAGAAACCTTCAGCATGACCTCATTATTGTGCTCATTTGATTTAAGGCACTTTGAAGAAGCCACCCTTCTGTCTTTCTGCACAAGCTGGTTCTTCTTTTCCAGCAGGATTTCAGTATCTATTTTATTATGCTGATTAAAATCTCCACCTATAGCTTCTCAGAAGGGTGGCTAGAAACTATAGCTGCTCTCTCATCATCAAAAAGCATCTTTCTCCCCTGGAAAGAAGGTTGCTACTCTCATGCTTGAAAATAAAGGTGAACTGAAATTCGGAAATTTTCTTCTGCTTGAACAAGAGCATTTGTTAATATTTCTTTGAAACAGAGGATGGGGGTCCTGTACTGTTAATAATTACTTAGAAGAAGAAATGTTGGTAAGGAGCAGTTTTTAGTACAATCTACACCTGCTGAAATTTTCACAAACATATAACCCTTAAAGATACAGGAAACTTTTTTTTTCAATCTGGTCATTCTATGGGTTAAAGGCAGTTGTTTGTCTCACTGACAATAGGCCAGTGGGATTTATTTAAGTGATGAATTATAAAAGTATCACTGATTTAATGAGTCTACTATTGTTTGGATTAATAATTGAAATTGGGTCCATGATTTCATTTGTTTCCAGTTTAAATCTCTTATGTGCGTGTAAAGCAAGCACTAATGGCTAGGATGATGCAGGTTTTGCCATTGAAAAACCCTTAATTTGAAACATTATAAACTGAGTCCAAAAACAGATGTGAGAGATGGTTCATAGAGCTGAGAGCAGAATAATGCTGTAGAAAGTAATTGAGGCTCTCTTTACTTGTAAAATCAAACTTCAGAGGAATCTGTTGGTTAAAACTCCAAGAACAAACAAAGCAAGCTATTTTGCTTAGTCCTGAAGGTAAGGAAATTCATGTTGTGTCATTTGTGTGTGTGTGTTATGTGTTGTCAAGACAGAACTGACTTAAAGTCAACCTAACAGTTTCACTTTAAGGTAAGTGAGATACTTAAGGAGTGATTTTATCACTTACCTCCCTCAGAAAATTCCATGGCCAAGTGGAGATTCAAAATCAGATCTTCTACGTCCTATTTTACCCATTACTATACTTGGTATCCCAGTATCATTTAGATGCTCATGTTACTTAGAACTTTTTCTCTTCTAGGCATAGACTATCTTAATATCTTGTTTGTATTTAGAATTCCTTTCCACGGGCAACTCTTTTGAATCCCCATGATTAAGCCAGTACTTTGCCATGTTATTTACATAGCAGTTATTTTGGCTTTGATCACCATGGAGAATTGGGTTGTCACTTAGCTGTTCAAATAGGGTGGCTGCACCTTTAACCATTCCTTTTAAGAATTGTGTGGGTGAGACAGTTTTAGAAAGCATTAATGCATGACATGCTACACATGATGGAATTCTTCTTTCTACAAAACCATGACCACTTCTCTTCCTCATGAGATCATCCTGTACTAGACCTTCAGGCAGTGCTTGCAAAATAGCAGGGAACTTGTATATAAACTCTGCTGTTGTACTTCTTTTCTAATTCCTTCATTGTTGCCCTTTCTAGTCTTAAGTCTTCTGTTTTCTTGGCTGCAGACTTCGTTTGGATTAATTATTGAACCAAGGTATACAACAACATTTCTGACTATTTCAGTTTTTTCATTTCAGTGGGCATGTATAACGTCACTATCTTCTAATGACATCCCAGACAATATTTGATAAGTGACTGATTTCATGTAACATTTGCCACAATAATCAGTGTATAAGCAAAAGTCTTTTTCTTTCTTTCTTTCTTTCTTTCTTTCTTTCTTTCTTTCTTTCTTTCTTTCTTTCTTTCTTTCTTTCTTTCTTTCTTTCTTTCTTTCTTTCTTTCTTTCTTTCTTTCAACGTAAAACAAAAACATACAAACCCAAAATACACTCATAACATAAAACAATAAATTATACAAAATGTACCCCCCCACACAGGAACCATTGGCAATACAGTGGTACCTTGACTTACAAACTTAATCCGTATTGGAATGGCGTTCATACATCGAAAAGTTCGTAAGTCGAGGCAAACTTTTCCATAAGAATGCATTGAAAACCATTTAATCTGTACCTGCTGTTTTTCATTTGTATGTCGAGGTGCTGTTCATAGGTAGAGGCATTAGTTCCTGTAGGAACTAATGCAAATCCGGTTAATCCATACTCTACCACTAGGGGGAGAATTTTTTTTAAAAAAAATTCTTCTTTTGACCTAAGATGAACTTAGGTCAAAAAAAGGGCAGAAAAGGTTTTTTTCTGGGTTTCTTTTTTTTCCCGCTAAGTCGAGGCTCCATTCGCAAGTAGAAGCAACTTTTTCTGAACGGAGCCGTTCGTAACTCGAATCGTTCGCAAGTGGAGCCGTTTGTGTCGAGGTATCACTGTATAATCAATTTTCCTACATTCATAAAGTCCCATTACCCTTCCAAAATTGATTCCTACCTCTCTTCCCCTTTATTAATACATAATCAATACTTTCTCCCCAAATATCTATAATGCTTATTTGTCTGTTATAAAATGATCAAGCCAGTAAATTTAAGAGAAAATATCCTGAAAATGTTTTATAGATGGCATTATACTCCTATAAAACTGGCAAAAATGTCAGAAGGTAGCAGTAATATCTGTTGAAAATTTAAAAAAAAAAGTGGGAAATTATTATCATATGTGGTGGTCATGTGAAAAAGCCAGGGTTCATTGGTTACAGTTGTGGGAAATGATAAAAGGAATTATTCAAAAGAAATTAAATTTTAAACCTGAAATAGCATTATTTAAACATTATGCCAGAAATTACTGACAAGAACATTTAATATTGTTTGATGTATATATTGATAGCAGCTAGGTCACTCTGGGCCCAAAAATGGAAAAGTGAAGACGTACCTACAATGGAGGAGCTCCTGAAGAAGCTGTTGGACATTATAGAACTGGATTCACTATCAGAAGTGCTACGAGATCAACCAAGAGACTATGCAAAACAAAGTTGGATCTTAATACATGCTTGGGCCCAGGGTCAGACTTGAAGATAGGGCAAAATGATTGATGGGCTTTGTCTTTTTTAGGTTTTTTTCTTTTTTTTCCAATGCTCTCTGGAGTTTGGGAAAGCTGGAATGTAATGGGGTCTGAATCCTTGTCCTCAAAGGGGGGGAAGGGTTTGGGGTGTCTGTACTGCATTTTAGATATGTGTTTGTAGTTGAAATAAAATTTAAAAAAATAATAATAATAGAGGATGACAGAGAACGAGATGGTTGGACAGTGTCATTGAAGCGACCAACATGAATTTGACCCAACTCCGGGAGGCAGTGGAAGACAGGAGGGCCTGGCGTGCTCTGGTCCATGGGGTCACAAAGAGTCGGAGACGACTAAATGACTAAACAACAACACATTGTACATGGAATAACAAAATAAATAATTTTGATTAATTGTAATGGAGTTCTTCCGTGGCCGGGGGTGCACTAGTGGTAAAGGCGGGAAAGAGACACGGAGGCTCTTCATAAAATCCAACATTAACATTTTTATTAATAACAGAACTCAACTCAGCCATATCAAAAGGGTCTTGCAAACAACTTTCAGGTAACAACCAATAACATTTAGGATGTACATCTGGTGGTTTCTGAGGCTCTCCTAAAAGGGCGCCGGTCCGAACCATTCGCGATCGGTTATGGGACGAGGGGGGCACTCTGTACTGCACATACCGTGCCACAGCACAGATGCCTCGCCCAATCTCCTTCCAGGGGTTTCTGTTGGAACACCGGTCCAGGCCGGATCACCCTCCTCCCACCAGGGTGATTCCTGGGATAGACCACCACAGTCCATTCTAAGGGGTCGTACCCCTTTCCTCTCCCACTAGGTATTATAGGATCTGGGAGCAAACCTCCTCCAACTGCTAGGTTCGGGAATTCCGCAGCAGTACCGGTCGTTGCTCCTATCCCGAGCATGGGTTGCGTCTGGACCCCTCGGCTTATCCTTCTTTCCGGATCCGGGTCTGTCCAAAGACTGAAAACGCGCACGCTTTTTCCCTCTTTTACCTCCTCCCACACAATAAGGTCCAGCTCCTCCCCTCCCTCGTCAGCAAGACATACCTCTGCTGGTTTTTCTTCTATCGCGTCTGCCTGCTCTATCTCTATTAACACCCCCTCTACACATCCATTCTCTTTTAAGGTGTCTTTCTTCTCTGAGGACGGCGCACTCCTTGTCACTCCTTCACATTAATCAGTTTTATCTTTACTTATTTCCAAGTTTTAGTCTGATTCCATAAGTTTGAATGTAAGCTTAATTGTGTGTAGATTAGACTCACTGAAATAAATGAGTCTACATCGCCATGACTAACATAAGACCTGTTTATTTCAGCTGTTGTAGTCTAAGCAGAAGTAGGTCTAAATCTAACCCACTGTAAATTATGTCCAGTTGATTTCAGTATATCTTCTGTAGGTCTGCTCTAATCATGAGTAAGAGCGTGTCCAGATGGACAGTTGTTCCTCTGGCAGTACCTGTTTCCTTGCTGATTGTTTCAGTTATTTTTCTGGCTGTCCATGTTATGTAACGTGTCAAGAACAAAAGGATTTATCCTTTTCCTCTTGAACTTTTTTTTTTTTGTCTTTCTTAAAAACATAATTTCTTTCTGTTCCAGGGTTTGTTGTACTGGGCAGATATTAGAAGTATGGCAGTTTTTATGCTTCCTGCACATTTAATTTATGTGTCAAGAGCCTTTGATCAGAACCTTCTAATGATTACCCCATTAAATAAAAAGAAAAAAATGCTCCAGAAGACAAGTTACAGCACGGCTGTGGGTTTCAGGCAAACATTTCAAAGATCCCTTGAAGCATGTTTTGGAGATATGGATTTTGGAGTTTAAGGGCACATCTGCACTGACAGAGTAGCCTGCTATATGTATCATTTTTGGTGCTGTTAGGTTTATGGCGTCCACACATGTTTTGACTTACAATGATCCATCCCACCAGTTGAAATCCGTGCTCAGCCATGGAAACTCACTGGGAGAGTGGAACTGGTAAGACCTCTCCTTAAAGTTGAGTAGCTCATCCAAATCATAATTCAGTTATGCCTCCATTCCTTTTCCTGTTTCTGAGGAAAGCTTGTTTAAACAAACTAGGTTCAAACTGCGTTCAAACTGTATCTTCATATGCTAACTTGTTTGCAAACCTTAGAATAAGTTGTAGTTCTTTGAGCTCTAATCTAATGGCAAATTGTAATTTGTTCTAAACCAAGAACTTTCATTAATGTCCCATGCGTGGAGCAGGAGATAGAGCAGAGCACATCTGGCCCTGAGAGTTGCAGCAAGTTATTCCTGATAATTTAATACATGAATCAGGGCAGATGGGTAACTGTGGCCTACCAGATGTTGCTGGATTGCAATTCCTCTTTGCCCTACCCAGCATAGCCAATGATAAGAGATTGAGATTCATCTTTTCTGATGCACATGCATGTTTTTTTTTTGTTAAAAATAGGCAGTGCACATACAAAACTACTGTATAATTTAAAACCAATGTTGCTGGCATTGTTGCATGTTGTTTGTCCCTTAGCAAGATTTCAAGTATAGGCATCCATGACCCTACTATTCTCCATCATGCTACTGTGGCTCCCCAGCTGTGTTATACTCAAGATATATAACTGTTTTAGAGAGGACAGCCAGATTCAGAGAAAGACTGTATTCTTGTTTCTTTAGTTATCATTCACAGGAGAGAATTTTAGCAGGTACCTCTTCATAACAAAAATTCCCTCTGCCGCAAAGGGTTTTGATGAATACCAGAAGCCTCCTTCTTCCTTTGCTTCTAACCATACTCCTTTGGAAAGCCTGGCCTCTCTGCATGACTGCATTTTTGGAGGGGAGTGAGTGAATTGCTGATTGTTATATTCAAAACATCTGACTCCAACGTCCTGAACCTGGTTTAGAATTTCAACCCTCTTGTGGTTGATTGACTTCATCACTTGGATTATACAAGCCACGGATTGAAATTACTTTGGCTAACAAATCAATGACCTGTGCATTACACAGATTAGATGTGAAACCCTGATCATATGGAGATCTGGATGAGTCTTTAAGGGATTTATCCAGCAGAATGAATGTGTGCAGTACTGAAAGTGCTAATCATTGTCTTCAAGAGGGCTATGAAATATTGAAGAGCAGAATTCCCCTCGATGTCTCTCTAAATGTGCTTCTTTCTCTTCGCTCTTATCTTCCACCTAGTCAAAAGCACTTCGTGAAAAATGGTTGCTACAAGGCATCCCTGCTAGCTCTCCAGCAGAAGAAGAATCCAGGAAGAGGCAGGCAGAAGAGGATGAGCTGAAGGTGAAAAAGCTGGAAAGCAACATCCATAGGTAAGGTCCACGACTTTCACGCATCTTCAGGCTCACATTCTGTCTTCTCATTGTCATGCTGTTTCTAGGTGCAGTAAAACACATGGCTATGAAAACCGTGCCACATTTTAGAGTTGAGACTCCCAGAATCCCCCATTCTACATAGCCAGGATCCAGGGGAGCTTTTGAGACCCGCAGTCCGAAAAAGCCACATTTCCAAGCTCTTTGTAATTAGTAGATGATCTGTGAAAGCAGAACTAAGAAGATGGCATGTGGACTCAGACTGCCAGCAGCCCTAATCAACACATGGGATGGTGAGGGATCATGGGAGTTGCAGTCCAAAGCCATCTGGTAGGTTCATATGTTCCGTGTGTGGTTGTAACTGTTCAGTGGTGGCCAGTTTGTGGTGGAGTCAAAGAACCTGCAGTTTAAAGCACAAATTTCATCTGAGGCCATTTTAGACCTGAGGCTTTTGTTCTATAGCAGGGAATGAAAAATGAAAGTTTGAAAATTACTTTTCACTCTGTGTGTGCTGTATTACTGTCTGATGACACCTACTCCATTTACTGCTACCTGTTAAGTGGATAGTTATGAAATGGGAGTCATCCGTCTGTGGCATTTGCTTGCCAGTGTAGTCTACTGGGTTTGCTATCTGCTGACGAAGACTTCTCCTTGATTAATTTGGCCATTGGTAATACCAGAATTCTTGTTCTTCCTTGGTGCTTAGTCTTGCTTGGTGGTCATACATGCTTATGGTTTCTGTATCTATTGCTATCTTTGTTTCTTGTGTAAGCTTTTTGGAGGCTGAAGACCTTTCTCTTCTAGCAGAGAAAGACCTCTCTCTTTAGGAAACCTTTCCCTTAATGACTTGCTTCCTGAGTGGGGTTTTAAAATGGATGGTTGTGCCCTACTGCTTTGAATGTGTTTTTGGTGTTGTTTTGGTTTACCATGTTTTAGTATAGCATTCGTTTGATTCTTGTTAGCATTTGTATACTTGCTGTTTTCAGCTTTAAATATTTTCCTTTAATGGTATCAGCTGCCTTGGGTCCTTTTCCAAGGAGAAAGGTGGGGTTAAAAAATTAAATAAATAAATAAACATGTATGACAAAATATAAAGTTTGAGACAAAACAAGAGGATGCTCTTGTTTATCAAATGCAAGATATTTTAGTTCTCTCTTTAGTTTATAGTGAGAGTTTGGTAATGAAAACATTTATTAAAATGCAATAAACTAACTAGCTAGTTAAAGAAGGAGCATTAAATACTTAAATCATTTGAAAGCTTTGCTTCATACTGGTATACAAATTACCTTTGTAATGTGTGGGAGCTGAAAAGTCATTCCATATAACTATAGGTACACCTTTGCGGTGACCAAAGTCAAATCAGGCTATACAGTTTTCCCATTGTTTCTAGCCAGGGCCTACACAACCTCATCCCCATGATGTTCTGCACAGCCTCCACTGCTGAATAATGGAGGAGTGGGGAAATTTTATACCTTCAGATGTTTTGGACTTCAATTACCAGAAGACTCCACCAGCACAGCTAAGGATTAAGGGGACTATGAAAGTTGTAGCTCAGTTATAACATCTGGAGATCTGGTTTAACTGCCACTGGTGTAGAGGATCAGTTGCAGCTGGAGATCAGGCTACAGACAGCAGAGTTAGTGTGTGAATGCCAATTCACAATGGAACAATTTTTTTAAAAAGCCTTAGACTTTTGGGGCTGCCTTACTTAAGGAGTAGGGGATTCTTTATTTCAGGTTATTTTCTCTTACACATGTGCTTCATCGTTTCATGTAACACTGCATAGTTTTGCAAGGGGAGCTAAGAACTCTGTCTGTGATATTGGGCTCAGAAGCATCAGTACTAAAGAGAAAACAGAAGAAAACAATTTTCACATTTTAGGTTTGTCTTTAATCCAGTGCAAATTTTCCTCTCAAATTACAGACATTTTGGAAAGGGAAGTACCACAGCTATTAAAAGCATCACTTGTAAAGCAGCCTCTGTGCGCCCTTTCATCTTAGGAATGTATCTGCCTTGATTCTCTCATTTTCCCAGTCCACATTATTCTGCCCTATTTGCTCTCAGGCTCATCTTCTTTCATCAGAATCTGAAAAGGCTGAACATCAGTACCTGCTGATCTAGAGGCAGGCAATTCCTCTCTGTATCTAGCTCAGAACTGATGGCATGATCCAAATGCACTCACTGCAGATGACAGAATTACCTACTCCCAGCAGAAACTAAGACCTAAACCATCCAACACAGTTAGTTTGGAATTAGAGATGGGGCTTTCTGAAGTGACAAAAGATATCCAATTGTCCAAACCCTCACTCAGCATTTTGCAGATTTGCTTGTTTCTGTATGTGATTGGTCATCAGTATGGTAACCACTGGCTTCATTTACAAGACTGATTGTGATTGAAGAAACTGTTTGGAGGGGTGGATGTTGTAATAGCAGGAAAAACACATTTTTCTCTGTATGTTGAAAAACAGCCCTGGCAATTGTTTTGTGTTTGAGTGAGAAGCGGTTAACTAATGAAAAACAAAGTCAGGTTGTGGGATTCTCTCTTGCTTGGTGTCTCTTTCTGAATGGTAGTGAGCATAAAGGGTATAGACCATCTTGACTGCTGACATTGGTGCCATCAACATTCCTTTGCTACCTTTTGCTATGCAAAGTTTGACAAACTTTTTTCCTACTGGCAATCTGGGCACAATATTACGCAGCAATATCAGGCTGTTTCCTTGCATTTTGAATGGATATAGAAGCACAATATCCCATATTAATAAAACAGATGTGTTTTGTGGGGGGTTCTTTTGAAGAATTTAATTTCCTGATTTTTTTAAATGGAAGCATAAATATACATACACTACATACACATTCCAACAGCAACTTCCCTCATGTAGATTTACCTAGGGCTAGCAGATCACAGAAGATGATTACATTATCTCTACTTTGGTTGCTGGGGGAGGACAGCTCCAGGAACAGCTGGGATATAGCTGCAGTCCCTCTCTGTCAAAGTATTTTGAAGGGAATATTGGGACTTAATGAAATGGTGAACAAAAGCTGTGAGGGAGTGCAACACATATAATGGAGAAACATACACACCCTTGAATTTCATATTGTCACACACACACACGCGCACACACACACACACACACACACACACACGCACACACACACACACACACACACACACACACACTTTGTATAACGCAGACTAGAAAGCTACGTTCCAACTTCCAAACCCTTTCCTTGGGGTAGGCAACTTGAGGAAGGAAACCTGTATTCATCTAAAAACCTCTTTAACATGTTGCCTGCATGTTTTCCAAAAGATGGTCCTTTCCCTTTTGAAATGAAAAGAGGGAAGAGGTTGGAGTTAGCAAAGACTGTCACAGGAAACCAATGTCAAAATCATCTATGCTATGTAAAGGCCAGAAAGTGAAGAAAGATGGGGGTGGGGGTGCATGCTAGGTTGGCAGGAGCTGGGACAAGTGATGGGAGCTCATTCCGTCGCATGGATTCAATCTTACGACTGCTGGTCTTCTGACCTTGCAGCACAGAGGCTTCTGTGGTTTAACCCCCAGCACCATCACATCCCTTATCTAAGGTGATAATAAAAGCTAAAAGTAAAGAAAAGCTAAGAAGAAAGTTGTTCTTGTGTCTGGAGACAGGAATTGCCCAGGCAGGGAAATATTGTGGCAAGGGTTGTGAGCTTGGGAGTAGCCGAGGCGAGCTGGTTGGAAAAGCACAACCTAGTAATAAGGAAAGCCACTGGGGAAAAGATCCTTTTTGGCTCTGTAGAGGTAAAAGAACAGTCCAGTTTAAGAAGAAATTATGTATATTATTTATGCCTCCCTAAACAAAGTAAAAAGTTGGTTATGGAGACACAAGTTGAGCGCCAGGGTACTGAGGGAAATGGGAACCCTCAAATTCAAAGTGAAGAAGAAACTGAGGGCTCAGTAATAATTGCCTCAAAGGGAGAAAATATCCAAAGCTCCCAAGATTTTGAAAAATGGAAGCTAGGACAAGAATTTAAACTGAAGGAACTAGTTATGAAAAATCAATTAGAGGAGCAAGCTGTGAAAAACCAATTAGAATTGGGGAAAATATCAGAGAATTAGAAATTAAGGACAGAGAAAGGAAAAAGGGATACAAACTCAGGGAACTAGAAATCAAAGAAAGAGAAAGGGAAAGGGAAATGCAATTCCAAATAGAGATGAAGAAATTGGAATTAGATAATAATAATAATAATAATAATAATAATAATAATAATAATAATAATAATAATAATAACAACAACAACAACAACAACTATTATTATTATTATTATTATTATTATTATTATTATTATTATTATTATTATTAATTTTAAATTTCGCTTTATTCTTTTTATTTTTTTTAAGTCTCATCTTTAATTTGTTTTTGTTTTTTCCCCCATTTATTCTGTGAGGCTCATTCTGATTAGAATGCTCTTACTTGCCAAATTAATAGCAGTATTCTGAACAGAGGATAATTTTACCTACCAAGTTAAATGTAATTCTGGATCGTCTTGAGCCTCATCTTCTAGTCTTTTCTCCACTCTACTGTAAAAAAACAAGATACAGAAGAAGAAAACTTGTAGAGGAATAGGGTCATGAAAGCATTTGGAAGTAAATGTAAGTGAAGATGGAAACAGAACATGACGTTGCTGGACAGTGAGAGGAAAATATCAAAACAAATGGGAGTGGAAAAGGTCAAGAGAATAAAAGTAATGCATTATAAGTAACAATACCTGAAATATACTGTATGTTGCGTTTAAGAATGGCAAGAGAGCAGCAGAGTAATTTTTAAAAATTAATTTTTATAAACTGGTAACACCACAAGTTTTAAGCAGAGCAAGAAGTATCTTGATGGCACAGAACAACTCTGATTGCACAGAACAACTTTGAAGGGATTTTTGTTTTAATTATCAATGAGTCTGAAAATATTCCATGGTAGGCCACTTGAGCGATCAGGGATATAGAGGGTTTTTTTAGAAAATAGTAAAAGTAAAACATCTGTAATATTCTATTATTGAAGCAATGATTAACAATGGCCAGAATCCTATTACTCCATGTGGACTGCAGCCCCATTGTACTTCCAGTTTCCAAAATATGGCAGCTCTGCAAGGGGATTTTTAATACTTCCTTGCAAAAGCATAAGATCTGTTGTCTCCAGTGGGGCAAACTCTGACTTGTACAACTGCAAGCTGGTCATCGCTTATGAATAACAGAGCACTCAGCCCGCAAAGTCATTATGCTTCACAGTTACAAATAGGATTCTGGCCAGTAATGGCCAAGACCATGGTGGCGGCGGTAGCAGCGGCAGCAGTAAATCTGGTAGCGCCTTAAAGCCTAGAAAACTTAATCTCATATAATCTTTCAAGAACTGCAGCCCACTTCATCAAAATGAAGTAGTCCACAAAATCTTGCGCTAAACAGGACATTTTAGTCATTATGGTCTCACAACACCCGTTGCTGTTTTTGCTGCAGCATTCTAATAGGGCTACCCCATCTGCATTACACTGAATATGGGCACTGAATTAAGCATCCAGTGAGTCTCAGGTTTTGTACATACTTCTTTTTAAAAGCAAGTTTGTAGCCCTCACAGTTGTAAAGAGACTTGACTGCAAAGTGAGAAATCTGACCATCTTTGCAAAGGGCAGAATAGAATTTTTTAGCAGCCTAGTTGTGTGACCTCCGTGTCTTGCATGGTTCTTTGGAGAAACCTGATTATGTGCAGTAAGGAAACACAGAAAACTATTTCTGAAGGCTCATCTATGCTAGCTGTTTTGGAATAGGCTGATGCGGTCTAAATAGGGTTGCTTGTTGTCAGGTGGAGGTCCAGTATGCTATTTGGTGTGATCCTCACATCCAAATTGCATATGGACCTCCAATTACCCTATTTAGTCTGACTCCTTCCACTGTCAATTTCCAATATTGTGAAGTGGTTTAATGAGAAGGCCACTTCAGGATATCAGCAAATTGAACACTTCTGCTGCTCTTTGGCAGACAGGCAGTGGAACTGAATTTGTTCTTGTTGTCGTTACTCTGCTAGACCATCACCAATATACTACATCATGGGTTTCAGCTGCAGGCAGTTTCTTGATCAGCACTTTAGACAAGTCAAAGGATTTTTTTAAAAGTTTAATCTATGTAATGCAGCACATCGGTGATAGTCTAGCAGAGTTTTTTAAAAAGTAATTTCAATGAGGGGAGCAGAGGGAAGTGTTCAGTTTGCTGATATCCTGAAGCGGCTTGCTTATTAGCGCACTTCATGATAATGGCAAATTGAAAACTTCCCAGAAATTAACAGCTGAATGAGCTTTGACAGCTTAAGGCTCACCTTTTGGACCATCCCCAACTATTGCATGCACTAGAAACAGATCAAACTAAAGTGAAGCAATCCCTTCCCCCCCAAAAAGTAGAAGCCCCTGATAGGGCTTAGAAAGATGCAGGTAGGGGGTGCTCTGGGAACAGATCAGTTCACTCTAGCAATTATGTCATCTGATTGCTGGAAAAAAAGAGCAAACCAACCCATCCCCACAGTGCACCAAACAGCAGGACAAGTGCCCATCTGATCAAGTCCTCATTTATATAATTTATATTGATTAAAATGAGCCTCATTTATATTTTTAGTGCAGAATTTTGTTTTGTGAATGCAACATATCCAACCTTAGAAGTACATTTCCACGTGAGACAGTCATAATTATACATGATTCCTGTACTCTTGGATGTGCGCCTTACACGCCTGTACTTCATTACTGTCAACTGTGTGAATTTATTCCCTTGAAGCATTGCAGTTAAGGTGAAGTGAGGGTCAAATGATGGCTGTCTTATGATGTCGCATCTTTGATACATCCACATATGCAAATAATTGTACCTATAGGCCCTGGTACTCTTGATGACTGGTTGCTTGGAATGTGAACTGATCGTGCTGGATAGCTCTGTGAGGTGAGATGATTCCAAGACTGTTGTAGGCGACAGCGCAGCTAATTGATTTTATGTTAAGGAATCCTGCGAGGGCTTAGACAAATTTGCAGGGAGGACAGCCTGATCAGTGAGGGATTGCTGATAGTCATAGAATCTAGGCTTCGTTAGCCTGTTTGACAGAAGTGTGTCTCAATATATAACTAAAGGTCTGTAGCCAATATTTGACATGGTAAACTCCATTGCACAAAATTCACAGCTGAGTAAACATGCATCGGATGGGGCTGTAGAGGTGTCCCAGGTAGATGTTTGTACTGTACTGCATGTAGTGATTCCTTGGTGCCACAAGCACAATACAATATAAAATATTGAGGCTCAGCTGTTGAATTATGTAGAACAAACTTTTACTGTCAAGTCATTCCTTAATTGGCCAAGCAGCCTTCCTTCACAGCATTTGAAGAACCCACAGGCTATGCTCACTTGGGGATCTTGGGAGTTATAGTAGTAAAAAAAAAAGTCTTTTCTAAGCTCTGCCCTGTGGTGGTGGCTTTTCACTAGGCAGAAATCCCTTAAACTAACAGGATTTGGCTAAAATAGGGCAAACATTATTGCAGAGATTTGTTTGACCAGTATATATTAGGAAAGAGAAAAACTAACTTTCTGTGGTTAAATCTGAAAAGATATGGGCACACACTCCTTATGAAATTATTAAGTTTGATTATTAACAGGGATAGTGAGAATTTTGTCAGAATTGTTTTTTGGAGGAAATAGTCACAAATGTTGTCAGGCAGAGGTTGGAAAGAATCTGAGATTTTAAAATGATCAAATATGGGAATAAAGTGAAACTGTGAAATTCACCATCCCAGGCAGTTCTGCTGCTGGCTGAAAATTTACCTCCTTCCCTGGGGCGAGCAGCACCCCTGCACCTCAGCCATATCTCCTTCTTTACTGGATGTCAATGTAATTTCACAGCTTGTAACATTGCTTTAAAACTGTAGCCCTTTCTGTTGCTTGTTGCACATACAACTTGTTGCTATTGCTGTTAAGATGGTCCAAGAGAAGGATGTTTTGTTGCCATTATAGTATCCGTTCCAGCTCTCATTGTTTGGAAAAAAAAGAAGTTTTTACTGATACTTGCATTAAATATACAAGGAGAATGGAGGATTAAACCCTTGAAAACAACAATTCAGTGTTGTTCATACACCTGAATTCGACCAGATCACAGCATTGTCTCACTTCAGTTTATAGAGCAGAGGTATATTGTAGAATATAAGATTAATATGGATTATAACTCTATAGTCCAGAGGGCACAAGGGGACTTTTTTCAGGGGGGAAAAGCAGGTTTTTGTAAAGGTTACGCTTGTTGGGGATGTAGGGTTTGGTGGCTGTGGCTTTGCCCACCTGGGACCAGACAGACATGATGCCGTATCAAGCTCAATAGGATTAGCTTGCATATCCAAAACAAGGATATTTTCATTTTTTAGCCATAAATTTTTTTGTGTTAAAATATCTTTGGTGGCCTATGCCTGCTTCACACAAAACAATTGTACATTCACTTTGGTCCAAAAATGGATGAAATGCCAATAATATTACTGCAAAAGATGCAATTAAAAAAAATAACAATTCAAACAATAAATTCAAATAGTAAAATTCAGCTCCCAGGTATAATCATTCTGGAAATTAAAGGAGCAGATATTATTCCATCCAGGTGTTCCTCCGTGGATGAGGACGGCAGTTTGAATATTCTGAAAGAGTTTCTCTGCCAATAGTGACGTGGAAACATTTGCTGAGTTCAAACACCACATTCCCTTCCAAAATTAGAAAAGTTGTTTTATTGAATTTGTGCCAAGACCTCTTGCCTAAAAAATCCAGTGGAGTCAATGCTGGAATCTGGTTGTAACAGATATGAGCTGCCCCTCATGGTATCCAAAACACTGCTATAAGGCCCCAGCTTCTCCACAAGTACGTGAGGTAGGAATTGGAGCATGTTGTGAATAGTTGGTTTAATGGCACTCTTGCTGTTAGATCAATGGCAGCACAGCTTCCAAGGAATGGCGTTGGAATGGCATGTCAAGGGGTGAACTGAGTCCTGGGCGTCACACTCTGGAGGGTATCAGTTAAGCAAAGCTTCTGGAGAACACACAGCATGGGTCTGCTGCAGCTGCTTTGCAAAATGTTCTTCTAAAATTAGAAAGGACATTCCATGCCAGGTGTGGCAACTTGTAAATATGTGCTGGTGGATTATCACGCACAACAAACTACTGACTGCCATAACCACCCAAATGATATTCTGATGCCTAAAAATTCAAGTTGTTGGTGGAAGGGGTGTTACACATGATATTTATACTATTTATTTATCATTATCCCGAATGAAAGTATTTCGCTTGTGTGTTTATTTCATTTCTATGTCATATTTCTCCCATAGTTCAGAGAACAACAGAAAATCAGGTCTGAATCACACATTATGCAGAGGAACTATTTTTAGCACTCCATACATTATTTTTTTAGAGTATAGAGATGTAACTACATGTCCCAAAATTCCCCAGCTAATTAGCATGAAGGCACATAAAATAGGAGGAAGATATATAAAGAAATGTCAAGGGGACCTCTTCTCATTTTTCTCTCCCTCTTAGTGTGCTTCAAGTACCAGTACAGGTGAGACAGAGAAGAGTTGCCCCCCTTTTTTTCAAGAAGATTAGATTGTATGGGTGAAAGCTGTTGGCAAAATGTGAAATTTTGGCTAAAAACCTCTAACTATGCATCAGGGGAAAAAACCGCAGTGACCTACAGAGCAGAATTAGCTTAAAGTCTACCCAGAGCAGAGCATCCTTCTTTATTTGTTCCCCTCAACTAGTGCTTACTGCCTCAATAAGTCACTCCAAGACACTGGTAAGAGAAAGAATAAAAGTTCCATTTACTCACAGTTCTGGATTATTTGTTACATGAACAGAGAGCTTAAGTGACTCATAGCTAGATACTGAGTACTGACTGACTAACTACTGCTGACTACATACTGAAAACTGACAGAATACTGAGTGAAAAAGAGTAGGGGAAAGACTTAAATAGAGAGGCTCTCTTCAAACTCTGAGGCAGGGAGAAAACACTTGGTTGCTACTGAGTGGATTGATAGTCATTCCACCCCAGAAAGATCCCTTCCATTCAAACCTCTTAAAGGCAGCATACAAAGGTTGCTAAAGCTCCAACAAAAACTGCAGGAAAGCACATTTCAGCTAAACATTAGGGTCAACTTTCTAGTGCTAAGAGTTCCCTGGAAAGTGGCGGGTTCTCTTTTGTGGATATAGAAACACAATGTCCTACACCTGGTCATCTTTCTTTCAAGCTGTAACTGTATGCTGTCTTAACAGATCCTGTACAGATCATGTCTAAATGGCCTTTCTAGATCCAGATTCCATAAGAGATCTAATAAGCCCAAGGACATTCCCTGAGTGATATACTGGGCTTACACATCTGTTCTATGACCTCCAGTATCTCTGACACCTGCCAAATGCCTCCCAGCATATGCAGGACCCTCTGTGCTTCCACAAAATGGATTGCAGATCTCAATCTGGTCTCGGGATGTTAACAAAAATAACACTTCATTTTATAGATGATCTTTGTTTAAAAAACAAGCCAACGTGTTTCCCCCCCCCCTTTTTTTTGTCTTCTTCGGAGCTGTATAATTACAATAAAAAGGAAGTTATCAAGTATTTTATTGATATATTATAAACAAACATTGTGTCCAGCCCTTTAAAATTATATTGTAATAATAACACCATTCTCATGGAAATATTAACAGAGCACCCCCTCCTCAATACATTTTGTAGGGGGTATGCTGTCATATTTCCATGAGAACTGTGTTACTACTACAATATAATTTCAAATGGCTGTGCACAATGTTTATTGAGAATATATAACCACAATTTGAAAGAAATACAGGCCAATTCAGGATTGTATAAGTCACATAACAAACGTTAAAAGGTGATGTGTGAAGAATTGTTTCCAGTCTGTGTCCCCTTCAAATGTGCCAAGGCCCTCCAGGGGGCCAGATGGCCCCTCAATGAGAATGGGGGACTAGCTTCCAATAAATATTATTTTGATTTGCAGCGTATACATCCAGATCATTTGTCATCAATATTCTTTTCTTTACTACTATCAACAGATTAATAAATGCGGAAAGGGGATACATCTTCAAACACACAGGATGTGGGGGATCTTAATAAGCTATAAAATTCCTTGAAACAAGTTTGGGTAATCATTGTTGCTCAGCCTGACCTTTCCACACGGCTATTGTGCGAATAAAGTGGGGAGGAGGAGACACATATATATCACCTTGAACTCATGGGGAAAGGATAAGATAGAAGTATAGTTAACAAGTAAAATTAGTAATTGATTTGGGGCAGAGGAATAGGAGAACCAGCAGAAACGTCTCATGATCAATAGATACACACAGCCAAGTATAAAGTTGAAACATTTTAAAAAATGGATTCTAGAATTCCATGGCCGTGACTCTTCTTATGAACAGAAATGGTTGGAAACAGAATCAGATCCTCTATGTAGGCCTTTACCTATCCTGTATAATAAATCTTCCATGGCGATGCCTAGAGTGAGTGGATGCTGTTGTAGGGAACACTTTGCAGTACCTGCTGGCAGTGCCTGACTTCATGATGCTTCATTTTGGTCTTTGAAAGCTGAGTCCTTGAAGAATATGCTTTATAAGGCCCACAGAGAAGATATTCTCAGGCACTATTGTGACAAAATATATCTTAATCTTTTGCAGTGGATGAATTGTATTAGTTTGCATTTGCCTTGTATTCATTTTTTAAATTGTAACTGTTCTCCATCCTAACTATGAAGAAATCGGAAAACTTTGGTCACTTTTAACCAAGAAAAAGGAAACCAAATGGAATTTTCACTAATTGCCAGTAATCTACTCCTCCTCAACACTTTCTCAAAAATGAAAAAGCAAGTAACAGAGAGCATTTTAATGTTGGTATGAGCATCCAACTCCCTCTACTGCTGTGTCCTCTGAATTGCAGGTATTTACAGTGGATGCAGAACACAATTCTATACATCCCATTGTGTCTTGCAGAGTTCAGGGAAGTTTCTTTGCTAAGTCAATTCTTTAAAAAAAGATTCTGGATGTAGGACATTGTGCTTCTATATCCATGATTCTAAATGCCAGGAAATTGCCTAATATTACTCTCTGGGCTCTGAGTAGCAGGGCCTATTACATCATCCACCATCATCCCTCTGGCTTTCCTCTTCTCCTTTCGCTTAGTTGCATTAGCTGGTAGAGAAATGAAATTTTCCTGGAACAGTATATCGTTGCTCGCTATCTCTCTTATAATGTAAATATTTGATTAAATGGGCAACCAAGAATCATTCATTTTACAAATAACCAGCTCATGATTTGTTTATATGGATTGATCCAGTTGTCTACACTTTTGGACTCTTGTAGGGCTGGTTCTGGGGACCATCATAATGAGCACCTGCATTTCCAGATTTGTTACTACTGTACATCTACAGATCTGAAAATTTGTAATTTTCTTAATTAAGGCCAGTTTAACTCTGTTGTGGGACGTGGTGGCACTGTGGGTTAACTGCAGAAGCCTCTGTGCTGCAGGGTCAGAAGACCAGCAGCCGTAAGATTGAATCCACGTGATGGAGTGAGCTCCTGTCGCTTGTCCCAGCTCCTGTCAACCTAGCAGTTCAAAAGCATGCAAATGTGAGTAGATAAATAGGTACCACCTTGGTGGAAAGGTAACGGCATTCCGTGTCTAGTCATGCTGGCCACATGACCATGGAAACTGTCTTCAGACAAACACTGGCTCTATGGCTTGGATACAGGGATGAGCAACGCGCCCTACTGAACTGTCAAGGGGAACCTTTGCCTAACTCTTTGTTGGATGGCTGGATAGCTCAGTGAGTTAGATCCCTGGCTGTGGAGCCAGAATTTGAGAGTTCAATTTCCCATTGTGCTTCCAGGAACCAGAGCCAGCCTCCATAGCCTTAGGCAAGCTGCACAGTCCCAGGATGCCCCCAAAAGAAGGGGACTGTAAACTACTTCTCAATATTTCTACTGTACCTGGAAAACCTTGGAAAGAGTCACCATAAGTAAAAATTCACATGATGGCATACAATTATTTAATTAACTCTTTGTTAACTCTGTTCCTTATGTCTTTTCCAAAACAATTGAACACAAAACAGTCTATGTGGATAAGTACATACCTGCCTTGGATCCTCTTGGGGAGAAATGTGGGGTATAAAACAAAGAAATAAATAGGAAAAAAAGTAGTGTGTGTTTTTTAAACCAAACCACCTCTAAACAGTTAAAGCTCCTCTTTTACCAAACACACTATACCTGTCCTTCTGAAACTTGTCAGAGTTTGTCCTCTCAGATGAGTCAAGGATCACTGCAAATTTATTCCACTTCTGCACAGAAATAAGAGCATTACTAGAAATCCCCTCTTAAAGAGTAAGCCAACATTTAAAGGCACATAGCAAAATGCAGCCTTACCCATTTCCCTCAAATTCGTGAGGTATGATTCCCTTTAAGTATCATCCACTTCTCACAAAGAGACACATACATTAGGTTATGTACCCCTAAGTCATGTGTATATTTGCTCAGAAGTAAATCCTACTGAATGACCCCATCTATATAAAGGCATCTGTATAAAGCCTTTGTGATATGTAATGTGTTCAACTAGGCCTGATTCAAATCTCCACACAGCCATTGAAATTTACTGTGGGCTGGCAATGGGAGACCACTCTTTGAACATCTCATATACAGTACCACAAAAAAACCTGTAAAGGTCACATATGTTAGAAGTAACAAGATTGCCTATAGGATTAGAGCTTTAGATCAAACAATATTCTTTGATATATACGAGTACCCTTGGAATTGGGGCTTACTTCTCCTGCTACTGCTACTGCTACTGTAGTGCCTGAAATGGGATAGGGGGGACTCCAAAAGACAATTTTCCAGTCTCCTAGGTCAGGATTTTTGGCTGGATGCAGGGAGAGCCATAGGAGGAAAGGAGGGTCTCTGATCTGCAGAAGCAGTGCGATCCGTAAGAAATACAACATTCTAGCTTTAGTGCCCCATCCTGGCCTGTAATTCATCATGGGTCTATTACTGGCATCACAAACATGAAAACTGTCTCTTTGTACCTGCCATACCACAGTTTCCTACTCATTATTGAAATACATAAGAAAAAAAGGAACAAAATAAAAATGCCTGATTGTATTCAAGGATCTGCTAGCCCTCATTTTTTTGGATGAAGTCATCTGTAAACTGTGCCCAGATGGGAAAATTGGATCACCATTGGCTAGCAAGCTATAAATTAAGTGCCAGCAGTCCCAGATGTCTTCTGTAAGCTGACAGGCATAAGAGAGCTCCTTAGATCTTGCTAGCCTGTCTGCCTATCAAACAATTTAGCCTTTACTTGTTTTGGCTGAGACAGATGCTGTCTCTTCCATGTGTGCAATCTCTGGTGTGTAGAGTGTCGGTTTATGGTAGCAGAAAACCACAGAGAGAATTGCTATTTGTACCAGGATTAATGGTACCAAATTGGTTATTGTAGTGCCACACTGGAGAGCCAGTGAGGTGTGCTAGTACACAGCAGGTCTGGGAAGTAACTAGTCATAAATAGTTACCGTTTCCCACTCTCAAAGATACAGCTACATTATAATTGCAACTTATAAAAGGATAACTTCACTCCTTTTGTGGTGCTAACTCTGAGTTATGTTGATAGTTATAGAATAGGGATCTTTATATGGTTTTTGGAAGAAGGAATTGTTGGAAAATAAGCTGTTAGAAAAAGGAGGAAATAGAGCAGCAGTGTCACATTAAGGAACATGTCGGGGTTGAAGTGCAGCTCTCTGATGCTGTGCCAAGGGTTCCTTGTGCTCTACGGCTGGTGGGACAATAATAATGTGGACAAGAGGAGAGTGTATTTTATGCCACAGTCCAGTAGCTTTTTGCATTCTGTTGTGTTTTTTAAAGTAACTAAAAGGCAAGTCCAGGGTAGTGCTTGTACTAATGGGGCAGTATACAAATTGAATTGATCATTTACTTACTGATTTATTTTTAACAAACAGAATTGATTACTGATTTCGTCAGTTGAAAATGGTGTACTGTTAAATGTAAATGTTACTGCTATGGCAACTGTGATGCACAAATATAATAAAAATGCAGTACTATTGTGAAATAAAGGTTATTGCCATGACAAAAAACATCCACACACACACACACACACAAACCCTCCAAAAATAATTATTCTACAATTTCATTTTGCAAAAAACCCTGTGTTCCACCTCAGCTACCTCTCTATCACACTAGTGATACCCAGACCAATGGTCTAAGTTATCTTAGAAGTAAAAGAAGAGTGTAGACTGTGGAGATGCAGGCTCCCTCACTAAGCCGAGTGATGTGACCATCTCAGGTAGCAGGTGCTAAGTGGCAGCCACGGCAAGCTTCTAATGGGTCCTCTCTGCTGGAGGACAGACCTCTGTATTCTACACAGGGGTCTCTCAAGATATTTTACTATCTGGGAAACAACTAATCCCCTAACTCAATCATATGAAGGTACAAAGTACCTAAAAGCCTATGTTTTTGTAAAATCCCTAATCTCTAAAAATGTGCTAGTAGTAGTAGGCATCCTTCAGTCTCGAGAGACTATGGTAACATGCTCTGAATAGAGGACTTGGAACAATGTCTAGTGTGGCTGAGAAGGCCAATTCGAGAGTAGCAATCCCTTCCACACTGAAGACAAATACAATCTGTCCCCTGTCCAGCTCCCTGACTTTGCTGGTTTCAGGACTGCCTCTTGGTCTCAGCCTGCTGGACAAGTGCTCTTCAAACTGGAGAGGCCATGATGCACTGCATACCTCCAGGCTGAATGCTCAGATGTCAGGGTTTCCCATCTGTTGAGATCCATTCCTAAGGTCTTCAGATTCCGCTTGCAGATATCCTTGTATCGCAGCTGTGGTTTCCCTCTAGGGCAATTTCCCTGCACTAATTCTCCCTAAAGGAGATCTTTTGGAATCCAACCATCAGCCATTCTCACGACATGCCCAAGCCAACGTAGACGGCGCTGTTTCAGTAATGTATACATGCTAAAAATTCCAGCTCGTTCTATGACTACTCTATTTGGAACTTTGTCCTGCCAGGTGATACCAAAAATGTGACTACTTTGCTGCCTCGGGTGTTCTGAAAGGCAGGGCAAAAAGTTAACATCTGCAGTTTGCTTTACTTGATTATCTATTGTTGTTCTTTTGTATTTCTAACATTTGAATTGTGATGCTCCTCAAGCCAAAAGCACACAGACCATGAGGTTTAGAACTAATAAATAGATCAGTAAAATGAGATTGTTGAAATCTGTAGATTTTGCTAATTGTGCACAATCCCCTTGTCTATATCATTTCAGTCTGCACCACTTCAGACAGTGTAGATAGGACGTGCTGGTTTTTATGGCTACAATCCAACTAACAATTTACATTTGTGTAATTGCAATGGTGTAAGGCATGGTGGGAAATGCCTGATAATTTACAAGGTGCTGGTTGTCTTCCTTAGTGAGGTACCTCTAAATCAGGGCTTCTCAATATTTGGCCTTCCAGATGTTTGTACTTCAGCTCCCGCAATGCAAGATCATTGGCTATTATGCTGATTGAGAGTTCTGAGACTGGAAGTCCAAACCATTTGGAGGACCAGTATTTTGAGAAGCAGTGCACTAAATACCTCACATGTCTGTAAACCAGCATCCACTGTCAGATGACTCTTTCCAGATGCTGAACTACCAAGTCCCTTTGATAGCCAGCCAGCTAAATATATTTCTTGCTTCTGCTTGACTTGTTTGGTTCTTGCTCTTTTTCTCCTGCTTTCCTTCAAATCCAAGTCACCTGGCCATTTGTTTGTTGAAAACACAGTGGAAGTATAGTCTTTTACCACAGCTTCCTTTGCAAAAGTTAGAAAATATTTATTTGCCCCCTCCCACTGGCTCCATTCTTTATTTCTTCTATTTTAAATTTTCCTCAGAATTGTTGATTCAGACCCTGGTCACATGAGAGAAAATGTTTTCTAGTTCTTCTGATACTTTCCATACCTCTGTTGTAATTGAATCGTGGTTACATGGTTTATATCCTGAGAGAGAGAGAGAGAGAGAGAGAGAGAGAGAGAGAGAGATTATAATATTTATCGATACATCAGTATATTACAAACAAGGTTCTCTCTAAGGTGCAAAACTATGAGAGTGTGCATGCAGAGGGCCAAGTGGGCATTTGCCCAGGGCCCACTGTCTGAAAAAGGGGGTAGAGCAGCCAGAGCAGTAGCAGCAGCTGGCCAGGAGCCGTTGGGGCTGTGAGGATGAGGCAGTGGTGCAGTTCAAGTAGGTGGTGCTCCTGGCCAGTGAGTTGTGGGGGCTGGATGACAGGTAAACGGTGCTCACTCTTTCATGCACCGTGTCCTGCCCCTGATGCCCTGCCGTGGGCCTGCCATTACCGCTGCCGTGCCCGGGGAAGAGCCATGGAACCCTCCAGCAGGCACGCTTCCCTCCTCCACCTCCTCTCTGCTCTCTGAGAGTCTGGACTGTGACTGCCATGGGCACCATCAGGACAGCTGATCTACTTCCCAGTGGCAGGCGGCGTCACTGTGCAGGCAGGAGATGCACCTGTGGACAATAGTGCTGGGAGAAGGGTGCCCTCCTGCACTTTGAGGACCTGCTCCAGGATGTTTTCTGGGGCCCCAAGTGCACTGTGCCCCTGGAGCTCAAGAACCTCAGCAAGGCCTGCTTTTCCAGACAGAGGTTAGGTGAGGAAGAGTGGGGAGTAAGGCCAGCTGGGATATACTCCGCTGAGGCTCAGAGGTGCCAGTGCCCTCCATTGGGGGGTGGCAGCTGTTCCTTCAAAGTGCTTGTGGCCCCCTCCTCCTCCTCCCGCACCTGAGCCAAGCATCCTGCTGCCCCAAACAACAGGCAGCCTCCCCTCCCTCGCTCCCACATGGGGCCTGCTCTGGATTTGCAACCTCAGCATATTCTGCACACTTCCCTGGGCATGTGCAGAGTCCCTCAAAGATCAGCTTTAGGCTTCCCTTGCCTCACACCTCCTTCATAAGCTAGACTTTTTCATTATTATGTTGTTTGTTTACCTAAGTATTGTTCACTTATTTAATGCTACCAAGATTACCATAGAAAGTCAGTCTTATTTATGTTATATTACATTGTTCACGTTGTGTGACTTCTTTAGGTGGGAGGTAAGGGAGAGAGAGGGAAGAGGAAGCCCCCCACACACACTATCACATTTTTTGTCCAGGGCCCAACAGAGACTTGAATTGGCCTTGCACACGTGATTCCAGCCCCCTCCGCACAGCTTTCCTCCTCTTCCATGTACCCACAGCAATCATTACTCACCCCTTTCATTCAGGTCGCAACAGAACCCTATGGGGGGGGCAGACCCGTGCCCTGCAAGGCAAGCCTGCACATGGGGATGGAGTCCTCCCCAGTGGAGCTGAAAATTAGAGGGATCATTTATCGGGAAGGGGTTTTTGTTTAGGAAAGTGTCCGCTGTTGCACTGCCTGCTCCTGCAAAAATGCATTGAACACAGTGGACATGGTACATCCGGGCAACAGTACTGGTGATCACACAGACACCCCAGTTACATTGGCATGCCAATGGTTCAATGTATATTCCCAAAGAAATTTAAAATATTATTACTCGACAGTGATATAATGGCAGTGGCATATTTTTACCAATGTATTGATGTGTCTGGCATGAAAATTTATTTAAATTAATATGCACGTCACAGTAATGGCATTCACCTTCCCGGCTTTGATTTTGAAAAGAAACAGGGAAGGGCATGCACACAGGCAGTCTTGGTAAGGAATGCACTAGTACAACAAAGGTACAGAATGACACAACTCTCCTGGTGAAGGGGAAATGCTCCACAGTTACACCACTGGCCAGGAAAATGTCTGGATGGTTGTTGTGGGTTTTTTGGGCTCTTTGGCCATATTCTGAAGATTGTTCTTCCTGACGTTTCGCCAGTCTCTGTGGCCGGCATCTTCAGAGGACTGGAGGAGGATCTCTGTCCATGCTCTGTGTTCGTACTCCAGTCCTCTGAAGATGCCGGCCACAGAGACTGGCGAAACGTCAAGAACAACCTTCAGAACACGGCCAAAGAGCCCGAAAAACCCACAACAACCATTAGATCCCGGCCGTGAAAGCCTTCGCGAATACAAAATGTCTGGATCTTGACTGTGCGTTGTGTGACCAAAAAAACCCAACGTTCTAACTGGGGAATAACTAGAGAATGTTTCCCTCATGTGACCAGGGCCTCATTAGAGATCCCAGTTTTCCTGTGCAACATCCCATTTGGTGACTGTCAACAGGCAAAATAGTGAAGTTGGTGATATGCTAATCCAGCATTCCCTGTGATGTTCAGTCACAGTGCTTTTTAAGCTGGCTTGCGTCCAAACATTGACTATTGTAAAAGCATGCTGAAATTTCCTCTCTTTCTCTCTCTCTCTCTCTCTCTCTCCTTCTCTGAAAAGCAACGTTTGCATAATATATCTCTGGATCGACTTCTTTTTTATCATTAATATAAAACTCTTTTGATCTGCATTTAAACTGTTTATATTTTGGCATTTCCTCCTAAGAAATATATTCAAGTTTACCAGGTTGCTTACATTCATGCTTTATCATCCTGGGTCTGCTTTAAATTAATTTGGCTGTCAAATAACACTATATCTCTAAAATGATGAGATACACTTTTAAGTTGTCCGGGGGTGGGGGCAGAATGAAACATGCAAAATAAAAATTAGCGGTGGTGTAGTTTTATAAGCTCTGAGACTGGTTCGTCAAGAAGTCCAAAGCAGACACGAGAGAGGTCTATAAAACTATAAAAGGTAAAAGGAAAGTGGAGAGTGGCATGTAGTTCTAGATCCTGCAGTCCTGAAGTTCAAGACTGGGGCTGTGGCTACAATGCAGAGCTGAATTAGAAGGATTTGCTGCAATTTGATTTGTCTTATGCATTATGTTTCAAATCACAAAAGGTGGACACACAAGGACTGTGGATTAATTTGTCAGTTCCCCATTCATATTTTTTGCAATGTGACCTGCAGTCTGCCCCCCCACACACACACCTTATTTCCTTCTTCCATCTGACCCTGCCTCTCTTTTCCTTTTATGGTTAGCTGCAAAAGTCCTTGGTTCCAGAAGAATTCCAAACATCTCTCATTTCTCCCCCCCACCGTGTGTGTGTGTGTGTGTGTGTGTGTGTGTGTGTGTGTGTGTGTGTGTGTGTGAGAGAGAGAGAGAGAGAGAGAGAGAGAGAGAGAGAGAGAGAGAGATATGCAGAGGACATCTAGTGATAAAGTATTAAATTAATGCAATGCCTCGTTGCTGGTACAGCAGAGAGCAATACACTATAATTTCTATTTAATTTCATCCTGTTTAATTCCTGTGTCTCCTTGACTCTGAGAATTTTTGGCAATCTTTTAGTGCAAAACATAAGGGCAGTGGGGGAAAGGAATGGTGGTGGGTGGGTGTTCTCACTGCCCTGAAAAGCATGAAAACCTCACCGAAAGACATGGCCATGTCTCTAGGAATGTCTGCAGGGGAAAAACGCAATTGAATCCAGCCCTCTGGAGGGGGGAAAGCCAGTTTCACTTTAAATACGCTGGACTACTTCAATTCAGCCTTGTACCTCATGCAGGCATAGAAAAAAGCTTCTTATTAACTCACTTTATAAGCAGAGCAAATCCCATGGTATTTGACCATCTAGTTACCCTCTGCAACATATAAATGTTTCTTCGTAGACTAAATGTATAATTAATCGCAACCTAGGGAGTGACCTGTGCCACGAGAGAGGGGGAGAAAGTTACATTTGCCTGGTTCTCTTGGACTTCCTAGTGGCCGTCCATGCCACAGTCTCTCCTCTGGATAGGCTCTCTGGGTAGAGATTCAGAGGCACTTTGTTGGAGTGCTTCCATTCCCACTTGGATGGCCAATTCCAGATGGTAACGATCTGGAATAATTCCTCTGACCCATAGCAGTTATGCTATGAGATTCCAAGGGGCTCTGTTTTATCTTCCATGCTTTCCCACATCTGTCTAATGTCAGTGGGAAAGATTAGGCATTCTTTTAATGCAGGTGAGAATATTGCTGATCTGAAGTAAAGCCAGGGCAGGGAGGTTGGTAGTTAAGGACCAAAAAGCTGATGCCATGACCAGACAAGGCAGTCATGACTGTGTATGGATCATGCAACTCTGACAGAGTGGTGTTTAACCTCATCAGGTAGGTATTGCACTCTCCTAAAGAAATGGTGTGTGAGCTGCATCACTCTGTATGTTCTAGTGGTGCAGTCACCATCAGCCACAGTGAGCTAGGCCAATAGTCTGGCTTGGCACATATTCCAAGAAAACAAATCTCTTTTTTGTTGTTTAGTCATTTAGTCATGTCCGATTCTTCATGACCCCATGGACCAGAGCACGCCAGGCCCCCCTGTTTTCCACTGCCTCCCAGAGTTTGGTCAAATTCATGTTGGTAGCTTCAGTGACACTGTCCAACCATCTCGTACTCTGTCGTCCCATTCTCCTCTTGCCTTCACACTTTCCTAACATCATGGTCTTTTTCAGGGAGTCTTCTCTTCTCATGAGATGGCCAAAGTACTGGAGCCTCAGCTTCAGGATCTGTCCTTCCAGTGAGCACTCAGGGTTGATTTCCTTTAGAATGGATAGGTTTGTTCTCCTTGCAGTCCAGGGGACTCTCAAGAGCCTTCTCCAGCACCACAAATCAAAAGCATCAATTCTTCGACAGTCAGCTTTCTTTATGGTCCAGCTCTCACTTCCATACATCACGACAGGAAAAACCATAGCTTTGACTATGCGGACTTTTGTTGGCAAGGTGATGTCTCTGCTTTTTAAGATGCTGTCGAGGTTTATCATTGCTTTCCTCCAAAGAAGCAGGCGTCTTTTAATTTTGTGGCTGCTGTAGCCATCTGCAGTGATCATGGACCCCAAGAAAGTAAAATCTGTCAGTGGCTACATATCTTCCCCTTCTATTTGCCAGGAGGTGATGGGACCAGTGGCCATGATCTTAGGGGGTTTTTTATGTTGAACTTCAGATCATTTTTTGCACTCTCCTCTTTCACCCTCATTACGAGGTTCTTTAATTCCTCCTCACTTTCTGCCATCAGAGTGGTATCATCTGCATATCTGAGGTTGATATTTCTTCTGGCAGTCTTAATTCCAGTTTGGGATTCATCCAGTCCGGCCTTTCGCATGATGTATTCTGCATATAAGCTGGGGGACAATATACAGCCTTGTCGTACTTCTTTCCCCATTTTGGACTAATCAGTATTTCCATATCCAGTTCTAACTGTTGTTTCCTGTCCCACGTATAGGTTTCTCAGGAGATAGATAAGGTGGTCAGGCACTCCCATTTCTTTAAGGACTTGCCATAGTTTGCTGTGGTCCACACAGTCAAAGGCTTTTGCATAGTCAATGAAGCAGAAGTAGATGTTTTTCTGGAACTCTCTGGCTTTCTCTATAATCCAGCACATGTTAGCAGTTTGGTCTCTAGTTCCTCTGCCCCTTTGGAATCCAGCTTGTACCTCTGGGAGTTCTCAGTCCACATACTGCTGTAGCCTACCTTGGAGGATTTTGAGCATAACCTTGCTAGCGTGTGAAATGAGTGCAATTGTATGGTAGTTGGAGCATTCTTTGGCACTGCCCTTCTTTGGGATTGGCATGTAGACTGATCTTTTCCAGTCCTCTGGCCACTGCAAGTAAAATTCTAAAGGATTAACTATGTAATTTAGGTCTCTTCTTGCAACCCTTGTTACCAGTAGAGGCATAGATTGCCTGGGTAGTCACTGTGCCTTTAACCACCGTTCATGGGTATATGACCCCTCCCCATCCCCAGAACAAAAATAGCTTTGAGACACTTATTCATGCTCTGGGAACCTCTGTTTGGATTATTGTGATTTGAAAGATGTGCACTGTCTGGATACCTCAGTGAACTGGAGTATTTGACTGTGGAGCCAGAGTCTGGAAGTTCAGTTTCCCAATATGCCTCCTGGGAGAAAGGCCAGACTGTGTAGCCTTGGGCAGGTAGCATGCTTCCAGAGCATTCATAGACAAAGGGAGTGGTTAATAACTTCCCAGGATTCTGTCTGTACCTATAAAACCTTGGAAAGGACTGCCATAAATCAGAATGGACGTGAAAGCATGTAATTAATTGAATATATGTAGCCTAACATTGTTAGATTGGCAGTAGTAATGGTGTTACAAAAATTACAATGGCCAATAAAGTATTTTAAGTAAATAAAAATATCAGGCTCATTCCATTTGCAAAGATAAAATTCCAGCTCATCCCAATGGAGCATCCTTGCACTATAAAATGTTTGAAGATACCAGTATTTTTTCCTCCTGGCCAGACAATGGAAAGTTTAAACTGATACCAGTAATGACAAAGCCCTATTTCCTGTGCTTTTTAAAGCACAGAAAATGCCTCCTATAGGCAGTCTTTATTTGTTTCCATGCCACAGAGTTGGTTTGGAAGCTTTCAGGTTAGTGCTAATCTAGTAACCAGACATGTGAAAAGCATTGAACAGATAAAGTAATCTTCAGAGTGGTCCAATAAAAGGTATCATCAACTCTTGCATTTGTATAATCTTCAAAGGGTTTCTTGCAGATTGTTTAAAGAGGATCTGTTTACAGCTGATTTTCCAAAGTGAATTACTGACAGATATGGACAGGCTCTGATTTGATCAGGGAAGTTTTCAGTTTTAGCTAATCCAGTAAGAGCGGGAACAAGGGGGAGATCCAGGAGATTGTATTGTCTATATAAAGATTTTCTTCAAGGCTCTTCCCACCCCCAGATGTCAAAAGACAGCTGGCTTTCAAAGGGGATCATTGTAGATGACAACATAGATGTCCCTTGGAAGTTTTCAGTTCAGCACTAATCAAGGAAAGCAAAGGGGACGGAAAACAACAAAGATTTTGCAGAGAAGACCAGCTGAAAGGTTTCCTCACTGGTTTTAAAGCTTTTGAAGTCATTTCTTGAAAAGGTGCTATTTTCATGAAAGATAAGGGAAGTGGAGTTTTAAAAGGACAGAAATCCCAGTAAGACCTGTCCTTAAGTGGCCCCAAGTGGTATAAAGCAGGAAGAAAAAGCCCTTATTTAAAATTAGTTTTATTGGAGCCATTGAAACATGTAAGTCACAATGTCTTTAACTGTGTTGTTTTCTGTAAGGTGTAATTGTGTCTCATCTTAGGTGGATTGGGACTATTCACTTGAGTTATAACACAATTTTACTTTTCTGGAAATAGCACAATGCAGTTTCATAGCCACTAGAGACAATTTATTTCTTTGGAAGGGAGAACTTCCTTTAGTGGTTCCAGTGCTTGCTGTAATATTGGTGTCCACTAGATGCCGTTCTCCATTGTACAAAAATTGAGGCATTTTTGATGCAGAGATTCAAAGCTGTGACAGAATCTTTATTCTGCTGATCTTCAAAACTCTGTTGCTTTTACACAACCTTTGCAGGAAGTGCTTTTAATTTACCCAGCAGGTGCAACACAGCTGTGCATATTTGTGTAAGTATATATGTGCTTGTCTGTCTCTTTATTCTAGCATTAAATGTAGATGCAAAGAAAACATGTGGGTATGTGCAAGCCTCCACCTCACTCCCTTGTCGTCATATCTGGCATATCCATCATGAGAAGATTAATGGATCTTAGAGATCTTGTATTCATTCCCTCTCCACATGCAAATTAAGTATTCAAACTCTACATGTACAAAGGTGACAGAACAGGAGGACGGAGGAGGTGGAGCTTAGAACTGTAGAGCTGGAAGGGAACTTATGGGTCATCACGTCCAGCCCTTATCAAGGAGACACAGTGGGGAATTAAACTCCCAACCTCTGACTCTGCCACCTAAACGACTGAGTTACCCTAGTGCCATTCACTTGTATCTTCTACACATATGTAGCTAACATTGGGATAAAGCTTATACTGAAAAAGAGAGAGAGAGATTGGCTGCAAAGCACATGCTTGTCACCTAGCACAAAATTATGTTTCGGCTTAATTTTAAAAAAGTAAAATGAGTTGAGCCATAGGCTATACTACAGACCTCTGTCTGAGTCTCTGGAAGGCTGCTATTAGTAAACCTGCAAAGAATACTTGTTAAGTTCTTTGTGCTCATTAACTTAGACTGTTTCAGTTCAAGGGATGGAAAAGGTAGCCGTATGATCCATTCATAAAAACACAGTTCCGGCTCGAGTAATGCTATTATTTGATCACTAAAAGTTACAAAGTAAGCTTTTGATTTCTCTAGTACTGTTCACCAAGTAATAATAATAATAATCATGTACCATCAAGTCAATTATGGTGGCCCTTTCCAGGATTTTTTAAGTACAGAGTACTCAGAAGTAGTTTACCATTCCCTTCTTCTGGGGTGCCCTGGGACTGTGCAGCTTGCCCAAGGCTACACAGAATAGCTCTTCTCATAGGACGCACAGTGGGAAATTGAACTTCCAGTCTCTGGCTCTGCAGGCAAATACAGTGGTACCCCGCTTAGGGAGCACTTCGTTTAACGACGAATTCACTTAGCAATGGCTTTTTTGGAGCGATCTTGCACTCCGTTTAACGATGTTCCCTATGGGTGATTTTCGCATAGCGATGTTTGGGACCATGCTTCGCATAGCAATGACAGTTTGGGTCCCCCTGTTTCGCTTAAAGATGGTTTTGACAGCCTCATGTTGGCTGTTTTTATACGTTTAAAAATGTTTTTAAAATGTTTAGAATGCTTGAAATCATAAGTGCACTTAATAAACCCTTTGTTAAACTAATCTGACTTTGTTCCGACTCTTTTTAAATTTGTTGTAATTTTCCCCCCATTGAGATGCATTGAATAGGTTTCAATGCATTTCAATTGGTGAACTGCGTTTTGCTTAGCGATGTTTCCTATGGCGATTTTCACTTAAGGACGGCAATCCGTTCCCATTGGAATGGATTATCGGGTTTTCAATGCATTTCTATGGGAAACCGTGTTTCGCTTAGCGATGTTTTCCCATAGCGATGAATTTTTTGGAACCAATTAAAATCGTTAAGCAAGGCACCACTGTACCTAAACTATTGGGCTATGCAACAATTACTAAGAATGAATGCAGATGGCTAGCAAATAGAGCTGGGCACGAACCACAAAAATGGTGGTTTGTGGCTAACCACGAACCATCTGGATGTTAAAAAAAATGAACCACGAACCGGTTCATGTTTTAAAATAGTTCATGCCTGGGGGAGAGAACAAAGCAAACCCCTAAGCCTTTCCACGGCCCCCATTGCTTCCCTGCCTGGTCCTGCCACCTCCTCCGCCTCCTCTGTTGCTGCAAATGAGTGACCCAGCACCTTGGGACCCTGGTCCAGTGCCATGGAGCACCGATCCAGTGCCACATGGCACTGGCTCACCCATTTGCAGCCCCACAGCCTGCCCCTTGTCCCTAGCACTTCCCTACCTGATTCTGCTGCATTCCTTCTCCTCCTCCTCCTCCTCCTCCTCCCTTGCTGCAAGTGGGCAATCCGGTGCTGCAAGGCCTCGATCTGGCCCCATGTGGTACTAGATCACCCATTTATAGCCCCACAGCTTGCCCATGGCCCCCTTCGCCACCCTACCTGGTCTTCTTGTCTCCTTCTCTTCCTCCTCCTCCTCCTGCACTGCCATCTTAAGGGATAGGCTTCCAGAAGCCAGGCCTGCAGTCGCTGTGCATGCCCCACCTATCAGCTGTAACAGGCAGGGGCCTGTACAGAGACTGTAGGCCCAGCTCCAGCAAGGGAAGCAGGGCCTGCTCTGTCTCAAGATGGCAGCAGACGAAGAAGGAGGGCAACAACAACACCAGGTGGGGAGGCGATGGGTGCAGTGGGAAGGGGGTTGGGGGAACGGAACAAGACGTTTATTAAATTTTAAAAAAAACTTCATGGTTCTGGTTAGGTTCATGCCCATCTCTACTGACAAGGCAAAGTAGCACTTTATATACATATCTGTGCATGGATTTCTCTAAATATGTGTTTTGGCCCTGAGCAAACCCCTGACTGACAGATTTCTCCATCCAAATACTGCAGGTTGACATTCTCTTTGCATTATTTGTGCATCGCTCTTCATGCATTGATATAATCACATGATTTGTTTTATAAACTCATGGCACCCTTTGAAGAACAGTTACAGTTTTATGTTGTGGGGATGGGGAGATGCATAGGGGACATAGGAAATGATAATATAGAAAGAGTGTGAAAAGAATATAGAAAATGGGATGGGATCTTGTTTCCATGTTTCATATTTCTGCTTCTTCAAGGACTTAGACAGTGGTATGTGCTATTTTCAGTGGTATAGCTGCATTATAAATTTCACGTGTATGTTTGATGAAAACTTGGGATCCAAACCAGTCTGTGGCCTACGTGAGCACTTGGTAGCCTTTCCATGATCCAGAGAAAAACCTAGAAACTTGGATCAGCTTGCAAATATTGTTAATAGTACAATTGTAAGGCTGATAATGTGAATAATGCTTCAATGCTAGGAATGTGAATTGCACAAAAGCTGCTGCTCTGTCAGATGGGCATTAAGGATTAGAATTGTCAGAGAGACATTGTCTGTATCTTTTTAACTGTCACCTAGTTTTTCTCTTGTTTGCTGTGTTTGCGCCTGGGGCCTCATTCATTTTTTGTGCTGCGGGAGTGATTGTGAGGAATGGGATTTTCAGAATTGAAGAATTTACAGTTCATAATTTGGTATGATTCCCCCCCCCCCATGAATTATGGGACAGGGAACCCTCAGCCGGGCAGGAGGTAAAGCAGCCTCTTAACTCCGTGCTGTTTCCACAATGTTTGAAAAGTGCCCCACTGCACTGTGGGAGTCATAAAGATGCCCTGCAACTCACAAAGGTTTGTTTTAGGGATGAGTTCTAGCGGAAGCTTCTTCCATGCACTCTACACGGGACTGAGAGCTCTAATTAGGCATGGAGTTCTTTAATTTTGAAAATCCCAGCCCTAGTGATCTTTGCAAAACACCACTAATCCCAGCGAACCAGTGTGAATCAGGCCTGCAACACCTGTGACCCTCGAGACCTGTACTGGAGTTTGGTGGATGGGTGGCAGACCTCCCGGTTTTGTATTCTCAGGCAGGTAGCAAATGCAATTATTAAGCCTGCGGTGGGCTTCCAGATGTGGCACGGAGACCATGTTTACCTTGGGAGAGGTTGTAAATCATAAGGGCTTGACCTTCACAGTGTAAGGGGTGTCAGCAGCTTGACTTCTTGCCCCTCTTCTGTATAAGCAAAGGCAAACCAAAATATTTTGGGGAGTTCTGTGATGGTAACATAGAAGTAGCATAGATCCCATGGTTCACATGGTGTGCCTGTACAGCCTGTCCCCCTTAAACAGCCAGGAGGGATTCTGGGAGAGCTAGTCTCCAAAATTCACTTTTTCCAAACATTGTGTCTTTCTGTCATCTTGGAAATAAGCATTCGGGAGCCCTGTTCCATCATCCAGCCATCAACAATTTGCTTTCAGGTCTTTGCCAAATCCTTTCAGGATTGCAGGTGCTGCTCTCGCCTTGATTTCTACCCTTTGGCTTGAAACTGGCCAGATGGCTGTTTTTTATCTTGCCTTGGAATTTCCACTCTTCCACCCCCCCTCCTTTGAAAGGCCTAGGAGTCAGGAATTTCACCCAACTTGACTGAGACCTAAGCCGTTACAGGCAGGAAGTCATCGGCTGACTCTTACTGGAAATACTGAGAATGAAACTAGTGTGGAATCTTTTTGCTTCCCACACTCTCAGCCTCCTGATTCCAGCCTCCTGTGAGGCAACAGGGGATTTTGTGGTATTATCTCTGTGGGACTTTGTTGTTGTTGTTTTAAGTTGACATGCTGACCCTGTCAACTGTGCTGCTCTTATTTTTGGTTTGTAAAGCATCTGGGATGAGGCCAGTGTGACTCAGCGTAAGGGAGCTTCATCCAAAGTGAGCAAAGGAGAAGAAATGCACTTTCTGGACTTTATTTCCTGTCTTCGTAACCACAGATATGACGACTTCTAGCTTGGCTGGCTTCAAAGTAATATATCCTTGAGACCTGCTCCCATCCCATTGAATAGCTCTGGGCCAGTTCACAATTAATACGGCTTGATTTCTTGGTTGTAGCTAAGGGATAAAGTTGAAAGTAACTAGTTACAAATAATTTTATAATTTTAATCAATTCTCTTTTTTTCAGTTATTAAGAGATAGCTAGATTACAGTATGACTGTAAAATGTAACTGGATAATGTTCACTCATTTTCGGTGTAACCTTTTTATTTACTTGTATAGTTACACGGGTTGTGGATTTATGACCTAAGTTTGTTTTATCTCGCCAGCACAGCCTTGCAACATTCTGTTTTTCAAAATAAATAAGAAGTAACTATGTAGCTAGTTCTGATTAATAAGGAAAGCATTACTTTTAAAATTGTAACAGTAACTAACTACTCGGCTCTTGGAACTAGAATGATTATATTTTCAGGATGTTCCCAGCTCTACCCTGTTTCCCCGGAAGTAAGACCTAACCTGAAAATAAGCCCTAGTATGATTTTTCAGAATACTTGTAATACTGTATAAGCCCTCCCCAAAAATAAGCCCCAGTTAAGTGAAACCCTGCCCTCCACCATTGTGCAACAACCAGAAGAAGAGGACATGACTGTAAAATAAAACATCCCCTGAAAATAAGCCCTCAAGCATTTTTGGAGCAAAAATTAATATAAGACCCTGTCTTATTTTCGGGGAAACACAGTATGAGCCTGTACTCACCTTGCTGTTTTTCTTCACTCTTCCATAAAAATTCCCATTTCTTTTTTGGAACACTGCATATGTCCCAATCTTCATGCTAACTTGGATAACTATAATGTTAAAAAAATGATTATACCATGATTATTGTTAAACTCAGTTCAGAGATATTGTCACAGCAGTATGGGTTGGATTTGACCTAAGGAAATGTATTAAAGCTTGGAAGCAACCCATGTTGAACCACTTAGGCCCTGCTGAGATCACTAGGATTTCGGTTAGTCACATTGATTTAAGTGGAAGTGCAGGTAACATCTGTTCAATCCACCTAACGAGATGTTTTCTGGCCCCTACCTTGCATCACTAATGGCTGGGAATAGGGCACAGCAATGCAGAAACTCACATATTGGTCCAGGAACAAGTTATGTCAGATGTTGCAGTTGGGGTCACCTCCTGCTGCCCATTCATTCAGTCCTCGACTTTTATTGGAATCTTAATTATGTCATCAAATTTGACTACTTTCTTATGGAAACAAAAGAGGAAGCAAGGACTAAATTATCCTTCCAGGTTTCTGTATAAGGGAGAAACTCTGGGCCATAGGCTTAATCTGACTGACAGCAGGTCTAGGCTTCTTCTTGGGAACTGGAGAGAAGGGGGGAAAATTCCTGTATTAAGAAGAATCTCTGCTGTTATCTTCAGCTTCTGACTGTCAAGGATTCCCTTTCCTGCTCTCAGGTGGCAAGTCTAGGAGCAGAGAAGGGGAAGGAAGAGTGAAGTCTTGTTGCCCTCCCACCTCAAGTGCCAAATGGAAAGCTCCTCCCAGTGCTTTAACTGAAGACTGAATAATGTCAGGGCACTTGTCCACACCCACTGGCTTCCTTTGGCCTGGGGACAGCAGTGGGTAGAAACATCCAGAAACATCCTTATCCCAGGGTCCTTTTCTTATCCTTCTGTAGGTACAGCTTTTGCAGATGGGTGTTCAAGGCTCTATAACTTCTACCCAAACAGAATGAGTTTGCTTAATATCTACAGATAGGTCCCTCTGACAGACATCATGCTTTTTTAAAAAAACCATTCCACTATAGTATTTATTTCCAAGTAAATTTTTTCAGGTTAGGTCCTCTAGAGAAGAGGCTTTAGAAAACACTGGGTGTGAAAAGAGAAGATTTAAGCAGAGATGTCCATCCCAGAACACATTGTGAGATAATTGACAAAAAGAGGCAAAGGAAGAGAGAGAGGATTAGAGCACCGCATTCTCTGCCTCAAGCCACTGCTTGAAAATTAAGCAGTTTCAGCTGAAAAAGCCACAAATTCATTCACCCTTCAATAGAAGCATCTTCATTCCTATTTGTCTCAGACCAAGCAAGAGAAGGGCCAAAGGCTCCCTATCTGGCTTCTCTCATTCACTGATCATTGCGGGACCCTCCTTTTCCCAGAATCAGCTTCTGCCCTGGGAAATGACAGCCTCCAACTTGATCAGAAGAGAAGCCAAGAGCTTTTCTGTTTCATTTCCTCTTAAATTACTCCTCCCCCGCAATTCTCCTTACCAAAGGTAAGGGCGGCTACTCAGCAGAGCTGGTACATCATGCTCACTTAAATAGAAATTCATAAGAACAATGGCAGGAAACACTGAAGGGTGGAAACGATAAAATGGAGCCACACCCATGAATCAAGGAGCTTCCTGATTGGCTTGATTTGTCATGGACAAGAGCACTTGGAATAACCGTGAAAGTATTGTCCCACTGGAATGAAACAGCTCTTCATTAAAGCAGTGTTTGTCACTTGTGCCTTGCATAATGACAACCTTGTACAAATAAGAATGCTAATGAAAAACCAGGTCAGCAGAAGGGAGGGAGGATGTTGCTGTTGATACTCTGGGATGTTCTTTGTATGTCTGTTAAGTTATCTTGGACTTCCTTTTCTTTCCCTCCTGTTACCTGCTTGTGTGATGTGACTGAAATATTGTGTTTTTTTGCTTCATGATTCTAACTATTCTTTTACTGGCCTAACTAATGAGAACTGAGCAGCCAACCAATATCGGAGCTGGCTGAGCAAAATTTTGTGCTGTTGATGCCACCATTAGCTCTTCCTGTGGCTTGCCGCATATACGATGCAACATAAAGGGGGCTATCATTCATTACCTAATACACCAGTTTCTGCTACTGGTTCCTTCATCCCCATATTCAGGTTCCTTCACCACTCCTATGTATGTATGTATGTATGTATGTATGTATGTATGTATGTATGTATGTATGTATGTATGTATGTATGTATGTATGTATGTATGTATGTATGTATGTATGTATGTATGTATGTATGTATGTATGTATGTATGTATGTATGTATGTATGTATGTATGTATGTATTCTAGGTGCTCTAGCACACTGGTTCTTAATCTTGGGTTACTCAGGAGTTTTGGACTGCAACTCCCAGAAGCCTTCACCACAAGCTGTGCTGGATGGGGTTTCTGGGAGTTGCAATTCAAAAGCATCTGAGTAACAAAGGTTAAGAACCACTGCTCTAGCATTCCTTCCCCAAAGCAGGTAGGGGAAGGAATGCTAGATGATAAGCAAGAATAACATTGATCAACAAACTATTAGGCACCACGATGATGTATGTCGGGAATGAAGATTGTGGCCCCCTAGATGTCATTGGACTGCCCCTCACATCAGCCTTAGCAGTGAAGGATAATGGGAGTCCAACCAAACCTGAAGGGCTATATATTGCCCATTTCTGGTCTAAAGTAATGCCAAAATATTTATATTACAGCCTTGGAAGTAATTCACATTGCATGTACAAGAATGGGCCCATGTTCTACAGCTGGTATCCTTCCTTACAGAACTTCTGATGAAGTTGGCAAAAGCTCTATAGCAGCTTGTTCCTTAATAATTGTGTTAGTCTTTATGGTGCTGCAAAAAGTATTTATTTGTTTTTGTTTTTCCGACAACAAACTATCATGGTTTCCCCTTTAGAAATGGAGCACAATTGGCAGACATATCTCCACTTGAACATAATTACTATTTTGTCCCTTTGTGTATGAATACAAATAACATTGAAGGGAGGGGCAAAGTAATGCAACAATGCCCAAGGTTGATGTTTGTGTACAAAACAAATAATAGAACACACATTTTAATAAAAGAAAATGCTCTACACCATGAAGTAAAAATAACATTTGTTGTTCTGACGCCACGTTTCTTCTTATTTATTTTCAAATGGCTGTTCTTAGAAAGAACAGTACAAGTGGTTGGAGCACAAATGAACAAACCAACAATACTATGGGCACAGGGACACAGCTCCATTGTCAACATTCCTCTATTCTAAACAATTGATATATTTCAGGAAGAATAATATTTACATCCAAACTATTTACATCCTCAAAGTAGGAAATGAACCTGCTCCAGGGATTAGGTTTGGTCACAGAGGATAAAGAAAAACAGCACAGAAAACCCACAAATTACACTGAATTGCAGGTGGAAGAATAAATCAGGAAATACTTTAGAAAGGCCAGCAGGGAGAGACTTGGAGATCAGTTTTGACTTGGAGTAGAGGTGGGGCAGAATGGCAAACTTCTGTTCTCCTTAGATTGAGCCCTTCTGCAAAATATACAGCATTGCTAATACAATATTATACTGCTGATATGACTAAGTCCATTTCTTTTGTTAATCTAGTACATCTGGTATGCAGAGGTAATTCCTTGAAACTAGAGCTTGAAAAAATTACTTTTCTGGTTTAGAACACCCAATAGCCATGCTGAAAGGAAGTTATCATCCAAGAGGCATTGTCCAGAAAATTACCTTTTCTGAGTTTTGCTAAAAAACCTATGACCTGTTTTTCCAAGTAAACTGGAAAGGAAAGTAAACATGCAAATAAAGGCTCACAAACAGAGGCTTATAAACAGCCTTGAAAAGTAGGAAGGTGTCCATAACATCCAGTGGAAGAGTTGAAGCGATTTCCGAGAATTTGAAGCAAAATATGGAGATTTTATTAAGAAAGAAAGAAGTTATTAGGATAAAAGATTGGTTAGAAAAAATGGAGAATAAACAGTGAATGATAGAAATATAGGAGGGGAGATAATACCTTGGTTTAATCTTATTCAATTAGAGCAACAAACTAAGAATTGGCTAAAACATGGTGAATGTAGAAATTTCACAAGATTTGAAGAAATTATATTACAGATGGAAAATGTAGCTGAATAGAAGATAATGAAAGATAAAAGTAAAATTTATAAAATATTAATAGAATCGCAGACCAACAAAACACGATGGGAACATGATTTGGGAGAAGAAAGAAGTACTGAGGTTTGAAATAATATATGGGATATGAGAATATTAAAAATCCATATCTGTAAGGATAAAGGAAAAATTTTGTAAGTTAGTTTGGAGATGGTATTTAACTCCAGTGAAACTAAATCAGATAGATATAAATTATTACAAGTTGTTTTGGAGAGGATGTTAGAAAACCTTTTTGTATGTGGGAATATTTGGCAGTTGGCAGTTGGTTTTCAAGGAAATAAATGAAATAATTTAGTTAAATGTAGAAGTTTTTAACTTACAGGTTTTAAATGTTTTTAATTGTTTTTATAGTTAGTTTTAATCTTAATGTGTGTTTGGGTTTTTTTAATGTGATATTTATATATTGTTTTTAAATTTCTTGTTTTAACTGCTATCCTCTATGGAGAGAAAAGCAGCATATAAATAATTTAAAACAAATAAAAATAAAAAGGGTATAATAAAAAGCGCTTATACCAATATTTTATAAGGAGCAATGGAACTGGACAATGAAATAATTGATTTCAAATTTATTACTAGATTAATGGCAGCAAGAAATTGGAAAACAAACTACAAAAATCAATGTTAGAAGGAGATAAAGATATTTGAAATATAACTATTAATGATAAGTTAATGTGTAATATTAAAGAAGGGTTTGATAAGTAATATTTTTAGACATTTGGAGAGAATTTATTGATTTTGCATTGAAAAAGAAGAAGAGTTGTGCACCTTTGCAAGAATCAGTACAATTTTGGAAGGTGAATGGGGCTACTTAAAGGAAGGGAAAATTAGTTACATCACCAGATGGACCCAGTGAGGGAAGCACATTTATTATTTATTTATTTATTTTATTTTATTTTATTTTATTTATATCCCGCCTATCTGGTCGGTTAAGACCACTCTAGGCAGCTATCACATTTTTATGGGTATATGTTTTCACTTTTATATTTGTTTTCACGTTTAAAAGAAAAGAAAAGCAGACATTCAGTTGATCTAGAAGAGGTTAAAACAGGATGCAGAACAGTTGTTATTCCCCAAATAGTGCAGCTAGAGTTAAGTCTGAAATACCCCTAAATTACCTCTAAGGGAATAGACAGTGATGGGAACAGAAGCAAGCAGAATTTGGTTCAACACCTCAGCTGTCATGGGCATACCGTTGTGAACATCAGTGCTATGGTGTAAGGGCCCAATTTAAGCCACAGTTTAAAATAGGAACTGTGATGTCGGAATCATTTAAAAAAAAAAGCAAGGTCAGAGGTCATCCTGTTCCACATACTAATTTCCTCAGCCAGAGTTGTCCCAAAATCTCTGGCAACCAATTTCAATAAATTGCTAATTTGGTTCCTGAATTTTAAAAAAATCAGAAATTTCACAGACTTATCATCCTCACCATGAATGTTTAGGACATGACTGCCTCCTGCTGCAGCAATGCTGAGAAACAAGGAGTGTTGTAATAATAATAATAATAATAATAATAATAATAATAATAATAATAATAATAATAATAATAATAATAATAATAATAATAATAATAATAATAATAATGAGGCGGAGGAGGAGGAAAGCAACAGTCAATAGTTATATGATGAGAAAAATCCTGTTATGTATTTATACAAGAGAAAACTCAATTGGCCTAAATCAGTGGTGAATTGCCACAAGCTAAAGCATCAGCATAAGCACTTGTGTAGCATGCCAAATCACATGACAACAGTGACTGCCTGTGCTGACTTTTTGATTGTCATGAATTTCCTCCTGAGATTTATAGCATTGAATTGATACTAACAGACATAAAATTCTGGCTATTACTTTTTTAAAGAAAATTCCAAACTTTGCCCAAAAGTCAGGATAAAAAGCCCATTACAAGCAGAAGACAAACCAGTAGGTAAGTTTCATGTACAACCCAAAAGTCAGAACCAGAAAATAACTAATTGGAACGGGAAACCATTTTATTGACAGTCCTGTCCAGGACTCTAATGTCCGCCTGGCTGGAGAGAATCACTCTTAAACCTGCAACTAAAATGTTGCACTTGCCATTCAGTTCAATGGTTCACAGCTTGAAGCAGGCACATATAAATTCAAGAATTCCTGACAGTGAGTAATTAATTACTTCCTGGAAGGGGTCTATGCATATCCCCAGTGACTAGCTTTGTAACTGTAATAAAAGTCAGCTGGAGTTTTTATCACAGATAAATAAAACTTTAAAACCATCCATTGTATAGAACTGCTGAGAGCACCTTTTGACATGTTAAAGAGTGTTAACAAGAACAAGTGTTAAAGCCTTGAAATACAGTATTCCCACAGGAGATATCAAGACATTGATTCTATCAAGGAGAGATTGAAAAATACAAAGAAATGTCGTCACATCATAACGTTCACATGGACTAAAGCCAGTTTAAACAGGAAGCAGGTTGTGTTTCCACAGTCCTTTCTCACAAGACACAACTCTTGAGCTAATGGCTTCTTCATTCTGCGTATTTTCTAGGATGCCTCAGTATTAACTTTTACCAGTAAACAACAGAGAGCGAACAGAAGTATTGTTACGCTTGTCCTAGACTTTATTGGTACAGCCTGCTTGAAACTGAGGCAAGGGAAAACCGTCATTAACTAAAGGTAGTTGCTGGTTCTGGTTTTGAAGAAGAGCCAAATGGAGAGGAAGTGTGTGTGCCTCTGCCCCTTTGGAGAACTGGAGGGCGAAATCCAACTCAGCAACTGCCTCAGCGGTAACTTTAAAAGGACTTCCTGCCTCAGCTAATACAGAGGTCCCTGGCTAAATCCATCATGCCAAGAACTTCACATCTAAGAATTGCCTCCTAGCAAATCCCATCTTGCCATGAATGTTTGGACTTTGGGTACTTGCTTTGAATAAGTGGGATTTAGCCATGAAAGCTTGCATAGTGTATGATTTTTTAAATTTTTTATTAGAGGACTATAAAGGTATCACCTATTCTTGCATTTGCCATGCTTTTGAGAGTTACTTTTCTCTACTGCGTAATTTGCATCTAGCATGCTTTGTTTTGCTTTGTAACTGGTGACTGGAATGTAAATACAAGCTTAGTTCACGAGCTTGCCAAAGCACAAATCTCTGAGGAAATTCTGTTGTAGAAGAGGAAACAGGTTAATTGCAGGAAATATGTTTTCCACTTACCGTCTTGTTTGACCCAAAGTTACCCTGCTGAGTTCTCAGGAATAATTCGTCTCTGACTTTATGAGAATATGGTAAAAAGTCAGCACTTACAAACATCTTGGTAAGGTACCCTGTTTCACCGAAAATAAGACCTAACCTGAAAATAAGCCCTAGTGGGATTTTTCAGGATGCTCATAATATAACCCCTACCCCCAAAATAAACCCTAGTTAAGTGAAACCACGCCCTCCACCATTGTACAGCAACCAGAGGATGACATGACTGCATTTGAATAAACACAGATTGTTGTACATGAAAAAAATAAAACATGCCCTGAAAATAAGCCCTACTGCTTTTTTTGGGAGCAAAAATTAATATACGACCCTATCCTATACCGGGGAAACATGGTATCTAAAGGCAGAAGAAGGTAACTGAAGGTGGAAACACAGTATCATATTCATTGCCTGAATTGCTCTGTTCAATACACAACCACCTATGGACACTAAGGCCATACCTTCTTAAATGGCGTAGCACCTCCTTTCTGTTGGCATTGGAGGGATTAATACAGTGTGACAAGAGTTCAGTATGTATGAAGCAGGAGCCAGCAAACTTTGCAGGCCTGGAGTCCAGATTTTTGCCTCCAGCACCTGCCTTGGGGCATACCTGGCCAGAAAATGGAAGCAGATGGAGAAGAACGAAAAAACTGAAAGGTACCCAGAAGCCTAGAGTCAGTTTTTAAGAAGAAGAAAAAACTCTATTCCTGAAGGCCTCCAATAGTTTAAACATTAATTTTTTGTAAAAAGAAAAAAAATACACTGGCTAGCCTTGTTTTGAAGTAGGGAGTCTCAGGATGGTCTGGAGGCTGCAAAAATGCTCCCGGGAGGACATGAGGTTCTTGGACTTCCCTCTGCCCAAATCATTATTATCATCATCATCTTAGAACTGCAAACCTAGAAGAGACCCTATGGATCAAGTCCAGACCTTGTCAAGGAGGCACAGTAGAGAAGTGAACTCCCAACCTCTGGTTCCACATCTAAACCACTGAGCTATCCAGTAGTGCATCCCTATTTAAAGGACCAGCACCTGAAAGACAATCTCTCGGGAGTGAGTGTTCACACAACTCCCCTTAAGCCCTGATCACACAAGGGAAATGTTATGTACTGTAGTTATTCCCCAATTAGTTCATTGCTCCCCCCCCCCCCTTGGTCACACAACTTACAGTCAAGATTGAGACATTTTCCCAGCTAGCTGTATAACTATGGAATATTTATCTATCGCTAGGAAGGTTGTGTTATTTTGTAACTTTTATTTTGTACTGGTGCAATCCTTACTGAGATTACCTGTGCACATGACCTGCCCTGATTCTTTTCAGAAGCAAAAGTAGGAAGGTGGATGCCATTACAAAACATACTTTCTTAATAGGTCTTTTCTTTATGAGCAATTTTGGGTGATCAGCACTGGGACACGAAGGAATGTACCATCACATTAAGTCCTCTGTTGGAAGTAAATTGGAAATCAATCAAGTAAAATTTTTCAGATCACAGTTAAGTTTTTAAAAGCAACAACAAATTATATTGTTCAAATTTAAAAGTTTCTCATTTGTAAAGCAAGCCCAGTTCTCCCTAGAATAATTTGGGTGTTTAACAAATGCAAAATTAGTACAAATTAAAGAAGTACTAGGATTAGACTTGGGCATGAACTGCTAGTTTGGTCGTTTGTGCCAGTTCGTTTTGGGGCCAGAACAGATGTTTGGCTTTTTCCAGCTCCACGTCCTCTGGAGGGTCCCCGCTCAGAGATAGCCCCTGGAGGAGGTGAGGTGGCTCAGCAAAGATGGGGTGCTGCCTATGGGTGGGTGCCCGCTGCAGGAGGCGGACCTGGGAAGCACCAAACACCTCTTCGACTGAAAAACAGATTGGCACAAACCAGCAACTTGTGCCCTTGTGTAACTAAAATGACAAGAAAATAATAATTGCATGCCATCAAGTTGATTTCAACTTATAGTGACTAGGGATGGGCACGTAAATTGTGCCTCTTTGTACAAAGATCCCTCTCCCAACCTCCCAGACCGTCCCATTCATAATCCTCCGTGTGCTGCCCAAGTCATCTCCCATAGATCAGGCTTCCTTTCTCCACCTCCTCCGGCAACCAACCACTCAGACAAGGGGGCGAGATGAGGATTCTCCCTGCACAGCTGTTGAGTGGTCAGCCCATCTCTAATGGTGACGGTTTCCAGGATTTTCCAGGTAGAGAATAATCAGAAATAGTGTATTGTCCCGTTCTTGAGGCATCCTGGGACTGTGCAGATTTCCCAAGGCCACATGGGCTGGCTCTTCTCCCAGGAGGCACAGCGGGGAATCTTAACTCTCAACCTCTGCTTCCATGGCCATCTACCTAAACCACTGACCAGCTGACAAGAGAGAGCAGTGAGAAAGTAAAAGTAGAGAGAAAGAAAATATTGGAACAAAAGTAGTAGAGAGAAATAAAAAGATAATATGGGATGGGATAGGGTAATGGGTTTTTACCCAGATGGAGTTGGATGTGTCAGCTACAGTGGGGTCTCTACTTAAGAACTTAATCTGTATTGGAAGGTGGTTCTCAAGTTGAAAAGTTCTTATGTTGAATCTGCATTTCCCATAGGAATGCATTGAAAACCATTTAATCCGTATCTGCCAGAGTGCAAAGTCAGATGCTGGACAGAATTTTTCTGAATGCAAAAATAGGCGATACCTTTATAGACCACTAAAAATTTATCATACAATAAATGAGCTTTTGTGGATTAAAACACCGCCAGATTTGGACTAGTGTGAAGAACTTAAAAGACCAAAACTTAAAATGTAAATTCACGTAGCAAGTTGGGTTTTGACAGGAAACTTGGATGTTAAATCCAGCAGTTCTTGACAAGATGGGTTTCACCAGGCTTGTCTCTTAGATCAAAGTCAGGAGTCTGGTCACTGTTTTATGGTTACTCCTTAGACAGCTGTGGGATGAATGCAACAACCCAGTACTCTAAACAAAGAAGCACAGGCCATGTACATACCCACACCTCTCCATTTGGCCTTTGTTTCTCCTTGCTTGATGGGGTGGTGACACTGGAAATCTGAGTCCTCTATGTGAGAATTGGGGTGAAATTTTAGTAAATTTACTAGGTTCAGCCAGTTGGGGTCAGATCAAAGCCAAAATGATTTTACCTAGTGGTTGCAGTCCTGCTCTGTTGATGTTGAGAGTCCGTGTATCTTGTTACTGGTACGGGGGGGAGGGGCTGCTATTTCTTGGTATTCTTGTAATTCCATTAAAGGGTAGCCATTTATGTCAATGATTTTTTTTTTAGCTCAAAGCATATGGTGGTGCGGATGGGCAGATATTCTTGTTGGTCCATATGAAGTTTCAACATGCTATTTTTCATTTTCCCCAAACGAAAATAAAAATGCTTTGCAGATTCCAATTGCATTGTTTGTCTGTCTGTCTGTGGGGAGGGGTTGGCAGCAGGTCATCTTGGTTCACTGAAGCCAGTCATGCTGTTCTAAGGAGCTATCGCCTGCTTTGGAAGCAATGTCAAAAACTTTACATTTTCTGCTCTTTCCATGTCAGAGGTCATTGAGCTTTTCGTAGCATTTCTTTGAAGGGTGTTGGGAGGTGTTGGCTCCTCCCCTACTTTTCCTCCCTTATTCCTCCAAGATAGACACAATGGAGACAGCAGGAGGGGAGCAATGTAGTGAGATGAGTCTGCCTTTTTATGCTGCAGATATTCTGCATCCTTACGAATAGATCCTACAATTGCCTCATTTCAGTAAAAACAAAGTAACCCTGAGGTTGCTAAGGGAAAACCACATGCAGAGGCGGATAATAGGGGCAACCACTAAAATGTTACAAAAATGGTGTAAAGGTGGTTTTCAAGTTCTTTAAAATAAGATCTTCAGGAAAGATGGTACAAAAATTAGCAGATGTAAAAGAAGACTCAAAAAGTTTTTTAAAAAACAACCTGAATTAGTGTGTTGACTATTGTATGTGTGTTTGTAGCTGCAAGATAAAGATGGGTGAATGCAGACTCCCTGAGGACAATAGGTGTTGAACTGTCATGTTAGAGCTTGCTGATATGCACAGTGAAGGGTTTCTAATTTTGCTTGATGAAGAACTTCCTATCTCTTTTTCAGCACTACAGTATTTCAATATGGGGGCCAAATCATATTTGTTTGTTTCATTTTTATACAGCCCATCTGGCTAAGGGCCACTCTGGGCAGCTTACAACAAAGACATACAGCAGCATAATCAAAACACCAGGACAAAAAATAAAAATAATAAAATACAAATTATACAGTCATAAAGCATTAAAATACATTTACAGCATACATTTATGTATGTGAACCAAATCAGGTATCAGGGGTTTGATTCCCCACTGTACCTCCTGGGAGAAAGCCAGCTTGTGTGGCTTTGAGTAACCTGCACTATTTCAGAAGAGCCCCAGAAGAAGAGAATGGTAAACCATTTCTGAATACTTTGTATGTAGAAAACCCTGGAAGGGGTCACCGTAAGGCAGAATGGACCTGAAAGATATAGTTGTTAATTAATGTAATCTGTTATACGGGAGAACCAAAAGGCATGTGAAGTCAAAAGATTTCTGATTATCTTCCTTATGATACCTGTAATACTTTGGGAAGAGATGTTCTTTCCAAAGACCATCCTTAGTTCTTTCCAAAGACCATCCTCAGAATGCCAAACTCAGCCAGGTGTCAATCCAAGCAGTTGAGAGCGCTAATCTGAGTTTGGTGGCTGTGATGTGTGTGTATCACCTGCAATCAGCTAGAGGAGCAGGTGTAACACTTATTCAAGGTTCTACAAGATCTGTTAGATAAATGATCTTCCTTCAGTTAGCTTTAAAGTATGTTTCTTCTTCAGTTTCAAGTTTAATGTCATTTATGGTAGTAAAAAATCAGTAGAAAACAACTTTAATTTGAGACAGCATCCCAGTAGGGGTCATCAGCTGGGTCCCCCAACATGATATGTGTTGCATTTCCTATAAACCCTTTAGTGTGGTCCTGCAGAATTGATAATTTGGGACACACAGAGAGAGAAAAACCAGAAGACTATCCTGGGACTGGCCCTGCTCTTTCCCTATAGTCTATTGGCTATCAGAACTCCCCTCCACTTCCACCTGTTTTGTCTTTGCTGGAGAAAGGAGCTGAAGAGGAGTGGTACTGATCTTAAAAAGGTGAGGAAAGGGTTAAGCAACCTTTCAACAGGTGCCACTGCTGAGATCGACTGTGATACTACCCCTGCATTTCTTTTTAAAAGCAAACACTAGGAAATGGAACACTGATCTCTCAACAAGACTTACAATTTGACCCAAAGACATGTGCTGAAGATGTCTGTGTTTGCAAAATGTGTGTCTTGTAACATCATGAAAGAGGATCTGCAGAGAGATGAATTCAGCTCTTCCTCTGTTTGTGTTGAACTCAGGTTAGATGTTGTGTTGTGCATGAAATGGCCCTGTAAATTTTGGATCCGTTTATCCAAGTGGCAAAACAGTATGAGAAGAGAATCATTTGGTTCATTTTGCTAGTGCTCAAGAACTGCATGGCCGTAGCACATTGATGGCTGTGCTCAGGGCTATGCTCTCTATGCTCATTTAAATATTCATATTAAACAGATACACCCACCATGTCATGATCGCCTCTTTTGGAGCCCATTTCTGTGGCCTCTTTACCCTCTGCACTTTGTTCCCTTACACTGGAACATTGGCAGAGGAGAGATACCACTCAACTCCCAAAGGAGGTTTGCGTTTTGCTTTTCTACTCCCTGGCACATCAGCCGCAGTGTTCGTGCCTTCCAGGGAGTTGTGTTACTGCTGCCACTACCTCCAAGAATCTTTATCAGGTTAAAATCTGTTTACAGTCTTCTCAGTAGTTTGGCCTGCAGAGCAAGAGGCTGGCATTAGAACCTGAGGTTTCTTTTGAGTCCCAAATCATTCCAAGGCATGGAAAGATTTTATTATTTTATTGAAAACAAAAGAAAATGAGGATTATCAAAAGGAACGAAAGAATCCAGTACAAAATCCGGTACAAAACAAGAAAGGTTGCACAAAAGGATAGACATGGGACAACTGCAAGAAGAATTCACTCTTGCAAAAACAAGAAACGGTGGGGGTAGTGGTAGGATCTGACCAGCACCAGCACCACCACCATTATGAATAAAAATATACTTCATAACTGCTGCTCTATTTCAATGCAGATGCAGAGGGAGTTTTTGTTCTTTGAAAGGGCATTATGTTACACATTCCTGGCATGTATTAAAGTGTGATGCAAATCCCTTCAAATGGTTTCTGCATTCTGCTGTTTCTTGCTCTATTTATAGTGCACAAAGCATAAAGTGCCAGATCCTCAAAATGTAAAAACTACCAGAGTCCACTCACTACATATACAAAAATCTTTGCACAGTATTAAATACACAGTGTAATTAATGAACTGTTTTAAAGGAGATAAATATTCTTTAAAATAATAATAATAATAAATCATACCTTCTTTTAACTTATCATGGAAATATTTGTACTTGCTTCCAAAATATGAATGAGTTCAATATGGAAGTTAACACAAATACAGTGCAATTCATTGTGGCTTTCAGATTTCAGAACTAGTAATAGTTTTTCCCCAAGGGACAGAACTCCTTGGACAACAAGACAGTGGCATACAACTGTAACTCTAATAGAGTTTTTGAGTATGTGAGATATTTAAGGAATGGGTTAAATTGTATCTAAGGAAAGGAGTCTGGTTTTTCGAATGGGCTGTACAGTATAAGATAATTATTTTGTATCAGGGAGAGCTAGTTCCATCTAAATTTCTATAGCAAGCAGGGTTGCTATAAAAGCGTTTCTATAGCAAGCAAGAATTCAAACCCAGGTTTCCTGAGTCCTACTCACTATATCCACTACTCTACACTGGCTGTCCTTTCCCAAAATACTACATGAGCCTATATCCAACATTCCTCTGGCTCTGCAATCAGAAACCACTGAGATGTCCAGCCAGACTGTGTAGCCTTGGGCAATCCCCTAGGAGAAGGGAATGGTAAACCACTTCAGAGTACTCTATCCCTAGAAAAACATGAAAAGGGTCACCATGAGTGAGAACTGACTTGATGGCATGTTGTTGTTAAATCCAATATTGAATTACTATCTAAGAATGAGTGCAGTGGGATTTTCTTTCTCTTGCAGCCTTCCACATCACCCAAAAAGGTGGTCCAAAAAGTTTACCAGACCTACAGGGCAGGTTTCATGGGTGCGTGGTGGGTTGTCCAAAGACGAGAAGAAGCCCACTGCCTTCCTGATAGAAGCATTTCCAACAGTGGAATCATTCTGGTGTATCTTGGCTGTCTCTTCTTTCTATAACTCTTCTTTACAAAATGAGTACCAAACAGGAACAGAGACATGTGGAACACAGATCTTACTGATGTGTGTATATAGGAACATCACCTCTGAGCAGCACATAACCTTTCATATATAGAAAGACTGGGGGGACACTCAGCCTGTACATATATATCCAAAACCATTAGCAAAACAGAGGGTACTCAATAGGGGCAGTCCTATGGAGGATTTTAAAAGGGGGGAAATTGCAGGTTGATTCTATTTTCTCAGACAACTACTAAAGGAGATAATGAGCCAATCCTGGCTTTGAAGACAAAAGCAGAAGCCTTAAGCCAGAGAGGCTAAGCTGGATGAAATGGAAAAGCAAAAGCATAGATGTCACAGTTGCTTAATGAGCCTTTGGAAGACAGAATCCATCTAAGAGGATTTTTGTTGATTCCAAACCAAGGAATATTATAAGAAGGGTTATACAGGAAGCGAGTGTTGCTTAAGATGGAAAATCTTTACATTCTTCTTCTACAAAAGGGATAAAATTACACTCCCACTTCTTCAGTTGTATTTCCACAATATGGAAGCCCTCAAATATGTTATCATATGATGGAATTAGATGGGAGGGGGGCATAATTCTTGAAATCTGCTTACTGTGTAGATGGCCCATTAGTACCCATTGTAACCTTGTAAGAATGCTATTAGTACTTTAATATATATTTGGGTGATCTCCTTTCCACATAGGGATTGAAATGCTTTAAACAGTGGTCCCCAACCTTGGGCCTCCAGATGTTCTTGGACTTCAGCTCCCAGAAATCCTGGCCAGCAGAGGTGGTGGTGAAGGCTTCTGGGAGTTGTAGTCCAGGAACATATGGAGGCCCAAGGTTGGGGACCACTGCTTTAAGAGGTCTGCACTAGGGTTGGATGTTAAATGACCCGTGGGACACATATCATCTTTCACCCCATTGTGTACCTCCACTCTCATCCTCAGGTATTATTGCTGCCAAATTGGCTGCTGCCACCGAAACCACCAATTACAATTTTTCTTAGTGTCCTCAGTGCCCTCTTTAGGCTGTAGAAACAAAATGAGATGCTCTACTCCAAGGCACTATAGTAATGGAGAATGTTCTGCTACTCTCCCACATTATGGGGAGCCATGGCAGTGATGGCACCAACAAACTGGGAACTGGAGAGCAAATTTTGGTAGCAAATGCTTCCATGGCAGATTTAGTGATACTGTGTCCCCAGGGAGGCCAAGGAAGTCCTACTGATCCACCTAGGCCTATACAAATGGACCCCTATGTAGATGATCTCTCAATCGAGAACCAGATCTGGGCCTTTAAGTCAATGAAGGAAACAAGCCACCAAGTGTTTCCCGCGTGTCATCATGCTTCTCCCATAGCTGCTATAATCCTGCTGTCTTCAAAAGGTGAGAGGAGGAAGCAAGCCATAGGATGGAAAAGCCATAAGTAGCTTCAGTTGAAGATTAAGTCTAGATAATTACAAAGATCCCCTTTGGGGCAAAGATGTCTAGAGAAGTAAATATTGTCCAGGCATCCTGGACAATGTTGGTTACTTAGAGGTACAGTATTTTGGTCGTGTATCAAACCTCAATCTGGGATAGGGACTACCTTGGTTCTTCTGACAGATGGACCTTTGCCAGGAAAAACTATACGGGGAGAGTATGCCTTCTGTAACGGCCTTCCTCACGACTCACAAAGGGAGGTCATCACGTCACTTTAAAACCCTTCACTCTTCTTTACTGCCACCAACCATTCCTTAATGAATAAATCATACAGCAGGCCAGTATAACTTTTAAAAATAAAAACTTGGTTTATTGAATACAAAAAGAAAGGAATGGTAAATCACTGTTAAAGAAATAATCAATTATTGTTTCTCAGGCACTAGCTCTCACAGACTCTTTCACACTGACACTAAGATTACTTTAACTCACAGCTCAGACACTCATCTCTCATCTATCTGCTATCTCCTATCTGACCCACTCACACCTCACACACACCTTATATATCCTCCCGCCTCTGCACCACCCTCTGCCCTCTCATTGGCTGAGATTTTCCCTCCCAGCTGTGACGGACAGGTAATGCTATGGCTGACCGTAACACCTTCTAATTCTCCCCGACTACTCAGTGACTTTTGATTGGATGGGAAGGAAGCCGTGTTTAAAATGTAATGCTTGGAAACTACTTAGTGGTTCTGCATCATCAATGTTGTGAAGTCCAGCAGTAGTTCATCCTATCCCTCCTTGCCCTCTTGTGCTCGTGAACGTCTATATGAAAACACTGGGCAAGGTCCTTTGGGAGATTAGTGGTAAGATGTCATCAGGATAAGGCTGACATCTAAATCTATTTCTCATTTTCTTTTGAACCAAAGAAAGCAGTGACAATACACAAATGGTGTTTAGCATTGGTCGTAAGCTGGATAAAAGCCAATATATAGAATCCTGAAAAGATGGAGATGATGTCAACAGGCAATTTAGGGAGAGATACATTATTCATCTGTTCTGTACTCTTTCCCCTCAGTATTCCCCCCCCAAAAAAAAACTGCATTAGCTTCTTTTCTGATGTCAGTTCACAGAGTTTCACCTTTTTTCCAAACCACACAAAGCGTTAGAGCTGGGCACTTTTATCATCTAGCCCATAGGCTGAGATCATCAGTACAGGCTTCTCCTGGTTGGCTTGGCAATCTAAACTCAGATAGGAGGAGGACTTTTTCAGTTGTGGCACCCTGCCTATAGCAATCCCCTCAGGAAGGCTTACCTGTTGCCCATTTCTTAATTTTTCTAAAACCAGGCACCTATTTTGTTCCTTCAGACTGTGCATTAAACAGGATTATCTGCTAGTTTCAATTAAACGTTTCAACTGCAGTTAGGTTTTGTGTTGACTTTTAAAAATATATTGTTGTCATTTCCTTATATTTGGTAGCGATCAGCCCTGGGACTCATTAGACTGAAAAACATTAAATTGAGGTACAAACATCTGTTAAATACACATCACCGCTTTCCCATTCAGCCCCCTCCCCACCTTGTTTGGAATGCCTCTAGTTTCTTACTCTAATGCTTCGCCTGTAAATGAACCTGATCTCAGTTTTAGATTGTTTGGTTGAATGTTCATTGTGTTGCAATTTTGGGTTGTAACGCACGTAAGAAGGAAGAACAGGGAAATCACTTTCTTCTCAGGTGTTCCATGACAAATATAGACAGGAGAGAGGATCTGTACAATAAAAAAATGAAGGAATTATTCCAAATAGAAAAAAAGGGTCAGCTGTTATTGAGGCTATTATAGTGAATTGCTAGGTCATGCATATTTTACAATATTTACATTCTATGGTACAGTTGGGTTTGGAGATATTCGATATACATAGCAAATGAAAGTTGTACAGTAATTAATTACTGTTTTCCTGTAAGTTAGCGAAAAGGGAGAACAGCAAATAAAAAAAAATTAAAGCTCCTCAGATCAATAAAACAACAAAATGTGTCATGGATAAACTGATCCCTAATCAGTTTTGCTCTGTCTGCTGCCTCTTATATAAAAAGAGGAAGGGGATCAAATTTGCAGTCCTCCTCTGAAGACTGCTGGGTTCAAAGGATCTCCTGTTGTCTCTGGGGGAGAGTTGGGCAGCTGTCCCATCATGGCACTGGACCCTTTCTGGGGCAGGAACAAAACTCAGTGGCTTGCAGTCATTCCCATCTGAATCATAGAGCCATAGCTGTTCCTCCATATTTCATCTGGGGGACAATGAAGTAATTATTTCTGTCACTGAGTGAAGATGGCAAGAGACTTCAGATAATTACAACCAGAATCCAGGGGCCATTTGAGGGGGTATTCCATGCTGATAGTGGCAACGTGTGTGTGTTTAAAAGAACACACACATGTTTATTAACCGCTGCATATTAGATTAAACCGTAAAAAGAGAGAGAGAAACTAAGCAAGATGAGTCTAAAAATACAACCTAAGATCTAATAATATAGCAAGGAATCATCAGAGGAAAGTACAGCATGTGTGGCAATTTTTTTTCATTCTGTCATCAAAATTTAGGTAGCTAACTTTTCCATGAGAGCTATGAGAACTGAAACTGACCAACAATCCATGAAACTGTTGGGAAAAAACATCCAGATGTGTTGGCCAGCAGAGGTGCTTCTGCTGATCAGGAGAAGTGAGAGGCCTTCTGTGGAAAGGCTCAGGGTAGGCAAATGGTTAAATTCTCAGAGATGTTGCTCAATTGAGTGAGATTTTGCAGATAATATTGATAACACTTGTGCTAATAAGGATGCCAGAACTAGTACAGAGCCATCTGTAGCCAGACTGTAACTTTTGTGTGTTTGTTATTCACTTTCTTAAGTATGTGTGTTTTGGTTTTATGTTTGTGCTAAAAAAATTTTTTTTAAAAAGATCTAGTAGAAAGCTAGATGAATGCAGCCTTGCCAGCATGCATTTTATAAATACTCTTTTATAGATGTCTCTTACTTTGGGGATGTGCAGATAGGCTGCTTGAAAGGTTATCTTAGGTTATCATAGAACTGCAAAGCTGGAAGGGACCCTATGGATCATCAAGTCCAGCCCCTGTCAAGGAGGCACAGTGGGGAATTGAACTCTGAACCATACCTAAAGCACTCATTTATCCAGCAGTTTGAAGCAGCCCTCTACTTGTTTTGGGGATCCTTTCTTGTCCTGCCTAATTATCCTAATTATCCAAGGCTTGGCTGATGCCTCAGAAGTAGTTTATTTTTATCCAAAGATAAGGGGGTTGGCCTTCACTGCATTAAGGGTAGAATATTTGGACCCCCTCAACTGAAAACAAAATTAATGAAAACCCAACCATTCAGGGTGATTTTCACCCAGCATTTAATTTAAGATTTTGGAGGCATGCAGGTGGCTACACAACTCTAGGGAATCTTATATGACATTTGAATGTGTCATGTCATGGATCGGGGGCTGATTTGGAGACAGAAATAACCAGAGTGGAATTGCACCCTTTCTGGTTCTGCAAACCTTTCCATACCTTTTGACACCATTGACAGTCGCACCCTTTTGGGCCATCTTGCTCAAGTAGGGCTTAGGGGACAGGACTTATAGCACCTCCATTCCTTCAGAAGGAAAGGACCTAGAAAATGATTGCTGCTCCACCCACAGCCATCATGCCTCCAGTGCTTTTCAACATCTCCATGAAACTGTTGAGAGAAATCATCCAGAAGTTAGGGCTACAGTGTCATCCATATGCTGATGATACTTCTGTCTACCTGTTCTTTCTTTCTGTTCTTCGTAGAGAGATTATGGACCCTGAGCATCAGGTGGCAAGGTGGGGGTTGATCATAAAGGCAATTTGAAGATAGAAGACAATTTAAGTATGAATGACTGTGAAAACTCCAGAATATACATCTGGATAAGATAGTTATAAAGTGATTATACAGTACAGTATTGTGGATTGCTTGCTGATCTGAATAGAGGAGAGGAGCTATGTCTGGATGGTCTTCTGAAAGATCAGGATCATAGTTTTGGAGCTGTCCTGGACTCAATGATGTGTTGGTAGCGAAGAGTGATTGTTGTAATCTATAATAACATAAATTGAGTTTACCTCACATACAGATATCCTGAATGTTTGGGTTAGATTAAAAACTGACTGGTAGGAGGAAAATTATTCCATAATCATTCAAGATGGAATACAGCTAGCAACAGATTTGCCAACTGGAAATTTCATATCATCCAGTATTAGTGCAATTTAAAGCTTACGTCCCTGGCAGTGGGAAGGCATTGGGTCAAACTACAGGTTATGTCTTCTTTAATTTCCTGTAGTGTTTTTCTTTCTTCTGGAGTGGGTGAGTCCGTAGTACACATGATCAGCACCTCATGTGTGGCAGGAAGATTTGATTATCCCCCCAAAATCCCAGCCCCACAAGGACAGGTTTTTCACCACACCAGGAAAGGTCCCCACCACCACAACTCTCTCATGGGGAAGACGGAAGAGGGAGTTGGGAAGCATCTGAGGAGAGGAAACATTAAACTTTCCTTTCCCATATACTGTACAATGTTCCTAATCTTACTGCTTACTTTACAGCAGGAATGGGAAACTCCCTACCACCACTGCCACTAAATGTGCCCTTGCAGCATTGATGGATAATCACTGTGCAATTTTTCCTTTAAAACAGGAGGAGCACCCCGCCCCCATATGGATGTGTTTCCAGGAGCTTCCACGAATTCACTCAATGACAAATTTAGCTGCAGAGATGCAGGAATGTGTGCTTTGGAGCCGTGGTTTTCAAACTGGGGTCTTGGACTGCAGTTCCCAGAAGCCTTCACCACTTGCTGTGCTGGCCAGGATTTCTGGGATCTGTAGTCCAAAAATATCTGGGGACCCAGGTTTGAGGACCTCTGCTTTAGAGCGCATATTTTTACCTGCAAGCTATTTGAATATTCTGACCCTTCCAAAATATAGAGAAGCTTTTACATTAACTAAGTTTAATGTACTTCCTTCAATCCTCCTGGAAGGCAGATACAAGAACATTCCCTATGAAGAGCGTTTATGTCCTTGTGAGGCTGGTGTGGTGGAGACGGTTGGCCATGTTCTGTTGTATTGCTCCTTCTACACTGGTTTCCGTGACACTTTTATTCATCCAGTTTTGCAAAGCATCCCTGGAAGAGATGATGAGTATTATACATGTTCTCTGCTGGCAGACCAGTGTCCATCAATAACGATTAAAGTGGGCAGCTTCTGTGCAGCAGCACTAGTCTTCAGGCGAGAAATGGTGCCTTAATCCTCTAGATATATACATGTATGGATGGATATGTGAATATGTATGTATTGGGGGTGGGGTTATGCTTCTAACAATTATCTATGGAATTTGTTTCCCTGGGAGTCTGCCGCACATAATGTATATTGTAGTTGTGTTGATTCTGTTTATTCTTATGCGGTTGTTCTGTCTTATTCTCATCCGATCTGTTGATCGTACAAATTAATTAATTAATTAATTAAAGAGCAAGGAATGCTGTATAATGCTATGCAAATAATGGACCATGTAGTTTGACCCTGTCTTCATACATTCAGCAGCTAGTCATCACCTGTAAAGAAATGAAATGTTGTAGGTGTATATTTAAATTTACCCTGTGTCATGAATGAAATTGACCTGATCTAGCCATTTTAAAAACTTGTCTTGATGACTCTGCACTGGAACTTGGAAAAGTCACTCTTTGAACTATAGTTACCAGAATACTATTGTAATCCAAAAACGGAACCTTCAGGTTTGGAGATGGGGTTATAAGATCAACATAGACAAAATGAAACATTGCAATAAGCTATTATTTTGCAACTAGGAATCAAATGAATAACTTATGCTGGCAACTTTTTTTTCAGAGACACATAAGATATTCCTTAATTTCTTTTCCAGGCTAGAGCAAGAAATAGAAAAACTAGAAAACGAAGAATCCCAAATATCTGCCAAAGAGCGTGTCATATTAGAGAAGTTAAAGGAGACTGAGAAGTCTTTTGAAGACTTGCAAAAGGTAAGGTTAAAAGCAAATAGGCAATCTAATCATATTCATGGAAAACATGAAATATTGGAATATTTGTGTTTTTGTTGATATGATGGTTGTGCTCTTATCAATACGTTTATTATACTTTATTGAAGTTTTTATTTCCAGCTGCAGGAATGTAGTACAAACAGGGCTGAACAAGGATATATAGGAATGCAGAGCAAGGCTGACATCTGAATAGTGGGTAAAATTAGAATCAAGACGATAGGCTGCACTGTTCAGCCCATCTCTGCCCTATAATTCAGCGGGTATCCATCACATTTATTATAGGATTCTGTGTAGGCTCTCCAGATGTTTAGAAGAGGAGTCTAGAAGGCATTGCTCTCAAAAGATTGCAAACTTGAAAGTGGAGACTGTCATTATTTCATTGAAATAGGTTTTTTTTTTAAAGTTATAGGCATTAAGAGTGGAATCTTACTGAGGCTTAAGAAGAAGCCCTATTGAATTGAATGGGGCCGAGCCATAGGAATTTAGGAAGCTACACTATCCAGACCATAAACCATCTTGTCCAGCATTGGCAACACTGGCAGGTAGTGGCTTATCAGGGTTTCGAGCACAATTCTTTCAAGGGGCAGTTTCTGAACAATGGACTCAACTAGTTTTATCCTGACTGATTTTTAACTGAAAAGGGTGCCTTGCCTGTCAATTTACAAAAAAAAACTTGTCCCAGCTCTTCAGCTTACAGTCAAAAATACACATAACAAAAGGAATAAAGAATAGAAAAGGAAGAGGAAGAAAGTTAACTAAGGAAAAATCCTTAAGATTAATGACCAATTGGGATGGAAATTCCGGGTAGAGTTGCTAAAGCCCCTCTTCTCATTTCTGCCTCCGATAAAGCCTGTAACAGTTTTAGACTTATCTAAAATATTAGATGGGCAAATAGAAGCTGGATATTTTGGTGGATAAAATGTGATGGATAGGTGTGAAAATATCTGTGCATGAGGAGAGAGGGAGGGTGAGTGTCTGTGTAACTAGACCTTGCCTGTCAATGTGTCGTGTCTGTGATCAGCCACCTACTGTCACATGTGACCCTCAAAGATAAAAAGATGGTGTACTGCTGCTTCATAGAACTGTCATAGCTAGTTTTAATAAAAGGTCTGCGACGCACTTTGAACACTGAATATGTTTTAAAATATGCATTATGTCAAAAACTATTGACTCCAATATTTTTGTCTTTTCAGAGCTTCTCACATCAAGATGGAGGTACGTGTTTATTTCTTCTGTTATTGATTGTTGTAACCAGTAATGATTTAGCAGACAGCACGGCCCACAGCCTGGGGACCATATGTAATTTTGGCCAGTCTATTAGTGGTCCCTGTCCACTTTTCCCCTGTCCTCCAGCTGGGTGGGGTGCTCTGGGTGTGAACCACGGTTTCACTGCTAGTAATCATGGTACTTTGAATAGTAACCTCAGTCAAGATTGCTAGGGAGGAGAGATTAAAACTCTTCCCACTTCTCAGCTCTAATGCTGCTGAAACTACCATTTCCCTGCCATTGGTCATGGTACAGAAAAGATGATATAGGTAAAGAGGGACAGGCAGAAAACCAAAACTTCTCCTTACCTTGACATATCTAATTCCAATAGTAACTAGTTAATGATACTAGTTATTCATAGGCATCCTTCAGTCTCGAGAGACTATATTAACATGCTCTGTATGGAGGACTTTGACACTATATGCGAAGCTGGAGTGTCTTCTCCAGAACACGAAGCCTGGGTAAAATAATATGGAGGATAGGCTGTTACTCAAGCAGCAAATCCCCCCTCTCCACATCACTGAAATAGCCCAATGGAAAGGCAAGAGCCAATACAACTGGTTCCAGCGATGTTGCAGGAGTTTAGTTAATGATACTAGTTAATGACGTGGTGGCGCTGTGGGCTAAACCGCAGAAGCCTTTGTGTGCTGCAGGGTCAGAAGACCAGCAGTCGTAAGATCGAATACACGCGACGGAGTGAGTTCCCATCGCTTGTCCCAGCTCCCGCCAACCTAGCAGTTTGAAAGCATGCAAATGCAAGTTGATCAATAGGGACCACCTCGGTGGGAAGGTAACAGCGTTCCGTGTCTAAGTCGCACTGGCCATGTGACCACGGAAGATTGTCTTCGGACAAAACACTGGCTCAATGGCTTGGAAACGGGGATGAGCACCGCCCCCTAGAGTCGAACATGACTGGACAAAAATTGTCAAGGGGAACCTTTACCTTTACTAGTTAATGACAGAGAAATAGCAATATTGGATTGCTTGGGTGAGATAACTGGTGGTGGCTAGGGGATGGAAGAAGAGAATCTACTTGCAGGATTAGTGTTTTGCTGACAAAAGTATTGAGAAGGGGGAGAAAGTTGAAGAGAGTAACATCCATGGAGGTCACATTGGGCCATTTTCACCTAAACACACACACGTACCTTGATCTCAGTGGGCAAGAAAAGGGGATTTTAATTTCTCCATCCATAAGTGCTAAAATGTTTGGTGCAGGATTGTGTGTGTGTGTGTGTACATGCATGCGTGTATGCTAATGTGCATAAGAATGTCTGATTAATCATGTATGGCTCTGAGCCAACAACAAATTCAGTTCTTGATGGGAAGAAGGTTATGCATCCATTCAATATGTGAAATTTTCATTTGCTATTACTCTTATCACAGTTATCATATATGTGAATTGTGTTTCAAAACAGTCCTGTCTGAAAGATGGAGCTAGAAACTTTCCTATGTGGTTAATGCCAGTAGTAAAAACAAAAAATGATTTCATGGACCTCAGATCATAGTAATGTTCAGATCTTACATATTCCTTGAAGCAACAGTGTTAAATGTTTGCAAATCTTTGAATTCTGCTATTTGAATTTAATGGTCACCAAATACCTCTATACTAAATGGATTTGCATAAAGTAAATCTTAGTAATTACTGAGGTATGTTTCTAGAGGGACAGTCATGCTGGCTCAGAATGATGGGAGTTGTAGTTCAGTATATCTGGAGGGCACCAAGCAGAAGAACGCTGATCCATAACACAAAAACCATGCTAAAATCAAGTGTAAGAGTCCCAGAGATCTGGATTTTGAAAAATTGCTGTAGTCCAGTGTGTAAGAACCCAAAGTAGCAAAAGCATACCTTGGGAGAATGAAGAAGGGACTATATGGCTTTGTAATGTATTTTATTTGTTTGTCTACAAGCATTCATGTCAGGACTGGTTTCCAAAATTAGATGAGCCTTCCTTAGAATAACTGAAAATGGACTGTCCCGCCCAAGGCAAGAAACCTTGTAAAACACACAGCAGCTGTTACCAGACATGGTGCAGGGATGTGCAACATATGGTGATGTGCCATAAATAATGGTTTTGTCTTTATTTATGAGAACAATTATTAAAGTTGAAGTATCACTCAAATATTTATTCGTTAAGCCTTTTGAATGTCCACACTGAAGTAATTATAATAATACTAACAAGCAGCAACACCCTAATTTTTGTGCAGTTTTGTTTCGAATTCATCATTTATGGACTCTCTTGATCTGTTCATGAATTTATCCCTATTCAGTCATCCTGAAAACTAGGTTAAATAAACACGCCCTAGCTTCTTGCAGTATTTCATCATTCTCTTCACATGGAAGGTGACATTTTGAAGCTCTGTGAGTGAAGACTCCTCATATAGGAGTATACTACTCCTCCGAGTAGACATTGTCTAGAGGGGCGGGGTAAAAATTGAATAAATAAATAAATAAAATAAATAAATATAACCCAGAATTCTGGAAAGATCAGCATTCTGGACCCATGTGGAAAGTCTCCATTTATAGAGGACCCTCTTCAGAATTTGCCTTTCTCAGAAAGTTGCCTTTCACAGATGGATGCTGAGAGACATCCCGCCCGCCCCCCATCACAGGTTTATTGATCTCAGGGTAATGTCCTGTAGGCAGGAAAATATCCTCCTCCCCTCCCAATGATTTTCATGGCCTCCAAGTGTATCTCAGCTTGGGGAAAACAGCAGGAAAAACTGGAGAAATGCTACTTCCAGAAGCTTCCAAGAATGACAGTTCTCCTCGAAAAGAACACATGCCACCCCATGCGCTTCTTTCTTGAAACAAAGTAGACTTCTGGCTATTTCTGGTTTCTTTGGGTTGTGTTTGTGAAGCAAAATTGTTTTCTGGATCCTTGAGGGCTTTCCACACCTGATTCAACCAATATTCCGAAATGTTTGAAAGTTTCTCTATGTAAGGACAGTGATGGCAATCTGCCAGGAGGACAGAGGGTTAATACATTGTTCTTTCTCCCTCTGCCTCATGTGTTTAATTAACCTAATCTGCATTTTGTGTATGCTGCATTTGTTGATGAGGCAGTCTTGCCAATGAGCAGCTCAGAAAAGCTGTTTCAGAAAGAAAGCTCTATGCAGCCTTTGGATTGTTTGTTTGTTTGTTTAGGATCACAGCTTCCAAAATTGCTAGCCTGCATAGCCCTCAGTATGTAAGATTTCCTAGCTCAAAAAGTGAGTTTCCATGCTGTGTCTGTCAATAATAACTGAGGCACCATAAAGACTATAAATCAAAACAAAGATTTTGAGGTGACTTTATACTTTTTGGTAATCAGTTAACTGTTTATTTTGTGGCTTGCCTTCTTCAAACAAGACTATAATGCTCACATGTCACTTGAAAATCAATATAAACATCTCATGCTGACAGATATCCCAATGTTGTTATCATAATGTCTGCTGTGTAATACCATTACAAATCTAGTTTAATGTTCTGGTTTACTTGGTAATATTGTTGTTGTTTAGTCGTGTCCGACTCTTTGTGACCCCATGGACCAGAGCACGCCAGGCCCTCCTGTCTTCCACTGCCTCCCGGAGTTGGGTCAAATTCATGTTGGTTGCTTCCATGACACCTTCCAACCATCTCAACTTCTGTCGTCCCCTTCTCCTCCTGCCTTCACACTTTCCTAATATCAGTGTCTTTTCCAGGGAGTCTTCTCATGAGATGGCCAAAGTATTGGAGCTTCAGCTTCAGGATCTGTCCTTCCAGTGAGCACTCAGGCTTGATTTCCTTTAGAATGGATAGGTTTCTTCTCCTTGCAGTCCAGGGGACTCTCAAGAGTCTCCTCCAGCATCACAATTCAAAAGCATCAATTCTTCGTCGGACAGCTTTCTTTATGATCCAGCTCTCAATTCTGTACATCACTACAGGAAAAAGCATAGCTTTGACTATTCGGACTTTTGTCAGCAAAGTGATGTCTCTGCTTTTTAAGATGCTGCCGAGGTTTGTCATTGCTTTCCTCCCAAGAAGCAGGTGTCTTTTAATTTCATGGCTGCTGTCACCATCTGCAGTGATCATGGAGCCCAAGAAGGTGAAATCTGTTACTGCCTCCATCTCTTCCCCTTCTATTTGCCAGGAGGTGATGGGACCAGTGGCCATGATCTTAGCTTTTTTGATGTTGAGCTTCAGACCGTTTTTTGCACTTTCCTGTTTCACCCTCATTACAAGGTTCCTTAATTCCTCCTCACTTTCTGCCATCAGAGTGGTATCATCTGCATATAGGAGGTTGTTGATGTTTCTTCCGGCAATCTTAATTCCATCTTGGGATTCCTCCAGTCCAGCCTTCCGCATGATGTACTCTGCATATAAGTTAAATAAGCAGCGGGAAAGCAGGGGGACAATATACAGCCTTGTCGTACTCCTTTCCCAATTTTCCATATCCAGTTCTAACTGTTGCTTCCTGTCCCATGTATAGGTTTCTCAGGAGATAGATAGGTGGTCAGGCACGCCCCTTTTCTTTAAGGGCTTGCCATAGTTTGCTGTGGTCCACACAGCCAAAAGCTTTTGCATAGTCGATGAAGCAGAAGTAGATGTTTTTCTGGAACTCTCTGGTTTTCTCCATAATCCAGCGCAAGTTACCAATTTGGTCTCTAGTTCCTCTGCCCCTTCGAAATCCAGCTTGTACCTCTGGGAGTTCTCAGTCCACATACTGCTGAAGCTTACCTTGTAGGATTTTGAGCATAACCTTGCTAGCGTGGGAAATGAGTGTGATTGTACAGTAGTTGGAGCATTCGTTGGCATTGCCTTGCTTTGGGATTGGGACGTAGACTGATCTTTTCCAGTCCTCTGGCCACTGTTGAGTTTTCCAAATTTGCTGGCATATTGAATGTAGCACTTTAACAGCGTCATCTTTTAAGATTTTAAATAGTTCCACTGGAATGCCATTACCTGCACTGGCCTTATTGTTAGAGAAGCTTTCTAAGGCCCACATGACTTCACTCTCCAGGATGTCTGGCTCAAGGTCAGCAACCACACTATCTGGGTTGTCCGGGATATCCAAATCTTTCTGGTATAATTCCTCTGTGTATTCTTGCCACCTCTTCTTGATGTCTTCTGCTTCTGTGAGGTCCCTGCCATTTTTGTCCTTTATCATGTTCATCTTTGCACAAAATGTTCCTTTAATATCTCCAATATTCTCGAACATATCTCTGGTTTTTCCTTTTCTATTATTTTCCTCTATTTCTTTGCATTGTTCATTTAAGAAGGCCCTCTTGTCTCTCCTTGCTATACTTTGGAAGTCTGTGTTCAGTTTTCTGTAACTTTCCCTATCTCCCTTGCATTATAGTTTCCCTTCTCTTATCTGCTCTTTGTAAGGCCTCCTTGGACAGCCACTTTACTTTCTTGCATTTCCTTTTCTTTGGGATGGTTTTTGTTGCTGCCTTCTGTACAGTGTTACAAGCCTCTATCCAAAGTTCTTCAGGCACTCTGTCCACCAAATCGAGTTCCTTAAATCTGTTCTTCACTTCCACTGTGTATTCATAAGGAATTTGTTTAGATTATACCTGACTAGCCCAGTGGTTTTTCTATTCAGTTTAAGCTTAAATTTTGCTATAAGAAGCTGATGATCAGAACCACAATGAGCTCCAGGTCTTGTTTTTGCTGACTGTATAGAGCTCCTCCATCTTTGGCTGCAGAGAATATAATCAATCTGATTACGATATTGCCTGTCTGGTGATTTCCATGTGTAGAGTCAGTCACCTCTTGTGTTGTTGGAAAATAGTGTTTGTGATGACCAGCTTGTTCTCTTGACAAAACTCTATTAGCCTTTGCCCTGCTTCGTTTTGAACTCCAAGGCCAAACTTCCCTGTTGTTCCTTTTATCTCTTGACTCCCTACTTTAGCATTCCAATCCCCTATAATGAGAAGAACATCCTTCTTTGGTGTCAGTTCTAGAAGGTGTTGTATGTCTTCATAGAATTGGTCGATTTCAGTCTCCTCTGCATTGGTGGTTGGTGCATAAACTTGGATTATTGTGATGTTGAAAGGTCTGCCTTGGATTCGTATTGAAATCATTCTATCATTTTTGAGATTATATCCCATTGCAGTTTTTCCCACTCTTTTGTTGACTATAAGGGCTACTCCATTCCTTCTTCGGGCTTCTTGCCCACAATAGTAGATATAATAATCATCTGAATTGAATTTGCCCATGCCTGTCCATTTTAGTTCACTGACGCCCAGGATGTCAAGGTTTATTCTTGCCATCTCCTGTCTGACAGCTTACCAAGGTTCATAGATCTTATGTTCTAGGTTCCTATGCAGTATTTTTCTTTGCAGCATCGGATTTTCCATTCACTTCCAGGCACATCCACAGCTGAGTGTCCTTTCGGCTTTGGCCCAACCACTTCATTAGCTCTGGAGCTACTTGCACTTGTCCTCTGCTCTTCCTCAGTAGCATGTTGGATGCCTTCTGACCTGAGGGTCCCATCTTCCAGCATCATATCTTTTAGCCTTTTGTTTCTGGTCATGGGGTTTTCTTGGCATAGATACTGGAGTGGCTTGCCAAAGCCTGCTCTAGGTGGATTGCGTTTAGCCAGAACTCTCCATTATGACTTGTTCATCTTGGGTGGCCCTGCACGGCATAGCCCATAGCTTCTTTGAGTTACTCAAGCCCCTTCGCCATGGCAAGGCAGCAATCCATGAAGGGGTAATATTAGTCAATCAAAAATTTCCTGATTACTGTCCTTTTCAGGAGATTGGGTGATAATGGTGATCAGGGTATTGTTGTTGTTGTTGTTGTTGTTGTTATAGATGTATTGTTGTGATAAGGGGGAGATGATCTGTCACTGTGATTGATGGGTCTTGTTAGCTAGTCTTTTGTGTGCAGTGATCACCGGTCATTGTGGCAGAAACCATGACACTGTTTACCAACCCACTCAGGCTTCCCTGTTCCTGCCTGAGCTTAGCTGCAATCTAGGAAAGTAATGGATTTTCCTTAGAACATTATATTGCTTCAAGCTATTTCTGTTGTAATGCAAAAATTTGATTTAGTCTTGAATGGGCTAGGACCCATTAACTTTACAGAAAGCTGGCCAGATAGCTCAGTGGTTTAGGTATCTGGCTGCAGAGCCAGAGGTGGGGAGTTCAATTCCCAACTGTGGCTTCTGCAAGTACAGCTAGCCTATGTGGCCATGGGCAAGCTGCACAGTCCCAGGGCACCCTGAGAAGAAGGGAATGGCAAGCGACCTCTGAGTATTCTCTACCTGGAAAACTCTGAAAAGGGTCACCATAAGTCAGAATTGAATTGATGGCACTTGATTATTATTAACTTTTCAGGAGATCTGCTCCTCAGTTGTTGATATCTAACAACCTACTTGTCTGTATTTTTGAATTATCATTATGGAAGTGGGCTGACTATGAGGACTGTCATGATGAGCACAAGGGGTGTACTCTTTTGTGGTTTTGGACTACAATTCCCACAATTCTCCAAGAATTTGAGGAATTACAGCTCACAAACCTAAATATGCAAACCTGTAGGTTTGGGCTCACTTGAGAAGGGCGCCACCAGCTTCTCCAGCATTTCCTTCATATTGTTAATTTGGTTTTGTGGTGTTTTTTGTTTTTTTTTGTAAACAAGCTGCCGTGGTGCTTCCTTGGAGACTTGCTGCCCATTAGGCTTTACAGAGGGCACCTCCAAAAGATCTATGACTCCCAGGAACCACCACAGCAGCTTCATTTTTTTAAAGAAATCAGCAACAGGAAGCAGGGGTCAGAGAAGCTGATGGTGCAGGTAAATAACTCAAAAGTCCTTGTTGATAGATTTGGGTTTAGGGACAGCAGTCGAGAAAGATGAAATGTCACACCTCCTAATGAGCACCTCTAATTCCACATTTATTCTGATGTTACCAATTACAAGTACAGTGGTGCCTCGCATAGCGAGGTTAATCCGTTCCGGATTAACCTTCGCTATGCTAAAGCATCGTTGAACGGGGCAGGGATTTCCATTGGAACGCATTAAACATGGTTTAATGCGTTCCAAATGGGCCAAATACTCACCGTTCACCGATGCTTCTTAATGGCCGGTAGCCATTTTTGCGCCCTCGCCTCGCTTAACGAGGGCGCGAAAACGCTGCGCGCGGCCATTTTGGGCCATTTCCGGGCTTCCGGCGGCCATTTTGGCCGCTGAACAGCTGATTGTTGGGGTTCGTTTTGCGAAGATCGGTAAGCGAAACGCTTACCGGTCTTCGCAAAGCGAATTTTCCCCTATTGGAAAAATGTTGAGCGATCGCATTAGCGATCCGAAAAAACGGATCGCTATGCGATTTCGTCGTTATACGGTGCGCTCATTAAGCGAGGCACCACTGTAGTATTACTGTTACTCTTATTACTAGTGTTACCACTCATTATTAGAAGAGTATTGTTTAAATAACATTCTTAAATAATTATTAAATTATTTTCAGTGAACACATAAAATACCCCAAATGGCAAAAAGTCCCGCCAGATAACACCCCCCATGCAAAATTTTAAGTTACACTTTAAAAAGTGATAATGTCACAGGTTGCATATCTTCAGTTTGTTTGTTTTAGAAAATGGATAACTCCCTCTCAGTCACCAAAAGAAATACATTACTGATGGCATTGCTATTTATGATCAGAGCTTGGAATGTTCCTTTTGAAAAGGAACTCATATTGAGTTACTGTATGAGCTTTCCGAATGGTCATCATCATTGCTCCAGTTTGGAAGGCAGTTCTTTTGTGTTTATATTTCTTATAATTTGCTATTGCTAAGCTCTCCTTGTAAGATATTTCTTCACAGCTCTGATGCAGCCATAAGTCCACCAGTTTAAATGGCCATGTGTTGTTCACCTATGGTGGCATCTGTCATACTTTTTTTCACACTGAAACAGCATAAATTCCAAGTCTGATTTCATCACTAACTTCTACAATGTTTTAGGGGGAAATGCAGAACTTTCACACAGGTATCAACACATTGGTGACATCTCTGCAGCCAAGAAGAAAGGCACACAACAGTATTCTGAGTAACTGTGTTTTGGCCACAGTTTTGTCACATTTCACCTTTTGTAGTTCTAGGGACCAGACTAGATTCCCTGAGGAAAATTGTATGCTTGAGTGAGTTGCTAAGTGAAACCTGTTTTCACCTCAAGCTCAAGCTGAAATTTTCAGAAAATGTAAAGACTTCCACAGGAAGTAGATGTGGACAGTGCTGCATGTTTTAATCACCTCTGTCAACAGAGGGTCCTGAGGTTCAGTTTGCTAAAGTGCCCTATCCTGCCCACTTCTCTCTGTTAAGATTCTGTAATTCCTTGTGAGACCCTCAGTTGGGACAACTTTTAATGACCTGCAAACTTGAAAGTTGGCTGCTGGCATGGGGAAAATCTCCAAGAATACCAAGTGTTTCATGATGGATGAATCCCCCTGTCCACAGTTGTGTGGCTCTGGACACCATTGGCATGTCAAAATACAGTGGTGCCTTGCTTAGCGATGTTAATTAGTTCCAAAAAAACATCGCTATGGGCAAACATCGCTAAGCGAAACACCATTTCTCATAGGAATGCATTGAAAACCGGATAATCCGTTCCAATGGGAACGGATTACCATCCTTAAGTGAAAATCGCCATAGGAAACATCGCTAAGCGAAACGCGGTTCCCCCATTGGAATGCATTGAATAGGTTTCAATGCATTTCAATGGTTTTGACAGGTCCGTTTTTGCTATTTTTAAAGTGTCTTAAAATGTTCAAAAACTGTTTAAAATGCTTGGAATCATTAGTGCACCCTGTAAAACCTTTGCAAACTTAATTTGGCTTTGTTCTGAGTCTTCGTTAATTTTTGGTGAATTTTGTTCCCCCCCCCCATTGGAATGCATTGAACTGTAGGTTTGCAAACCCCATTGGAAACATCGCTAAACGGAGTGCAAGATCGCTCCAAAAACCTCATCGCTAAGCGAATACATCGTTAAATGAGGCAATCGCTAAGCGAGGCACCACTGTATGCCTAACGTGTGTTCCCCATGCTGTATATGACTTAACCTTCAAGTCCCTACCCAGAATCAAAATGTCCCTCCAAAATGAAACAATGAAAAGTCCTGTGTCACTTAATGACTTAGAAGTTCTGCTGGTCATAAGTCTTCAGGGACTGCAGCCCATTCTGTTAGATGCATGGTGTAAAGAGCTGAAGACTGACTTTTATACACAGTTGGGTAGGGAGAGTCTGTTGAATATGGTAGAAATCAAAATGGAACAGTATGGTGATTACTTTTGTAGTAGTTCGGCTTCAGTGGTACATTATAGGTAGGCCCAAGCAAAGATTAGCAGATTAACAAATGATGAAGAAAAATCTTTGTTCAAGTTAACTGAGGGTTACACTATTAAAATAGATCAGGAGCGGGATTTTTGAAATTGTTTTAAATTCACATGCTAGTCATGTGGTTTTGAGGTAGCGTGTGCATCCTCTTGGGACAATTTTTAATCCAAGTGTAAGATATGTGGTGTAGCGTTTCAGGGGATTACACAGACTTGTAAAAATTGTTTTAAAATTGGCACCATGGGAACCTCAGCTTCCTGTGTTCCACCCTCCTGGGGCTATGCATTCCCACAGTGAAATGTCTGCACCAAAAAACTAAAATAAAACCTTGTGCTGTCATAGCTATGGGGAGACACTGGTTGCTGGCACATCATCCTAGAGCCACTTTTGAGGTCTTTGCCTTGTGCCCACTCATCCTGCTTGCTGCCACTCCTACCTCACTTCCTATGTTGAGGTGATGTGGGTGATGGTGAAAAAAGTCATGTTCTTCTGCTGTGGTGTGATTTTTGATTTTCTTAAAATTTTTAAATTCAGGCTGGGATAGCGCTAGCTCAGTATTACAGATTTTTTAAAAAACCTTTCTGCTCCTCTTTTTCTCCCACCTTTCTTGTTCAGAAGCCAGCTGCCCCAGCTCCTCCACTCCCCTGGAGGAATAGCAGGCAGGCCAGACAGGGTTCAAGTGAGTTTTTTTGGGTCCCTCCTCATGTTTTACTATTTGTTTTATTTTATTTTCAAATTGGGATATTGCTAGATCAGTGTTGTAGATAGAAAAATAGTCTATCTACAACACTGATCTAACACTGCAAAGTTACCCTCCAGCCCAGAAACCCACAATCCTAGGATCCAATTCAATACTTGACAAACCCCACAAAAACAATTTACTCTGACACAGATGAGCACACATGCAAAATATGATTCAATAAATGTTCATAATCAAGTTAAAATAAACAATCCCCTAGTGGGTCTTTTTATATAAAAAAATTCACTTCCCAAAGAAACAAAAAAAAAAACTCCCCCCCCCCCAAATGCACGCTCATGATGTAGACAGATGTTTATAAATCAGTTTCAACCCTGCTAAACCCAAAGCAAACCCAGGAGTATTTTGATGTGTAACTGTGCCCTGAAAGAAAAGAATTTATCCTCCAGATATGGACCAGTTTGGGAGCGGGGTTTGGAACAACACTGCTGAAGGGAATAGGAAATGCAAAAAATACAAGTACTGTAGAGGAAATTGGTCAAATTGTTATAAAGTAATGGTCATAAAACATATAAAAGTTGCACAATAATATCAACAACTTCACGTGATGAAGGTAGTGAAATTAAAAAGAGGTCTTGTCCTGGATCAAGCCACAGGAGATTGAGTTCAATTTTTTTAATGTAATCCTGTTTGGACAATTTTCTCCCCTTGTAATTTTTGCATTGTTCCTTCAGGTATGCGAGTAATAGGGTATGTAGGGTTTTGAAGGTAAGCACCAGCACCTGGAATTGTGCTTGTAAGCTGCCTATATGTTGTTCAAACATTGGCATAACATATTTGCTTTTGCCTAGTTTGAAAAGTTAGCGGCCTAGCACCTATATTGTGCATGCAAAAGGCAGCTCCATATTTGCATTCAGTAGTCTAGCTTGGAGGTTACCTTTTCATGGACAACCACATTTCAGGTGTTGCTCTGTTCGGGTCCTCTTGTCTTAATATGTTTAGGAGTCAGTCACTTATTTCTGCAGCCTGCTTCAAAGCCTTTCGATGGAAGAAAAATTAAATTTCACTGGAATAAAACCAGTGAAACTGTAATTAGCTATGTTCAGCAAACTACAACAATTAGACACATTTTGGGTGCTGAAATAGATTAAATCCTCCACCAGATTATAGCAGAAAAGCATAAATAAAAGATATATTTTTATTTTATTGGGAAGGAATAGAACTCCTGCATTACCTATGAAAGTGATCATTTATGCTAGAAATGCATGGCACATTGCTGGGTGTTTTTGTTTTGTTTTATTTTGTTTTTGTATCATGAAAGGTTGATTCCTGCTTGATTTATTTTTGCCAGTCACTGACCTGACAAATTCTAGAACTTCATAACATGGTTTTTGTACACATCCAGCTGAAAGTGTTTTAGTCATCTGCTCTTTCCCAACCACCACACCCTCCACTAGACTATTGAATGGTAATAAAAGCACAGTGATTCTGCATTTTGCTTGCTTTGATCCAATTATCTGGCACAGAGCTTCTGATGTCTATTGTTTGGGTGCTAAGTTAGGAACTCTGCTGCCTAAGCAGTGAATCCTCTGGGGTCCATAAGGCTGAATCTAACTGTATTTCCTGTTCTCCGACAACCAGATGCAGTAAATTACATTTACTCCCAGATCCCCGAACTCACAACCCTCTATTCACGAACAACAGAACCAATTGCTGGGAAAGACAGGACAAGCAGGGTGACTGGTAAGTTTCATTGGAGCACCCTTTATTCTTTGAGCTGTCAGAGCAGACTTTAACTTTTTCAAACCTAATAGATGTCTTGGCACTATTGCCCAGCTGTAGTTTAAACACAAGGAAACAGTTTGTGACTTGTGAGCAAACTAAAGAGAGCTTTCTTGGTCTTGTGCATATACTATATATGATAGGACAAACAGGATGGTTAAGGCTAAAGTACTTCTTTCATCCTTTATTATTTTGCAGTCACAAATCTAAGTTAAAACAATTAGCAATCAGAAGTGAGGTTTGACCTTATTCTAGAATAAGTTGCTAGGAGCTTCTGAATGCAGTCTGCAAAAAGAAGTTTGCAAAAAAAACAACAACATGGACATGCAGATGTCCAGCTCTTCTAAGACGTGGAATCCAGGTTAGACCTGATGCTCAAAAGCACTTGGGATAACAAGGTTTCATTGGCTGGCAGCTGGGACCACAACAGTACAAATAATTCAGCAATAATCCAAAACTATACAATGTAACTGTGATGCATTCAGGAAGACAACCAAACATATATCATTCACAATGTGATAGCCTTCCAGTGTCCCTTTTTAAAGCAAACAAAGATTACTGGATGTTTATTTATATGAGAGTAGTCCTTTTCTGATATGCAAGCAGAACAGTAAGCCTCTGTTAGAGATTCTCCATGTAATTCTCTTGTTTTGAGGCAAATCAGAATGTCTCTGTGGTCTTTCCACACACGGAAGAAACTGGGACAAAAGTGCCTGGGTGGTAGTTGCTCGCATGGTTCCTACATCTTAGATCCTCTGGAATGCAACCGAGTACTCTTGTTTACAGCCCTTCTTCTGCATCGCCTCTTCAGAACATAACTTTATAGAAAGTCCAATGAGATGTAGGGGGGGAAAACCTGTGGAAAGGGTGGAGGGAGTACATATTAAGGCCAAAGCACACATTCAGACAGGATGGGTTTTTTTGAGGGTAGGGGTTGAGGGTGGGGGCAAAAACCTTGACATTCAGAAAGGGGTAAAATTTAGGGATGGTGTTTTACTTTTAGATGGAGTGGTCTATTTGTTTTGTATTTATTTCCAACTCCACGTTCTGGATTAGCAACTGAGCTGCTATGCACTTCCCTGCCAATGCCCCTAGGAACAATAGTATTTGATAATTACTGTTATTCTCAGGATGTGCTTGGAGAAAAAGTCAAAAGAGAGGTGGCTGTTCTCTGGCTCCCAAAACTCAAATATACCTGTGAATTAAACAAACTTTAAACAGCTGATGTTAGTATAGAGAACTATTTTGCAATTGTCTGCATCTCCAGCATCTGGGGGGGGGGGGGAAACCCTGCTCCCTATTACAGTTACAGCATGAGTATGGGTGTAGGGAGCATTGGTCAAAAGACATTCCACCTGGAGTACAGGCAGAATCCTTCCTATGAATGGCTTCAATGATATTTAGGATGCATTTCTAAGAATTCATATTAGGAAATTGTGTTTGTTTGTTTGCTTGTTTTATTGGCTGCTTTTCCCCCGATAAGGGGACCCAAGGTGGCTCACAATTTTTAAAAGAACATAATTTAAAATGTAATAAACATTGAGAAATAATTAAACTATATGCTAATTAAAATACAATTGAATAATTAAAAGAAATAACATTAAAAACTATCAAAAGGCACTCAGGGACTCAACCATGAATGTTAAAAGCCTGCTTGAAAAGGTGGACCTTTAGTTGTCCCATTAAATGGTTGTTGTAGATTTTTCGGGCTTCCGTTAAACTTTGTGCATCTAGCTTCTTACTAATTACCAGTGGGATGTGAGCAGCAAACAAGCTTCTGTAGCATTCATATTAAATAAAAGACATTTTAATTCATTAATTAAAGAAGTAAACCATTTTAAATTCCTCAGGTGTGATATTATATGTTGGCAGAATGATATTATATGTTGGTAGTAGAATGGTGCCGCCAGTAGTATTCTGGTCCCACAGACCAGAAACTGATGGTTCACAATCATTCTTCATTGTAGATTACTTCTTTTGAAAACTATTTTGGATAGGCTATGAAACTATAATAACTACTTACTTTTTTAAAAGTTACTTTTCAAGCTCTGAAACCTACCCACTATGCCAAGGTGTTTTAAATTTGTTCCTTCTGCACAATTGCATTAGAATTATCTTGAAGCAATATAGTAAATTGAACCACAGCTGGCAGTAAGCCCCAAAGTGGCCATTTAAATTTCTCGGTGTTTAGTGGAATAAGAAAAATTGTGAAGTAGGAGGAGAAAGCAGAATATTTTCTTTCTCTTTCAGTACACTCCTTCAGACTGAATAAGCAGAAGTAAGGCCAAACATGCTTTACAAGCTCTGCCATGGATATCCTGGTCAAATCCACTCTAGTCCTTTTTTCCAGTTCAAAAAATGGTCATGAGAACAATGGGCAACAATTATTACCAATCCTTTAACTCTGTTCTTCAAACATGCTTTATAATCTGGTGCTGTGGATATTTACTCAGAAATAAATGGGGTTCAGTGGAGTGTAGGGTTGCGCCAAACTTTTGCTTAATGCTGCTACATATCAGGTTCTTTTTTAAGGAATTAGAGCAAAGGTGTCAAATTCAATTTCATCTTGGGCCACATCAGCATTATGGTTGCCTTCAAAAGGCCGGTTGTATCTGTAAGATTATATAACTGTATCTATTCTTTATCATATTAAATATAATACTCCACATTAGATTATTACTGTTTTTAGTAATAACATAAGTAATAGCTAGCTCTGAAAGTAAAAGTCTATGATCGAAGTCTAGAAATAATGGCAAGCAGATAAGAATAGGAGTGGGCAATAAATAGCAAGGACTACATTTCCCAAGGTGCTGTACACCGCCCAAACAGCTGCACTTTCTGACTCTTTGTGTTTGGAATGCTGGGATTAGAAATCCCACTGGGCGGATTCCCAGCGTCCTTGTGGAGCATTATGGGTAAGTGAGTAAGCACCTGCATATTGTACACTGCACAGTAGCAGGGAACTCTGCAAGGGCCACATGAAATGGCCAGGCAGGCCGGATTTGGCCCATGGGCGTGGTGTTTGACACATGTGAATTAGAGGCAGAAAAATGAATCTTGCATGAAATATGGTGCATGGGAAGGCTTATCTCTTCACTCTCCAGAAGGATCCAAGCTAATCATGTAAAGCAGGGGTCTCAAACATGCGGCCCAGGGGCCATCTGCGGCCTGCCGGATGATAGTTTGTGGCCCCCGCCTTGTCTGCCCCCCCAAAGCGCCCATGCGTCCTCTGCTGTCAAGAGTCAAAAAAAGCCCCGCCTCACTCAGCTATCTCCCAAGACAGCGCCTCTTGCACCCTCCATCCAGAACTGCAGCCTGCCAGCTAGCCCACCTGTCTGCCAGTTGGCAGGCTGCAGTTCCGGATGGAGGGTGCAAGAGGTGCTGTCTTGGGGGAGAGCTGGCGAGCAAGGCGCGCTGCTGGCCCTTTTCCCTGAGCGCCCGAGCTGCCACCAAACAATGCCTCAGAGCGGAGCTTGCTCCCGGCCCATCCTCAAAGAGCGCCTCCAAGCCGCCAACAGCAGCTGCCGCTGCCGCCTCTTCCAGGGAAGCAGCTCTCTGGCTCTCTTTCTCTCTCGGTACCCTCAGCACCAGCCCAGCCAGCGGCCGCCTCAGCACCCGGCGGTTCTTCCTCCTCCTCATCCTGCTTCAGCCGTCTAGGCTTGAGGCTGCCTAGGCTCCTCTCGCAGTTTGCTCCTCTGTCATAATGGGGTAGCTGCTGCAGCTGAGTGTGCCTTTTTTTGAAGGGGGCCCTCAGAGGAAGGTTGTCGGACCTCCGTGTGTGCGTGCGTGCGCACTGTGGGGGCCCACCCTGTTCTGTTTAATTTCACAGGTACCGATGGGGGCTTTTCTCCTTTGGCAAGGCGATTCTGTGAGGGTTTTTTTTACAAAAAAAATGTCGTGCCCTCCTCCTCCCCCCCCCACTAGGCGGTTGCCGGCACTCCCTCCCTTCTCCGCTTCTTCGTCCTGCTGGTGGTGGTGGTGGTAGTGAAGAAGGAGCCGGGGGGGGGTTGGTCAGCGACAAGGGCTCACACGTCCCTCCTCCTCCTCCTCGGAGCCCCAGCCAGGCTAAGGAAACTCCTGGGCGGCTTTCCTCGGGTTCTTGTTCTGCTTGGTGGAAAATCTGATGCGGCCCAGCCTCACCCAGACTCTGCCTCCAGTGGCCCCCAGGTAAATTGAGTTTGAGACCCCTGACGTAAAGCTTTAAATGCATTGTAGCTGTGGGCCAGGAAATTTTCAGCCCCTGGTTGTTCTGTAGTCTGTAGAAGGTAGTAGGAAAGGGACAAATTTGGCTCCAAAAACCAGTGAAGCTGCCCACCTCAGCTTTTTATTTATATGAGGAAGGAAGGAAGTTATTTTCCCTCTCATCTATACTTTAAAGAAAGATGGCCTTAAGAAAACTGACCCAGAAATACAACTTTCAATATGCTCAGGATATCAGAAATGCCTTCGAATTCTCTACCAACAGTATCTGGCATCTATTGCACTTAGATCCTAACCTTTTTTCAGTCCTGTAGGACTAGAAACTTCATTTAAAAAAAAAATAAGAAATTGATTGAAGGGTCAGTGGATGATCAGGGACAGGAAAAGGCACACTGGATCAAGACCCATCACATCTACTTCTTACATTTTTTCCATGTGCGCTTGCTGCATTTGTTTTAGCTTCCCTTTTCCTAAAATTATAGGGAGTCTCTTTTCAAATGACAGTATTTCCTGAATAAGGAGTTGGTTTAACTAGTGGATGGGTTGCCATCTCTCTCCTAGAATCCTTGGATTGGAGGAGAAATACTGTATGGAGGTAAGGCTTAGCATGTAATGCCAAATCTCTTGGGTAGATTATTTTTCAAAAAAACACCAGCATTTATTTGGCCATGAGAAAAAAATGTCTGCTAAGATTGTTTCCATTGTAAGCTCCACTGCCTCCTCCTTCTCAGTTTAATTTTTGCCTGTATCTTGGGGACAGTTTGTGCATATCTATATGTTTGTCACTTGCTGACTGAGGTCTCAGAAGGTGACACGTGAATGGGCCAGACACATCCTCTATAGAAAGAGTGTCCATATTTTGTCATATCACAAAATTGCAATACATTTCAACACAGGCAGTCCAAAGATTCTGTTTCCAGTCATCAGTTGCACAGAAATTATCTGTATAATAAAAAGTCCTGAATATAGTAAACACATATTTTAAAAACCTCCGTTGGATCCGAAAAAAGGTATAGGCACATACTTTGCATCTTGCATGTCTTTTGCTTTAACAGGGCATTTCATTTCTCATTTGTCCCTTTTCTTTTTAACATCCTCTTCTTCTCGGAGCTGGGTTAAAAGCAGATCAAATGATGCTTCACACACACACACACACCCCGCCCAGCTTTTGTTAAGCTAAAGGAGAAGCGTGTGGATCCTTGTGCAAACACAAAACATAGGAATACGTTGTAATTTTGTACTCTTATGGGATTGTTGTGTGTAATCATTGCTGGATTTTGCAGCTGGTACCAATTAAGTAATTGAAGGAGGTTTGCATTATTTCTTTTACTTGTGTAACTTAGTCTATTTTTGCTGGTGATGGCTTTCAGAAATCTCATTGTGCTGCTCCCCTACCAGGCCTTTATCCCACATAAGTTTAAGTATATATTTGTAACTATGAAGAGTGGGCAACTGCTTTGTTCACTGAAGCTGAGAGATTCTTTGGATGTCACATCCTATGCCACCATGTACCGCATCCTGAGGCATTTCTATACTCCTGCAAAATTATAGCGCGCAATGGTGCACCTATCAGTGCAACTGCACTCCCTCAAATGTGGTTGCACTGAAGCAAAGCACTGAAGATACAGCTTTTGTACCTTTGCAAGTTATAAAGAAATTCCAGATGATATTGAAGTTCTGTGACTGCTTACCTCAACCCTGCCGTCTGCTGATGTGTGGTACCACATGTCCTACTTCCCCCTTCCAACATGCTGGCCAAATCTACATATGTTGTGGTGCAACACACATGAAGGGCTGTAGGTTGAGGAAAGCTACCATAGAACCTCCAAATCATCAGCTGTTCCTGCATAACAAGGAAGGCTTTTCAGTGATGACACTGACTGATATTGTACATGTCACCAGAGACTCTTCCAATACTTTCTGTGTTGTGTGCCACATTGGTCTCAGTACTATTGGAAACAGGTTTCGTAAAATGACCATGTACACCAGCCTTAACATTTTGAAATAATGTATCTGTGGAAACATGGTGGTAGACCTATTTGCTTGTCACTTCTTTAGTTTAACAGACTGTTAGGATAACATTAGGAAACTGTTTGGGTTCACAGTAGGTATGGCTGGCACTGACAGCATCAGCTGCTCTAGTATAACAAACTTGCTTCTCTTTACGCTGTGCATTACACCTCTAACATAGAATGCTTGGCACTTCGGGGAACAGCTTCTTTGGGGGCACAGTTGTCTGCTTGTCTGTTTGGCAATTAACCATTCACCTGCTTTTTGTTGTTGTAACATGCACTTCCTCTCTTCTTTCCATTCAAGCTTTGTACAGCATGGAAATTAATGTGGAGAAAGACAAACAGACAGGAGAGACCAAGATTCTCTCTACATCCCCCATTGGCCCAGAGGCTGCCCGTCAAAGAGGAATCAAAGTCTATGATGATGGTACCAAAGTAGTCTATGAGATGCACTCTGGAGGTGCAGTGGTAGAAAATGGAGTACATAAATTAAGCTCAAAAGATGTAGATGAACTTATTCAGAAGGCTGGACAATCAAGCATTAAAGGAGGTACTGTATCAATAGCAGATGGGAACCTCAGCCACGCAAAGGAACAGATGCTTTTCAAGGAAGCGAAATTAGAGATGGTGCACAAACCTAGCAAAAGGCATTCTGGGAACCCTCGACAACAAGCAAAACTTTCTGGGAATGACATCCCTGAAGCCACCGCAGATCACCCAGTAACAATGATATTTATGGGTTACCAAAACATTGATGACGAAGACGAGACAAAAAAGGTGCTGGGCTATGATGAGACAATCAAGGCCGAACTGGTCCTCATTGATGAAGATGACGAGAAGTCGTTACGTGAGAAGACGGTGACTGATGTGTCCACCATGGATGGAAACGCTGCTGAGTTGGTTTCTGGGAGGCCCTTATCAGACACAACAGAACCTTCCTCACCAGAGGTAAAAGAAGAAAGTCTACCAATGGAAAAAGTCCCAGGTACAGAAAAGAAAAAGCGCTGTCAATGCTGTATTGTCATGTGACCACCTCTTCCTTTCTTCTTCTTCTTCCGAGCAGCTCATGCTCCTTCACTCCCTTAGACCTCACTGTATTTTTTTTTCTAACTGCAATACTGTGAACTGGAAGTGACTGCCTCCATTGCCTTGCAGTTGGGTTGCTCTAATTTTTTTCTCTCTAGCTCTTCAAGGGAGATGAATTGCGAAAAGATGATTTCTCACCAAATGTACTGCTATAGGATTATTTTTAAAGGGTGAGACAGAAACGGAAAGTGAACACATACACACACAAACATTTCCGTATTTGAAACAAATCTATCTATATCTATAGTTAGGAATATAAATATATAATATATGAATATGCATAGATGGATATTAATATGCATATTTATGTATGGAATATATTTATAAAACTTATAAATGTATATGAAGAATTTTACTTTATATATCGAGCAGGTATGATCAGCCTCCAAGGATTTTGAAGTTACACATGTGTGAGAGCCTTAAAAAGCATTTTGATGTTGTTTTTTAAGCATAGGTTTTCTTTTTTACTGGGGCAAGGGGGGGCAACTGTTCATGCTATTGTTCTGATATCACAAATTTCAGGCCTTTCCTTCTCCACAAGGACTTCACAGCTTGTTTTATCTAGAACTCTGGAAGTTATTGAACAAGATTTGTTCCCATATAAGTTCCAAAAAAAAGATCCTGTGGCTTGAGAAGAAGCTATCATGTTGGCATGAGGGACACCATTTGGCTCAATTGAAGCTCAGAAAAGTTGCATTTTGGGACCACAACTTCCAGAATTGCTATACGTCTGAGAGCTGTAGTCCAAAAAGCAAAATTTTCAAACTCTGGGCTCAGCCCAACAGATCGTACTGCTGTGCAAACCGCATCCTTTTTCCTGGGGTCCCCAGTGAGCTTTTGTGTATGCTTCATTGGGAAGCATAGATTTTTCCCTGAAGGAAGACTTACCCACTTGCTGCCATTGGAACAGAGTTGGAATTGGAACAGAGTTCAGTATGGGCAGTGCTGTTGGCTTCAGTGGGATTTTTAGACATGCAACAGCATGTTGGATTGATGGCATTGGCATTTCTTTTGCAGTGTAGAAAGCATAGAACCATTGGTCAAATCTACTGACTGATATACCCACAAAGAAGTTTAACTTCATCCCCTGCAGCAAAATGAGAGCTGTGATATTTTTATTTTTTATTATTATTATTATTTAGGTTTTGGCCTTATCTAAATCTTCCATCTTACAGTATTGTGCAACTATTCCATTGCATTCAAACCACAATAAGTGTGTGGTGAAAATGGGTACGGGGCTGCCACAATTGAAGTGTAGGCATTAATTTTCTGACTTGCCTTTAAATCAGTCTGCCTGTTGCATGGTCTGCTCCTGTAACTTTGGCAAGTGAAACATTATTTTGCAACTTACATAATCATCATTATCATCAGAATAATCATTGGTGGAAATCCATTGAATCAGCGGGGATTTGGTTAGTCGACATCTGTGTAAACTCCACTGATTTAATTAGCTTATTCTAGTTGCAATTTTCTACTGGATTTCAGCCGTTATATGATTAGATTTTATTACTACCGAAATCAGTCAGAAAAGTGTGAAGGACTCAATGCTCAAGTTAGCAGATATATATCATTTATAGCAGTGGTCCCCAACCTTGGGCCTGCAGATGTTCTTGGACTTAAACTCCCAGAAATCCTGGCCAGCAGAGGTGGTGGTGAAGGCTTCTGGGAGTTGCAGTCCAATAACATCTGGAGGCCGAAGGTTGGGGACCACTGATTTATAGAGTGGTGCTATCATTCTTGAACCAGAAATAAATATGGAGGCTGATACTTTTAGTTTAAGCAAACTGAACACTAATGGTCCCAGCATAATTTCACTGTGAGATTTCTGGCCTTAAGTGGTATGCTTCTTGAAACCAAGGGTGGCAAACCATGTGGCCTTCTAGATGTCGCATTTCAGTTCCCGTCAGCCCCGGCCAATAGTCTTGAGGTCAGAGATGATGGATTCTGTAATCATGCAACATCTGGAGGCACAGAAATTCCTTACTTCTTGCTCTAAACCCTAACCCCCAAAAAATCTCTTAAGGTTATAGGAAATTCCACGGTCTGATAATATCAAGTTGTATCCTGTTTGGTCACTTCTCCCTGCAGTTGAATGAGCAAATGAGAGGTGGGGATCTGCCTGTTTGAGCTTGAGGCCTATGCCGCTCTCTCCCTAGGGACAACTGAACAAAGGCCCATTCTTTCAGACACCACATTTTAAAACAAAGATCTACAAAAATGTGGAAATGCAGTTTTTTCAGTATGCACTGTTCTACAACTCCCATTTGAAGCCTACTAGGCTTGTGTTCTGGTGAGCCTTTGTTCATTTTGGAACAAGATTCACAATGACAATTTCTGATAGCTGCATGTGGTGGATGGTCTTCCTCAGGGCATCCTATATGGACATAATAATTTTTTGATCATTTTTTCATCAAAAAAGGAGCTTGAGTGTATCCAATATAACTGATGTAAAATAGCACGTCTCTATAGTGAGCCTATGATCTGGGTCTGCTGGTATTTCTGGTGGAAATATTCGTTATTGATAGAAATATGTGTTTGAGTCAAATGAGAAACTACAGGTTTCTTGTATTATTAAGATACAAGATTTAAATGAAGACACATTTCATAAGTCTTTGGAAATATCATGAACCCAACACTGACTTTGTTAAGGACTGAGATTGTGGGGTATTTTGCAATGTACCTGTTCTGTTGTGGATGGTGCTTTTACTGTATTAACACAGCTAGCTTTAAACATCGTGTTGAACAATGTTCCTGCTCTGAACTGTTCTCTTTCTGTGCCATTAAGGTAGATGTCACTGCATGATAACTTTCAATGTAAGGAATGCTAAAAAAAACACTGTGGAATTTGCAAGTTTGTACCACCACATCCTGATCTTAAACACATTTAAACACAGGTTCCACCTGATTTCAGCTGAACTTACTTCCACATACCACTGTCTTACGCTCATAGCTTTACAAGGGTAGAACAGACCCCTGAAGGAAGGATTCACTTGAGAAGGTTTTCCCCCTTTTAAAACAGTGTGCTAGTTTTAAAATCCAGTACTGAAAATACAAATGCAGCATATCCAAAACCATTCAAAATGAACTTGCAGTGGAACATAGAAATGAACAGCACAATGCTAGAAGTGTCTTCTAATCAGAAATAAGCTTCATTGGCACTTATTTCCAAACAAGTGAGTGTAGGATTGCAGCCTAAGATGTAGTCCCTTCTGACCCCCTCAACTTCATCCAATAATGGTTCCCATTCTTTAACAATATTATTAGCAATTTTCTTTCTATTTTGTATGTGTGTGTTGTTTTGTAACAGAATTAAAAATGACACAGAAATCCAGTTAGAATCTGGTGTTTCCCCCCCCCCTCCTACAATCTAAGTTTTTGTTAGTGTTATTGTATTCAGAAAAAAATTCAACATTATTCTTAGTTACAGTATCCTTCACATAGCCTGATAACAAAACCAAAGAGTTGGATGATATATTCTGTTCCTGACAACTTGTCTAAGTTATTCAGTTAATTTTTAGTGAAAGATAATGGGAAAATAATGTGCTTGAACAGCTCTTGCTAATGTAACCAACAAAATGGTGGGGCGAGGCATGCATATGTGCATACCCCATACTCACAGACTGGTTGTCACTACTAATATCAAATTGTTGTCGAAATAACATTATCTAATATCATATTAAGTCTTCGCAAGTTAAAATATCATAAGTACTGAAAAGATTGGCACCCCACAGCAATTCCATTCATTTTTCAAAGTTGCTAGTATTTGGGGGGACACAGCAAAAGGTAATGGAGAATGGTTAGAAATAGAGCACAAAAATAGTTACTGTTTGTTAGATATGACAGATAACGAAGTTCCATTAATTGCTACTTATATTTACACATACTGTGGGTGGCAGCAACTTACATATACTCATGCTTGTAAAATTAAACCAGCTTACCTATTATTTTTAGGGCATAATTAAGATAAAGAGTTACTCTTTGTCAAAGATTATTTTTCTGTCAAGCACAACAAATTAGAAGTACTGTACATCAGATAAGACCAACCTGAAGCAAAGCACGGTTATATTCTATTCAAGCTCAGTCCTGAAGCCACATAGATTAATACATAGATCTTATTTCTTCTCAAAGAAATATAGAACAACACCTGGATATTTTAGTGAAGGTTTGCATTTAGCTGAATCTGAGTTCTATTGAAACCCAAGGAAAAGTGATGATGGTTTAACTTACATCTTAACTAACTGTCAGACCACATGTTAAGGTGGAAATATAGTTCCTCCTGTTACAGCATTATCGTTCCATGAAACACTGATCTTTCAGAGCTGAGATATCCATCTACCAGTTGACTGATTACAACCCAAAATTAAGCTGAATTGGCAAATATAGATTGAGACAAACTCTGTTTTGAGTAGACAGCGAATATTTTCCTCTTAAGGGCATACTACTTCTGTATACACATTTACTGCCTCATCCAAAGCCTCTTAGGACTAAATGGGTGATGGGGACAGAGGGATGCATATACCCTTCCTATTTTCTCTTCCTGGCTTCAAAAGTAAAGCAGACCTTGATGTTTCAGTATGAAAGTCAGCAGAAGTACTTACAAGTGCATTGGACTGAACAGACTTGAAAACTCCTTGTGATTGAAATCCCAGGGTTGTTGATCATCCAGCTAAGTGTATGCACCAAAGTGCCTCTCCAGACCATTGCTATGAATACTGAAAGGTCTGCCTTACATCCAGGGAGGGAAGTGAAGGACTAGGCTTAGATACATACTCCTGTCCACCAACCCAAGTTCAGCCCTCTGTGTTTCAGGCTTAAGGGCCCTTTGCTGTCTAATTAAGCTCACAATCCAAATCAATATGCCAAATGTAGCATATATTTAAATAAAGGTATACAGTATGTAGGATGTGACTCTAGCAGATCTGATATTTATATTATCTAAATTATCAGAGGCAAGCTCATTCAGTTTAATATCTGGGAATGGTTTGTACATGTATTTGGAGAATTTCTACCCATAGGAACAATGGAGTAAACCACATACGAACAAAAACAGCTACACTGAGGAAATATGTACCATACGGGAATTACTGGTGTTCAAGCCTGTTTTTATTTATTTATTTATTAACTCACTATTCTTCACCTCCATAAACAAAATAATGTTGGAAAGTATAGTGACAAAACTCAGCATAAGAGTCAGCTAGAAGTCTTATATGGAACTTTTGTAATTGTTAGTTATCACCCAGATTACACATTTATGTGTCAGTGTTAACTGTAATAACTCCCTCAAAGGAGACCCAGGAATTACAGGCTGAGGAATGTGCTCACAATTCCATTTACAGTCTCTAGTTGCTTGTCCTAGATCTCCAGTGCTCATCTGCAAGTCTGTCATGTAGCTATACCATTAGGGAGTGTGGATTTCTATATCTATTTAATCTGTACCTTGATTATATGCTTGCAATTCCAGCACAGGAAAAAAAAACTTAAGCAAGAAATACAGACAGGAAGGATTACGTTCATGGCAGTTTGGCACAATGAAGATTTCGCCTTAACTTTTGTAAATAAATTTTTTAAATGACTGGGGGAGGGGGACTTTGCAGCATGTTTTCCTAAGAGAAAAACAAATCTCCTGTACGATTTTTTTATATTTTGTATTTTCAATGTTTCTAAAAATTTACCTTAGTTTTCATGAAGACTTTTTCACTCTTCTGTTTTGTTTTGCAAACTCACAACATCTTTTTCTGATTAAAAAAAAAGAATTTAAAAAAACCAACCAAACAAACATAAAATGCAACCATCTCTCACTGACCAAGCATTACTTTTTAATTAAAGGAATATTGAGACAGAAAGAAAAGAATTACAGGGTTGCTTTTCTCTTTTGGTTTTCCTGTGGCTGATGTACTGTACAGTATACGTTTACATAATTCCTCCTGTTTGCCTTTGTGATATTATCTAAATGAATGACAAAACTAGGGATGAAGATGTGCCATTGGACAGATTGCCTTAGCACTCTTTTAATTTAAAGGATCTCCTTCTCTCACCCCCAACTAATTCCCTCCCACTCTCTCCAGCTATACAGGCTGTGTTCCAAAGCTGCATACGCACAACATTCTCTGAGTCCTCATTTTGATCCAGAAAGGTGTAAGTTTCTCTTAGAAACAGACATGGTATGGCTAACTGTTGAAAATTCAGCAATGAGCCTCGTAATGGTGTCATAGATCAGACTGGAATGTTGGCCCTCTACACCCAAGTCAACTGTAAGGGATGTTGCCAGGCTATATTGCTTCATACAGAAAACATGAATGACAGAATTAGGCTATTGTGACCCTGCATCGGGGAAAAGGGGGATAAATGTACGAGCTATAAGCTGGAATCAAAACAATGCTGAACCAATGTACTGTCAAAATCATTTCTTTCCATCCTCCCAGTAGGGTTTCATTGAAATTCTTTTTGAGAGAAAATCAGACAGTTTAAATCATTCCATTACTTTCAAAAGGAAAAAAAAGTGCTCAAGCCTAGCCTCCTGGCTCATTCAATCCATTCTTCACAAATAGAATTAAACAGGAACATTTTAAACAATATGCTGACACCATTTTCACTGCTGTTATTGTGAACAACTATGGCCCTGTAACTGTTGTTAGACATCAACCCCCATTAGGCCTCTTCAGCGTAACCAGAGGTGAGATATTATGCGAGTTGCAGCTCAACAGGATCTGGCAGGGACCCTGGTTTACAACCTATACCAGGTAAACTCTGTCATGGGGACATCGCTGTCATGGAAAGACAATTTTACCACTCTACCATTTCCCTGAATTTATTACTAGGTGTAGAACTGTGGTAGAAAGTATACTTATTACTTTGATACAGGTGGTCTGGTTTGTCAAATGGATATATGGTTAGTTATTACTTTGTAATGGCTATCTGTATTCACCCTCCTCATCCCCATCTGCAAGACTGATGAGGTGGTAGATACACATGCAATTATTAATATAGTTTCTAGATGATGTGACAGTTGCATTTTTGATAGTGTGATAGTTGGTGTTTATAATTATTATTATATTTATATTAATCCTTATTCTGACTAAATCAAGAGTCAAAATGTGGACAAATGTGATCACAGACAAATTCTAAAAATATTTTTGCTTGATTGTGTTTACAAGAATCACTATTATGGGAAATATCATTTCTATAACAGTAGTATAGATCAATGCAATACCCGTTTAAACCCAGGATTGGTCCATGTATAAGGCAAGGTTGAGTTATAATATCTAATCTGTCCCCTCCCTTCAGCATAAATGTTTGTGTTCATCTATTTAATAAAGAAAATTGCTACACAGACAAGTGGGGGCATCTTAAGCAGCAGAGATGTTGGTGGCATTAATGTTGAATGCTGCTATTTTATATATACAATATTAAGTTCAATTCATTTAAGCCCTTCTTAATTTGACTTCTAAACTTCAATTTATGCAATAACATAGAGACTCCTATGAATATGCCATGTCATACAAAGTGACACAGCAGTTGCATACTTCAGTTTGAACTTCAGAAATGCAGCCTAATGAAAACCTCTAGTCTTTCCATGCCAAACTATACATAAGTGGCAGATCTACTTCATATACTAATGCCATGAATACAACCTCCTAGTGACAAATGATTTCAGTTCCCAGTATAGCCTATATTATCAAGAATATTTAAAACACTCCCTGCCAGATCATTTAGAACTAATTACATTGTGGAGCTTGTCTGTCATATTTCATGCCATGGATCTATGGCTCTGAAGGCTACTGGAAGGGGCTTTGAAACTCTTTCATGATGACTAAGCTGTACACACCAGAAAGATCTACATCAGTGGTGCAGAATCTGTGACCCATCCAAATGTTGCTGAACTGCAACTCCCCTAACCCCAGTGTAGCCATATATTCCCCACTTCTTATTTAACCTATGTGGTGTTTAGCTCTCAGAGGGTGAGTTTGCTAGCCCTTCCAGAAACATGGAGCAAGGAAACAAGGATTCACCATCTGATAGACACGTCTTGTGCTATAAATACTGCTCAATCAAGCAGTGGGCAATTTGCGACCCTCCAGATGTTGTTGGACTGCAACTCCCGTAGGTCCTAGCTACCATAGCACATGATAAGGAAGGCTAGGAGTTACAGTCCAGTAACAGCTGACTGCATAGTTCGTTGAGTTGGGTACCTGGCTGCAGAGTGAGAAGTTAATTTCTACACTCTGACTTTTGGGGAAAGAGGTAGCCTGCGCTAGGCTAGCTTCACAGTCTCAGGGCACCTCCAGAAGAAGGCAAACTATGTCTGAGTACTCTATTCCCAGAAAACCCTGCGAAGGGTCACCATAGATTGGAAGGGACTTCAGTCCACCACTGTCCTAAATGGTCTGGCAGGAGATACAGGGAAAAGGTATAGTCTAGAGTAGACAACATCCAAATTCAAAACTCCTTACATGTAACATACCATCACATCAAAGAAAAAAAAAGTAGAGGATTCTCCCTTTTGTACTGGGGAAGGGTTTACTGCATGGAGGAGAGCAACAAGAAACATACCTGAACCCAAAACTGCCCATGTCAAGATTCTACTCTCTTAGATTGCAGTCCTGTTTGTACTTAACTGGCAGTAAGCCCTAGTGAACTCAGAAAGACTTACCTCTTGATCAGCATATATAGGATTGTATTGCCTGCCTCTATTAGGTGTGGTTGAAATTAACCCTTTCAGATGTTGTTTGTAGTCATAGCCAGCACAGCCAATGGTGATGAATGCCAGCATTAACAGTCTGACAATATCCAGAGGGCCAAAAATTGCCCATCCCTGGTCTGCCCACTGTATACTTACAGTTGATTGTACCCGTTGAGCATCAGTCTGCACCATTTGAATGCCCCCACATTATCTAGGATGCAAGAATCTGCCACAAATCCTGTCGCTGTAAACAATCAAGCTCCATTGTTCATATACAGTCTTCTGCAGCTTTTATACAGAGACTACTTAGAGAGAGTTAAAATGGGGATGATTTACGTTATATTAAAAAAAAAACACAAACTTTCCTCAAATCAAGGCTTTTCAGATTAAACACCCTGAAAAAAAGACTGTTCAAACAGAAATTTTGGACATCTCTCTGGACTAGAAAATTATGATACTTCCAAGTATATTGTGTTCAAATGATAGGATGCAGTGTTGTATTGAATTATAGCCACAGACTAATTTTAAACTGTGCTATTTATTTTAAATTTTGTTTTAAATAACCTTCAACTAGCTTAATCTGTTCCAGTTTGGAAATAGTTTGTTAACAATTAGAACCCAGTGTTGGATTGAATTAGCCATTGATTAAAAATGATTTATTCTGTTTTATTTTATTCAAATGCCAAACAGTTTAAACCCAGCATAGAGTTCAGAAATTAAAATTCACTATTGATTTACTAAAATATGCAGGAACAATTTTAAATTAAAGACTAGTGACATTGAATTTTTGAATAACAATCTTTTATGTTGTATTATTTCATTGCTTTTGTGCAGATAATCAGGAACAGTTGGCCATTTTGTGCTATATTTTAATTCTAATTGATTATTGTAGATTAAAACTAGTACATTAATAATGCATTAGCAAAACCTGTAACATAATGAGTTTATGTTATAATTTTCTCTTCATATTTTACTGATAACAAACCAATTATCGACTTAAAAGTTGATTTTTCCAAGTTCTGTCCTCGCCTATGACCATTAATTTTGTCTTTGTAACCTGATATAATCTTGGTACAGTATAGACCTATTTACAGTATGATGAAAGACGCATTCAGTGAGAAACTTTACTGTAGCCTTCAGAGCTAAATTAGGTTCAAAGATTTTCATCACTAAGAGGCATTTCTTCTTTTTTCCAAAACATGTTGTTTAAAACATGTTTAGTAGACCTAGCTATCAGGGAAAGCCTAATCCATATTATTGGCCTGGAATTCCCTCACTGCTGGCCATGGTTGCTGAGGCTGATGGGAGCTGCAGTCTAGCAACATCTTCAGAGCAGTTCCCCCAAGGGTAGATAAACACCTGGGTGATGGAGCAGGACTATGCCACCTGAACAGGTCCATCTGCCAAGGATATCTGTGTGTGAACTATTTATCTGTAGTCGCTTCGTGCTATTCTGGTCCCAACTGGGTGGAACTGTTCATATGTAGATGCATCTTAACAGACTTCATGCTAAATATGTGAGTGCTGAGGAGGGACAGAGCATCAGGAGTGCAGCCAAAGAAGGGAGATTCACACCATCCTTCTCACACTAGTTATAAGTCTAAAAGTGACACATGCCAGATAATGGGATGCAACAGGGGGCACTTCCCCTTGCTGTTTCTTTCTGTTCAAGGAAAAGCAGTGTATGCCAATAGTGAGTTCCAATTATAAACAAACTGAAACATGTATAAACCTATCTCTGTCATTAGGCAGAGTGAAGCAGTGGCCTCAGGCAGGAGATGCTGGGAGATGGCAGCTCTGTGCCACTCAGCTGTTGCCTTCGTGTATAGTGAAGGAAGATTTCACTGCCAGTTGAGTTGGCATTTGTATAGGTAATAGGAAGGGAAGCCATCTTGTTTTTTACCACAAGAACCAATTTGTGTTAAATTGGCCTTCTTAGGATCCCATCCACACAACCAAGTCCCCTATACCTGTTTCATCAAAGCCCCATTCTGTTTGTTCACTCCACAAGTTTAGTGAGCCTCAGTCCTAAGTCAGTATGCATAGAATTCCAGCTGGAGCTGTGCAATTTTACTCAGTCCCGCTGAATACAAGTATTTAGCTGGATCAGTGATGAACTCCCTCCTTCTGTCATTTAAAATTGTAAGAGGTAATCATTTTAGGCCGAGGCAGTAAGAGACATATCCATATAAATTCTATTTTATTTTATTTTTCATTAGCCTTTTCAGCAGCAATTAGCAGGTCGAAACAAAAAACACAGCAAATCCCAAACTCTAAAAAGATTTTTTTTGTGGCATAAAAAATTGGCGGGAAAATTACAAATGGGGGCTCAAGAAAATGTTGTGTAAAATGCAGCTTTCCAACCAATGTAAGATGGGGGGCATGAGGGACCCCCTCCAAAAAACACGTAGCTTTAGAAGCCCACTTTCTATGTGAGCAAATGTAAATAAGTTCCCATTTTTGTAGGGGAGAAAAAACAACAATAAACATCTGTGCTAACTGCTGGATTAGAATTGCTGAAAATAGCTGCTGTCTTTTGTAACCTAAAGTGTACTTTTTGAGACTGTATATGCTTTTTTTTGAGGGGGTAGTTCTTCAGATACAAAAAAAGTCAAGGATACAGATGTTAAAAAAATTCAATACACTGCCAGCAACAGCCATGCTGTAATTGTGGCTACTTTCTGGTTTCTTCCCCTTCTCTCTGTATAGTATTAAAAGTAAATAAAACGGCCTTTTCACTGCACCTACTTCTGTGTCTTTGTCCTCTTTTTACTCTGTAACTCTAATTCTTCCAGATGATCTATAACAGCAACCCCAGCCTGTTGCCTTCCAGATAAGTTGGATCACAACTTCCATCATCCCCTGTGGGAAGAGGCAGCATGGCTAGGTTGTCCTGTACATGTAGAGGGCATCTCGCTAGGAACAGTGGGCTCTATAACTTCAAGGGGACTCTGCATCCACACATTTTTACTTACTCACTAAAATATTGGACTACTAACCCACATTTCTTCTTCCTTCTGCCACTTGCATTTTCCATTCGTCTTTTACTCATCCAGAATTATACTAAGTGCTCTCTTTAATTCATTATGGGATTGGAATGTTACTGTTTCTTTCCAAAATCTACTCTCCTGAAGAAGCTGTGATACCTCTCTTGCCACATTGACAGGACACTGGGTGTGTAAAGGATGTCAGGTAGGTTCAGCGTTAGAAGTTGAGGACACAAAGCAAGAGGGCAGCCTGAAGGCCTCTTCCCGCATTACATTTTTGTTTAGGTGCATACACTTCAGACTTAATGGGCAAAATCCTATTGCATAAATTCACACCAGTGGAGAAGCGAATGATGTCATCACCTGGCACTGGTAAAATTTCATTTAAATCAATCGAAAGATTCCTTTCCCTCCCACCCACCCACTCCTGGCATTACGGGTTCCAGTGCTCTCTGGGGCTCCCTTTTGCCCTGGGGAAGCCTTGGGATTGTTGGGATGGGGAGGGGAGCCTTTAACAGACAAAAGTTTCCACTGGATTGCTGCTGCCAGGGTTGGGAGCATCAGCAACATTTTTTGAGTATTATAAGCTCCCCAGCCCCATCCCAAGGCTCTCAAAGGCTTCTCCAGGGCAAAAGGAGCTTAGGGAGCCTCGGAACATGAAACAAGGATAGAAAATTTCAAATAATTAAAATTAAATTTTGCTGGTGCTGGATAATATGATTGACTCCTGCCAGAGTAAATTTACGCCAGTAGGATTTTGGCCTCTTCACTAGGACCCTCCATAACTGCGGTGGATTGATTCCAAGCCCCCCCAGGATGCTGAAAAATGCAGATTATAGTGAACAATTGAGCAAAAAAAACAGTAGAGCAAAAAAACGTAGCAGTAAATCATTGTTCTCTGAGGTGGAACAAATCCTTCCTTCTGCTGAGTGACCTTACAACCAGATGGACATTTCCAGGCTAGAGTGAACAAGAGTGAAGTGACTGCCTGAGAGACAGAAAAGGCATTAATTGTAGCCCATAAAGCAAGTGTAAGAAGTGTCAGAGAAGATAAGCAGCTATTGTTCTACAATTTATGGAGGTTGAGTGGCAAGATCCATAATTTCTGTTGCTGTGAAGAGTTACTTTCTGGAGCAGAACTCCCAGAATCCCTCGTCTAGCAGGGTCCGTTGCCATGTTGGCTGGGGATCATGGGAGTTATAGAAAAAGAAGATGAAAAGGGGCAACAAGCTGGGTAGAACAAATCACCTTACTCAGAATTATGGCCCTCCAGATGTTCTTCAACTTCAGCTCCCATGATCCCTCACCCATTAACAACACTTGCTAGAACCAGCGGGAGCTGCAGTCCAACAACAGCAGCAGATGTTCCCCAGCCCAGCTGTAAGGAAAGTCTCGGCGGGTTTGATGGGGCTTACTCCCAAGTAAGATGCTACCAGCAGTATTATTGTAAATCAGAGGCTCAGAAGCATTTTTTTTTGTCTTCCACTCAAGCCTTTCATAAAGGGCTATCATGATATGATTAATTTACAAAGCTGACTGGATAGCTTAGTGAGCTGAGCAAAAAGTTGGGAGTTCAGTTCCCCTCTGTGCCTCCCAGGAGAAGAGCCAGCCTGTAGTGCCTTTTGCAAGCTCCACAGTCCCAGGATGCCCCCAGAAGAAGGGAATGGGAAACCATTTGAGCATTCTCTACCTATAAAAAAAAAGGTTTGCCATATGTCATTACTGACTTGATGACACATTATTATTCAAAAACACCAGGCACAGTCAATCAAAATTATAAAAACATTGACAGATATTATATAACAGGTAAAAGTTTTAACCAAAACATCATCATCATCATCATCATCATCATCATCATCATCATCATCATCATCATCATTATTATTATTATTATTATTATTATTATTATTATTATTATTATTATTATTGATGTATATTTTTATAAAATAAGAATTCTAACAAGCTGTTTCACAATATATAGGCCTAGCACTTTAAAAGGATTGGAAGTTGACTTAAAGGTGGAAAAGTTTTTTCAAAACAGGGAACATAATCAGAAATGAAACAGATGGCATCTGGACTTGATTTTTTAAGAGAATTACATTAAATCACTGCCTTATGTTATTATTAAGCATCAACCACAATTTCAATTGCCTCAAAAACCAAAATTACTACTACATGTAACTCTTGTATTTGATTCAGTGCATTACTAATCAACTCAACCCATTTCAGCATTTACATTGGTGTAAGGAATTGCTGTATTCTGAGCTATTTATGTTCAGAGGTTATTATCAGACAGACAAAAGTGTAGATGGAGCATCAGATGAAGAAATTGGTCCCACTGCTATACTACTTAAAACAGCTGAGGTGCCATAAATAGATGTGGCGGGTCCTTGGAGGATGGTGGGTTTAGCCTACCTAAAGAAGACAACAAAAGGTAAGATGGAGCTCAGAAGACTGCCTTGTGTCAGATGATCTCTTAATGCTGAGAAGGAGAACTATAGCCCACGCCCGCCCACACGCCCCTGTGATGTAGACACCCCTTAAATAGCAAAAAATCAATTTAGTTAACTGATTAAACTATAGAGAAAAACACTTGGGCAACTGTTTTCACTTGGATGTCCAAAACCCTGAAGGACACTTTAATTAAATACTTAATTACATGCCATCAAGTCAATTATGACTTATGGAAACCCTTTCCAGGGTTATTAAATAGCCTCTTTTATGCTTTGACATGTATCTCTCCTAAGCTAACCTAGAAATGTAATCTTTTGGTGTTTAATCATAAGGATTTGAAACCAAGAGAGCCGGTGGAAATGGTTTTAAGAATACCAGAAAGCCACAAAGATTCCATCTTGTTAGATGGCCAGGTTGATGTTATCTTGGCATGCAACTCCCCTTCTAGAAACATGATTTGGATATCTGATCATAGGTTTTAGAGGCCAATGTACCCACTGGAAATTAGGGTTCCTATTTAGTGGAATTTTAGGGTTAATGCCTGTGACATCACAAAGTAAGCCCTTGTGGTGTTGCAGAGGCAGAAAAGGTAAGGACTGGGAAGAAAGAAAGCACAAACACCTTCATGCTAAATGGCTGAGTGAGCCCAAGTGGAAAGGGTAGCCAAGACTCAAATAACCCCACCCCCAAATGTAACACTTCCTTCTCCCACACCACACACCCTTTGACTTTGTTCCTTGCCTAGAAGCCAAAAGAAAAATAGCAATGCCCAAGAGGTCAGCTGGTATCTTGACACCCAACAGACCCACTAAGAGTGGTCCTAGGAACACTGAAGTCCACCAGGGTGTCAATATTCTGCAAATTGTTTTCATTTCTGCCTTAGTCACTGCTGATGCAATGGATTGGTATTTCCCTTGCATTAGTCACAAGGCTATCTTCAAAGGATTGCTAGCATATTCTTTAGCTCATTTTAACACCTTGAAAGTTTGCTCAGATTTGAGTTACATGCCTGTCGTGCTGCAATATTAGGATTGTATATATGAAGTTTAGGTTCAGTTCAGTTGCTCATTAAGGAATCCTGGCCCGTGTCGATCATATCCAAGACTATACACAGGATACTTTTTGAGGGTGCAGCAGCAAAGTGGCATAGTGGTGTGTCGATATAATGTGCACATATATTACACACCACTGAAACACAGTGCCTCTCTCTCTATATATATATACAGTAAATTAATAAATGGAGGATTCCTCCTCAACTTCCATGATCATCCCCACTTTTGTGGATGATCACTGGATGCTTACCATGAATTATAACTGAAGGAAAAAGCCACAAGTTTTGGTCTTGAGAAGCAGGACCCCTAAGGAGCAAGTTCTGTAGTCTTTGAATCCTGAGATCAAATAACCACACTCCAACTATGCAGAAACTGTCCATAGAGCCTCTAGTACTAGCTCTTTATCATCCTCTGCCTGCTCCAATTAGGTGTGGAGACTGTTGACTCTTAAAACAGGCTAGCCAACACCCTGAAATCTGACAGTTCCAATAAAGATAAAATAACTCAAGAACCAACTGTTGTCACCAAATTGTCCTGTCTTTTCAATTTTCTCGGCAATAACTAACTGCTTCTATAAACCAGGAGCAGTCTGTCTTTAGGGCAGAATGAGGCAACTGCTTGGAGAGCCAACCATGGGTGTCATGTTCAAGGCAGCAGATGGTTAGCTTTTTACGTTATTAGTGTTGTATCTTACTGGCAAGGATGGTGGGCAAAAATACTGGTGGGATTTTCTGCCTCAGGTGCCAGAATGATTTGGCTAGATTTTGAAAATAAACACTGTTTCTAATGAAGATAAACAACAAACATCTTGGGCTGACTCAGTAAGAAGCCAGCTTAAAGGAATTCTCTGAGGATACCACTCTTAAAAATAAATCTGTTAGAGGAATGTCTGATATATTAAAAAGAGAAGACAGTGTGGCCAGGTTAAATTGTCATGGCCACAAGCCTTCCATTTGACAAAACTTGAAGAAATATATGAAGCAGAAAGAAAGGCGGCTGACTGAAAATTGTACCTACTTCTGCAAGTAGTCGCTGCGTGTTTACTAAGAGTTATAACTCAAGGAAGGTTTCTATTAAGGGAAGCTGGTTATTGGTTATGTCAAGTACTTGAAGGGAAAATAGTTAGAATTCTCTAGGAAATGTAGATTGTCTGTCTGAGGAAAGAGCCTCTACAACAGGGGTCTCAAACTCAATTTACCTGGGGACCGCTGGAGGCAGAGTCTGGATGAGGCTGGGTCACATCAGATTTTCCGCCAAGCGGAGAAAGGGCCCGAGGAAGCCGCCCAGGGGTTTCCTTAGCCCAGCTGGGGCTCTGAGGAGGAGGAGGAGGAGGAAGAGAGGCATGCGAGCCCTCGTCGCCAGCCATGACCCCCTCTGGCTCCTTCTTCACTACCACCAGCAGCAGCAGCAGCAAGATGAAGAAGCAGAGAAGGGAGGGAGCACCGGCAACCACCTAGCTGGGGGGGAGGAGGGCATGATATAATTTTTTTAAAACCTTCACAGAATTCGCCTTGCCAAAGGAGAAAAGCCCCCACTAGTACCCATGAAATTAAACTGGGGTGAGGGGCCCCCACAGGTGTGCGTGTGTGCATGCACACAAACACTCACACACGAAGATCTGGCCACCTTCTTCTGAGGGCCCCTACCTCCACCACAACAGAGGAGCAAACTTTGCGAGGCAAGCCCAGGCAGCCTCCAGAGCTGAGGCGGCTGAAGCAGGACAAAGAAGAGGAGGAGGAGGATGAAGCACTGCCGGGCGCTGAGGTGGCCACTGGCTGGGCTGTTGCTGAAGGTGCTGAGAGAGAAAGAGAGGGTGCAAGAGGCGCTGTCTTGGGAGAGAGCCAGCAAGCGAGGCGAGACTTTTTTTGATTCTTGACAGCAGAGGATGTGTGGGTGCTTCAGGGGGGGCAGGGAAGGCAGGGACCACAAACTATCATCCAGCAGGCCGCAAATGGCCCCCGGGCCGCATGTTTGAGGCCCCTGCTCTACAATAATGTTTTTAAAAATTGAAGGAAGGCTAACTTTATCATGAGACAACCCCATGCATCAGATTTGGCACATCCTGAAAGTGTCATGAAAGCATACTTCACAAGCATTTAATTTATTATTGATTTTTTTTCCTGCCAGAAGGTAGTAAAGGAGCTTGTGGGATATTAATACAGTTATTGTTGTTGTTTTGTTACTCTGTTGCCTCATGCAGCAAATTAATTTGGTTGGCTTTAAGCATCAGGTATAGACGTGGGTGGGAATTAAAAGACAAATCACTAATTCTTGGGAAATTCGTCACTTCGTATTTGTCAGACACAACAATCCTGACTAATATGAAACTACACATTTTAGTAATTTTCAATTCATCACTTCATTTACCCTTTTTAACCACTTTCCATGCTATTTCCAGGGCCCCCCATGGCATTTTTAGCCTGTTCCTGTCAATCAGAAGCTCTAGACAACCATGGGAGGGACCTAGAGACTCCTGGATTGGCAGGTCAGGCAGCCAAATGCATGGCTCAAAGGTCTCTGGCGGAGTTGCTCGTTAAGAGGCTTTATAAGCAGTTGCCATTTCACACTTCTGTTTAGAATTTTGCTCTGGGTGGTTGCTGCTGTCTTTGTGCTCTTTAAGTACCAAGCAGAAGTTTCTAGTTGCAGTGTGCAAAGCACAATTCACAATTCAAATTATTTCCTTATTATTTCAAATAGTTGGACTTTGGGGAGGGCTTTCTTTAGTGGGTATATTTTATTTTCATTTATTTTTTGACATGTCCATTGGTGTGGCTCAACTGTGCTTGTGTGCATTTATTCTGTAAGTTATTTTGCCCTGTCCTTCCCCCGCTTCCCTCAGTGACTTACCTTTCCTTTATTTTTAAAATTCCATTTCAAGTTTAGTTAGTGATTTTGAAGCAGGGGGCAGCTGAGTAGATAATGTGTGGTTTGGGGATATTTTTCCTACTCCTTCCCTATACTGTCTTTTTAAAAAAAAAACTTTTTTTTCTCTCCCCAAAATTTACCTGTTAGGTTGACTCCTGTTCTGGGTTAGGTAAAGGTAAAGGTTTCCCTTGACAATTTGTCCAGTCGTGTCCGACTCTAGGGGGCGGTGCTCATCTCCGTTTCCAACCCATAGAGCTAGCATTTGTCCGAGGACAATCTTCCGTGGTCATGTGGCCAGTGCAACTAAACACAGAACGCCGTTACTTTCCCACTGTGGTGGTACCTATTTATCTACTCACATTTTTTACATTTTTGCATGCTTTCAAACCGCTAGGTTGGCAGGAGCTGGAACAAGCGATGGGGGCTCACTCCGTCACATGGATTCGATCTTACAACTGCAGGTCTTCTGACCTTTCAGCACAAAGGCTGCAGAAAAAAATCATTTGAGAATTTTTTTTCACTTCCTCCCCCACTGTCCTGTTTCTCCACTCTGAGGACCCTTCTGTCTTTTACAAATATTCTTTATTACCATCCTCTCCTGTATCTGCCCATTTATTTCTTCCTTTACAGTAGTACCTCAGTTTACGAATTTAATGCATTCTGCAGGATGTTACGTAATGCAAAAAATTCATAAACCGAAAGACCGATTGCCATAGGAACAGGGGTGGTGCTTTAGACTTCCAGACACAATGCATCCTGGGGAAACTTTATTTGTAAACCAAGAAAAAAGTAAACTGAAAAAAACCAGGAAAAAAAGCAAAACGAGGCATTATTTCCAATGGATTTTGCTTCGTAAACCAAAAATTATTTAAACCTAGGCATTTGTAAACCAAGGTACCACTGTATTTGTGAGCAAGACCTTCCCCTCCCCTTTATTTGTACATCTAAGTGTGTCCCTGTGCTTCAGGGGGAGGCTTTAGTGCTTGTGAAAGTGAGTGGCCTCGAAGGGGAAGAAGCCCATCAGTAGATCAGGCACCACCATTCCTCTAGTAGAATCGGGTGGTCTTTCTGGTGGGCTTAAAGGTGGAGGTAGAAGTGCAGCTTTCTAAGGTGGCTGAAGAAGAGCAACCGCTCTTCCTTGAGGCATTGGAGGAGTTACTGGTTTCAGAGGATCCAGAATCCGCCCTGTCCTCAGAACTGGAACTGGCCCAGAAGGGCTGCAACCCCAGATATCTTTCCTCCACTGCCCTCCACCAACATCTGGAGAGGTACCACCCAAGGCTGCTGTCTGTGGAGAATGCTTCCTGTCATATCTCGGGAAGAAGAGATCAGCACCGGTGGAGACGTGGGGTGGGGGAAGGTGTCACTGGTGGTGAGAAAGACAGCCACGGGGGTTGCTGTAGGCGGGAGCTCAAGGAAGGCCACATTCCAGGAAGTTGCTCCCATTTGGGGCTGCAATGACGTTCAGAAGACAGTCCAGGGGCAAGGCACAGGAGGTGGGCACTCATATTGTCATCAAGATAATTGCCCTGCTTGGGTTTCCACTTTCCACCATGGAAAGCATGGCCTCCCACCATTTGCTCCATGTTTTTTGCCCCCGGTATGCCTTACCTCCAAGAGAGCCATCAGCCAGAGAGTCTCCTGTGCAGTGCTGCACTCCATCTATAACTTTGTGCTGGAGCTGGTCTGTGCCCATCGGTTACAGGCACACTGCTGTAATCTTCACTTTACCGCTGGCATGTGAAGCAGATGTCACTATAGGTAGCCCTCACTCATGGCCCACTGGTGGCAGCAGAGGACCTGAAGGGTGGCAGGGCATTGGCGGTAGGGCCGCAGGGGAAGGCACTTGGCCAGCCACCAGGCTACAGGGCCGTTTTGTGCAGGTGTGGCACACACAGAGGCTCAGGCAGTTGAGAGAAACATTGCTGATGAGTTTCTGGCCAAACTGCATGAGTGGGCACCAGAGGATAACGTGGGCACATGGTGACAGATGCTGGGAGAAACATGTTGGCGGCGTTGATTGCAGCATGCTTTGAGAGCATTATGTGCATGGTGCACAAGTTACACCTTGTTGTGTGTGATGTCATTGGCCTGGAGAGCAATATAAAGCCTGACTGGGATGCAGGTACATGGGAGGTGCAGGCACTTCTGGAGAACTGCCACAGTCCGGTGAACCATATCTCACGCAGCCTGAAAACTGCCCACCAGCTGCATGAGAGGCAGGAGAAGTTGGGGCAGGAGGAGCATGTCCTTATGCAGGACCTGCCAACCCAGTGGAACTCCACCGCCATGATGGTGTCACATCTTGTGGAGCAGAAAACCATTTGGGAGGACATCATGTCTTACATGCCCACTCTGCCTGAGGGAAGAGAGGTGGACATCCGTGCCACAGACTGGCTTGCCCGCTCCCAGATGGCGCAGGTCCTCAAGCGCTTCCAGGAGACCACAGATGTTCTCTGCAGTCACGATGCCAGCCTGGGGCAAGTCATCCCCCTTATTCACACTTTTGACTGGGCTCTGGTGCCCGCTCTATCTCAGGGCTCCTCCCTACTTCTGCAGACCAGAACTTCGGTGTTGAGGTTGTGGGTAGGTATGAAGAAGCAACTCCATCCTCTGTGCAGAGACAGAGCAGAGCACTTGGCTTGCCTCTGTGATCTTTGTGTCTAGGGCAGCTTGGTGCAGCGATGGAGGTGTGGAGAACTGAGCTGCCTAGTGAGGGCCTGCACAGTGCTGGGAGCACAATGCATGCGTAGAGAGCTGGGGATGTGAGGGCACAAGGAAGACATGGGGAGGGTGGTTCCCAGGAGCCACATGCAGGGACTTCTTTTCCTGGTGAGGGCTGCAGCCCACATTACTGGAGCTTAGTGGTGAGCTTGGCCGTTGCCCATCACAGGGAAGGGCAGACAGGTGACAGAAGAGGACTGTGCAGAGGTGGGAGAGTACCTGGAGGAGCCCGCAACCCACCCAGCCCTCCAGATCAGATGCCCTCTAATATCGGGCACAAATAATTGAGATATAGCCAGAGCTGTGGACCTCCTTTCCATCCCCCAGCGTCCAGAGTGAGTGTGTCTTCTCCCATCTCAGGGACATGATCTAACCCCACTGCTCTGTAACCTGCATCTCTGCACTCTTTGAAACCTAAGGGAGCAAACCTGCCTCTCTGCAATCTCTGCCACTCAGGGGAACAAGTATCTCTTGGTCCGAGGAACCTGCCTCCCTCTGTGCTGCCTCTGTGAGTTGGAGGAACCTGCCTAGTACCTCTAAGCCAATCTGTCAGGAGAATCAGACGTAGCTTCTAGGTGATTTTGGTGTCTCTAGGTGCCAGCGGGGGGGGGGGAGGGACTTGCCTGTGAGGACCCACTTTGTGGGTGTATAACTTGGATGCCCGAAACCCAAACCTCACCAATCTTGGAGGGATTGTCGAGGACAGTCAAGGGAAGCTTCCCTGTGATTTTGGTGTCACTAGGTGCCCGTGGGGCAGTTGATAGGCCCAACAAATTGACAAATCAGTTCATAATTCTTTCCACAAAATTTTGTAAATTCATGATTTGTGATTTGTGTACCTTGACAAATCATGGGATGAATCGCCATTTTGCTGATTTGTGCCCATCTCTAATCAGGTACCTTGCTTTGCAGCAGAGAAAGATACTTGCTTTTTCACTCTTAAGTTGGTTTATTAGTCCACGCGACTATTGCAGCTGGCACTGGTTTTCAAGTGGAGGGCTTTCTTAGCCTGCAATCAGAGATGTCAGAATGAATGTTTATATGTTCCTGCAACCCCATTTCCTTCAGATGTGTTGGGCTACAACTCCCAGTATAGACAACCAGCAATATGCGGCTATCATGATGGATAGTATTCAAAAACCTGATGAGATCAAGGAGGGCAGCAGCTGGTTACTGGGAATGATAGTTGTGCTCCAACAGATGCAGAGGATGGCCAGATTGATAAAGGCTGCACTAGAAGTTTTTTAAGGAGAGGTGGTGATGCAAAGAGACCAGTAAATGCAGTAGCACAGTTCGGTTTGTGGAAATTGCCAGGTCCCTTGAAGGCAAGGAAGAGAATCCAAGTGAACCACCCAACTCTTCCAATCGATGTTACTATGTCATTACTACAGATAGTCCTGAAGTATTATCAACTTCACATTAAACTTAAATGCATAGTAATTCCAATGGCGATAAGAACGTTTGTTTCTCAGCTTAATGGCTAAGGAGAAACTTATAAAACCTGACATGTATACCATTAAATGAGAGCCAACATGATGCGTTGGGTAAAGTGTTGAACTAGAATTTCAGCAAATCTGGGTCCATGAAAGTTCAGAGGAGGCACAGTAGCATTGGTAAAACCACTCTTTAATTATGTCACATATTTTGGAAACTCTATTAGAGACATACTAAGTCAGATGTGACTTGGTGCATAACAACAACACAGTGAAATGCAAGTCAACAAAATGTGTATGTGGATAAGTGTTTGTGTGGCTGTCTAGGTATCCATAATTATTTGATGGTGCTGAGAGGGAGAGGATCTTTTCCGAAAATATAATAGAAACAATAATTTTGCCAGATGCTACCTTTTGAAATACAGTTCATAAGAATTTAATATAGCTTTTTATTTACCAGGCAGGGATTGATCTTTGATATTTATAGACTGGCAGCTATTAAGTGTCTATGGGACTTCATAAAGTGTGTTATAAAACACATGAAACTGTTGTGTGAGGTCTAGGAGCTGCTAACACTCTTTTCATTATATATTTTAAAAGAAAAACCATTGTGACAACACAGCTTAGCATGCAACTATAACTCTCTTCCTATCAAAAATTATAACTACTGTGCAGAGCAATCCTTCTCATAGGGACTCAGGAACAAGACCAGCCCTGCCTCAGTGGAGCAGGTTCTCAGAAGTGTGCAGATTAAGTTGCAGCTTTAAAAAATGACCCCCTGTCAGAGATTTGTAAATTGCTGTCTGACAGTTAAACTAATTAGAATCATGTTTGCAATACTATTTCCAGCAGTCCCTCAGGAAATATGTGTGTTTGAGGCTGAAAAGCGGGGGCGGGGGGATCTTGCAATAATTCCAATAGTTTTGTTTCCTGTATCTTGAAGAAATAGTTTTAAATAGGAAAGCATCCTGCCCAGATCAGCAAGTAAAAAACTTGTTTTACACTTTGTGCAGAGCACTTGGTGGCTGAGGAGAGTTCAAAGAGGATGGTCTGTTGTTGTTGTTAGATTCTACTTGCAAAGATTTCTGATTCAAGTTGTGTGGCAGGCTTCAAAAAGCTTTTTAGTATTGTGCCCTGATCCATTGAGGTGGTATATGTGCCTGGAACCAGGTTGGAAAGGGGAATGAGGTGCTCAAATAGGTGATCCTGCCCAGCCCAGCATCTGATTTCAGAAGGTGCTGGGCAAATGGTTCACCCCTGGTTCCCCAAATGGCACTGTCTGTTTTCCCCATAGCAGCAAACCCCACTGCCTGGAACTCCAGGCCTATCAAGCTATCAGGTATTAGCCTTTCTCTCTCAGCAGTGGCCAGCCTGGTGAAACAGCAGCAGTTTGGCAATGGGACTGCCAAGCCAGTAGAGCTGAATTGACATGTACAACCATGTTCAACATTTTTCAACAACATCCATGATGTCTAAACCACTGGTTCTTAACCTTGGGTTACTCAGGAGTTTTGGACTGCAACTCCCAGAAGCCTTCACCACCAGCTGTCCTGACTGGGGTTTCTGGGAGTTGCAGTTCAAAAGCATCCGAGTAACAAAGGTTAAGAACCACTGGTCTAAACAAAAATTGACAGGCTCAGATGTCTACTTTCAACAATAGCAGGCCTCCTCAGAGTTCTGGAATTTGTTAAGTAGGCTATGTTGATGTTTTTGGGTACCTCCACTCTTGGTTTCTATCCTGAATGCAACAGCAGGAACTATCCATATAACCCATTTTTAAAACCATAAACCACCTTTAGTCAGCTGTTGAGGAACAGCAGGGAAAAACTAGATCCATGTTAAAGGACTGTATCCCTCTAGCCTCACAAAAGATGATGGAAGTACCAGAAAGATAACAATAGCCATCAAGAGCACATGAGCAACAAAAATGGCAGTAGTCTATTCAAACAGGCAGCAAAATCAAAACTGTTCTGCACTGACAGTGGCAATGTTTGTGGTTTGTTTTTGCCTGGTGCCAGGCAGGCCTTCCTGGGGAGAGTCTTTTAAAGAATAAAAATCACCCAAAGAAAGTCTCACTTTACCCACCACACTTTAGATGGCAGATGCACTGAAGAAACAGTCTCAGTGTACAGCAAGCTGATGCTTGCAAGAAGGCAGCATAGCAGTTATTTTGACCCTGAGGTATGTGGATATTTAAAGATGAAGGGCAATGTTTTGAATTAAGCTTGCAAACTTACTGGGAGAAAACATGGCCTTCAATTCCTGTTTAATTCTGTTCTTGCACATGTCATCCCCAGCAGAAGCAGGCATTTTGCAAAGCTAATGTGTCTTGATTGTGCATTCAAGAACAAGCTACTCTGAACTATTTTGTGCTACAGCAGGTCAGGCCCAATACAATTTACACACACATGCAAATGTGCTCAAGCACATATAGACACACACAAACATTTTTTGTCATGCCAACTGCTTAAGTTCAGCAGGAATAAAGATACACCTAGGGGGATGACCCCATTCTTCCTCATCAAAAATCCAAGTGCTTTGCCCCTGCAAATCCTGATTCTGCTGCACCACTCCATGTGCCATCATCATACTCCTAGGCATTTTGCTAGTCATTTAATACACTCAGTCCATTATATAGCTGCTCTAAGAAGAAAGTAGATCTTCCACGTGGGAGATCTCTCCTTGTGGTAGTGCATTGACATATGATGGTTCTGAAATACAATGAAGCAACCATTATAATGGCTCTTTATGTCCAGCTCAGTTGACGAACTGAAGAGGCCGGTTTTCAAAAGAACAATTGGTGCCATGAAAGCAGGAATACTTTTGTGGGGAATTTTTCAAGCTGCAGAAATATTTCGGAAGGGTTTCCCTGGCAACTTCTCTTTCTTTACTTTCACTCTTGGTGGTGACTCCTCCAAGAAAAATAAGCAGCTCTACAGAGTGCAAATTATCTAAATTGCAGTTGTCAGTAGCTTTCACGGGGCAACAGCTGCAATCCATATCTTTGGCCAATACAGCGAGGAATAGCATTACATAGTCATTTCAGGGTGCTCTTAGGAGCAGAAGACAAAGGCATTTCATTTATACAATCACCGGAGATGTGATGCTGCAGGATCACTAGGTGAATGGCACACCTAAAAGTACACAATAATAATATATTGTTCATTAAGTATTTATTAGTTACATTTGTAGCTGGCCTTCTCTTCAGTTAGCTCCAGGTGGCATACTCTTTTTTAGTTCACCTTCACAACAACCGTGTGAGGTAGGTCAGGCCGAGAGAAAATGCCTGCCACAAAGGCATGGAGTGATTTTCCATGGCTCCATGGAGAGCAGAACCTGGACCTCCCAAGTCCCATCAGCTGCCATGCACTTCTAAATATTCAACATGTTTCACACAATTTGGTCAGTGATCATTATGCAAAGTAATTTGTCGCCTTTAACATGCAAAAAACAACCAAACAAAACCAAGTATGTTACTTGCTTCATCACATCCATTGTTTAGTTTCCCATTACTTTATATATATATAATGGATTTGATGAAGCAAGTAACATACTTTATATATATATAACCAAACAAAACCAAGTACATGACTTGCTTTTATATATATATATATATATATATAAAGTAATGGGAAACTAAACAAGCAAGTAACATACTTGGTTTTGTTTGGTTGTTTTTGGCATGTTAAAGGTAACAAATTACTTTGCATAATGATCACTGACAAAAAAATGTATATATATAAAGAAAAAAGGAGTAACACTTAAAAAATTCCACCCAAAGTAACCAAAAACTACTCCCATTACATTCCAAAAGTTGCAAATTGCATTGTCAAACAATCTCAAGTTACTGCTATAATGTAATGAGTTATGCCTTCATTATACCAATCAATCAATCAATCAATCAATCAATCAATCAATCAATCAATCAATCAATCAATCAATCAATCAATCAATCATGTTGTAGTTCACTCTGAAGCTCTGAGTAGAAGTCCAGAGATGATCTGAAATAACTCGCACAGAGTTCAGTGGGATTTACTTCCAATCAGATGTGTACAGAATTGCAACCTAGATGTGTAAATGAGCCATCACTGATCTTTTGTATCCTCTCTGGTGACTGATGACCCATCATCCAAGCAGGAGAGGGCATCATCTTTCCATGGCAGAATAAAGCTCCCCCTTTTCCTAATCATCTTCCTAATCTAAGCTGGAACTAGACAACTGTGCCCCTTCAGATATTTTTATACTCCAACTCCCATAATTGCTTCCCGGATTGATAGGAGAAAAGGTGCATGCCTGATTGCACCAGAAATGGTTAATTTGCAGGGAGTGCTTCACCCTGGAAACAACCTTTCCATCTGTCAGGGTATTGCTGCAGCTCAGCCCCAAAAAGTAGTAGCCTTATTGTTGGACCAAAACCATCCTATTTAAGCATGGATCAGTCAGGCTGGAGCACAATTCCCAAATATGTTGTGTGATCACCAGGAAATCAGTTGCACTGGATCACTCCTCAAGTGGTCCAAAGTACAATTTCTTTCCCTGTGTGATCATACCCAGAGTTTCAGGCCAATAAGATCTGGACAGTCACCATTGATAATCTCTGATACAAACAGATAAGTTTGTAGGTGAAGTGGTGATTATTAAAAGGGTGAGGTTCCACACTTTTTGGGCTAACCTTTCTTCCAGGTATTTTGTCCTACAGCTCCCAAGCTGTAGGACAAGCTTGGAGCAATCTCCCAGGACTTGGAACTGGGCTCAAAAATGAACTGGCAACCAATGAAGATAGTCTGCAGCTGAAGCAGAGCCCATTTGGACCCTGAGCTGCTGCTGCATTGTACACCAAATGAGCACTTCTTAGTGACAGTCTGGAAAGATGCTCATTGGCTATATATTGGTGTGTGATGTGTCGAGAACACATACAGAAAACCATAAGCTTGGGTGTGTTGGAAACAAATGTGAGGTTGTTATGAAAATACAACTGTTTTGCCAATGACTGCTGTGCTTTTAGACAAAGAATGAAGAAATCCATCTGCATTCAGTGATGCATGGGAAACTCTATGCTACTCTTTCTATAATAACTGTAGACCGCTGCTTATAGTGCTCACAAGTTCCAATGACCATATACAGAGCTTTGAAATGTTCTTTCTGTGGACTGCACAGAAAGAACTTGCTGGTTTGGGGATTGCAGACCACAACAGAAACTTTCCCAGACATGAATCATATAAATCAAGGGCTTAAATCCTGTTACTTAGTGTAACAAGTCACACTAGAATAAGTCCATTAAATCCATGGGGATTTGGTGAGTCAACTCCTCAAATTCTATTGATGCCAGCAGGCCTACTGTCATTGTGACTTACTGTACTGAAGTAAGCCAAAATTAGAGTAGACCCATTTATATCAATGGGACAAGTGGAGCCATTGATTCACCAAATCCCCACTGATTCAGTGGGCCTGTTCTAGTGAGACTTGCTTTGCTAAGCCAGTCGCTCCCAACCTTGGGCCTCCAGATGTTCTTGGACTACCACTCCCCGAAGCCTTCACCACCACCTCTGCTGGCCAGGATTTCTGGGAGTTGAAGTTCAAGAACATCTGGAGGCCCAAGTTTGGAGACCACTGTGCTAAGCCATTGTCGTGCCTCACACAGCTGAGCCCCTCCTCTTTGGAAGAAGAAGAGGAGGCGGTTCAGGAGCTTCATCCTGTCCCCGGGGAATTTGGGTCCCCTTCTGAAGAGGATTTGAAACCAGGATTTGTTTTGACTAACTTTAAAACAAGATGAGAAGCTATGCAGAACAGTTGTTTGTATTTAAAGTGAGAACAGAAACTTTCATTTTCCTTGGGGAAATACACAAGCCTGAAGCTCACCACAGCCCAGCTGCACAAGTTAGAAACGGGAAAGTTTGGGCTCTCCAAATGTATTGGGCTTCGTCCCACAGAAGCCCCTGCCAGCACAGGCAGACGTTAAGAGCATGTGGGAGCTCACATCACCATTCCCAGTGGAGAAGTGCAGTCAATGTCCATTTGTTTCAAACCTCTGTAGTAGCAGAGGGAAGATATAAGTTTACTGCAGTTATTAGTTTCCCGCCACTGACAAGTAGCACGAAAGAGACTTTCAGGGTATTTGCGAAGGCTTTCATGGCTGGGATCTAACGGTTGTTGTGGGTTTTTCGGGCTCTTTGGCCGTGTTCTGAAGGTTGTTCTTCCTGACGTTTTGCCAGTCTCTGTGGCCGGCACAAACTGCTGTCCTCTGAAGATGACAGAGTGCTGTCCTCTGAAGATGCCGGCCACAGAGACTGGCGAAATGTTAGGAAGAACAACCTTCAGAACACAGCCAAAGAGCCCGAAAAACCCACAACAACCATTAGATTTTCAGGGCTTTATAAATTCAATATTGCACTAAGATCAGATAATACAAAGTGGAAAGAATATTTTACAAGGTACTGAAAGAGAGTTTAGTTTTCTAGATGAGTGCCTACTCTTTTGTTTGCCCAGGCTGCCTCAACTGATAAATTCACCACATTGTGCAAGGCAAAGGTGGCCTTGGTGGTAGATGTCTAGTCAGATGGGCCTTGCAACTCTCTTCGCTAGAGATTGGGAAAGTTAACTATTTTGCACTGCAACTGCCAGAGTCTCCTAGCCAGCATGTCCATTTCTGATGACAAAGACAGCCGTATGAGACCTTGACTGCAATTCTTCTGAGATTGCATTCCAGTGGGTTCAAAGCTGCTCTGTTCTTGCAGCTTTTGGTAGGACCTTTCTCTTCAAGCAAGCTTTCCCTCAATGACTGGCTGCCTGAGTGGAGTTTTTAATGTATTGTTGTAATTTACTGATTGAATGTGGTTTTATGTTGTTTCTGTTCACCATCTTTTAGTGTGATATTTGTTTGAGCATTTTTACTATCTGTTTTATCCTTTTTAATATTTGTATACATATGGTTTTTAGCTTTAAATATGATCTTTTAATGATGGAAGCCACCTTGGGTCCTTTTTAAGGAGAAAGGCAGGGCAGAAATGTTTTAACTAAATAAAATGAATGAATGAATGAATGAATGAATGAATGAATGAATGAATGAATGAATGAATACATATATACATAAATAAGTCACAGGTGATACCCTGTGTCATTGCTAGGTAAAGGTAAAGGTTCCCCTTGACATTAATCCAGTCGTGTCCGACTCTAGGATGCAGTGCTCATCCCTGTTTCCATGCCGCAGCACCAGCGTTTTGTCCATAGAAAGTTTCCGTGGTCACGTGGCCAGCGCAACTAGACACGGAATGCCATTACTTTCCCACCATGGTGGTACCTATCTACTTGCATTTTACATGCTTTTGAACTGCTAGGTTGGCAATGCTAGGTATCATTGCTATAGGGGCTTATATTTTGCTATCGACAATTCACTACACAAGACTAGGTAATTTTGACATGACTGGAGTCAATATATCGTGTCACCCTTCCTCATAATTCCAGATGTGAAGTCCATATCTGAATTGTTGCTGCTGTTGTTTGAAACATTCATTTGTATTTAAGCAATGTGCATGGAGGGCTACATACCTGATTCCAAAACTGAAGTACCTCCTAGAGGCAGAGACACAACCAGCAGTTTTGGTGCTTGTGGCTTAGCTGCTCTGTTGGTTAAGCTTGAATCATGTGAGATTTGCATATTCAGGGAGAGGATGGAGGGGGGCTGTGTCTGAGTGCATGCTTGCAAATTGTTTTTGTGCTGAGCCTGTTTGTTCTGTGTTTTCTTTTGCCCACGGAGGCAATATATGTGCCTGAGGGGGATGGATTCATGTCCTTCCAATAGCAAAGGGTGGCTTTGCAGCATTCCAGTGATAAGTTTTTGTGCCTCTAAATTTTGACACCCTCTAGCAAAGTCCCAGTTGTCTGTTCCTAGCTACTGCTCTGCTCAATTTCCGAGAGTGCAATTCTTTCCCCACCCCACCCCACACATTTAAAACTTTTTAAAATGTACCAAAGCTAGGCCACCTGTTTGCAGTCTGAACATTCGGTATTCCATGTCTTGCAAAAGAGCACAGCAAACTTCATGTTGGAGATCGGAAGGAAAGGGATTAAAAATAAAACTGCATATATCTTAATGTCTTTATACAGCTCTGTGATGAGATCACATGTGCAACACTGCTTACTCCTAGCTATACCTTTTTTTAAAGATACAAGCAAACAAGGAAAGCAGGGGTCAGGGAGAGACAATCTAAATCAAGAGACTAAAACAACTTCCCTATGAGCAATACAGTCTGGGCTTTTCAACTTAGGAGAAAACAGGGCAGAGAAAAGGAAGTATTTCTCAAAAGGCAAAGACATGCTAAAAGTCTTTTAACCATTATGAGAACCCTTCTGGGAACCCTGAAGAGTGGAGGTATAAATGGAATAAATAAATTGTAAATATGCATTCATGCAGCACACTGATAAACTGTATAATGTGCTACCACAAGATTTCACAATGGAGGCCAACCTGAATGGTTTTAAAGTGGGATTTGACAAATTCATCTTAAGATCATCAGTGGCTAATAGGACTGATTATGCTATTATAATAACCACAGTATGAAAGACACAGTGTCTTTCACTACAAGGTGCTGGGGAGCATGAGCAGGAGATAGCCACTGTATTCATGTTCTGATTTTGGGGGCTTCCCATAGATATCGGATTGTTCTCCACATAAAAAGGATATTGGATAGATAAGCCTTTGGTGACCCAGCTGGGCTATTCTTATTCTGAGATTGCGAACTGCACCTGAAAACTTTTATTGTCCTCCTTTTAAAATATCACAGACATTCAAAGTCAGCTTCTATTTTCTCTTAATCAATGTGTGAATTTCAAATTATTGAAATTCGCCATTTAATGTTCCAGCTAGTTTAAATTAGATAAGATTAAAATTGAATTGACTCTGCTCCTGTTTCATCAAAAACTTTCTACCTCCCCTAAAACACCTCTGATGCTCTAAAAAAAATCATACTTTTAGGTTGAAGACATGCCTTTCAAGAGGTCCTATGTCAGCTTCTGTAGAAAGAATGCATTTTTTCCTGGGAGTTCATGGTCAGAATCTTATTGCCAATTTATGCTTAGGCAAGAAGAGTGGAATAAATCTTAACAGCAAATTGGCACAGCCACATACACAACCAGCACCTGTTTAATAATTGGGAATGTGCTGACAAGACTTATATAATTTCTCCTATCCATGAATGAATTGGCAATAAAAGTCAGAGTAATTTCTTTCACTTAGGGGGGTCATTCAAAAAACACCAATCTCTCCTATGGCTCTCCTTTCCCTGAATTTGCATTTATATTTATTCAGTGGAGATGAAAATGTACTCTGCAGTCTTCACCCAATGAAGGACATTGCAATCTATTCTTAGATAACATACTTAGTTGAGGGTGGAATCTTCACTCTGAAATGGATACTAGCATTGAGTCTGATGAGTGAGACAAACTACAACTCTGTCTTGTTGGTTTAACTTCCCTCACACTTTTGTTTTCCAGTTGAGCCCAACAATTGTAAGCAATTTATAAAACTTTTCCCTAGCCTATGCTACTTCGTGGCATAGTTGTTGGATGATGGCTACACAGGCAAGCACGCTCACATTAAAAATGATTAATATGACATTGGGATGAGTTAGACCACTACTAAGGTGAACTGGGAAACTTTTAAAAACTGCCTGTCAAAGATAGTATTTGTTTTTCCCAGAATGGTGAAAAATCTTTTGACAACAGAATAGCTACTTTACAACATTTCTTACATTAAATGAGGATATGTTATTCCATCAGTCTTTACTTTGGCAGAGGAGGAGGGCTTTCTTTTTTAGTTTCAAGAGATTTGAGCGGGAAAGTGAATGACGAAGATAACAGGAGTCTCTTAGACCCCCCCTAGGGATCAACAGACACCCTGGATACCATTCCTGTATTGTTGTACCCCTGCATTATAATAACATGATCATTAACATATCTTTAAAAAATATTAATTGTGAATCAATAAATCTTGCTCTCTTTTCAGTGTATGATTGATGACAAGTGTTTTTTCCCTCCTAAAAGCACAGAGAGTGTTAAATCTGGTCAATCTCCTGCCATAACCATTAGGCTCGGCTTCTCTTGCCGGCTGCTTAGGACTGAAGACTGGCCAGATTTGACCCTCATGAGTTACCCTGTTCTCTTTCCTTCCCTTTGGAATTTGCTTTGCCTTTGAGAAGACGGCCTGCTACCTCAACTTTGTTTCCATTCTATTGTCTCCTGTTGTCTAATTGTTGCTGTTCCATCAACCGGTCCAAAGCACTATTCAGGGCTGAAATCACCAGTGAATCAAAGGAAACAAATAAGTCAGCAGTGCGCTTAACATAAGTGAACCCAGCGAGCACACAGGGGCAGATCAAAAGCTGCCCAGCTAGAGAGTGCTGATTGAGCTGCCCTACAGGGGCTAGGCTGCAGCCCAGCCTGATGAAAAGAAGCATGAAATTAACATCACTAATGTGAAGGGAGGGGGAGGGAAACATTCAGCCTGCCAGTTTTAACTTGATATGGTTAAATGTTTGATTCTCTGATCTAGGGTTTTTGGTTTCTTTTTAAAAATTTTAACTTATCTTAGCTTTGAAGTTTGTACACTTCCCTCTTTTCCCCCATACTATGTGGATATTGCCTGTACATGTTTTGACATGGCTGTGACTGTGGAGAAATTCAATCCATGCAGTGCTCATGTCCATGCAATTTATGCCCCTCCATATTTAGAGGGGTGGTGGGAGCACCGCCACCACCAAAGTAGGGAGGCAACAGGGGCAGGGGGGCAGGCTGCGGGGTTGGGGAGGTAAGTTTTATTTTTAGCCTCTGGTTGTCTAACGCCCCCCCCCCCAACAAACTGATAAATAAATTCATGATTCGTCGATTTAAGCTTCGTGCTTCGTGATTCATCAACGTTGACAGATCACAAAGCAGGACGAATCGCCAAAATGGTGATTTGTCCCCCATCTCTACTTATGGGTTACCACACCAAGAGAGGCAAAGAAGACCTCTACTAGCAACCAAGCCTTCTTGGTTGTGGCCCCATTCCTGTAGAACGGGCTCCCATTAAAGATCCCCCAGGCCCCCAATTTTCAAGAGGGTGTTAAAGACCAAACTGTTTCAGGAAGCATTTAAAGACTTCCAGGCCTTTGAAAGCCTCACTCCTCTTTAATATAATTTTCTTGGTATCTTTCTGACAGCCTTATGTCAATTATTAACTGGTTTGTGTTCTATCAATCATGTTTATTTCTGCCGTCCTGTGACTTAGGTAATGTTTGTTAGATTATGGTGTTGTTGGTTTTTTTTGTTGGGTTGTATTTCTTCTTACGATTATTGTTTTAAATGTTCTTCTATACCTATGTTTAGTTTTGTGTAGCCTCCCAGTATAGTGGCTCACCACTACATGGGTGAGATAGAAGTCTTATAAACAAACAAACAAACAGTCAAACAAGCAAACAAGCAAATCCTCCCCCTGAGTTAATTATGGATATGAATTGCCTTGTTCCACCACTGTTTAGGTTTTATTTAGGTTTCTAATCTTTGGTTTAATTTTTATTGGTGTTGGTAGAGTGTGTCGATTGTGTGGTGTTTGGTTTGGGAAAGCTGATTTTCTTATTTAATGTTAATCTCCCAGAGTAGTGCTTGTCACTACATTGGGCGGTATGTAAGTATTAAAACATTTTTAAAAAAATTAAAACACAAAGTTACAAGGAACCATTGCCATGCTTTGCTTTGAAGCCATTACATGGGCTACTAGGAGTTTGAGCTCATCTTATTTAAGTAGATTTTCTTTTGCTGTACAACTAATTTCAGTTCTTGGGTTGGTTTGGGAGGGTTTTTTTCCCCATTGTGATTTATGATTAGAACTGTTCTTTACATTATGTGTTTCTTCACAGAAGCAAAGGATTTTAATGTATGGTCTGATGACATAATTGAAAGCCCTGAAGTGAACGTGGCAGCTGTGGTGAGTTAATTTGAATCTTCTTGTCAATCTATGCATGCATTTCTTCCTGATTTCTTTTTATGATAGCCAGGATAGAATGCAGCCACTTTTGTTTCTACCTAAGAAATCAAAAAAATAGTATTATAATCTGGATTTGGAACAGCGTGCCACCAGGAGGTCCTTCATGAAATATGGTTGACATAATGTTTTTAATCTTAATCTATAATGTTAATGTGTACAGGTTGTACAGGGGGTACATGTGATAGGAACAAAACATTGTAATAACAGGAGTTGGCAACCTGTGGATTTCCAGCTATTTTTGGACTGCATGCCCTCAACCTGTTGCAAAAGAGAGTATGTGTCAGTAGCAATAAATCCCGTACAATGCAAAGGGGAATGGACTTGAGACTGTCCATAGAAAACAGCTGCAGTACATTGTATAACCAAAATAAGCAAATAGACTACAGTGTCTTCCTTACAGTTAATCTGCTACTATTAATCTTTCAGTGAGCACTTTCAGGTGCTGATAAAACACAAATACAAAAAGAAAAAATTATTCTAAAGAACCAAACAAAAAGCCTTTCTCAACAGTATGTTTTGCAGCAGAAATAGCTATGAAAGTACTGGGCAATTTGAAAGCCAGTTGGCTGAGCTGGTTGCTTCTAGGAAGCTGTGAGTGTATATACTTTACACCGTTGCTGCAGTTTGGTGCTGCTTTAACCACCGTCATTCCATCCTATGAAATTCTAGTTTTGTAGTTAGTGAAATCCTTAGTATTATCTGCTAGAAAGCTCTACTACCCAGTCCCTTCAATTACAGCAGAAAATTCTAAGTACATTGGACATGCATTACATTCCTTTGCTTCGTAAAGCTGTACATCCCAGGATTTAATAGGACAAAACGATGGCAGCTAAAGCAGAACTGAACTGTCATAGCTGTGTACAACAGATACTGTATGTCACCAGGCAAGCTGCTCTGATCCTAAAGAGAGACAAGGTAAAGAGAGAGAGCTAAGACAGAGTTTGCCAACCTGCTTCTTTCAATATATGTAAGACTACCTCCCTACATAGTGTCATTGATGTTTGGAGATAATGAGAGTTGTAACCCAACACATTTTGAGGATAACATCTCACGGAAGATAGTTATAAACCAGTGGTTCCCAATCTTGGGTCCCCAGACCACAATTCATGGAAATCCTGGCCAGCACAGCTAATGATGAAGGCTTCTGGGGGTTTTAGTCCAAGAAATCTCGGGACCCAAGGTTGGGAATCATTGTTATACAGTAGTTAAAAAACAAAGAACCTGAAAAAGGAGGAGGACAAGAAAAGCAGGGGAACTAAGACAGGAGAGCTGGATGAAGTGATGGAACAATGAGAAAAACTGTTAAAGAACAAGCATTGAATATATACATAACTGTTCATAAACATCTTCCTGCTTTTTTTGTTGTGGGGTTTTTGGGCTGTTTAGCCGTGTTCTAGAGCTTTTTCTTCCGAACGTTTTACTGGTCTCTGTGGGATTGTTGAATATTTGTAGCTGTGGGATCAGGTTTTTGTTCTGATCCCACACATTACACCAGAACACAGACAGAATTCCTACTCCAGTCCTCTGAAGATGCCGGCCACAGAGACTGGTGGAAACATTAGGAAGAAAAACCTCCAGAACATGGCCAAACAGCCCGAAAAACCAGCAGCAACCATCAGATTCTTAGAGAACACATTTTCCTGCTTTTTTTTCAATTCTGGGTGGAACAACTGGAAGAAGAGGCAACACTTGCTGCTTCTGCAGAACATCTGTAGAACATTTTCTGTCTGTCACTCACTTGCTCACTCTCTCATACGCACACATATGTATACCCACCACCAGCACCAAATATTGATGAAAAGCAAATACATATCACATATAAATATAAATGAAAGGCAAATGTCTTTCAGGGGCAAGATGGGATCTCTGAGACCCATTAAGGTTTTCTAATTAGATTTTTGGGAGTAGATTTTTAAAAGCCACCCATCAATCTTCAAATTAGTGAGAATAATCTGAGTGACATTATAAAAAGTAAACAAAAGCTGAAACTTCAGCATGTTCATACAACTGGGCTTTGCTGGGCTATTTTGCTAAAAAGGATTTCCCTTGTTTGTTTATTTTTCTGAAAGTTTCACTTGTTAATGAAGATCCTTTACTGAATAAGGAGGCTTAATTATACTGGCAACACTTTCAAATAGGAAAGCTGACTCAGTGTTATTCCTGATGCAATGTGAGCAAAATCAGCAAAACACCATTGCAGAGAAAACAAACAGAATAGTGTAGCAACTTCAGGGGCATGCCAGGGATTGAAATCTTTTTCTTTTTTTTTTAAGTACTGAAATGAAACCATGAATTTATATACCAGCAGCCGGAACTTGAGCAGCAGATTAGTATATGATTCACAGACCATGCATGATCAGCAGTGCACATACAATGCTTTATCCATCTGCATAGGAAGTGATTTTTAATTTTTTTGTATTTTTTGTTTCATAATATCTGTTAAGCAAATTAAATTCATTTACAGACTTTGAATATTTGTTCCCCCGTTATCATAGCTCTAAAATTTACCATCTTTTCAAATAAACTCATGACAAGAACATTGTGTTTTTGCTATTAAACTGGCCCCCACAACACTCATGTAGTAGTTCAATAAGTCAGATTTAAAAAATATAATATACTGTAGTACATATTAGGGGGGAATGTGATGTACTTTATTACACTGTGTGAGAGTTCCTGAGTGACCCCCCCTCCCCCTTGCTCCCCCAGCGGCAAAACAACACAAGAGTCATCCTCTTTCTTTAAACTATTGACATTGGTAATGGCGTGGTTAAAAAAATCTTGTGAATAAATAAACATTTATTAACAAAGGCCCAACAGAGGCAACAGGCACAGCTTCAACAGGTACAGTCTCTTCTCTCTCCAATGGGGTGAGTAAGGGGTTCCAATAACATTTGTCCATTCTAGCAGTATTCTTCCCTTCATCTGCCCAAGGGTCTCTCCCTTGCAGTGGCAGCAACATTGGCAGCAGTGGCATGGCCTCCCGCCTCCACCACTCTTCTGTGCCAGTTGTCTCCTGGGGTTCCCCCAAGAAAAACTTGTCTGGAATCCCCTGCTGGTGATGGGGAGAGGGTTCTCCCAACACTTCTCTCGGCTTCCTCCCTTGGCACCATCAGCTTCTCCCATTCCCCAGCCCAGGGATTTGCCAGTTCTATCCATTCCCACCCCTCTGGCAAAATGTTCTCTCCTTTCTTATTACTCTTCATGCATCCAGACTCTTCTGCCCCCTTCCCTTCACCACATTGTTATATCCCTCCTCTTCTGATTCATCTGCCCTCTCTACCATCTTTTCTTCGTTTCTTCTTCTTCTTACAAAATCGGTTTGTCTTTTCCTCCCAGTTTGTCTTTCTTTCCCCCTCTGGCATCTTCCAGTTCCTGCTGTTCAACTTGACTTTGCTCCTTTTCCTGGATAAAGGGGAGGGCACACAGGTGGGAGGTGGGATCCTCTTGCCATTTTTCTCACAAACTGTTGCCAGTCCTCTGTCTGTCTGTCTGTTTATATGCCACCTTTCTCCTAGATAACCTAAGCTGGCTTACAGTGTTAAAAGAAACAAAGTTTAAAACCAGATAATCAATTATTGCAATATTTAAAAAGCATTAAACAAATATATTAAAATTTATAATAAGAACAAGATGAAAAACAAAAGTAAAACAAAGAATAAAATGATCCTTTGAAGAAGGAGAAACCAGTCACCTTTATGGCAACTCTATGAATTAATAACCACCCCAAGGTCCTTTCATTAGCACCTTTCCATGGTATCTGTAAAGCTCTCATCCAGCCCCACATTTTGAATTAGTCCATTTTTTCTTGTTAGCTTTCTTCAGTTTCTAAGCATTCATGTCTATACACAGTAACTGAGAATACCATGGTACAGATTATTGCAGGTATTACTGATTGTTTAGCAGACTGTAAATGGGATGGTTTATATTTTGTTGCTTCTAGACCTGTTTTTCATAATGCTTTTACCTAACATTTTTTCAAATTTGTAAGGGAGGTAAATTTTATTTTTTTAAAATATTTTTACTCCCAACTTTCTCCTAAAAAAGGACACAAGTTGGCTTACATTATTAAAACCACAGTATTAAAGCTAAAAACAGTAAACTATTCTAATATTAAAGAAGAATTAACAACATTATATTAAGACATTAGGTAAAAGTATTATGAGAAACAGTTTTAGAAGCAACAAAATATAAACCATCCCATTTACCATCTCCTAAACAGTCAGTAACAAAAGAAAAACCTGACTGAAAAGGGAAATCTCTTTGCCTGTTTGCAGAAGGACACCAAAGATGGGACCAGACCAGCTTCCTGTGGCAGGGAGTTCCAGAGTCTGGGAGCAGTGACAGAGAAGGCCATCTCCCATGACCTCACCAAATGTCCCTGTGAGGCTGCTGGAACCGAGAGGAAAGCCCTCTCTGATTATCTTAACATCTGGGTGGGCTCTAGCACTCCCAGAATGGCGAACTATGGCATTTATAGTTCAGAAAATCGATAAATCCCATCCCCAGTCCCAACTAAACCAGCTCTTTGAATCAGTGGGATTTATACAAGTATTAACTTGTCATTCAGCAATTGATTCAGAGGGTCTGCCCTAGGTGAAACTAGCGACTGGATCCACCTCAGAGTCTTTGGCATTCAATGACAAATTCAGCCTTCACCTCTGGAAGACTGTGTGAGCTACAACAAATCACAAAGAGGAAGCAAGCTCCGTGTGGAAGGAAATGTGAAGGCAACATCATATTGCAGCTGTGCAGTTATTTTAGCCCTTTTACCGGTTTAATAGGGAAAGATTGAATTAACATATGCCTCAGCTATTGTTTCTAGGGAATAATCACTTTGTGAGAGACTAAGCTAATTTCTTTGCATGCAGCCGGTCATTTTAGTTGTGGAACAGAAATCAAAGCAGTGACTGTTAGGGGTCATAAAGGGGGGAGGGGAAATAGATGCACAGGCATACGCACAAGAAAAACCTCTCACACAGAGATCATATGATCTCCAAGCATTTTACTGTGTTCCAAAGGATTGCACATATGTAAGCCACCTGCTCCTGCTCCTGACTATCTCTGAATTCCAAAGGGAAAAAAATCATAAGCGTGGCGTGGGGACCCTTTGAAATGAGCAGCCTTCCCCTTTCTTTGGCCATGGATTTTTAGATGTCATTCAGTGAAAACTTCAGAGCACTGGAGAAGTTACTATGAATTCAAGGCATATCTGAATTTCTGTGTACAGTCGTAATTTTACTAGTCATTAGACTCGAGCAGTTAAAGCTAGTATACCTCCGTGGGTTGGAATGACTGGTTTCAGGGGCCAGGATTTCAAATACTTAGCATGCCTCTAAGAAGAGGGGCAAGCTAAGATCACCCAGAATGTGGGTGGCAGATGGGGGTTCTGTGCCCTGCCATTTATGTGGCCTTGAAAAAAAGCTGCATTGAATACCATGAAAAGGAGGAATGCTTAAATCACGCTGAGCAATTTATTGTCAGAAAACCCTAGAGGGGGTCACCATAAACTGCAATAAATTTGACAGCATCAAATAATTACATAGCCAAGGACCTAAGCCTAGCATTAGTTCCAACTAGAGTAGACCCATTGAAATTGATGAAATATATGTTACTTGGGATTAACAAATTCTTTTCTTTTTGATGGATCTATTCTAGTTGAGATTGTCACTGGATTTAGCAACGGGACAGTCTCTCCCCACCCACCCATGCTGTACTAATATATATAAATGATATGAATTCTGACCATGGCCACAACTCCATTCACGACATTGATGAGATGGATTCACACAAAGGCATTATAAATGTCCTTCAACAGCTTCCTAGAATTGACCAAAAAAAAAAAAAAAAAGAGTTTTTTAAATAAATTAAGGCACGGTAAATTGTTCTCTTTTATACAAAGCCATTTCCTTACATTATGGAGGACTGAATGAATTATTCAGCAATTGCTAGTCAATTGTTGTTGTTGTTGTTACTATTGCCCAAACAAGCTATTGCTCTGGATATTGTCATGTGGAGTATGTTGTAAGTCTCAGCTGATATCCATTGTCAGATCTAAAAAAAGAAAGGGAAACAATTAATCTTTTGCAGACTGCAATATTCAAGAAACGCTGTCTCCTGTGAATAAAAAATGTGGTCATGCTACTATTAATTTTTTCACTCTAAATTAAATATGATATTTATACAATCTTGATAGCAATGTAAACTGTTTATACTCTTAGTGCAACACCAGTCTTCCCCTTCCTTTCTTTCTCTCATTTTTTCTCGGTTACAAAAGAAATGCTGGTTGTAATCACACTGCTTCCCACCATAAGCTGATTTCTTTCCCTTGTGTACTACATCTGGTTAAACATCCATTCCACAGCATTCTTACCCTTTCCCAGTCTTCATCTTCTCTCCCTTCTTAGATCTTATCATTTGCTGTGCATTTTTGTAGCACCCGCCACTCCTATGTAGGCATATTAAGGGACTCACCAGGTGAAGCCATGCCTGTGGCAATCAGAGGTTGCTCCCCACTCCTGTGTGTGTCGCATGCCACACTCGCTTACTTTAGCTGGATGTTGGCCAGGGAGGAGATTGTAATAATCCATGGCAATACCATGCTCCCTTTCCCACATATTGTCATGTCTTCCCAACGTCAGGGAAGGCCAACAGTAGCCAGTCATGTAATGATGCTGGTTTCTGGCACTGGGACGTTCAGCCATGCACCTAGGCTCTGTTGCGATTGGATTGTATGCCATTTTGCTGACATGCAATCATAATGGTACACACACAGTCTAATACTTTGCCAGAGTAAAGTGTAATAAAAATCTGCTTTCTGTAGTTTATTCTCTTGCTCTCTGTTTTTTCCTTGTTTTGATATTTTAAGATTGTAGGTTAATCAGTACAAACATAAGTTGAGAAGAAAGCATACCAAATTGGTTTGAATGTGTACATGTGCTGAAGGCAATGTGTTCTGTGTTTTCAGATATATCAAGGTGATGTTGGTTTTTCCATGCACAACTCTGTTTTTAAGATGTTATTTTTTTTGACACAGTGCAAAAACCTTTTAAAATTCAGATCCACCCAAAGGGATTGAAAAACACACGAGAACAATGACAATCAATATCACTGCAGACAGTGTCTTTCTAGGCAATTATTATTCCAAGTATATCAGGTGAAAGAGAAGATGGATAACATGACCACAGAAAGTATGTGCAGGAGAAACTGTAATTGCCCTTTATCTGAGTAAATTTGCAGACTGAAAAGGAGTCCTGGCATCTAAAGAGCATGGCAACTACCTACAAAGCTGTTATTAACATAATATTCAATATTTTTAAAAAAATCTTCTGAGGTATGAATGTGGGGTATTGTATTTCTGTATCCACAGTACAAAAATCTCGGAAATGGTCCAATATTGCTGCACATTATTGGGCCCATGTTGCCAACAGGAAAAAGAATGCAAAACTTAACATAGCAAAGGGCAGCCTGAATGTTGATGACACCAGGGTCAGCAGTGAAGATGGTGTGTAGTGGCCATTCTTAATCTCTTTTTTAGCTACGGTCATAAACACCATATGAAAGAAATATGGGCCAAAATAAGATTGTATAAGTCACATAACAAACCTTAGAAGGTGGTGTATGAAGAATGGTTTTCAGTCTGTGGCCCCCTTCAATTGCACCAGGGCCACCCCCAGGTGGCCATCTGCCCCTTGTTGAGAATGGCTGCTCTACAAGATAGCCTCTTCTGCTCACTAATATTCACAAAGAGATACAAAGAAGGGGAAAATCTCAAAACCCGACTCCTTTTTTAAATTGATTAACCTCTTCCCACCCAAACCCAAAGCAACTGTCAGGTTGGATGCAAATTTCTACTGTTTTGAGAAGTGTGGAAACTTTCTCTCTAACCTATTTCCTAACACCATGCATACTTTTATAAGCATGGTGTTTTAAAATATAAAATAAAAAATTTATATTTTCCCATTGTGGTGTAGACATTTAGCTTGGAAGGGTAGTTATAATTCTGCTTAATAAGAAACCATGTGCCCCAAGATCAGTATGGTGTAACAGAGTCTAACACAGAGTGTTAGACTAAAACCCAGAACACATGGGTTAAAATCCATGCCTGGCTGTGGAAAGTCAGTAGGGTAGCAATAGGAAACCAGTCCCTGAAGATGTCATGTACAGTATCTCAAATACCTTGTGAAGGTTGCCATAATGCCATAAGTCAAAAGTTAGTTCATAGGACATAATAAATAGCAATATCCTATGGCTATCCTGCCTTAGAAATTCTAGAATTTTTGGTCCAAAAAGTATGTTCTCTTTCTTCTGTCCCAAGCTGCATTACTTTCCTTCTATTGACATGTAACTTTATTTGCCTTTTTGCTGCCTATTTACCCAAACCAAAAGTGGCAGTTGAGGTTCAATATATTGTCATCTGAAGTGGTGTACTGTTTAAATGAAAGATACTAATATCTATCTCGAGTAGTGTTTCCCAACCTTTTTTGAGTTGTGACCTGGTTTTATAATAGCCAGGTAATCTGTGACACCCCTGCCACATTTACGTAAAAAGGCATTTTTACAGGGTAAAGAAAATGTATTAAAATAGATTTTTTTTCCAGAATATAATTCTACCCTAATATATTAATATTAATGTAATAATACATAACGGGGGGGGGGGGCTGTAAACCTGTCTCTCTCAAATAAAAATTGAGAAGGAAAGTGAGTTTATTTTTGGGAGTGTAGAAATGACCTTTCCTTCATGTCTCCTCCCCTCCAAAAAGCCCATCCCCCTCAAGCCCAACTAAACACCTTCTCCACAGGCTCCACCATGGGTCCCACCCACGCCCTATTCCTACTTCCTCGCTTTTTTGGTATTTTTGTCTTCCTCTTCAGTGACTTAGGTGGGGCTCAGAGGCATCTCTCTGTTGAGGTCCCCTCTCCATTCACTGCACCACCATGGCTGCACACAGAAGAGCAAGAACCTCAGGGGGAGCAAAAGGCACCACTGTCATGGCAGCAACAACTTTTCAGTCCTGCCACCATCTTGGGTGTTAGCATTGCCAGCCTGCATTGCCTGCTCACCTCATTCCAATCTCTTTGAGCTGGGCTAATGCTCTGGTCCAAAGGGCTGATGTCAGTCCTCCAAAGGTGGATGCAGAGGACCAGAGAGAAACAAGCAAGAATGGCTCTTTCCAAGGGGGTAGGAGCGATGTGTCAGGGACGTGGTGGCTCTGCAGGTTAAACTGCAGAAGCCTCTGTGGCTGCAGGGTCATAAGACCTGCAGTAATAAGATTGAATCCATGCGACGGAGTGAGCTCCCATCGCTTGTCCCAGCTCCTGCCTACCTAGCAGTTTGAAAACATGTAAAAATGTGAGTAGATAAATCAGTACCACCTTGGTGGGAAGGTAATGGCGTTCCGTGTCTAGTCACACTGGCCATGTGACCACGGAAACTGTCTATGGACAAATGCTGGCTCTATGACTTGGAAACGGGGATGAGCATGGCACCCTAGAGTTGGACACGACTGGACTAAATGTCAAGGGGAACCTTTACCTTTACCTAGGAGTGATGTGCATGCATAAATGGAAAATCCATTCCAAGGGGTAGAGAAATAACTAAGGTTTCTTGCAATTCTGATTCAGATAGAAATTATGTATCTGTGGGCCAAGAGGGTTAAAATAAAACAGGAATACGTATACCATATTTGATATAATAAATATTAAAATAATTGCAACTAAAAATTAAAGTCAAGATAGTTTTTAATGTTTACTTGTTTTTAATTATTCAGTTACATTTTAATTATCATATAGATAATTGTTTTTTAATATTATTATGTTTTAATTCTTTGCCTTTTAATATTATGAGCTGTCTTGTGTCCCCTTATCAGGAGAAAGTCAGCCTATAAATAAAACAAATAAACAAAAATAAGCATAGTGACATAAACACACACACCCGAAAACATTGTTTATCCTCCTTGGGAGTCCCAAACTCCAGGCTGAGAACCCATTATCTAGATGGTTATCTTGCATTTGAGTACATGTCTAGAAGAAGCTTTGATGCTGAACTTTTGTCTAATACTGTATAATGAATGCATGCAATAAAGCAGAGAAGAAGAATGAAAAGGGTTATCTAAATTCTTCATGATCAAATCTGCTACAACGAGAAACAGGCCCTTCTCTTACTTATAGTGACTGTTATTGGGACTAAATATCCAAACAAAGTGGACTTCAGACATGAGGCAAAATAACGTACAAAAATGTCAGCTGTTTGCCCATTTAGTCTTCTTCTTCAATTCTGAAGTCTTGGAGGAAATGTGCTTTCCCCTTTCAGGTCACATGTCTAAAATAAACAAGTCAGCTACGAAAATGACAACAAAGAGACAAATAACATGATCAGAAACCCTACTTCAATTGGTGTATACTACTTTGGAATGTAGGTGGTAGAAGATGGAATGTTTACGCTCTTCCCGATATATGTTTCAGGATTCTTGAACATATAAAACATCCATGCCAGGCAAATCATTCTAGTCTGATTTAGTCTCTTCTGCTCTAACCTTTTTGATTTCATTAATTTTTAAGGAGTGAACAGCAACAAAAAACATTTTAAGTCATCCTTTCCCCCCCCCCCGCCCCGCCCCACCCCATTGGACAGACTGAAGAAATGCTACAGCTGGCAATAGAAACTGTATTTTGTCTGTAAGATTGTTACCCTAAGCATATTTACTTATTTGCTAATTCTACTGAACCTTTTTTCTTTCTTTTTCAAAGCCTGTTTAGGACTGGGTGTTAAAGGTGATGGCTAGAGAATGGCTATTCCCTCCAGATGGCCCACAGGTTCTCAACAGAACTTATTCATTAATGAATTGGTTTTATACCAGTACAGTATCTCCTATCTTGAAGACGGTTTCTTATCAGATTGCAATGCTTGTTTCTAACACCTGTATTAAATATTCTGGTACTGTATTTCAATTTAAAGCTCGTATGAAGGTGACCTTCGCATTTCCCTATAGCTCTGCTGTGTGCCTGATGGTTTGTGCAGATTCATTAGGTTTTCATGAACCTCACAAGGAATGCCTAAGAGTTCTGTTGTCTTTTTATAGAAATATTTTTGCAAATCTGTATTTTTCCCTTTTGGAAATTATCATTGCCTCACTGAAGATTGAAAGGAATGAAAGCTCTCAGTTTTTATCTTAGAAGAAATTAAATATAAATTGCCAGAATATTAATGTGTTTTTACTCCAGAGCAAGTGAAATAATAAAAATTGTGGTGGCGAACTGTAATTTATTAATCTGGTCACATGCCAGTCATGCAAACAATCATGCAGTCTGGCACTCAGCTGGTATTTTGTCAATTACCTGCAGTTCATAGATGTGATTTTACACAACTTCACATATTCCAAAATAAACAGGCCAGGAGTGGTGAACCTTTGGCACTCCAGATGTTTTGGATGACAGCTCCCATAGTCCTTTAGCACTGGCAATACAGTCTGGGGATTCTGGGAGGAAAATCCAAAACATCTGGCATGTCAAAAGTTTACCAGCCCTGAAGTAGGCTGACATTAATGTCTTTCAATGGTTGGTATCATGATACAATGCTAGCCATTACAAGGCAAACTCATTCTTCATGCCCACTGAAAATGAAAGTAAGGTATGAATTTTAATTGCTTTCTCATGACATATGTTTGGAATGTAGTTTTGTTGCATATTCTTACATTCTAAACTGTACAATTCAGAAAAACGATTTGGTAGCAGGCTTTGAGAATTACACAATTATACAGCCCAGATCATGTTGCTTACCGTACTATATTGCAGTGGAGTAGGCCCACTGAAACAATGGGGATTTGTTAAATCAACTCCTCCATAAGTTCCATTGATTTAAATGTCATACTCTACCTCTGAATTACTTTAGCACAAAAAAAAGTAGAGTAGGCTCCTTTGAATCAATGAAATGTATGGAGAAGTTGACCCACTAAATCCCCGCTGATTCAGTGGGCCTGATGTAGTGAGATTTACTATGCTAACCAACCGGATTTTGGCCAATATGAAATAGATTCAATGTTTAAATTGGCACCTTTAGCATAGGCGGCCCATGGTATGAAGTACTGTACCTTCTTCAATGAGAACATGAGCCCTGGCCTTAAATTTATATTAAAATGTTCACTTGGAGGAGCTGTAAATTCTTACAGGTTTATTAATTGATGTGAAATAACTTATTGCTTGTAGAGATAAACCTTATTTATCTTCTGCCTTCAGATTGGTATGGAACAGGTATGGACTTTACCATATTTAACTGTTATACTCTATAAATTGGGTAAAGAACAATCTAAACAAATATATAGAGAAAAAATGAGTTCATTCATTAATCAGTGGCGTATGAATGGCCATGATGATTGAACTTCTACATTCATATTGAACATCATGGCAGTGCTGTAGCATTGGCATACTACATTTTTTTCTTTTATACTCCTCCCTATAGCTTTGGCATTTCCTGCAAATTGGCTTCATAGAGTTTACCAGCTCTCTGGGGTAGGTTTTTGGGGTAAATGGGGATTTGCTGTGGGGAGGAGAAATCACTCCCTGTAAAGGTGTTTCTTTTAGCTCACTTTTTGCAAACAAATAGAGGTCTTTACTTACTCAGTAATAAAGCTGCTGCCACCAGGTCCTCTTCCCCCTTTCCCTATAATGGACGAGAGGGAAATATGTTTCCCTCCATATGATTGGAAGAGTCAGTAAACAAAAACCCAAAAGACTGGTCTCACCAGTCCAGAATTTGGGAACTCACTGCTACATAAGCTGAGCAGACAAGGCCCTGGGTAGGTTAGATTTTTATCTAAGAAGTCAGACTTTATTACCTGTCCAGGAAAGCAGTACAAAGGCAAGAGTCATCACAAGTTCCTGGAGTGCCACTTAATTACAAAAACAATAAAACAGAGTGACCAACACAGCAAAAAATAAACATAGGATTGGTGCATTACATACTTTCTCGAGAGTCAAAAAAGCAAGTGATCCTTTCCTGTATGTTTAGCCCTCACTGTTAACAGTAGCCAGCATTCTGTTTGTAACATAAAATTATATTGTTTGGACATTTAGTCCCAATAACAGTCACTATAAGGAAGAGTTCCAGTGCTTATCTTTTAAAAATATGGTGGAATTCCTTTTTATTCACCCATATTTGTGGTGTTGAGTTAGGGCTGTCAGGTTTTGGGTTTTGTTTTGCTTTGTTTGCATGAAAGGTTCCTCAGAAAAGACAGATTCATCCATCACGATTTAAAAGGTATGAAAAAGTTTCATGTAAATCTGGACAGATCGTAGACATCAGGTTGACCAAGCACTGCATCCTAATAAGATACTTCATACACCTTCACATTGCCTTTTCTGACATCCACCTGGGGACCATTTGCTTGCCAGATGAATCCTCAGTAGACAACAACAACAATGAACGTCCATCACCTACATTCCTTAAAATGACAGAAGGATCCAGTTTCACATTGTATTCCTGCTACATATTGAAATGCTTGGCTGAATCCACACATCTTCTCCAAGCTGTCAAACACGCACAGACTTGCAATAAGGTTGATTTGTTTAATCTATTCCTTCTCTTTATTTATGCGTTTGCTTTCTTGCTTGCTTGCTTCATAGCTAAATGCAAGACTCAAAGTGTTAAGAATATATATCTTTATTAAAAGCACTGAGGACAAATTACATGTCACTGGTGCACCTGTTTTAAAAAGCAAATTATAGACAATGAGTAAGACTTGCTAAAATATGCATGATGAAACAGCACCATTTCCTCTGTGGCATATTAATAGTATTTTTGCCTAATTAGTATAAGTTAAATACATCCCTGCTGTAGGAAGTAGTAAACCAGAACACTGAAATAATTTGTTAGTTTCAGCAGAGTCAAAGAAAAAAACAGTACCAACTACATTTAGCTCAATGAGAAGAGAGGCAGTCCTGATAAATTTATAAGGGACCAAATGGTTGATGTTTACATGGGTGTGGCTGTTAATTAGGGAGTCTCCCTGCAGTCTCAAGATGCCTTACTAAGCTGTACTGAAAGTCATGTTTTGTTCAATATCACCTTCATTAGGAATGCTCTGTTGTACATACATATCTTGTGACTTGGGCTGCATTCTACAGCTTTGCTGACAGCAGTGAAAGGACTTTTAAAGAATGGTTCAAAAACTTTGACATCTTGGAATGCCATACTTCTGCACGGGAAGCATAAGAATCCTTTGGGATGACATTGGGAAGATTCCATGCAGGGAGAAAAATGTTCAGACTCTGAATTCTTCCTCCATAAGAAAACCCAGGCAACTAGGGGACAAAACTGTGTTTAGTCTAAGAAGTGATCAATAGAGCTAAGCTCTTAGAGGGGGAATGGCTCCTTTTATGGACAAGGGAAACTACATAAACAAATGTCAAATTACTGCTTGCAAAAAAAGGAGGAATGGACACAGTGTCTCCTATGATTAGTACCAAGGAATGTTTGGGGCAGTGCCTCACTGAAATCTCGGCACAGGGAAATTAGCCACTGAATAAAATTTTTTAAAAAGTCCTGAAGGAAGTTCTTGGGAAAATTCTTGTGGTATGGGTAGATGCTTTGGGTGGGTGGGTGAGATGGCTGCTGAACCAAGTCAATGCAGGCTATGTATATTAAGGCCTAAAGCAGAGTTAATGACTTGGAAGAATCTGAAAAATCTCAACAAAATGCTAGTCATCTGCTTTACTTAACTATTTTACAGGGTGGGACCTCACATGATTGGAAGTGCCTCTTCCATTAAATTAAAAATAAACTGCTGAAGAATGGTGGTAATTGTGTGGATTTTATTTCTCCAGGGTAGGAGCTTTGGTAAAAGAAATCAAGTAATTAGTTGCTTGGGGGGGGGGGGGTAATGAGGGTGTCACAAAGTCACATTTCTGAAGTAAGGTGACATTAGAAGTGAAAGTATTTCATTGAGGAAATGAGGATTGTTTTTTAATTGCTTTTAAAAGTTACCTTTAAAGGGCATTTTAAATGCATTTTAAAGAAATTTGACAGCAGTTTATCTTGTTTCATGCTATTTTCTGATCAATATTTTTAAAAAGGTAATAGAAAGCTACTGAAAAGTAACATGCAGCACAACAAGCAATGCAACAACAATATTGTAGCAACCGCAGGTTACTTTTATGATACTGTGATGAGTAAGAGGAACTTGCAGGGAGAGAAGCCTCTTTCTAAGCTCTCATCCTATGGGGCAAGGTATTCTCAAAGATAACACTCAGTGAAACAGTTTCCTGGGAATGAATGACCAATGTCTTTGACATTTCACTGGAGGTGAAATTTCCCTTCCACTTGCAATTTTAAAAGCATCTCGAGTTTGATATAGCTAGTTGGTTTTTAACTGAGCCCAGTTTTTGAACTGATTGCTGTATTTCCTTTTTAATTGGTGATATTTTATGGTTTTTAAAAGGGACATGGTGGCGCTGTGGGCTAAACCGCAGAAGCCTGTGCTGCAGGGTCAGAAGACCAGCAGTCGTAAGATCGAATCCACGTGACGGAGTGAGCGCCCGTCGCTTGTCCCAGCTCCCGCCAACCTAGCGGTTCGAAAGCATGCAAATGCAAGTAGATCAATAGGGACCACCTCGGTGGGAAGGTAACAGCGTTCCGTGTCTAAGTCGCACTGGCCATGTGACCATGGAATATTGTCTTCGGACAAAACACTGGCTCTATGGCTTGGAAACGGGGATGAGCACTGCCCCCTAGAGTCGAACACGACTGGAAAAAAATTGTCAAGGGGAACCTTACCTTTTTATTTTATGGTTTTCTAATATAGTTTCCAAATTGCACTAATGCTGTTAAGACTTAAGACATTTGTCAGAAGAATGTGGAAAATTCGACCTTGTGGTTATTTCACTTCACTATATTCGAATCCTGCTTTTCTACAGCATTTCCATCTATTAAGTCTGCAGCAATTTAACCACTTGCTTGGGTGTAAGCCCCATTAAAATTAATTCTATACATGTTTTTGGAAAAGACGTTGATAGGACTGGATTGTAAGAATAGCCCTGTTCAGACATTATCTTTTCAGCCATTACAAACAGGTAAATCTCTCTCTTTTTCCTCTGTATGAGAGAATGGAATGAAGAAACTGTTAAGTTCTCTTTGTTGTTGTTGTTTAGTCGTTTAGTCGTGTCCGACTCTTTGTGACCCCATGGACCAGAGCATGCCAGGCCTTCATGTCTTCCACTGCCTCCTGGAGTTCGGTTAAATTCATGTTGGTCGCTTCGATGACACTGTCCAACCTCCGTCGTCCCCTTCTCCTCCTGCCTTCACACTTTCCCAACATCGGGGTCTTTTCCAGGGAGTCTTCTCTTCTCATGAGATGGCCAAAGTATTGGAGCCTCAGCTTCAGGATCTGTCCTCCAGTGAGCACTCAGGGTTGATTTCCTTCAGAACAGATGGGTTTGTTCTCCTTGCAGTCCAGGGGACTCTCAAGAGCCTCCTCCAGCACCACAATTCAAAAGCATCAATTTTTTGGCGGTCAGCTTTCTTTATGGTCCAGCTCTCACTTCCGTACATCACTACAGGGAAAACCATAACTTTGACTATTCAGACTTTTATCGGCAAGGTGATGTCTCTGTTTTTTAAGATGCTATCATTCTCTACATGAAAGCAAAACCTCAGATTTTCCAGGCTCCATGCTTTTGTGGGGAACCTACATGCAAGCAGGAATTTCTCCTTTTCAGATGCATCACTCTCCACTTGGAGAAACTGATGGAAGGGTTTAGTAACTCTTTGGTAAGTTGGGCAGCTAACTACTGAATAGGGCTATCATAATCCTTTTTTTTTCCAAACACAGTCACCAAGGTTGTTGATTTTAGGCTATTCAATATTTATTTGCCTATTAGCATTAACATTTGCTTTACCTACAAGATATTTTTCTGCCTAAGTTCCACCAGGCAAAGGGCTCTTACTTGTTATCCTCTTAAGTGTCTGGATCTTATGCACAACCATTCCTCCTCTCTGCCAACCTCCTGATTCTGTTAAAGAGAGTACTGTGTGAGAGGTGTTGTCTGGGACACCTAGGTGTAAAACGACACAATCCCCTTACAGCAGTTTGATACCACTTTAATTATCATGGCCCCATCCAATGGAATCCTGGGATTTGTAGTTTGCTGCAGAGGTGTTTAGCATTCTGTGTTGTAAGTCAGGGGAGGGCACCAGATTGGTGCAGCAGAGAATTCTAAGTACTTAATCAAACTACAAATCCCAAGAGCTCTTAGGATGAAGCCATGACTGCTAAAGTGGTCTCCAACTTCTGTAACTGGGTAGTGCAATGTTCATCAACATACTGTGCTGGGCTAAAACTCCTAGCTGCTGATGGGAATTGCAGTCCCTCTTTCTTCTAGGAGGCCACAAGTTCCACACCTCAGCTGAAAGCAAGCAAGATTTAACTTGTAGAAGAAAAAATACAAGTTGCTCCTAAACGAGAGGCCCTGCTTTGACAGGAGGGCCAAATTGCACAGGATCAGTCCTTAGGCTGGCAGTCTTCTGCAGGCTTCCCTGCACCAGCCAGTAGTTCTCCCTTGAACATTAGGCTGCTTTCTCACTCTGAAAGATGAGGCAGAACAGTGCAATCCTATGCATGTCCCACTGAGTTCAATGAATGAGGCTTACTCCTAGGTAAGTAGATATAAGATGACCACGTTAAGACTGGGGCGTGCTTTTCTTTTCTTTTCTTTTTTAATTGACGCTCACAACCGCACAATGCATGGCAGGAGGGGGACAAGAGAGCCTGCCGCCTCGGCTGCTCTTTCGCAGGCTGGACGGTACAATGGCTGGAGTGGATGCTGCGGTAACTCGAGAAGGCGCTCTTCCCCCCCTTTTTTTTCTTCTTCTCCCCTTGCTTTCGGTTTTGTGTGTGTGGCGTTTTTGCTTTTAACATGACGGAGTGCACGGGGGGGGGCAAGGCGAAACCGCCGTCCCCCGTTCGGTGGGAGATTTCTGTAGTGAGCTCGTATTTGGCAGCCGAGGCGCGAGCCTAAGAGGCGAAGGCAGGCGAGCGGGGCGAGCAACCACCACCAGCAGCAGCACAACCTCCAGAGGAGCGTGCGTGTGTGTGTGTGTGTGTGTGTGTGTGTGTGTGTGTGTGTGTGTGTGTGTGGCGGGGAGGGGGGGACCCCACAGGGTTGCCGGCCGGCTTCAATGTCATGCGGTGAGGCTGCCTCGCACAACACGCCCACCTCCTTTCCTCCCAGCCGGGGTTTTTTTTTTTTGCCGCCCTGCGCTGCATCACTTCCCAAACTGCTTCCCAGACGTGGAAGGAGCCACGGAGGCGAGCCCGACGAGAACCAGGCGGCGGCGGCGGCGGCGGAGGTGGTGGAGGAGAAGGCGAAACGAGAGGGCGGCTGCTTTGGCCGCTGGGGTAATTTCCGCCCCCCCTCAGGCCAGCTCTTCGCGCGCCTCGGCGCTGAACCAGAAAAAAGAGGACCCCCGCCGTCGGGCTGCCCCTGGAGAAGGCGAACGCTGTTTCTGCCGTTGGAAAAGCCGGGGAGAGAGAGACAGAGAGAGAGGTAGTTCAATTCACACACACACACCCCTTCCCCCACCCCTGTCTTGCCGCCGAAGGGGGGCTGCCTCGTGGTCTCGGCGAAAGGGCTTTGGGGGTCCGCTCAACTGGTGGACGCGGCGGCAGCGGGAGGGGGGGTAGTTGGAGAGACGCAGATGCCTCCATCTTTTCCTGTGCCTGATGAAGGAGGAATGGGGCGGGTGGGGGCGTCTCTGTGTGTGTGTCTGTGTGTGTGTGCGCGCGCGCGCGGGCGCCGGCAATTGCTGCCTGCAATGTATGGAAAGCGGGCGGCGAGGGGAGGGAAAGAAAAGGAAGACGGAGCAGGAGGGCTTCTCCCCCCCCCCTTTCCCCTCGTTGGCTTCTGTGGCGGCAGCTGTGCGTAAAGGATGTGTATGAGACAGGAGGAGCTGAGAAAGGGCGGAATCCCGGGTCTTGTGAAGGGAATCAGGAATGGGTGTGTGTGTGTATGTGGATGGATTATCAAAGGGGATCATTAAGGAGGCAGCAGTTGCTCCCCGGGAGTTAGTTTTGCCTCTCCTCTCCCTCCCCTCTAACACCTTTATGGTTCCTCACGATCTTGTTCTGTGGCCAGCTGACTAATTCTCCCCCCCCACACACACACACACACAAACACACAGAGCTGATCCTGGTCATAAACGATGCACAGCGCAAGCCTAGCCATGCCTACCGAGGGGCCGGCAAGAGTTCTCTGAGACTTCTGTCCAGGAAATGTGTAAAATCGGAGGCCGCCTAGTAGACCTGTACCTGGCATCCATGCCAAATGACACAGAAGCTCTCCGCATATGTGAAGGAGAGAGAAAATAAAGAGAAATTCTGCTGCCTGGGGAAAGGTAATACAGCTATTAGGTGTAAGATCATCAAGCACAGTAAATGATCCCCCACTCCACCTTCCAGATGTATCCAGGAATGGAGTTTTGAACATTGCTGTGAAGCTTCACTTACCTCCGCATTGTGAATCCAAAGACATATAAACAAGGGGCACTTGGTTATTGAAATAGGATGGGTGTTCTTGTAGACGGAACTCTGTTTTGTGGGAATGCTAGCTGCTTAGGAGATCCCTGGGACAATGTAGTGGTAAAGGGGCTGGAGGAGAAAACAGATGGTAGTTAAAACAGAACAGAGCATTTCCTGGTGTTTACTGCTTACTGATTCTTACTATGTATTGTTTGAAACTGAAAAAAAATGGCCTCTACCCCATCAGATAGGGGAGCAAGGAAAGAACTAAATCGCCTTGCAGTTTGGGTAGGGACAGAGTAGTTGGAGTGCTGTTGAAAATCGAAGGATGAGGGGGAAGAAGGTATTGAAGCCAAACCTGACATCACACATTTTGGGTAAGAATGGGCACAGAGAATCACAGTTGTGGTTGTGGAAGCACATTTGCTTTGCAGGCTTAGGGAGACAGGTTCAGTTTTTAAGTGGAGACCAAGGACTGAAGATCAGTATGGTGGGGCATAGTGGTCTACGGGGTGCTTTGATTTGGGAGGAAAGAATGCCGCAAGGGGTCCAGGAGTACAAAGTACAGAGGAGCAGAGCCATTGACTCATCTCTGCGCATGAACTGGAAAGAGAAATGAAGGACAGAGATGTGAGAAAGAAACTACTCTCTGTATGGGATGTGATACAGATGCAAGCATATTTGGGTATGAGTTTTCCAGTTTCTTATGAACCACTTCATTTAATATATGTATTTCCTGGTGTATGTGTGTATATATACAGTATATATATATATTAGCTTGGGGGGGAAGGAGCAATTATGTTGGATCAACTGTTCATTGAAATTAGAAAGCACAGATCCTGGATTTATGCTGCAGTTACATGGCTTGTCTCTTCTGAATGTCACCACTAGTTTTTGCTTGCTTCTTATGTTTCTGAAGTGCAGCAAATGCAACCATAATTTATTTTGTTAATATGTTGGCCCTTTAAACAATTTCTTTTTTTTTCCCAAACAGTTGAGTGAGAAAGTCATATTTCATGCTTTTTCTTTTTCTTCACTGTATGAAGGGTGTTAGAATGTGGGCCAAGCAGCATGTTACATGCTATTGTAGCTTGATGATGGAAAAACCAGGGGTGTATAGATAGAACCCTTTCAGTGCTTGCTCACAACTGCCACTCTTAATTGTTTTTTTTTGTTTGTTTGTTTTTGCTGTATGGGGTCTGTAATTTTTCAAAGTACTTGCGATGGGGAGCCCCCTTTGGTACAGTCAGAAAAGGATGTGATTGCTCTGTCCACCTGGCCACTTCTCCATTTTCAGTTTCCTCCACAAGTTAAAAGATTTGTCACGCTGCATTCCCCACCCCCATGACCCAGTGTTTGTATATTCATTTGGGAAGAGAAGGGATTTGTTGGCAAACAAACAGGAAATGGCAGGCTAATTGGAAGCTCTGGACTGTTTACATAAACATGTTTCTGTCAATTCCCAATTTCCACAGACAACCTTCTATTTTATCATAATTGGTTTTGCTTATGTGCTGCCTTCACTGAATTGCTCCTTGGGTCCATAACACAGAGTACAACTGTCAGAAATGATTTTTAAAATCTTTTGGGTTCAGCAACTAAGAATTGTACATTTGTAAATTTCTTGTTCCTCAACTAGTGCTCCCTACATGTTTAGGACTGCAGAATCTGTCATCTTTGGCCAAGGCAGAGCTAATGGCTAGGAAGGATGGAAATTGTAATTGAAGACATCTCAAAGGAACTCAGTTGGGAAATGCCATTCTAGACTTTTTCCCCCCCTGCTTTTGTTTTCTTTTTCATGCAGTTTAGAGTTCATATAGGTCTCAGTTCAGAAGTAAGCCTCACTGAGTTCAATAAGGCTTCCAGTCAGCTAAGTGAGTTATAGGATTTCAAGTTTAGGGCACATCCAGCCAAAGTAATTGATTTCTTAATTTCATTGAACACAGTGGTTAGGTTTTAAACAGCTGCTTAACTTTGGTTGGTTGTGTCCTGAATTCTAATGCTTTGGTTTAAAGAAACCTATGAAGTTGTGCTCACTTCAGGAATGGTTTGCCTTCAATGAGTTTGCAGCCTAAGGACTTTAAATGTAATGTTTATTCACAGTTTATTTTGAAAGATGCAAAAGAAACATGTGACTATGCCATTTGATCTCTCTAGCAATTTGTGTTGGTCACTAGCATTTTATGAATAAAAAATATTTATTGGTTGTTGTGGGTTTTTCGGGCTCTTTGGCTGTGTTGAGAACACGGCCAAAGAGCCCGAAAAACCCACAACAACCATTAGATGCCGGCCATGAAAGCCTTCGCGAATACAAAAATATTTATTGTTATTATATTAATTATTTTCAGGTGTTCATTGTGTTTTATGTATATATTATATCAGCCAGACTAAATGTTATTACTAGTAGTTTAGGATATGTGCGTGAGGAGCTGGTGGGGTACAGCAGTTAGTGTGCTTGCCATATGGTGAGTTGATGACAAAAGGCAAGGTTTTAAGTAAAAAATGTTCTTTGCACCACCATGCAAAGAAAAATACAATCCAACCAAATTCACCTAATTTATATGTGACTGGTCTGTTTTCTCTGAAGTTAATGCCAAAACACTGATAAGGGCTAATGACTTTTAAGACAGGTGCATTTGGATATGCTATCCTAAAAAGGGGGGGGGGGATATTGACTGTGTTTATCTGCAGGTATTCATCCAAATGTATAATGATGGTGTCTAGCTAGATAGGGCAGTCTGTTTAAAACCTAACCATTGATGCCAATTAGATTAAGAAATCAATCACTTGGGCTGGACCGTGCCCAAAATATGCAGTCCTATACCCATAGTCATTGTTTGGTGTGAGACATAATCTTTGTCTAGAATGGGAAGTGGCACAAATGCTTTTGTTGTTGTTGTCACATGTTAACTGAATCAGTTCTGTTCTGGGGCAGCAGGGATTCTGGGACGCATATAGACAATGATTGTTTAAGAGAATGGAGATAAAAAAATGGTTGTCTTTATACTGGCAAACGGGATTAACATCTCAGCATTGTGATGGAGACCATCTGAGATTCCAGCACTATCTCAGTGTTTGGGCATGCCTGGTGAATGTTTTGCAGAGGCTTCTCATACCTGCTAGGGATTAATTTCACTTTTACAACTGAACTGTACTGACCTTACAGTCATGGGAACAATGCCCATTCCACAAAAGTGTTGGCTTTATTGCTCAACCATCACATATGGATGAGGGTGCATGACAGTATGTATATTTCTACTCCAGAAGGGTTGAATACTGCATGTAGCAAGAAGTTAAATCATCTGAAGAAGTTGTTCATGTATAAATGCATCTATCATCAGAAACACCTCATAACTCAGTGAACTTCTTTACCGAGAACATTCTGAAGTGGCTTAGATTGCAGTCTTAACTCAGATTACAGGTTCATGCGTGCAAACATGGTAGTTAATGTGACTTGTCTAGAGCTATTTGGGGTTTTTAATGGTAATATGCAGCACCTTGAATTGATGGCAGGCAGCACACAATTATGGTACTAGCCTTGTTTCCAGGGAAACAAGCCCTGTTGAACTCATTAGGACTTACTTTTAAGTAAGTGTCATACATAGGTCGAGGCTGCAAAATGTGTTCCTATATGGTCTTAAGTTTTGATGCTGTCACTGCATATCTGAGGTTGTAGATATTTCTTCTGGCAATCTTAATTCTGGTTTGGGATTCATCCAGTCCAGCCTTTGGCATGATGTATTCTGCATATAAGTTAAATAAGCAGGGAGACAATATACATTCATCTTTTAGTGAGAACCTTATTAACCCTAGTCACATTGTGCAAAATGCCAGTCATTGTTTTCTAGGTAGCCACAGGCAGGCTTTGAAGCTTGTGGGATCTGCTTTGGTTTTCACTAGCGCGATTCAAGATGTAAAAGGAAAAATCTGGGTCCAAAATTGTGGCTGAGGGATTGGCACATAGCCTGATGCAAAATCATAGCTCAGGACACTAGCAATTACCTGTATCATCCAATGACCCATGCATTGTCCTATATATATCTTATATAGAGAAGTACAAAACTACATTTGAGTTACTTCTGATCAGATGTTCTGACAGTACAGTGGTGCCTCGCATTACGACATTAAATCGTTCCAGCTGTAGAATGAAATCGTCATAATGCAAAAATAAAAAGCCCATTGAAATGCATTGAAAGCCCTTCAGTGTGTTCCAATGGGCTGGAAACTCACCATCCAGCGAAGATCCTCCATAGGGTGGCCATTTTCGGTGCCTGTGCAGCGAGGAATCCGTCCCAGAAAACAGCTGGGAGCCATTTTATTTATCCGGCAGCCATTTTGAAACTGCCAATCAGCTGTCCAAAAATCATCGTATTGCGAAGAATCGGTTCCCGAAGCAGGGAACCAATCATCGCAAAGCAAAAAACATCTATTCAGACCATGGTTTTGCAATCGCAAAAGTGTAATGCGGTTTCGTCGTAAAGCGGGGCACGACTGTATAAAGGAGAGGGAAAGTTGGGCAACCACACTTTTCTTCTTGTGAGTCAGAAACCCTCCCATTTGCTGCAGATTGTCCTATGACCTAGAAGTTACCTAGCCTCTTTTCTGCTAAGTCCTGGTCTACGGAGCTTCATTTCTGCGTTGCAGTTGAGAATATCCAGTTTGCTATGCATGTTTGTTTTACATATTCATTTAATCGATTTGTCCTTTGGCTGCAAAGTGTACAACTTTAATAAAAATGTTTACACCATAAACAGTGAGGACTAAAATAAATTTTCAAAGAGGCAGATATGTCAGTATATTTCAGGGTATATATAATGAACAGCAATGTCTTTTAGTACGTTCAAGGCTAGCAGATTCCTGTATAACGGGTGTAACAGCGGTCTATACAATAACATTAAAAGGACAGTAGAGGATAATAATAACAGTGATCTTAGAACTGCAGAGCTGCAAGGGACAAAACAGTGAGGTAAAACATTAGATAACAGTGCATCATTTCAGGTTTTTGCAACTCATTTAGAGGATATTAGTTGTGGTTAGGATGGTTTTGTCCCTGATTTTATAGCTCAGTAGGTGGAAGATTAGACTTCTTTTTTGTTAAGATGACAGTTATGTTTCCTATTGAGTTTAAAGTACCTTGCCTGATAATTGTTTTAGATCATCCAGGTGAGCTGTTAAGTAAATTAGCCATATTTACACATGCCTTTAAATAGCGCAGATAAGCTGTACAAGTTCATAGGTTCAGCATGTACAACCTATTATTTCTCCTTCAAACATTTATCATTTCAGTTGTAACTCAAGTTAAAATCAGTCATTGCTTTCATCCTGTGCATGTTATTTTGGCCACTGGATACCAGAGTGTGTGGTGGGGAAGAAATACACACTGATGGAATGGGGGAGTACTGGTCAAGTACATGAAGAGGTCCAGATGGTTATAGCGGAAATGGGAAGCAAGGAATCTGAAGAGATCTAGCTTGTATGAACAGGGAACAGAAACAAATGGAAATTGAGGCATTTCCGTTGCCCCTGAATGTCTAGCATAGGGGTAGGCAAGTTTTGTCTGATTTTTAAAAGTCTTTGAATTTGAATTAGGATGTGTCATCAGAGTGAGTGGATGAATGGGGAGGGAAATGTGGAAAAGATAGAAGGAGACGGCAGGAAAGGAGGTGGGAAAAAAGAGAGCTTGGCTTCACTGCAAAATAGGTCAACAGGTCAATCAGTACTGACTGAATATGTGAGATATTGAAGCCCTGTTCAGTCATTCTAGTTTTTATAGTCACTGGCACAGTGGACGAACTACCTCTTCCTCTCTGTTTTGCCCATGTGAATTGTAACGAGCCTGAGAAGTTCTTTGATTGCACATAGACTCTACAAGTGAGCAAGACCTACAGGAAATCTGGGTCCTTGCTCACAAGTACAACCTACATGTGAGCCAGACCCTCCTCTTCAGATGCATCGTCTGAAATTCAGTAATGTAAAGTTGCACTGTGTAAGCCTGATGATGTCATCAGCCACTGCTGTAGTTTCTTAATTAAAACTTTCCTTTGTTCAGTCGTTTAGTCGTGTCCGACTCTTCGTGACCCCATGGACCAGAGCACGCCAGGCCCTCCTGTCTTCCACTGCCTCCCGGAGTTGGGTCAAATTTATGTTGGTCGCTTCGATGACACTGTCCAACCATCTCATCCTCGGTCGTCCCCTTCTCCTCTTGCCTTCGCACTTTCCCAACATCAAAGTCTTTTCCAAGGAGTCTTCTCTTCTCATGAAATGGCCAAACTACTGGAGCCTCAGCTTCAGGATCTGTTCTTCCAATGAGCACTCGGGGTTGATTTCCTTTAGAATTGATAGGTTTGTTCTCCTTGCAGTCCAGGGGACTCTCAAGAGTCTCCTCCAGCACCACAATTCAAAGGCATCAATTCTTCGGCGGTCAGCTTTCTTTATGGTCCAGCTCTCACTTCCATACAACACTACAGGAAAAACCATAGCTTTGACTATTCGGACTTTTGTTGGCAAGGTGATGTCTCTGCTTTTTAAGATGCTGTCAAGGTTTGTCATTGCTTTCCTCCCAAGAAGCAGGCGTCTTTTAATTTCGGGGCTGCTGTCTCCATCTGCAGTGATCATGGTGCCCAAGAAAGTAAAATCTGTCACTGCCTCCATATCTTCCCCTTCTATTTCCCAGGAGGTGATGGGGCCAGTGGCCATGATCTTAGTTTTTTTGATGTTGAGTTTCAGACCGTTTTTTGCACTCTCGTCTTTCACCCTCATTACAAGGTTCTTTAGTTCCTCCTCACTTTCCGCCATCAGAGTGGTATCATCTGCATATCGGAGGTTGTTGATATTTCTTCCTGCAATCTTAATTCCAGCTTGGGATTCCTCCAGTCCAGCCTTCCGCATGATGTATTCTGCATATAAGTTAAATAAGCAGGGTGACAATATACAGCCTTGTCGTACTCCTTTCCCATTTTTGAACCAATCCGTTGTTCCATATCCAGTTCTAACTGTTGCTTCCTGTCCCACATATAGGTTTCTCAGGAGATGGATAAGGTGGTCAGGCACGCCCATTTCTTTCAGGACTTGCCATAGTTTGCTGTGGTCCACACAGTCAAAGGCTTTTGCATAGTCAATGAAGCAGAAGTAGATGTTTTTCTGGAACTCTCTTTCCTATCCTACCTCAAGTTTTCCTAAGATCCCTTTGGTCTTCGTAAAGCCTTTGTTGAGATAGTGAGATGTGTATGTGGTGGGAGGTGTCTTACATGTCTGGAATCCACTGTTTCTAGACCTTTCGCAGCCACTGGGGCTAGTGGCCACAATTTTTGGACTGTCAGATTTCAGCTAGTGTTCCTAGCAGTGAGACAGGGGTGCTAGTTTCTTTTCTGATAATGATTCCATATTACAGAGCAATTATATAGGGCTTCAGAAATAGTATTTTGCTGAAGGCCACCTGATGAGAAAAAACCAGGGAAGGGTGGGAGGGTAGGTAGGTAAAATATTTATATGCTGACTGATTTACGAAAAAGAATGAAACATGCATTATATTAAAGCTCACAGATAAGGACAATATTAGAAGAACAAGTCATCAGAGTACAATTTGTTGTTGAAGGACCAGAGCACGCCAGGTCCTCCTGTCTTCCACTGCCTCCCGGAGTTTGGTCAGATTCATCTTGGCAGCTTCAGTGACACTGTCCAGCCATCTCGTCCTCTGTCGTCCCCTTCTCCTCCTGCCTTCACACTTTCCCAACATCAGGGTCTTTTCCAGGGAGTCTTCTCATCAATGGCCAAAATATTGGAGCCTCAGCTTCAGGATCTTTCCTTCCAGTGAGCACTCCGGGTTGATCTCCTTCAGAATGAATAGGTTTGTTCTCTTTGCAGTCCAGGAGACTCTCAAGAGCCTCCTCCAGCACCACAATTCAAAAGCATCAATTCTTCAACGGCCAGCCTTCTTTATGGTCCAGCTCTTGCTTCCATACATCACTATTGGAAAAACCATAGCTTTGACTATGTGGACCTTTGTCGGCAAGGTGACGTGTCTGCTGTTTAAGATGTTGTCTAGGTTTGTCATCGCTTTCCTCCCAAGAAGCAGGTGTCTTTTAATTCTGTGGCTGCTGTCACCATCTGCAGTGATCATGGAGCCCAAGAAAGTAAAATCTGTCACTGCCTCCATCTCTTCCCCTTCTATTTGCCAGGAGATGATGGGACCAGTGGCCATGATCTTAGTTTTTTTGATGTTGAGCTTCAGACCATTTTTTGCACTCTCCTCTTTCACCCTCATTAAGAGGTTCTTTAATTCCTCCTCACTTTCTGCCATCAGAGTGGTATCATCTGCATATCTGAGGTTGTAGATATTTCTTCCGGCAATCTTAATTCCAGTTTGGGATTCTTCCAGTCCTGCCTTTTGCATGATGTATTCTGCATATAAGTTAAATAAGCAGGGGGACAATATATTTATTTATTTATTTATTTATTTATTTATTGGACTTATATACCGCCCCCTAGCACTACAAGCACTCTCCGGGCGGTTTACAATTTTAATTATAAAGGCTACACATTGCCCCCCCAGCAAGCTGGGTACTCATTTTACCGACCTCGGAAGGATGGAAGGCTGAGTCAACCTTGAGCCGGCTACCTGGGATTTAGCCTTGTCGTACTCCTTTCCCAATTTTGAACCAATCAGTTGTTAACTGTTGCTTCCTGTCCCACATATAGATTTCTCAGGAGATAGATAAGGTGGTCAGTCGCTCCCATTTCTTTAAGGACTTGCCATAGTTTGCTGTGGTCCACACAGTCAAAGGATTTTGCATAGTCAATGAAGCTGAAGTAGATGTTTTTCTGGAACTCTGGCTTTCTCCATAATCCAGTGCATGTCAGCAATTTGGTCTCTAGTTCCTCTGCCCCTTCAAAATCCACCTTATACTTCTGGCAGTTCTCAGTCCACATACTGCTGAAGCCTACCTTGTAGGATTTTGAGCATAACCTTGCTAGCATGTGAAATGAGTGCAATTTTTGGTAGTTGGAGCATTTTTTGGCACTGCCTTGCTTTGGGATTGGTATGTAGACTGATCTCTTCCAATCTTCTGGCCACTGTTGAGTTTTCCAAAGTTGCTGGCATATTGCTACACTCAATATGAGTGTAGCACCTTAACAGCATAATCTTTTAAGATTTTAAATAGTTCCACTGGGATGCCATCACCTCCACTGGCCCTGTTGTCAGCCATGCTTTCTAAGGCCCCCTTGACTTCACTCTCCAGGATGTCTGGCTCAGGGTCAGCAACCACACTATCTGGGTTATCCAGGACATCCAGATCTTTCTGGTATAATTCCTTTGTGTATTCTTGCCACCTGCTTCTGTTAGGTCCCTACCATTTTTGTCCTTTATCAAGTCCATCCTTGCACAAAATGTTCCTTTAATATCTCAAATTTTCTCGAACAGATCTCTGGTTTTAACTGTACAAAGGCACTCATAGCCACTGCCAAAACTTGGGCATCCAGACTCATTGGTTTAAAGCATCCTTCCCTGTGAATTGTCCCAGCATAAGCAGACTAATGGCAAGCTTTCTGCTGGAAAATGACGTGCCTTTCTAATATGCATATTTTAATACCCACAATCATCTCTTCTACTGCCATACTTGTTGTGATACTTCCTTTTCAACATTCTTTCAGAAATAACATTCTTCAAATAGACAACTCAGGCACACCAGTAATTAACCCATTTTCACCCACAAAATGAACAATTTTGTTCAGGCTTTGAAAGATTCAAAGTTTTTGTTTGTTTTATTGCCTGCTGTAGCTTCCAGCTTTCTGTTGTGTAGTACTATTGCTTATAAAATCAACATATGCTGTTTATATACAGTACCTATAAAGGCATCAATCAAAATAAACCAGAAGCAAACTGATTTGTTTTCTGTTTTTTTAATAAATTGATATTTGTTCTAAAAATAAAAAATGAACTTGACTTGTTATAGAAATATCTAGAATGTTTATAAAACATATGAGCTGCTGTCTCTAAAGATGGTGGCAGCAGATGCCAGGCGGCATAGGAGTAGGTAGCAGGACCAGGTGGGGAGGTGATTGGGGCAATGAGAAGGAGGAAGGGCATCATTTTTGCTGAAAACAAAGCGCCAAGCAGAATAAAAGTTCAGCGTTCTGTTTCAGCAAAACAGGATCCTCAAACCAAACTATGAACTGAACCGTCAACCAGCCCAGTTCATGGTTTTTTTCAGCTTGTAATTTGGTTCGTGTCCATCTCTAGTCACTATAAGTCAGCTCCAACCTGGATTACTAATACCAGGTGAAAACATTGGAAAAGTGATCAGATCGACACATGTGGACACAAGTAACCTGACACTAAGATAGCCAATGGAGTATCTTTTGGAATCAGCATAGCAGTTGTTTATGACATGAAGCGCTAGCTAAACATTTTACTTGGATCTGGTGCCGAAATGTGTCTGTTGTCTCTTGTCAACTAAATAATCACATTTGTGAACTGGATGCAAAGTTTATTTACTCTTGTGTATCCCATTCAAAAAAGGGGGAGGAAACTACACAAGTGAGATATGAATAGGCTACAGAGCTGACGTGCTGGCTTGGCTGAGTCTCTTTTCTCGCATCCTTTCCATTGGTGGGCAGAGTTTGAGGAAACAGAATGTGTCTTAATTAAAATTAATAAACTTCCTTGAATTACACAGTGGATAAAATGGTTCTGGCAGGAACTCACAGAGCAAATTGACTTCAAGTTTCTCTCAGCAGACCACCTGTTATTTGTTAGTTCACCTCACCTAGCACTTATTGTCTCAATACATTCACTCAGAGAGAGAATAGGTGATGAATTAATGAGAGGTAATGAGAAAGAATGAAATTTCCAGTTGCTTACTGTTCTTCATAGATAACATCATATTGTGTAAAAATGTTTGTTTGTTATATAATTGAGCTTAACTGGTTAACTATCTTCATTACTGACTGATGGGTTATGTAGCTAACAGAACACATCACTAACTGTCCTTAGGCTCCATAGCTAATGCTGACAGAACCCTGGCTGGAGAAACAGGTGGGGAAAAGAATCTGAGATAGAGAGGGAATAAATGGCTGCTATTGAGTTGACTGACATCCACCCCACTCCAGGCAAAGTCCCTCTCAACTAAAACCTCTCAAAGGTCTCGCACGTGGGTTGCAATATATCTAACACTTTCATGCTTGTAGTATCCACTGAACATTTAAAACGGGATTTCGTTGTTCCAGATTTCATGTTCACAATCTGATGAATGTTCAGGTCCATTCCAAATAGAGCTCAGTTGTTTCTTATAGCGAGTTTTCAGAGTACAGACTTTATAGACAGAAATGCTTGCCTACAAATGCACACTTGAAAATGTGGTGGCATTGGCCCACTTCAGAATTAAGTAATGCATTACAGTGTGTGGACCAACTTCCTACATCTATGAGCTTTCCTTTTTCATTCCAGTGGAAAAAGCCAAAACAAAAGAGTGTGTGGCTCAAGGAAACATTTGAAAGATCTTATAACACTTTTTTTTTTGGTGGCACCTCGAACATTCATATATTTATTTGGGTATAAGCTTCAGGGACTACAGTGCTCATTGTCACATTGTGAGTAATTGGCCTTTTATTTCTTATGAGCAAGTACAGCTCAAACTGAAGCGGCTGACTTAAAAGCAGAGAAGGAATAAACAAAGCAGACGAGCAATAAAGAGAACAACAAAAACAAAAAACAAGAACAAAATCCAGTTAAATTGGGGCAATTAAGAGACAAATTAGCTATTACTCAGTATCTCTTTAAAATCAGAGAACTTTATTTTCTAAATGGTTTTGTTATTGTATCCCTGAAACACTGACTGACTTTTAACTGCGTCACACTCTAAAGAGAAACAGAAAGTTAAAAGACATGGACGGAAATCACTTTCTCATCCCCCTGTCCTCCCTTAATGGTATATATAATGTACCAGAGGTTTAAGAAGATTTGAGTTCTCAAAGAGAGTGTTAAATAGAGGCACCTGGGGAGAATTCTGGGTGTAGATATACAAAAAGGGGGAACACCCCCCCAAGCGGCCTTGCTGTGATCTGCGAATGGTGGATTATAAATTAAAATTGCCCCGGCTGAATTTGGATTTACAATTGGATGTGTTAAGTGGGAGTTTGGGCCTGGACTGATCCATTTAACACGAAGACTGACTGATCAATGGTTTTACTGTTTTATGGCTCTTCACTGAATTTGGAGTACAGGAAGGAAAAAAACGAATTTGGTGGATGTGATGTGAATTGGAGAGAAGACGGAAGCAGAGACGGGCCTGCTGAATTCATAAGAAGCGGTATTAAAGTATCTGAACTTTTTAAAAGCTGAATTGTTTTAATTCTCAGTGGAAAGCATTATCTTACAATAACTCTATATCCAAGAAACAGAAACGACGGCCTTTAGTCAATGTGCAAGTCCTTCAAAATTAATAATGCAAGATTATTTTAAGAACTATATACAGGAGTTCCAAATGAACATTATCAATCAATTTAAGGATCAGATTAAAGCCCAGACATTAGAAATTAAGGTGGTAACGTCAGGATTTAAAGAGGATGTGAAACAGACTGTTCAGAAGGAAGACCATTTCATCAAAGCAGTGGGAACAGCAGAAAAAGAGACTTTATAATCAAGATTGAAGAAAGATAAAATAATGGGCTTTTATGAGAGGAAGGCTCAAGTGGATGAGCTCTGGATTTATACTAATGAGAAGACTATTCAAAATGTTTATTTGTTTGTTAGAAGAGAATTCAGAGAAGGAAAGGGTGAAAGCAGTGATGATGGAAGGGGTACAAAATCTTGGCTATAATTTAGACATCTATGATTGGATTTGAATGTGGAATGATAATTATGGATGGATTAAATTAGTAAATTTGAGAGAAAATGTTTTAAAGATGTTCTATAGATCAGAGGTAATCAACCCCCGGTCCGCGACCCAGTGCCAGTCCATGGCCTGAGCTAGATTGGGCTGTGGAGACAGACCTCCTCCCCCCCGCATGCACTCCCCTCCCCCAAAGCTGCTTTGTGCACGTGTGCATGTGCCAGTGCCAGCGTGAACACTTCCGCAACCCTTCACGCATACGCCGGAGCGCCCGTGCGAAGGGGTGGACACAGGCATGCAGGGGCTCCTGTGCATATGCAAAGGGGTGGGGGAGTGGTCATGATGGTGCTGGCGCACACCCACGCTCCCCACCACTCCATGCATGCACCTGAGAGCACATGTGCCTAAGATCATGCGCGAGTGTGGGGGGTGCCCCACCTTCCTCAGAGGCTCAGCTGCTCCACGGTCCCAAAAAGGTTGGGGACTGCTGCTATAGATGACACTTGAAAACTGGCAGAAAGGGTGTTAGAGATTAGAAACTCAGGTTTAAAATATTCTCAGCAACTTCAGACTCTCTTTTGTATAGGTGGTGGATAAGTGACAGAGTAAAATGATTTTGGAGATAGATAAAAACAGACATATAAGAAATTACATAAGTATATATAACCTTTAAATTAGAAATGCTCTTTCTGAATATATCAGAAATTGTTGATATGAAAGGTTGTGTGTGTGTGTTTGTGTGTGTGTGTGTGTGTGTGTGTGTGTGTGTGTGCGCACATATACATATACATGCATATGAGCCCAGAAATAAACATGAATAGAGAATATAACATAAGCTTTTTGTTACTGTAAGAGAATTATGGAGTCAAGATTATATATTACATATTGTACTATGGTAAACACTTCCCTACGTATATGTTTTGTATGTATTGTTTGTCTGTTATATAATAACAATAAAAAGAAAAGCACAACATCCCACATTGATATACCAGAGGTTTTTTTAAAAGAATTGGATAAATAGATGTTGGATGGCAGCCACTAAGGAATGCTCATTGTTCATTAGTTTATCATTCCTTGTTCAATTTCTTGTTTTCTTCATTATTTGCAAAAGACCTGTCTCTTAATACAACCAAAATACAATCAAATTAATGCAAGACAAACTTTTTCTTTTTAATCTACCTCTGGAAAGCAAGTTCATAACTTGAAGAGGAGAAGGAGAGAATTGCTATAATTTTAAGAAACAATAGGAAGCTTGCATTGTACAGCAGTTATGTTCAACAAGATCTTTTTTGGAAGGTGAGAATAAAGGCATTTCCTCCTCCACCCATGCCGTTGCTAAGCTGTAATCTAATATTGTTGAAAAAGCAGAGGGGGAGGAAGGGAGGATGGAATAGAGAGGTCTCACTTGTCCTCAAGATATCACTTTGTTCCGTCAGAAGCTCCTAAGGTTACAAGTCTTGCCAAAGTGTTTTTTTTTTTCCTTCGAAGTAGTCACAGCTGAATGGTTGGTGATTTCCATTTTACTGAAAAGCCAGTTGAATTGAGTGGGTATATGCTACTATGAATTTTAGAGCATTTGGTTATTTGTTTCTTGGTCCAGTGCCAATTAAACACTGGAGTGTTCAGCACTTTATAGAATTCATATTCTGGTGGAGTAGCTGTGGGGATTGCATTGTTCTTCACAAATTTTGGCAAGTGTACCTAAATTATTATTCAGATCCTTTACCTTAGTATGGTGCAGAATTAGAGAAAGAGAACTGTTTTGCATTATGATTTTTGCATTTCACTTTCCTTATAATCACCCACACAAGCACAGGTATAATGATCTTCGAACTAAGGTAACACACCGTTCTTTGATTATGAGTGTTGCAGAACACAAAAGTTTATGTCACAATTAAACTTAGTACTTCCAAAAGTACTGCAGGTCTCTTTTTGGAACAGACTAAAGTGGATGTCCTTTGGATACTATTGCATTAAAGATTATTTTAAAAAATTAATCTATTAGGGCATTCCTGCTCTTGCCCAGAGCTCAGATTACCACTTCATTCTTATTATCAGACATGAAGGTATTTAATAGCTCACAGGGCTACTTATAGTTCAGAAAAAATGTCCAAGTGCCTTGGGCCATTTCAAATTGTTGCTGCCTTTCCTAGACTTTTGTACAAGGGAAGTGATTAATCAATGTTAGTTTAGAGTGTTGATTCACAATAGCAGCCACCTGTCTTCAGTCTTCAAAGACGGGACAAGTCATGTAACTTTTTTACGGCCTGTCTGTATTTCTTCTACCTCTGTTAAGGTAATGCGATGTTAAACTTTTGTTGCAAATAAACTAGTGGTGTATGTAAAGAAAAATAAAAGGTAGAGCGTTGTAAACTGCTGTTGTTCAATGTAACATTTGTAGAGGAAAAGGATTTCTGGTCCTGTATCTGCGTTACATGACTATATGGAGAGTTGCATTGCCCTATGGCCTTGTCACAATGTTTGCTATTTAGCTTGTTTATACTCACAGTGGTTTACGAGACAAAGGCCTTGTTTGCAACTTGGTGATGCTGCTTTTCCAAGCAACTCTGGTGTCACACAGCTGGAAACCCTGCAGCATGCCTGGAGTCAGAGGTCTGTGTTGCTACCCTGCACTGCAAAGGCTAGTGGTAGTGGTATATTGATGGAAGTAATACAGTAACATTTTCCAATAGGCTACCATAAGACTAAGCAGTGATTCCCAGTCTTGAGTCGCCTGATGTTCTTGGACTCAAACTCCCAGAAACCTTCACCACTAGCTGTGCTGAGCAGGATTGCTGGGAGTTTTAGTCCAATAACATCTGGGGGTCCAAGGCTGGGACTATGGCATCAATGTTGATGTTGCAGTTATACAACCATTTACAGGAGGAAGTTTCTTGGCAGCAGAGATGCTGATCTTTAACCATAGGTTGGAAGTCTGGCTGTAGCCAAGATTCTCCAGTACAATAACAAACTCTTATCCGTGAAGCTGTGTTAGTGCATTTGAAAAAGTGGATCATAATCTGTGAAAGCTCACACTGCAAAAATGTGTTAAGTTGTAAAGATGCCACAAAACTTCTGTTTTTCTTTTTCTTTTTATGGATTCTTATGTAAGCTTGGACATTAAAGAATCACATTCCCACAGCATGCATGTTTGATACTCCTAGGGACTATATAGTATTTGTATATACATGGTAATATGTTATCTATCATTACTGTGCTTTCATTGCTCATATTCAGTATCTTAAACTGGTAGCTCAAGAGTGACATCGTATCATGGTAAAAGTGTGATTAAAAAACACATTGATTAAGTTATTAATGCTATCTGTTTCTGAAGTGTATGTTTAATATTCTATTTCAGAGGGATCATAGTATATTGTAATTTGCATATTAGTAACATTGTAATTTAATATGGTAATATGTATAACTCCTTTGTCCTGTTTGATTTTTTTCCCTCCATTTTTTGTTTATTTGTTTACCTTTCTGTATCCTCCTTTCCTCTATTGGCCAGAATCAAATTGGCAGTTTATATTTGCATAAGTGAAACCGCACGAGATCTGGCAGCTGTTTGATCAGGTGTTGGTTGCATTCTGCAGATACGCCCTTTTTCAAAAATTCACACTTAAGACTATGTTTTGCATTTGCTCTGTGATTACTTCATGGCAGCACATCTGTTGAGAGTAGATGTCAGATAAGTGGCCTTGCCTCTGGCCCAGTTAAACTGTAACTTATTTGTTTTAATAAATGGTGTTCATTGGACAAAGGGTTGTGCCTGAGAACTCCCTATTTCCTGTCCCTTCTGGGAAACTGTGGTTCAACCACTGGCCACAAATTTAGATATTAAACCTTTCCCAGGATGAAAAAGTTTATTAGCCATCTAGGTTAGAGCCAAAGATCAAACCACAGTTTCCTGATTTGGATGGAATGGGAAGCTATGTTTTAGCAGTAATTGAAGTTTTTTTCATTATAGTGTACAAAAAAAGGAGAAAGAATGTGATATATATTAATGGTTTATTCATCTGGTAAGTTGTGATAGTTGAATTTGTAGCTGTTTTGCATGTTGAAGTTGTAATGTGATAAACATGAGTCTGTAGATCCATTACTCAGATTGTAAATCCACTAGTAAAAATTATTATCATATCTGTCCTCCCTGCCAGCAAAAAGCATCAGATATGATGTTTAGAATTCTGCAACCTTCCTATCAAAGTTAGTTAGAAGGGGGAAAGTATTTCTCTGTAATGTTAAGATAAAGTCTTAGCAGACTAGATACTTTATTTTCACTGTAAATTAATAATCCCTGAAGTCACTTTGAACGAGAAAAATCACATGGCTGCAATTAATTTTCACAGCCCCTGGACATGAAGAAAATTAACTCATAGTCTTTTGGGGATACTTTTAAAAAGAAGCAATTCCTACTGTGTAAAATAAATATTACAACATGATTTTGCTTAGAGGGCGTGCAAGAGAGAAAAAAGTAACTCACTCACCCTAGGTTTTGGGTGGGTATCTGAAATATCTTTTGCAGATGCAAAAATAATGAGGTGTTGTTGATCTTGGGTGGTGAATGGGAGGAACCAAATCAGAGGAAATGTTAGAATTTCCTTACACAGGCTTGGAAGATGATGGCAGGAAGCAACTGCTTGAATGACTGGATCAGATCACGTAACTTTATTTATTTGTGATCCTTTAAGGGAGATTGAGAGCACTGTACATCACAACAGCCCTTAACCATGAGATCAACATCCACCATTGCCCGACTGTTATTTTAAACATTACAATTGAGATCCATGTTGACTTATGTAAAAGTGAACAAGATTTTTAGAATTATCAATTGAGCTAATACAAAACTTGCTGAAAACCTATAGAAAAACAGTGTTCCCTGTATCGAGCAAATAGAATTTATTGCTCTGTATTATAAAGTAGCAGAATTCAGTTCATTTGCTGTTAAAACTAATTTTTCTACATCTTGCCTGAAATGTTTACTTTTATTCTATTGTTTGATTGTTGTTCAATTTTAGCTTATTAACCACATTGCACTAATAGGGTGGTACATCAATCAATCAATCTACATTGAATAAAATGTGCTAGCAGGCTGTTACAATTTAATTCAATGGGTATGGTTTTTTACGTGTATGGCCTAAGACAAAGGGTATGGTTCATTTTATCCCAAACTAGTAAGACTATAAAAATTCCGTAAAGGTTTAAAATGTATTATGAAAATAGTCCAGAATGTGCTTTTACTAACAAAGTGAAATGAGACTTTTCGCTTCATCAAACCAGTGAATATTTGTGCATTTTTATGCATAACAAGGTAACTTCATTGAATGTTGAATTAGATGAAGTTTAATACAGCAAAATGCTCAGTCTCCTGCATTCATCATGGAAATGATAAGAAAAAAGTAAATAGTTTTATTCTGGATGGGGTAAAAATTCTAACCTTGCTTGCATCATGAAGCCCTGGTTCAGAGAAGAAAGGGCATTTTTTTCTTATCTAGCTCTGTCTGCTAGGTTCATTCTTGGCAGAGTAGACTAGTGTTAGGTGATAGAGACAGTAGTCTATAGAAATTCTGTTTCACTAGCTTGATGCTCCATTCAGCACTCTGACAAATTTTAGTGCATTGTGATTGGGTGGCAGGGACAGTCTGAAGAATCTGTTTCTGTGTGGTCCACCTCACTGCCTAACAGTCTCCCTTCATAAGCTAGCTCGGGCAGCCTTGCAGTTGATGTTGGACTGATCCAGGTAGATTTCTTCTGGTAGATTTTGGCATGCTGAGCTCACTCAGTTGTGAGTGACTCAGGATTTCAGATTTCCCATGGCAACTGTGGACATCTCCCAAAGGGTGCCACAAATGTAACAAGCACATTTTGATAATCTGTTTTGTTGGAGTTGTTTCTTTGAAGGTGGTACATGTGATCTGATTGTTATGGTTAGATAATTTTTTGTTTACTTTCGGGAAGTAAACCCCATAGAGATGATCTGGATAAAGGGGTCAATACCAGGGTCCTGCTATCGCCTGTTGGCTTCCTGGATGCATTTTCAGAATTTCCTGCCTTGTCTGCTGGTGATATTGTTGTATCCCTGATGGTTCTGTGTAGTACAAAATGGACTGAGTTCATGAAGATTGTCATCCAGAATCACTGTTTCCCATGACCTACATTAGGGACTGAAATGCAGCCCTATTAGTTGTCTTGAAACTATTGGAGGCTTTCATTACCATTAACCATAAGATTCTTCTGGATGCAAGTTGATCAATATAGGGGACTCTGTATCATTGTTCTGTAGAAAGCCTGATTCAGAAACTGGAATTCAACATGCGCTGGAAGGAGTAAGGCTCTCCTTGGGAATGTTCCTTGATTCTGTGCTGCCGCTGAAGATGACAGTGGTAACAAGGGGCATAACTACATGACAGTGGCTATTGCCCACTGTAGGTCAGTGTCATCTGGTAACACTTAGGCATGCTTTGATTATGATGCATTTTGAATATTTCAGTTTGCCATCTGCCTGGAACTGTCCTTGATGTGTAGCTGCAAGCTTCAGTTGGCACGAAATTTGGTTTGTGACATTCAACAGCTGGTTGAATGGTATCAGGGTAGCATTGCAATATAAAAGATCTGATTTGATTGTCAGGTGTCTTGGAGCTTGTTAGGGGCTTGTTTTTAGCCTGTAGAGCTCTATGCGGCTGTTGGGAGAGATGAGTTGACTTGGTATGAACTTGTCAGGTTATTAAGATTAGCAAGAGTCCATTTAAAAGATTTCTTCACCCCTAGAGGAGTTACAGGGACGTGGTGGCGCTGCGGGCTAAACCGCAGAAGCCTGTGCTGCAGGGTCAGAAGACCAAGCAGTCGTAAGATCAAATCCACGTGACGGAGTGAGCGCCCGTCGCTTGTCCCAGCTCCCGCCAACCAAGCAGTTCGAAAGCATGCAAATGCGAGTAGATAAATAGGGACCACCTCGGTGGGAAGGTAACAGCGTTCCATGTCTAAGTCGCACTGGCCATGTGACCACGGAAGATTGTCTTCCGACAAACACTGGCTCTATGGCTTGGAAACGGGGATGAGCACCGCCCCCTAGAGTCGAACATGACTGGACAAAAAAATTGTCAAAGGGAACCTTTACCTTTAGAGGAGTTACATTTCAGACACATGGGAAATGGCTTTTTCCTGTATTTCTTATTTTTATTTTTTGAAAATTCTGGAGTGTTTCTTATGGGCTTTATTTATCCAAAATGCTCTGTAAACTTTGCAGATGTGTGAATTTTCACAGTCTGGTGATTTCTTCTCTCAAGAGTTCTCATGAGAGTGTGGAAAAGCTACTATTGTTCCTAGTCAGGACTGTTTTAGTGCTGGTAAGAAAAACAAACCAGCTGTAATGGAGCACTGTTCCTAGAATTCTGATAAAATGAGGAAATGGAACAAGTCACCGCTTGTAACCCTGTGAAGAAGAAGGTTCAAGGTTTCAGATAAAGCAGCAGATAAAAAGAGATATTGGAAATAGCATGTGTGATCAAGTGTACATCTTGCAGGTGGAAGGTTCTGAGTTTAAACCCCAGCATCTCTATCTAAGGCTGGGAAGACCTATATCTTGAAACTTTTGAAAATCAGCAACTGCAGTACTTAGCAAGATGTGTCATGGGTCTAACTCAGTATAAACTAGTATCCTCTGATACTAGAATGATATTTTATTTATTAGCCCCCAAAAAGGACTGTTTCTGAAACTAGAGATACTTTCCAAAATGCACATACTGCTTCTCAGGTCACAGGAAGTCAGAGGAACACTGCTTTATAAATGTGTGACATTTTCCTTGAGATGAGACTGCCAGGAATAGAAACTGGGACCTCTGCAAGCAAAGCATGTACATTACCACTAAACTCTGGTCTCATGTGCACATGAAGAAGGGAGCCTGTGTAAATACTATTGTACCCGGTAGCATGTATTGAGAACCTATCAAGTTATGTGGGGTTTAAACATACAGTACAGTATGTAAGTTCTGACCTTAACAGGGGAGCTTAGTTGGCAGCACAAGAAAAAGATGTGTTGTTTTTTTTTAAAAAAAGGGGGAAAATATTCCTAGTTGGAGTTACGTGCTGAGCAATGCATTCAGAGGGTTTATCTTGTTTTGATACTATTTCACTTGATGCTCTCCTTAGAAACTAAAAGAGCACTTCCTCTCCGGCCCAGCAAAGTTGTTCTTAAACAATGCTAATCAACAAGTAGCAGGGTTTTCCTCATAAACACATTTTCTAGGACTCAGGAGGTAAATTCAGGGCATTGAGACTGCTGCACAAATTTCAGGCCTAAAATCAAAAATTATTATGCCCAGTTGCTCGTGTCTTATACTTTACTGTTTTCTTTTTAGTGTGTATTAACATTTTACATGTTAGGTTTATATAGGTTCAGGTGCACAGTTTAGAATGTTTGCCACACTCACATTTAACATTTTAAATGTTTAAAATGTGAAGTCTAAATGTGGCAAATGTGCTCGCCATTTAATTGCAGTCCTTAGGAAGCCAGAATAAGATGTGTCATTAAGTCAGAATTAGCTGTGTCTCCCTAATTTACTGGTCATGAAAAATCCATACTTTGATAGCTGCTGCTACTGGAAAATGAGGGTAGGGATCACTGTAATACAAGCAAGCAAGCAACACTTGACATCTACTGTTTTCCTTTCAAGACTCTGGGCATAGATTTTTGTTTTTGTTTTTTTTTTTTGGCAAAAGTCTCCAAAGAGTGGATGGTCCCTAGTGCGTAAGCTGTACTAGGCCATTAGGATGGTTAGGAAAGCCTTTTTTGCATTTTCCACATGGCTGCAGTGACCCTAGCAGATATGTTGCCCGATGTACAGTGTCTGCTGAGAACAAGAAAACAAGCACACATAATAAATGATGTAACAAATGCCAGTCTAGCTATGGAGCTGTTAAGTGAATTATTCCATTACAGGATCCCCAGGCTGCTGTTAATGCCTCTAATGCTCCTATCCATGAAAATAGCCCTTATCTTAGGTCACAATCTTTGGCTGTAGCAGCAGCTGTTGTCAATCCTAATTGAAGTTGCTGGTGAAGCAGAAGCAATGAAGTGTTGAATAGTTACAGTGCCTGGAGCCATGATTTAAATACACACCCTCCCTTTCTAGTGGGTGTGGAAACAAACAAAAAAACTGCACAAGCTTTACCCTTTAATTGCTTCTTAGGACATAACATCTGACACGAGAGAACTAATTCTCGTTTACTAGATAAAGTATTTCTGAACATGTACCCATTGTTACACACCAATGTGCTGAATACAGTGCACAGAATTCTGCTTACTGCACACCAGCCCAGAGAACTACACAATTCACTTTGAATTCAAAGTAGAGTTTGTTTGGGGTTTTAAAGAAAACTGTTTTAATTAGGAATTTCCATGGTCTGCTACTATTTGAATTTCAGAAAAGGTGGAAAACAAAGAAGTTTATGCATAGAACTGTGGAACCATAGGTTAGGAGTTTGATTCCCCACTGTGCCTTCTTTACAGGGATTCGATGATCCATAGGATTCCTTGCAGCATTTTTCTTGTTGTGTTGACAGATGAAAAGGAGGACAAGAGGACGTTTCATCAGGTGAAGCTTTTAATACAAGCTACATCTGCTGAAATTTCTTGCTCCACACACGTATTAGAATCACTGGAGATATGTCTCCCATTTCTTCTACCCTTCTTACTTCTGCAATCTGTGTTTTGGGGTTTGGTTGCCTAATTATATATATTTCACTATAAATAGTTACTGCCGATAGTAAGATAGGGAAACAGACTTTATGTATATTTCAGGTTTCAGTTATTTTGAGATTTGCTGTAGAGCAGACAAATTGAATAATCCAACATTTCCCCCCTTCTTCCATGACTATTTAGTGCCAAGAAAGTGAGCTCCAGAATTTTGGCTCAATATAGAAGCTCCCGTAACACTATCCAGGGCGCATGGTAGCACAAGCTGGTACTTAATCATTCATTCATTAGGGCTGACTTCTTTGTGCTTGAAAGACAGATAGAGGGTAAGAAATTGTGTCAGTCTGTCTCAGAGGAGTGTGCTGAAGATGAATTGGGCAAGGTCTATGTCATTGTCTTGCATTTGTCATGTGCTGTCTTGCATTTCCTTGGAGTTGGAACACAGTTATTGCTCCTCCTGAGAGGAAGCCATAGCATTTCGGCTACCTTTCTGAAGTCACTCTGTTTTCTGATATTTGGAGCGACAAATGTTATCTTTTAAGAACTGCAGATTGGGAAACCAGTAAATGCAAATGAATTTAAGTCCATCTCAGCTAGCCCAGTACTTTTCTATGCTCTTTTTATAATTACAGTACTGCATTTTAGGAATGTGTCATGCAGGATTTTTGCTCTGTGAACACAATACATAATTCTCCATTCTGGCAGTTTCACTTGAGAGACATTTACATGTAGCTCACCCAGGAGAAAGCCTAAGCTTGAAGGCTTTGTGGCTTAACTATCTGCAAGCTTCCTTTTGGAGTGGAAAACTTGAATGGATGTAGTGCTAGGTGTCTGTCTCTCAAATGAAACTCTCAGAATGGGAGAATTATGGGATTTGTAATACAAAAATCTGAACAGCACATAGTAAATTGTATTTAGTATTATGTAGTGGCTGGAACATTTAAGAGCAGTCAGCTATGAGTATGTTAGGATTTTTGCCTTTTGTCTTCTGGCTTGCTAGTGGATTGTTTAAACATTGCTGAAAACTTTTTATTTTATAATTCTGCCTCTCTGTCTTTAATGCATCCTGATTAGAACCGTTTCTGCTAGCAAATATTACACTTGAATATATATCCCAGTTGAGTGTGAATTTACTGGATTTCGTGAGTTTTAACAGGATCAAGATGGGAGACCTCCCAGGGAAAACTGTGAGATGTCAGAAAAGATGTCAGTGATTTAGAATTCAGTTACTGTACTCCATGTTCTTTTTGAAAATTCCTGGCAGAGTTGTTGGTCTAAGCCATGCTTTGTGTGCGTGCATGTGTGTGCACATGCACAGGCCAAATTAGCTTGATAAAACATGATTAAGAATGTGGTGACATATGATTAAGAATATTTCTATATGCCTAGTGTGTAGAATAATCCACATCCAATTATGTTTGAATGATATATACAATTTGCTGGGGGGGGGACTATTAACTTATAAACCCTTTGTAGTTTTCCATTGACAAAAGTCCCACTGACTTTTTAAAATTCATAAGCCAAACAGTTCACCCATAGCAGTTTCATTCACCTTCAGTCCAACTGTGAGGACAGTAGCCAATGGCTGTTTGCCAGACTACAGATCCGGTCACATTTTGCTACAATTACTATCACACAGCCTGACCCCTGATAGGAGACTGTATAACAGCATGGTCTGTGAGGTGAGTGAGTGAGATGGGGCTTTACTTAAGAGATCCACCTAGGGCAGTGATGGCAGACCTTTTTGAGCATGAGTGCCCAAACTGCAACACAAAACCAATTTATTTACTTTAAAGTGTCAACACTGCAATTAAACCTGAATACTGAGGTTTTAGCTTAGAAAAAACAACTGCCCCTGCACTGCAAGGATTAAATGTTCCCCCCGGGGCAGAGAAATACTTACCGGTCCTCCAATCCCCCATTGGGCTAGACCAGTAATGGCCGCCATTGCATCCCTCCGCTGGACCACTGCACCAGCAGAGGGGAGTGCTGAAATCTGGGATTGGAGGACAGACAAGTATTTCTTGATGGCGACTCTTAGTTCGCGTGCCCACAGAGAGGGCTCTGTGTGCCAGCTGTGGCACACATGCTATAGGTTCGCCATCCCTGACCTAGGGCATTTACTTATGCAGTGAATTACCTGTGGAAACAACTTGCTAATTTCTTGGTTAGCAACTAGGTTTATTTCCTCACTTTGAAACTGGTGGTGAAATTGGAGAGCCAATCTGGCTGTCTTCCTCTCAACATTATCCTCCTGCCAGCCACACTGTGAGGAAGCAAGGATGGAGAAGTGATGACATAAAAAGTTAAATGGCTCTGTTGGGACTTGGATCTGTACCTCCACGTCCCAGTTTTATACTCTACTACTACACCAAATCATCTTTCTCCAGTTACAATTGAAAGATCTACTATTCAGTATTGAATATTTCTTGAGAGATAGTCTAGTTTTGCTTCAGTTGTCAGGGAGGATCTCCAAGTTTTCATGAGTGTAGTGTCTTTTCCCAGAACCTTTTGTAATGAGGAGAGGGTTGTTTTATATATAATGAATGAATATATAACATTATATATATGAAATGAATGTTTGCCAGGAGCTCCAAAACCAAATGCTGCCCTTTCTTGGGTAACATATTTTCCTTTTTTTTGTTCTTCTCCAAATGTAACAGAAAAAAATTGAGCTTCGTTGTATATGATCATTTTGACTTCTATCTGAGAAAACTCAAGTGTTCCCCTCTGCTTCACTCATAGTGCCATGGTTGGGATATAACTAAACTTGTGGTTTAGCACCAACAAGTTAAGCTACAGAAAGCCTTGGACTTTAACACACCACATAACACACATGAGGGCAGAGGGTGATGGATGTTGTACTCCCAAAACATGTGGAGGGTGCCAGGTACTGAGACTAGGAATCGCAACATGACTTGCTAGAAATTTTTCAAAATGGCTCTTATATTGCTCTTAATTATGTGCAGAGGGGTAAATTTTGAGTTCTTGTACTCTCTATCTCCCTCTCTCTCATAATACTATGCAGAAACACTCTCCCTCCTCTCTACTGGTGGTACAGAAGAAACTTTGTTCTTTCATTTAATGAGAAACATAACTTGTTGCTCACTGTGGTCTCATGTAGTTCAGTTGTTAAGTAGTAACTTACCAAATCCTGCTCTCTTTCTCGGCAAGCAAGAAGAAAGAAAATAACTCATTCTTTCTGGGTGGCAGCCGATGAAAGCAACACAGTCCCCACTTTCTACCCCTTCAGAGGGAGATTCTGTTTAGAAGACTACTGTATTTATATAGCCACATCATATGAGTTTTCTGGGCAGCTTACAAACCCACTACCACACTGTTTATTAGAGAACCTTAGCGGTGGCAGAAACTGTAAAAAGCTACAGAGAAAAGGCTCCACAGTGGTATAAAGTTTGTGTAGAGTTATCCGAGTGATGTTTAATGAATTGCTAGGTACTTTACTAAAATATAATTTATAGTCATTATTTTGAGCAGGGTGGCTTTCCATGTTAATTTGCTGCAAGAAAAACCACTGGGACTTGAGACATCTTAAAGGTTAATAAGTTCTATTTGCACAAGTTTGTGTTAATAAGCCCAGTTCATTAGATGCAGCATTCATTCATGGGGCTTTAAGTAATATGTGTGGTGGAAATCATGGGCAATTTAGAAACGTTCTCTTCTAGGATTGTCAGTTTTCAAGAAGAGGGGAAGGCACCAGATAGAAGCTGGATTAATATCTCAGTAAGCAAATGAAGTGGCTAAATTTTAGCATAACTAAGTTTAAGTGTGAAACCAACTCACATAGTGCCTTCTTCTGAAATATTTGGTCAGAAATAATGTTAGTGTTTAAAAACAACAACAATTGGAGCTAAATGACTTTTGACATGAAATATAAATTACAAAAACATGTATTTGCTTTTTAACATTGGTTGTTTGTTATTCGAGGCAGGAAGTGGAAAGGGAAAGGCTCTGCCTTAGTGAAATATCCAGTTGTTGATAAAGTCTTGTTCTTTATGACTTCATACATTCTTCAGAGAAATGCAGTTGAAAGTACTACCCCTTGTACACAGCTGTTATGAAGAGTGTTTGGCAAATTGCTCTTTCCCGTCTCCTTCCCCCTCCCCTTTAACTGGATGGAAAAATCATATGCCTCAATAGTTTTCAATTAGTGGTTGTAGAAATTTACTTTTTATGCATGAAGTCCATTCTTATTTAATTTTGCTTGATCTCTTTCTGTTGCATATTTATTTATTATTCATTCATTCATTCATTCATTCATTCATTCATTCTCTTTTTTTCCTGCCTGAACCTTTTTGAAAGACAGGGTATACAGTAAATAATTTCAATAATAATGTCCCCCCAATGATTTGTTCATAAGGAAGCTATTGACATTATAGATACCTGTATAAAAGTGATGATATGAAAAGTGAAATAAAGATGAATTAGGCTTATTAATGAGTGGATCCTGTTGCATGGGTAATTTAAGGATTCTTTTATAAAAGCACCTGTATGAATATGCTAGGGCACACTGGATACTACCTGTGTGCTAGTACTTGTTAGAATTCAGCTTTTCCTCCCTGCACATCAAATAACAGTGTGGGAGCATTATAGATCATGCTTCTTAATAGCTTGTTGGCTTAGCCATAAAGTGTACCATGAATGACCAAGCAAGTTGTGGTCTGTTCCTGATTTCACATCTGTTCCTCTCCTGCCCTTTTTAGCAGTTTATGGCTTCTAAGTAGGCAGATTTGAGGTGGGGTTAGGACATGGCTACAAATGTGGAAGCAATAACAAGCTACATTTTAAACAATAAATCAACGACAAACCATTGTTTCTAATAATGGTCTTTAGTCTGCTAAAGACTAAAGACCATTTGTTTCCAGAGATATAACATAAATAAGCCAGAATTCAAGAAATGACAGCTTTGTTTAATGTGCAAACCTAATCACTGTGTCAGATCAAAGGTAACATAGATTAGTACCTGTTTTTAAGGTATTAGCTGCAAAGTAATGCCACAGTATAGTACTATGTATTTTTAGTAAAACAGACACAAATCTTCCTTCAACAGCCTCGTGGCGCAGTGGTTAAAACGCTGTACTGCAGCTAAAACTGTGCTCATGACCTGGGGTTCAAATCCCAGGTAGCCGGCTCAAGGTTGACTCAGCCTTCCATCCTTCCGAGGTCGGTAAAATGAGTACCCAGCTTGCTGGGGGGGCAATGTGTAGCCTTTATAATTAAAATTGTAAACCGCCCGGAGAGTGCTTGTAGCGCTATGGGGCGGTATATAAGTCCAATAAATAAATAAATAAAATAAATAAATGTGAGCATAGGGGAAGAAATTTGGACTGGGAATGCTTTTTACAGGCCCAGTGTTTTTCATGGATAAAATATTCGGCTTGTAAAAACTGGCTTACTCTGAGGCTTCCTAACAGCTGTTTCTGCATACCTAAACTGCTTGGGTTGTGGGAATAAAATTCAAGACTTGTAAACTCTCTCACTGTAAATAAAAAATGCCAGTATTTCCAAGAAGTAACAATGAATAAATTCATATATTATGAGTCTGATTTTCAACCTCTGTTTACATTAGCATATTTATACAAAATTAACTGGGTTAATCAATAAAGTATGAAAGAAATGTTTTGTTGGCCATTTTCAAATTATCATCGTCATCATGTGCAGAGTAAGAATACTCTTGTATTTTCCCAGAACTGCTAACATGCCAGTTGTTTTGTATGAAAGCAGTGTAGGCAGCTTCCAGGGATTGAGGATTGCACTGACACCTCCCCAACCCTTTGGGGAAAATCACTGCCCACTGAAAGACAGCAGTCTTGTTTTGAGCTACAATATTTGATTGATTAAAAGAAGATTAAAAGCATCTGGGAAACTGTGTAGTCCAGAAACACAAGACCTTAAACATCACATGGGCCTTGGTTTTGCTGATACTCCAATATTATAACTTTAACACAGTTAATTTTGCTCATCAGGTCATGGGATCTCCCATCAATAAATCCATTGGCTCTGAGTTGCTCCTTGGGATACTTTTTATTCGGTCCTTGCAACAGCAGCTCCTTGTCCCTGCCGTCGCACACCCTAGGGGGCTGAGTTTCGCTAGTCCCCTGGAAACAGTCAGTTCAATACTGGCCTCAGTTCCTATCACTGAGGCTGGTGAAATCCCAGTGATAACAAGTTCAATCCAGAAACTGGGCTTGGAGCCTTTTAACGAGGGTTAGTAGAGGTGGCTGGTGGCAGTTATCGGCTGCTCCCTTGCTTCTGAAGGAGCCTCCTCTTCTTCCAGCACTGGCATTAGCTGAGTGGGGGTGGGCATCTCAGGACCTGTTGGGCATCTCAGACGCTACAGAGCTGGTGAGGCAGGGGCCTTCTCTAGCACGGGAGTGGCACCAGTTCCTCTTCCTCAGTCACAGCTCCTTAGCCACCAGGGAGGCTGCTTGGGGATTCTTGCCAGGGGTCATCCTCTCACTTCCGGACCAGCTGAGCAGATGATGGTCTCCAGCTCCTCCGATGCTGAGCCCCCAGGTCTCCTCTTCCAGCATGGCCCCTTTGCCAAGTGTGCCAGGACCAGAAGAACATCCAAAACCTTCCTCTCCATTGTCCTTTAAACCTGGAAACATGCCTTCATCCTACTCTGCCAGGTGCTCCTGATCACCTGTTCCCTAGATACACCTGCACTTGCCTCATGGGCGTGTGGGACAAGGGCAGGCTGCTCTCCTAGGGCACTGGCAATGACCCTCTCCCAGCACTATTATTTGTTTATCACATTTGTATGTTCCTCCCCCAATTTTCACTAAAGGTAGGTGGCTTACAAGCTCCTTAAAAATTTAAAACATGTGAAAAACACGAAATGTGTGTGACTGTTCATTACTTTACATAATCCAAATAGTTAAAATTGATCAAAAGTATAAAAAAAGAGCAACTAATGCAGACAGTATTGCCATTGAGAAGCATTGATTTTTATGGTGAATAGAACATCAGGGTAATGATTTCAGCACCTCAAGTGAATTGTGAATTGCCAAACATTTCCAAAGTCACAACAGAGCACAAAGTAGAAGATTTAAATGTGTTTAAACATGGCTCCTAAGCAGTCTTAGAAGTGTTGGTCTGAATAAATGGCCACATTTTGTTTCTGTATCATTTAGAATAGAGAAGCAGATGTGGTGAACAAATGAAGAATGCTAGTATTGATATTCCCTTTTGAAGTACCATTTGCCAGTAGGCATATCATGTGACACAGCCGTAATGGTCTAAAGCTGCAGAACCACAAGCTGTCCTTGTGCTTCTTATGTATGCGAGCTAAATGCAGCATCAAATATTGAAGACAGTGAATCTCAATTATCCAAATAGAGCTTTTTTGGAAACCTTTTTGCTCTAGCCCTTGATCAGTTTGTTTGTTTTTCCAAACTGAAAGCTGTGGTCTGGATAATCATTCTGTCTTGTCAATGAATTTTGCTGAGAGAAAGAAAGAAAAAGAGTACGCTTTCAGACTTAGCAGGTATTCATTGTCCTGCTTTATAGGTTTCAGTGCATCATCATCAAATGAGATGGGAATCAACGGCTTGGCAATTGACAAGGGCTGTGCTTGCACATAAAGATCAGTTACATTGCCTGACCTATTGTGCATGAATCGAGTGCTGACACCTACAGCTTGTTCACTTCTCCCTTTGAATGGTAAAAAAAAGCAGCAGCACTGTGTTAGCTTAGGCAGACTTTTGTTAATTGGTTAGCTCCTGCCTTGTCTGGGAGCAGGAAACTAGAAGGCTGACTTTGGACAGCCCATGAAGCTAGTGGGCCAATGCCAATTTAATTTGCTTGCGCACAGTTAAAAATAAAGCAGAAGCAAATGGGTGTGTCACTCATTTGCACTAAATCAGATCTCACTTGACTGTGGGTTTGTATGAATGTTATTTACCTATTGCAATGGTGTAGATGTTATGAACTATTGTTTATTGGAACAAGTCAAGATCAAAAACCATAGTTTATTCTTCATTTGTTTTTTTAGAAAATGATTACCTTCAGACCACAATATATCAATCTGGGCAAGATAAGATTGCTTAAAACAAAAGTGTTTGCTTGCAGTTTTGTTCTCTTATCTATTTTAAATTGTTTAAAATGCCCACTTATGTGCTCAATTTTGCCGTGTTTTGACGGCCTCTAGAGCTCACCATTCCCTTCAGTTTTTTTTAATTTTAAATTTATATTTTTGGCCACTAGGGGGCAAGAGGGAACTTAACTTACAAAGTTCATTTTTTAGTTGAACCTATTTATCAAAGGTGTATTGTAGCAACCTTTGCAATGTGTAACCACTGCATTATGGAATTGAATTAATATATATTTTAGGCTCTTCAGCCATCTCTTGCCCCTTTTTGAGTACAGCCCTCAGGCTCTGAGCAAATCTTTAAAAATGACCCTTGGCTCCACTGAGTTCTCTCCCCTCTGCTTTATTGATTGGTGTGTCCCATCAACCTTCCTTCTTCCTCACATGTGAAACTATAATCCCTGCACTAGGTAAAGGTAAAGGTTCCCCTTGACAATTTTTTTTGTCCAGTCGTGTTCGACTCTAGGAGGCGGTGCTCATCCCCGTTTCCAAGCCATAGAGCCAGCGTTTTGTCCGAAGACAATCTTCCGTGGTCACATGGCCAGTGCGACTTAAGACACGGAACGCTGTTACCTTCCTACCGAAGTGGTTCCTATTGATCTACTCGCATTTACATGCTTTCGAACTGCTAGGTTGGCGGGAGATAATCCCTGCACTATTCAATGTTAATTACAGTTTGTGATGGCGTCTTTGAATAATCTTACCTCAGGTAAAAAGCCAAAATAGGGACATGTTTCATGCACTAGTTCACTTATCCTTTTGTGCCAGCCAAGAAAAGGAGCCAGAAAACAGCATCAGTGACTAATGGTTTGCAAATAAGCCAATATATTCTGGCATGTTTAGAAGCTATTAACCATAGTTCCCCAGTTTCCTGTAATGGGAAGTTTATTTATTTATTTATTTATTTATTTATTTATTTATTTATTTATTTATTTATTTATTTATTGGACTTATATACCGCCCCATAGCGCTACAAGCACTCTCCGGGCGGTTTACAATTTTTAATTATACAGGCTACACATTGCCCCCCCCCCCCAGCAAGCTGGGTACTCATTTTACCGACCTCGGAAGGATGGAAGGCTGAGTCAACCTTGAGCCGGCTACCTGGGATTTGAACCCCAGGTCGTGAGCACAGTTTTAGCTGCAGTACAGCGTTTTAACCACTGCGCCACGAGGCTCTTAGCCAGTTGTGGCTGGCTATGGCTTTTCACAAAGTGGTTCCATAAAATTGCATGACATTTATTCATATTTTGGCTGATCTGAGTGAGATCTGATTATCTGAAAGGAGCTATTTATATCTGCATCATTATTAATTCCAGTTTTGGTTACCTATAAGATAAAAAGTAACTCTGAGCTAGAAGCTGTTTAATAAACTGGTTAACAGCTTTATTGTCTGTAATAATAACTATGATCTAATTCCAGTATTGTACTGGCACCCAGCTACCCAGTATGATGGGATTTCACCCCTTTCCCTCCATCTCACAGCCCTGTGTGTTGCCTGGAAAACTGTTCCACTCTACCTCTCAGGAGGAGGTTTTGAAGGTGTCTGGCAGGGCGAGTTTAAATCAATTGATCCCAATCATTCCTCAATTTAATCGCAATTTTTTTCACATGGAAAAAGTTGCACTACAACCTTAATATACATTCACGATACATGTTTTTCACCATCATCTTGCCCACCTTATCTCTGCCTCCTTTGTTCATTGACACTTTTCAGAAGCTGGAAGTGTTCTTTACAGAGTGATAGGTAAGTATTTTACTCTGCCTGCACAAAGATGCAGAGGCACAGTGGTTAAGGTTGCCACTTGAAAGAAATAAACATCACTGAAGTCAGATATTGAAAGCAGTCCTAGATATTTTAATACAGCTTCCAAGAATTCCCATCATTGCATCATGCTTTAGGGGAGCATGATACTCATTTTCACTTGGACTTGAACAACAAGGCTCCTTAGCTTTGCTCTTTTGCATCTGCACATGTTCTTAATCTTCAGAGACATAAACCCAGTTTAAGAACTGCAGATTTCTCTGAAGGTATCTACCAAGCTGACAAATGGGGGGGGGGAATGGAGGGACTAAGATAAGTAATCTATACAAAAGCCTGTAGCATCTCATAATATGGAGGCCCCAATTTTAAAAAAGCTGGGTTCTAATTGCAAAACTTGTTAAAGATACTGTAAAGGTAAAGGTTCCCCTTGACAATTTTGTCCAGTTGTGTCCGACTCCAGGTGGTTGTGCTCATCTCCGTTTCCAACCCATAGAGCTAGCGTTTGTCTGCAGACAATCCTCCGTGGTCACGTGGCCAGTGTGACTAGACACGGAATGCCGTTTACCTTCCCAATGAGGTGGTACCTATTTATCTACTCACATTTTTGCATGCTTCTGAACTGCTAGGTTGGCGGGAGCTGGGACAAGCGACGGGGGCTCGATCTTACAACTGCAGGTCTTCTGACCTTGCAGCACAGAGATTATATGAATATACTGTCTTATAATATAGAATTAGAAATGCTTGTCCTCATTCAATAATGAAATATTTGACTTATGACCCATTTTAAATTAATGGATCTTTTTAAACAGAGTGCGCAGTAGCAATAAGATCAAAAAGTCCAGTTTAAATAAAGAAAAACCAACTTTTAATTAAAAAAATTTTATCCCACGTGGTGAAGGGGAGAGGGGTACAGAAAGGAGAAGTCCATAGGTGGAAACAATACTGTCAGCAGAACCAGCCTACTGGATCCTGGCCATTCATTAATATTTGAAAGACTAGAGACTGAAAAATTTAACACAAAAAGTAGAAGAGAAAGTAGCAGCCATCAAAGTATTCCCAGTCTCTTGGCTGTGATTAAAGAGCAGGCAATTTTATTTGAAAAAGCTTGTGGAGATTCATTAAACTGTTTGCCATGATAAAATTTTTAAAAAACCAGGAGTTCTTGAGGAAATTTCCTCATTCAATAAGCAAAGTGCCTCCTTTCTTTGTCTTAATTGTTGTTGAGTTTCTAGTTCAACAGTTGTCTAGCAGACAACTGGAATGGCTTAGCCTATTTCTATTTAGCTTTTTGTTCCTTCCTATTTGCTTTTCTGTGTGGCATGTGTACCCTTTTCCTTAAAAGGATGAGGATGAGTCAAGGGGTCATAACAGCTGCATGATCCCTTGGGTAAAAACAGAGATGGGAATGGCATCAGACTCTTTTTCTCCATTCCATGCATTTCAGATGCTTGACTATCTGCCGATGGGAATGGCCAAGGGACATTTAACAACTTAATTCCCAAAGCTATGGCTGATTTTTTTCCTCCTATAAATCTTTATAAAACACAAATTGATAATTTACAGGGTGTGTGTGTGTGTCTTTCGGGAAAGCCACTGTAAGCCAAATGCTCTGTTATTTTTGTGATGAACATGTTTTTGCCATTAAGGATTCATTGCCTATTAGTTCCTTTGGATTGAAATTGGAGCAACTTAGGTTTAGGAAACATGTGCCTTAAAAGACTATGACTGAGCGTATTTTTGTTTATGAATATTTATTAGCATGTTTTGGCATATTTTGTAAAGATCTCTTTTCTGCTGAAATCTGTCAGGGCTAGAATCCTATTTCAATTTTACATCTGAGTAAGGATGTGAGTATATGGATAAATAATGCAGGAAATGCTCTTGGATTCGGGCAGTCTGATTTCCATTATTTTCTGTTGTCTACATGTGACATACAAGTAGACATGGGAGCTTCGTATTCATATTGAAGGGAATACAAATACAAAGCTTGGGACAAAAGTAACAACTAAGGCCATGCTGGCCCACCTTGATCTTCAGAGATACCAAATGTTGTTCAATTGTTACAGAAAACTTTCTGTTTTAGCTTTCAAATGCATGTGTTGCCTCAAGCAGTTATGCTAGATTGGAGTACTTACTACAGAGCTATTTTTAAGAAAGGGAAAGAGAAAAGAGACTATCATCCCTAAAAAAAAAATCCAAATGTATTTTGTTGTTATTTCAGCTGAGTATAGAGAGGTCAAAATGAGTGGGCAGAGCAGGGAAGGGGAAGAAACCAAGCACCGCATGAACATGACCTGTACAGCAATGTGTAAGGAAGGCTAAATTGGAGTTTGTATTATGAATTGAAAACTTATGCTCATTTTGTCTGTGGCATTTCTGCTTTCAGGCACAGAAAGACTGGTCAGAAAGTCATTATTATATCATAATTTATTATGTTTTTATAGTTTACCAGCCACATTTTATACACTTAGCAGCATAGGACAGATAGATAATAAACTGTCCTTGCAACAAAATTGAGTAATTAAGCAAATCTTTAAACAGTTGGCATAGCTGGCAGTAGACCTTTAAACATTTTCTGAAGTGTCTGGCTGAATCTCAAACTGAATTGTGCTTCTGATTGCTAGAGTACCCCCATTTTATATCAATGCTGCATGCCATAAGTTGTAATGAATGGTTGAAAAATTAATGTACTTTTGCCAGATGTTTACACAATGGCTAAAATCTTATTGCTTCCATTTATGTACCAGTGTAAATGTAGCAGTGTAAATCTGTGGTTCTTAACCTTTGTTACTCGGATGTTTTTGAACTGCAACTCCCAGAAACCCCAGCCAGCACAGTTGGTGGTGAAGGCTTCTGGGAGTTGCAGTCCAAAACTCCTGAGTAACCCAAGGTTAAGAACCAGTGGTGTAAATCACAGCAGCGAACTGCTGTTAGTTAAGAGTCTCCACTTGTACTCCTTGTCAACCACGAATCGCACAACTAGCATGTGTTGAGGACACAACAGGTGACTCCTTTAACATGCAGTGATTCACTGCTGTGATTTACACCATTGCACCTGCCCCAGCATATGTAAGAAGCAGGATTTTTGTTAAGAGCTCTTGCGAAGCTTGCAAAGAAACAGAACAACAGTTGGTGGTGGTTCCAAGGCATTTCATAGTTCAAGGAGGGAGCAACAATCTCTTCCCTATTTATATTACAAAGCAACAAATTCCAGTTGAATGTGTATGCTCCTGTCTCTGTAAACAAAGCTGTGTCTTGAAATAGGTACTGAAGAGAAAGGAGTGATACTTGCTGCAAGAGATAAAGGAAGCAAATAGATATTGGGTTTGAGGGTTTGTAAGGGCAAAGAGACAATTCCACTCTTTGGTATCTGAAATTTTGGCAGATGTGTTACGTGCTATCAAGTCACTTCGTATTTATAACAACTCTATGAAATAATAACATCTAAAAAATCCCATCATTGACAATCTTGCTGCTCAGTCTGCAGACTAAGGGCTTTGGCTTCCTTTACAATCCATCTCATGTTAAGCCTTCCTATTTTCCAACTTCTCTAACCTTTCCTAACCTTACCTCTATTCCACTGAATCTTGCCTTCTCATAACATGTTCAAAGTACGGTATCCTCAATTTAGTCATTTTAGTGACTAATACCATGTGACACATACCATACAATTCAAAGTGTTTTTTTTAGATTAACCATGAGTAGGATTATAGTATTGCCAGTATTAGACACAAAATTAAGTAACATGGTGTTCCATGAGCAAAGTATTAAAATCTGTTGTCATGTGAAACATTTCTAGGATCAATTAGTTGCACTCAAAATTCTGAGCCAGCTTTTGGAATCTTTAGATATCCCTATCATCTCTTTTGGAATGTCAGAAATAGAGATGGCCACGAACCGCCAAAATGGGTGATTAATGCCAGTTTGTTTTTCAACCAAAGAGGTGTTCAGCACTTCCCAGCCTGGTCTTCTCTGGAAGGCACCCACTTAGAGGCAGTGCCTGGAGGAGGAACCTGGGGCACTGCAAAGCAGAAAGCAAAAGCAAAGTGTGCTGCTTATTTACCGCTCCATAGTGCTTCAAGCACTCTCTGGGCGATTTACAAGTTAATTATGCAGGCTGCCCCCCCCCCCCCCCCCGTGAGCTGGGTACTCAGAAGGATAGAAGGCTGAATCAACCTTGAGCCGGCTACCTGGGATTGAACCCCAGGTCGTGAGCACAGTTTTGGCTGCAGTACTGCCTATGGGGGGGGGTGCCTACCAGAGGAGGAGGGGCTGGAACTGGCACAAACCACTAGTCAAAAACCTTTTTAAGTCAAGATGACATAATTTAATTGCTTAGTTTTCAAAGAAAACATAATGGTAGCATATCAGGCAGAATAAAAATAAAGAAGACAAAAATGTTATGGCATCTTAAAGACTAACTGCTGTGTTTTGATGTGAGCTTTCATAGACGAGTCTGAGGAAGTGGACTTGTCCATGAACGCTCACAGTAAAATACAGCAGTTAGTCTTTAAGATGCCATAACATTTTTGTCTTTATTTTTATTTTTGTTTTGTTTTCCCCTGATGCACATGTATATATAGCAGATGTAGCAGAGACCTGATGCAGTGGAATGAAGTAGTTAAGAGAGTTAAACAAGCATGTGAAGAAGGACAACAGAGGTATCGAAATGTGACATTTAAAAGGCTTTTGACGAAGTCCCTCCACCAAAATCCTCTAAACAAATTTAGCACTCATTAAGTCTTCCTAAAGATAAGTTATAAACTAGTAATTGGTTGAAGAACAAGAAGTAGAGGACATAATTCTTTAAGCAGTTCTTTAAGCAGTGGGATTTAAGCAGCATAAGTTCCCCAAGGATCTTTGTCTGGATAGGTGCTCTTTAACTTTCCAAGCTGGATACTCAGTTTGTCAACCTTGGAAGGATGGAAGGTTGAGTCAGCCATGAGCCAGCTACTTGGACCCAGGCTCGATCTCAGGTCACAAGCAGAGTCTTCTCTGCAGTACTGCAGTTTAACCACTAAGCTCCTCTAGAACTGGTGGATAGCTCAGTGGCATAAGTACTGTATCTGGCTGCAGAACCAGAGGTTGGGAATTTGATTCCCAAGCATGCCTTCTTGGCACAGGCTTGATCCATAGGGTCCCTTCTGCAGTTCTAAGATGATGATGATGATTAAAGTAGTGATTAACGTTTCACACCTGTGAGATCACTTATGTTGTGCAGGCAGAACTATGCAAAAGGGTATTGGCCTTCGTTTTTAAAGCAGATTTGCTTATTAAAATTAAGGCACTGAGCGCTGTAGAGCTAGTTCAGATGTCGTTATGACTCTCCACCTCTTTCTGGCCCCAATAAGATGTTTTCAAATCTTTTTTTTAACTTAAGCACAGTTTAGCATTACTTCCATTAAATCCTAAATTGTGGTTTGTCTTAACTGTGGTTTGTTGGAACTAACCAGTTTTCATAATACGTGGTTAAAATTTGTTTGTTTTAAAGAAACCATAGTAAAGAGTAGGTACATTTCTTGAAGTCAAACCATCAAGCTGTGCTTAATCAAAAAAGGAGATGAAAACTTTTAGTTTCCTTGTGATCATGAGGAAGAGAATATATGAGTCTAAGAAAGGCTTTGGGTAATTCCTGTGGTTTACTGTGCCATCTAAACTGGCCCAAGCCTTCCATTGTCAAAACTAAGCTTAGAGAACTGGGACCTTCAGAGGCTATCATCCTATTTTTTGCTAATTGAGTTTGAGCTAAGCTCTTCCCAGGGAAGAAAGCCTCTTAGTGAATTACTTATTCTGTTCCCCTGGGTGCAAATGGGATGGTTGTTTCTGCAGCTTGTAATTCAAGCACAAAAGAGAGACCCTTGAGGAATAGAAATTTTAAAAATTCATTCATATTATGTATTCCCAATGAAAACTAATACAGGAAGCTGAGAGATTCTGTGTGCCTTTTGCCACTTGTTGTTCTTGGTGACACTGCCAAAGATGTTTAGATACACAGCACCGTGGCAGGTGCTCTGCCTGTCAATGGAACAAGAATTAAGGGTAAGAGAATGATTTTATATTGTATTGTCTGAACTGCATTTCTCCCCTCAGAGGTTGAATGCTCTCTATGTATGTGTTGTAGAGATTATCTGTTGGGTGAAAACAAGGTTTTTTTGTGATTTTAAAGTAAGGGTATATCCATATTTGTAAGTCTGAAGTCTATATTATCCAGTTTATTTCAGACAAGAGATGTTTGGAAGAGGTTAAATTTTAAGGGGAAAATGTTTTTATATCTATAGAACTTGTATCAGGAGCTAGTTTCTTTTCTCTTTTAAATTCCTAGGGCAGAATCATGTTTGTACAAACCAGAAATGTTTCCTTCCAAACTTTGTTATTTAATATGTTACTGTCGTTTATTTATTTCACAAGCAAAATGTCTGTCCCAAGAGACAGAAACTGCATCAAGGGCTTGTATAGTGCAGGGACTGGTAGCGAGTGATGGTAATGGAGGGACTGTAGTGCAGGTATAGCTATGTGCAGAAATGCTCCTTTGTATGTTGTGAAGGTGAGCCAAGCCCACCAAATGACTAAGGAGAGAACTCACTTTCCTCTTGACATGTTCGCCTCCCCACGTGATCGTCTTTCCACAGAGGAATGAATGGCATGTTTTCACTGATGTGGGAGAAAGTTACAAGGGTGCACATGGGGACAGAGGGGCTTAGTCCAGCTCTCTGCCCGCTTGTGACATTAGCCATTGGCTTTCGCCCTGTTCAGGTGTTGGAATGTCTGGTTTACTGAGCATCTGAGGAGGAGAGAACCACGTCCCACCCTCTTCTTCTGTCTATCATCACATAATGAGTGATGGTCCCTGCTGTGGGGTGAGAGAGTAGACCCTCCACGTGAGTAAGAACCCTGAAAACTCTGGGATTTGAGTAGAGAAAGAGACAGCGGAAGGGATGCAGTGGCATGTGCACTCTTCCTGAGTTGAGTACACCGGATGTTCTTAATACCTGAACAGGACTAATCAAGTTGGCTCCTCTTTGTATAGCCATACCTTTTCACCAAGACTAATCTAGCCAGCAGACATGGTTGAAGACCAGAACAGGAGGGTGCTGTAACCCCCAAATTTTAATGAAATACATCCTCCCTTCTCTGACTATAGTCTCTCCAACACCAACAGCCACATTTTTATTTTCTTGTCACACTAAGAAGAGAAGTTTTATTTCCCAACAACTTTTATTTATTTTATTTAATTCAATTTAATTTATACCCCTCCCATCTAGACCAAAGTTAAGGACAGTCTCTCAGGCTGTTGGTTCAGGACAGTCTGTCAGGCTACATACAAGTACAGTTATGGGTAGGTCAAAGTGAACTACATACAGGTAAGGCATCTGATAGTGCCGGGAGCAACCCACACCCTTTTGTCATTGTGCAAGGACAACTGGAACCAACTGTGGCATGAAGGATGGTGGAATAGGCAGGTGCTGGCTGAATGCGAGGGGGCCTCAAAAGGCATCTCCTCAAGGTGAATCTAAGTAAACAATGATGGGGAAGTAGCAATAGGATCCAGAAAACTGCAGGTCCTACCAGGAGGTGCTGATTCCAATCCTTCATGAATCGATATAGAAGAGTGATGATTCCTAGTATGGTATAGTGGACAGAGTGACCGACTAGGATACTGGAGAACAGGGTTCGAATCCCCACTTGGCCATGAAAACTCACTGGAGGAGTGGAACTGGAAAAACCACTCCTTAAATATTTCACTTTCCTTGAAGGCTCTATTAGGGTCACTATAAGTCGTTTTGACAGCACAGAACACACGTGGAAGATTAAGAAGTAAAATTGGCAGACATTCTACATCCAAAAGAGCCCTTTTTTGCCCAAACACCCAGTGCTAGTTGGATATCCCTGCATTTGCAGCATGTGATATCCCCATGTGATTTTTCAGTGCAGTGCAAAGCCAAGGGAGGGAGGTGTGGCCTCAGGCTTTAAAGTGTCTCATTCCAGGTGATGCATTACAGCAGCCCCTGGGAGGCAAATGATTCTTAGTTCCTTAAATTGTTTAATGCACCTGTCTGCCTTCTAAATGAGATTAAGGGGAGGTTATCTGCACGGAAGGGACTTGATAATAACTGTGCTAACTTTTAAAAAAGGAAAGAAAAAGAAATGTGGTGAAGTAGTCTTCAAAATGCAACCTAAGATGTGACTAGGACTTAACACGGTTATAACTATTAGGTATGTTTACTCTGAAGTATGCTGAGCTTAATGGACAAGCTGAGCGTAATGGGCAAGCTGCAAAGTACACAAATGTGTGAGGGACAAGGTTGAGCAAAATCCACATTTACACTTTGTTTCAGTCAAGAATTCAGTGAATAAGTGGGTAAAATGCTGCATGGTTTCTTATAACTCTCAGGGCTAAATCTGGTTCACCCTCTAGACCCAGCTAGAATAGACCTACTACTGGATACCTTTAAATAAGTTCCAGCTATACTGTTAAGGCCGGGAGAGGCAGATGCCTCAAGTAGTAGATGGTGAACTCTATCCACTTCTGCTGCCTGCTTTCCACTCTTGCAGGATAGAGCTATATAAGCTGCATCACCTCTAAACTAGCCTGGTAGACTCCAGACTAAACTTCCATGTATGTTGAAGGATCCTGTCCTGGTGTATACATTACATACTAAGGTTTAACCATCAATACAGTTTGCTTCAATATGTGAAAGAGAGGGGGGGGGTACAATTATGGCAGCCAAGTATCCTGGCCACCATGCCAATACTTATACTGCAGTTCATAGTGCATGTTTTGAGGAGTTTCAGTGAAGATTCATGTACAGTGGTGCCTCGCTTAATGACAATAATCTGTTCCAGGAAAATCGCCGTTAAGCGAAATCATCGTAAAACGAAATTTAAAACCCCATTGAAACCCATTGAAACCCCTTCAGTGCGTTCCAGTGGGGTAAAAACTCACCGTCCAGTGAAGATCCTCCATATGGTGGCCATTTTCGCTGCCTGTATAGCGAGGAATCCGTCCCTAAACACAGCGGGGAGCCATTTTAAGCACCCGGCGGCCATTTTGAAAACTTGATGATCAGCTGTTTTTGATCATCGTAAAACGAAAATCGGTTCCCGAAGCAGGGAACCAATCATCGCTAAGCGAAATTCCCCCAAAAGATCGTTGTAAAGCAGGGCAATCGTTAAGTGAGGCACCACCGTATATAGCTTTACCGCTAAAGGCAAGAAACACTCCATAGAATTGAAATTATTTTGACAGTGGTGAAAGCTGTTATAATATTTTATCATGCTTTATCATGGATGGGTTACTAGTAAGTTGTAAAGTATTTTTATTGTCATGCCTTAAGGTAAATTATCATTATCCTTTTAATGGGCGAATGTAGTGGTCATTAAATGCTGTAACTCCAATCTTTCTAGTCCTGTTTTTCTGTTTTTAGCCCTCAGCCCCTATATTTGGGTGTAATAACATGGAGAAATAGATAGCAATTTGGGCTGTTCATGGTGAGGCCTGGGGCAGTCTGTTTCCAGTGATCACAATGCATATGGGAAAATGGGTTCTAGCCCAACCCTGATTTGTACCCAAGCTGAACTAAAAACGTCCAGCTTGGTTAAGGCTTCTACATTTGAGGGATAGGCTGGAAGGGTCAGATTATGGGAGATTGCTCCCTAAAATGACCCTTTCCAAATGTGATCAAGTATGTACCTTTGAGGCTGTCTGGCCACATCATTTGTTAGCTTTTAAGTGCCAAATAATTCAGAAATAATATCCTAAATCAGAAGATGACACCCCAAATTTTCCAGATCAGGGTAATCAAGAGCGTGCAGGTTATGACAAACACGATTAAAACTGAGAAACTGGCAAAGAGCCAGTGTTACCTTGGAGTGCTTAAAATCCATTGTTGTTACAGCATAGTTTGTTCGTTTAAGAAAGAACATGAGTTTTCACTGAAAATGTTTTCAGTCCAGGCAATGACTAGACATCACAGTAAGCCAGGGAACTGCCTTATTGATATTGAACAGTGCTGTCCAATCGCTTGGCTTGTTGGGCATGATGTCTGGGCACAGGGAGCAGCTGTCTCACTGGCTTGTACAGAAGGAAACAAGCTAGGGTGTGTTTCTGTTACCAAGTTCAAACACCAAACCATGGAGTAAAGTGTTTCCCTGCTCCTGCTACAACCCGAAGCAACAGTTTTAATAAACCGGGGGGGGGGGGAGGCGTATTGATCTTCTTTTTCATTTTTAAAGAAAAAGGCAGTTAATTTCTCCTCCTCTTCACTGCTCTTCCTGTTTGTCCCCAAAGCAGCAGAGAACAGAGAAGCAACACAAGGAAAGGAGTGCTCAACCTTTCCTGCATAACATTTCTCTGTTCTAAATTACTGCACTAGTATTTACAATACTGCATTTATTAAAAACATGCTTGGATTGTCTGTCATCATACTGGCTTCTGGAGTGACGTATAACCAAAAAAAAAAAAAAAAAAAGGCAGGGGAGAGAACCATCAAATTAGACAGCTGTATATAAAATTTTAAAACAGGCATGCTGGTCACGCATTTCATGACTAGCTCACTTTTGCTGATTTCCTTTCCATATCTATGTCGATGATCTTCATACCTTTGATGGAGAAGGTTCACAGTAAAGGGTTTCATAGGTATTATGTGGCTATTTGAACACCAAGTCATTTTTGCATCCGCATCAGGACCTTGAATCAGAATGGAAGGCAGCTAATGAACATCTTAACTTAAGCATTATATAGGTGAAGTAGGCTGTGCTAGTTATCCTTCTAGCAGCTACATTCTGTAATAATCGAGGCTTCTAGTTTATCATCAAGCACACATTCATGTTTAACATACTGCGGTTATTCAGCTGGACGGATCTTCCCTTCCAGCAAGCAGCTGAGAAAGAACCACTGCTTGTGCTTTCTCTAAAGATTCTGCATTGCTGAACAGGGATGGGGAACCTCCACAAGTCCCCTGTACACACTGGGGTCCTCTACAGGCTGCATGCCTCTGGGCTGTAGGCAAGAAAAAGGGGGAAGCTAGAAAGAGCTATTAATGCAAGATAGAAATGAACATTGAAACCCATTTGAGTAAAATGTTGCTTTAATTATTTTATTTTCACTTTTTCACCAATCTAAGAGCTTGCATGAACCTCCACACTGTTTTTCTGGCCCCCAAGACACTGAAAACGATTTCAGTGTCCTGGGGGCCAGAAAAAACAGTGTGGAGGTTCATGCAAGCCCTTAGGTTGCATGCGATGCATCCCAGTGGCAGAAGGTCCCAGTTTTGTTCCCTGGGATTACAGTATTGGGATGGTGGGCTACTGGCTTCATTTGTTGTTCAGCTTCATGTGTTGTTGGTAGGATAATATGTTTTTAGAAGCTTGCAGACAAAGAATTATATCTCTCCCCTAATACCCATCTTTAAATTCTCTTATTCTAAAATGCATAGGCTCAACTAGATTTCCATATGTGTTTGGTTTCATTGGATATTGTTTTCAATAAGCTTTTTTAGGATCACACAGCCATTGTTGAAAAGGGGGACCCTGAAGCATCAATATCAGATATAACCTTATTTTGACTCCTTACCTGAGATGCACCTGTCAGTTCTCATGGATCTGCAGATCATCAGCAGAAATCCAGTCAACTCAGCCAGAGATTTTTCATTTGATCTCCAAAGGATCTAGAGTTGAACCCAATACTTCTGCTATTGATAGTGACGGACAATGAGGGCGGCATAGGTTAATCTTTCTGGAAAAATTCATGTAGCTCCCATGTTCTCACCATACACATGTGCTCTTTCACACATAGATACATTTGATTATGGAGGGGCAAACATTTTCCTCCACCTCCCAGGATCCATATCAGCCTGTGGTTAGCATGTATACATATACAGAAATGGCATCTATTTGTTTTAGTTTTATTTTCTGACCCAGTTTATTTCTCACTCTCTTCTTTAAAATGATTAGGTAAAGTGATAATTCTTTATTGCTCAACTATTGTTGTAGCCTTGCATTTTTTTTAACCTTCAGGTACATTTGTTTAGACAAAAAAAATAAAATTAATATAATTAGTATCATTGATGTTAAGAAAATTGTTTCAGAGTATGATTCCTTCCAATTCACTGGGACTTTGAAAGCATTTCCATCCCCAGCCATTCTTACTGTGCTTGTAATGCAAAACAGGATTATTACAAGTTTATGAGCTGACATTACACCTTCATAGTCTGCAGTCATCAGATCAGATACTCAGAGGGAGCAGTCACTATAGGTCAATGATCAGATTATTTTAAGTCTCTGCTTCTTTTAATGCTGCAGTTTGCTACCAGTTTTTGAGATGAAGATGCAAATTAAGGGATAGTGTCTTGTTATCTGAGACCTTGGAATTTTCATGTATGGAAAAAGTTAGTGGATATACCCCAAAGACATGAAAGAAATGTTACTTCTTAGGCAGGTATGACAACCACATGTTTAGATAAAGAATTGTTCTTTTATTTCAAGGAAAACATGGCTGAGGTGTTCCTGATTATGTTATCTCCTAGTTGGTAGGGATGCAGAGTACTGGATAAGGAACTGCATGTTGTTTTGGACATTGACTTGAACTGGGGAGGAAGAAAGGTATTTTTTTATAGAAGTATCTCATAGTTGTTGTTGTTACAAGCCATCAAATCATCTCCAGTTTATGGTCACCTTATGAATGAGAGAGATCCAAAATGTTCTGTCCTTAATGGCTCTCCTCAACTCTTGTAAACTCAAGCCTGTTGATTTCTTTATAGAGAAAACATGCACCATAAAAATCTAAAAGCCTGCTCTGGAGGACTGGAAAGCCCTTCAGAACATGGCTTTCTGCACTGGACAGACCAATGAAGGGGTGGCTAAAAATCCTGACACTACTATGACCGTCGTGTTAAGTTTAGGCCCCGGAAACACATTTTAAATGAAACTGACACCTCAGAAGACTTGCTAGGTAGTTTTGCTGTGCTCAGCTGAAGTAAATTCTCTTCCTGAGTGTATGTGTATGATAAATTAAGGTGAAAATTGTATGTGTAATGTATTCACGAAGGCTTTCACTGCCGGGATCTAATGGTTGTTCTGGGTTTTTCGGGCTCTTTGGCCGTGTTCTGAAGGTTGTTCTTCCTAACGTTTCGCCAGTCTCTGAGGCCGGCATCTTCAGAGGACAGCAACCTGTGCTCTGGTGAATGTGCAATCTTTATGCTTTATTCCTGTCCTCTGGTTGCATTCATTCTACACTAGGCTCTGCAGTGTAACTCTATGTGGTGCTTAAATAAAACTTAATAAACTCATAGTTCTTGGGAATAAATGTATTTCAAGGGTAAATAGGTACAATATAGGGAATGCTGCCCTTAATTTTTTTTTATCTGTATATGGACCAACCATAAATTACCTGAAGTTCTCTTGAGGAGTTTTCCCATTGAAGGGAAATATGCTCTGCTAGATTTCACATGTTGCAAATGTTTTTGATCAGTTGCTAAAAGTTCACAACTACGAGTGATACCTATGATTCATTTACCTATGAATATCCAAAGGGGACACAATGGGGGCAGATCAATCCCATATTGGTGGAACATTGCTACTGGAACTTTAGATTTGTTCTGTTTCTTTAGATTTGTTTTGTTTCTTTGGTTTTTTTTAAAAGTCTAGGTCACACACTTGAGTGGCACTGAAAGAAGCCCTTATCCTTCTGCCTGGCACATTTCATTGAAAAAAGGAAAGTAATTATTTGGAATGGCAGAAATATAAACAGGAATGGTATCTCACTTATGTGATTGACACTCATCGTCGTTTAGTCATGTCCGACTCTTTGTGACCCCATGGACACTACCTGGTTCAAATGTGCAATTCACATGGATTCCATAGTTTTTTTTTACAGTGGTGCCTCGCAAGACGATTTTAATTCGTTCTGCGAAAATCATTGTCTTGTAAAAAAAATCGTCTATGCATCGGTCTAAAAAAAAAGTCTTGCGAAGCATCGGTTTAAAAAAAAGTCTTGTGAAGTACGGTCACAGAAAAAACCGTCTTGCGAGGCACCATAGTGATCGCAAAAGCCAATTGTCTTGCAGGTTTTTCGTCCCACGAGGCAATCGTCTAGCGAGGCACCACTGTACTTGCAAAGTCTATGGAGGACTGCATGAAGAATGCCATTTTTAAGAAAAATGTAATATCCTTCCCATAGAAACATTTCTTTGGGGAAATATGTCAAGAAGACTCCTGTTGTAGATGAATCTGTACATCTGCCAAATATGAGAAAGATCTAGAAGTATCCTAAACATAGAGATTGTAACCCTCTGCATACTTATTTCTGAGAATAAGTTCCCTTGAAAACAGTGGGATTTCTGTGTAAACATTCATAAGATTTAGCTGCCTCTTGCTTTGTTAGCTGCGGCCTTCTATTTTACCCTGCAATTATTTTCTGAATTGACGGATCCCCTGCATTTTAAAGGAGGGAGGAAATCTTGTAGAGAGTCTGGCAGGCTCCTATCTTATTGCATAATTGAAAGGTTAGCCTGCCTGGATAAAATAAACACATGAAGCTTGTGGGGACCAGAAACATTTGTTTTTGTTTAAGAGGTCACATTAATAGCATTCTGTTTATAGCATTCTTTGAGGTTCTTTGTACTTTCAAATAAACCAAGTAAGCACAAGCCAAAAAATGAATGTGGCAAAAAAGCTTGTTAAAATACAGTTCCCCCAATCAGAAAAAAAAACATATTTAGCAATTATTAATCGGAATAAGTATATGCTGTTTCTCACAGAAATACTGGTGAAAAGAACTCTTTACAGTGAGAGCCTTTAATAATCCTACTGAAAAATAACACTACAGCTGAAATCCTGTTGGTCACTTTAGTAAATTACACTTTAAAGTAACTTTAGAGGGTTTTTTTAAAAAAAAATTATAATGCCAGAAGACACACCCCCCACACAAGCATGTCTGTGGAGTTGTGGGAGTTATATGGCTCCCCAAAATAATTTTTGTAGTCTCTGGTTATATTTAGATGACCGTGGGAAATCACAGACTCTGTAAAGAATGACAAATTCTGTCCTTGGCCTGTCTATCCAACAGTAAACGTGAGGTGCTAACAACATAGCTTCTGATTCATCGGTTTACCCCACGGTTTACCCCGTAACAGCTGACTCAATCATGATCTCTTCCTAATCCCATTTAAGGCATGTCCTCCCTTCAAACTGGAAAGAAAAAAAAACCCTGCAAGATGTCAGTAGCAGCACTAATTAATCAGTAAGCAATTTAAGCATATTATTGTCTAGCCTGAGTATCCAACACCCTCACCTAAAGAAGTTCCTAATTGCCAGATGGATTATGCTTTGCTCTCCTGTCATCCTTCATCTTTATTTCAGGGGAGAAATTGGAAATCATGGTTAGATTTCCATTTTACATGGTTTTTGATCTAGAACTTACAATATTTCCATTTACTATAGCTCTGAAATAATTTTTAAAAAATGTCTGTATCAGTTCATTATAATTACCAGAGTTTTTAAAAGTACAAGATACAAAATGCTGGATAAAAATACCTTTTCTTTGTTTTGAGACATTTACTCCCTATGACACTTCCACATATGAATAAAGGAAGAAAAACAGAAAATGAATACTTTAACCATTCTGTGCTTTCTATTTAATATATTTTAATACATCTGGCTGTGACAGATAGATTAGAGATATATTAGACACATTCAGAATAATAGGACAGTCACATTATGGAAGTGTTACTGGCCCTTTAGATATGGTTGCACTCAAATTCATATCAAATGAGATGGATAGGAATTTGAGTCTGACGACAACATATGAAGAGCTGTATATATTGCCTGCTATGCATACCACTGCATGTTACATGTCCAAGTGATGTCCTATAACTGTTTTATCTGAAAACGTCTCCGCCAAAGCACCATCCACCCAACCGGTAGAAGAGGAGGACAGAACAGGACTAAAGAGATGGAAACTAAAGAAAAGTGGGATCAGGGAGACCCCTAGAGAAAGGGGAGGAGGAAACTCAAAAGTGGAGGGAAGGAGAATGACAGTTACAGGAGGCAAGAAAGGAGAGGACAGTGATTGATGGAGGAAAAGGAGAGGTAGAAAAAGGGGAGGCAGAAGGGAGGGAGGAGGCAGAAGCAGGGGCTGCAGAGGGAAAGAAGAAGAGATCCTTCCTCCAGGATGGGAATGGATCTGAGTTGAGAACTCCTGGCACATAAATGGGAGAAACTGATGGTGCCGTGGGAAGAAGCTGACGGGAGATGGAGAGAGATGGTGCACCAAAACCCATCATATTGGGGAGATAATGTCAAACTATTTGACTATTTATCCCATTGTTATTGTTGAGAGTTTTGAATTTCCGGTAAAATTTTCTTCTTGCTACACAGCAGAAGTACAGAGATCCACAGAGAATAGCTACAAGTGCCCCAGAGTCCTTCCCTTTCTCATTTACTGGCACTTAAAGTCTTAATGATTCAATTTGAGCCATTTGTGGGAGAAAGAATGAAACCGTTTCTTTACTTACAGTTGCTTGAACATTACAGACTTGAGTATGCTACTTTCTTTGCTGCCTATACAGTATACTTAGCAACCAACTGAACTGATCAACAGCAAACAAAACCAACTGACTGCTTTCAACCTAGGAAAGAAGAGGGGGGCACTGTGCAGAGAGACAAATCAAAAGGCTGGAAGAAATGATTGTTTAGGGCTGGATAGACAATCACCCCAGCCCAGAAAAATCCCTCCCAGTGAAACAAACTACAGGCAGTATGAGAGATTGGAAATAAAACTCCAATAGTTATCTTATGCATCTCACCAGTGTTCTCAGGCAGAAGTCCTTCCCATCACCTGCCAGGCAATTCTTTCACCTGGAGAGGCTAGCTATTGGACTTGGAGCCATCTGCATGTAAATAATGTGTTCAGCCACATTATGTTTTAAGCAGTTCTGCTGCTTAAAAACCTAATCTTTCTGGATAGAAGACTACAAGTGGCCTGCAGTTAGGTCACCTATGCACTTCCATCCAGACCATTCTGCATCTGCTTAAAAGTTCCTCTTTGAAAAACCCACCACAACAAAATAAGACCCCAGATGAAGGACTAAATTAAAATATTATCCACATTTTGCCATTCTTCTATGTGCAGAGATGTTCCTTTTTTTATTGGAAATGTAGCACAGGAGTACCATTACTATGGAGTTCTATGCAGTATGTAAAGTGGTACATAGATTCAAAATGTAGAGGACAAACTGAAGGAGAGGGTAGTGATGCAACCTGAATCAAGATAAATAAAGCCAAAACTCAGTAGCACCCAAGAAAACAAACTTTCTGTATATTTTGAACTAGATGTGACATTTGATTATAAATTTGAGCCAAAAATGAAAAAAAATTCTAAAAATATATTTTGTATGTGTGGGGTTTTTTTAAACCCATTGAATATTAAGGAAATATATTTCTTTCTATCAGAATTCTGTTATTCAAGTAAGGGCTCCACTGTCGTTCATACAAACATCCTATTTCTGTAACTGAAGATGCCTCTTGTCTGTAAAAAATGTCTTTCACTTATATAAGTGTTTTGTATAAGTACAGTGGAAGCAAACTAATTTGGAGGAGAGAATATACTTTGATGACCTCTTTTTCCCTATACCCCCCCCAAAAGATTTTTCTTTCGCTGTTCTGTGGAGACAACATTTTCCAATCTACTTTATAATTGCATTAGCATGTAAATGTCTTTCTTGGCCTGGTTTCCTGTCCTATTAAACCAACTTCAGGTACCTTAGGGTGTTTTCAATTGTGGGCAACTCTTTCTTAAAAAAAAAAAAACAGCTTTTGGTCCTGGAAAATTAGGTGAAGCTGAACATTGTGTGTTCCTTCTGCCAGAAAATAAGCAACCATATTGGATGCTGAAAATAAAATATTGTTTTATTATTTTCAGAACTTTTATTTTATAGTCTAAGGATTTCACATAATTGATTTTGCTGGATATAAATTATTGCAATACACTCTAATTTGTAAGGTTAGGAATTATACTTTTCCTTCCAACCCATTATGCACATGAGCCCCATGTGGGAAATCTGCCATGCCTTTACTACAGTGTTCATATTGTTTGTGTGTTTGCTTGCTTGCATGTTTTAATGTAGTTATGAATCACAACCTGCTTCTAAAAAGCACCCATTTGGAAATCAATCCCTCTCTCCAAGGAACTGAAGTTTTATAGGGTTTGGGGACTTTAGCCAACATTCTTTGATAAAAGCTGTGAGACTTAACCTAATGTGTAGATTTCAGTTTGCCTTCATTATAATTCCCTGCCCAGATATCCAAGTATAAAATGGAAACCTACTGTAGCTTGAAAGAAGTTTGAATGTGCAAATCAGTTCTTACTGTTTCAAATCAGGCAATGCAGTACTGTATAGTGATTAGAATGCTGGATTGGGACTTGGGAAACCTTGGTTCAAGGTCTTGCAAGTTATGAAATTCAGTAGATGATCTTGGGCCACTTGTTCTTACAGCTTGGATGTTCATCGCAGGGTTGTTGCAAAGATAAAATGGTGGGAAAGGATGACTCACTGAGGCAAAGTAGGATACAAATGTAGCTAATAAATAAAACTGCTGGCTGGATACTCATTGAATTAGGTATCCACATAACTGTGAAGCCAGAGGTTGGGAGTTCAATTCCCCCACTGTGCATCCCAGAAGAGCCAGCTTGTGTGGCCACAGGCAGGCTGCACAATCCCAGGGCAAACACCCAGAAGAAAGGATTGGTAGCCCACTTCTGAGTACTCTCTACCAGGAAAATCATGAAAAGAGTCTCTGTAAGTCAGAATTGACTTGACCACCCACAGTTATTATTAATTAAATAAATAAAATCCATGGCTAATCTGTTCTTAGTTACAATACTCAGATTGTTTTAAAGAGGAGGCATTAATTTACGCACGCATGCATTCTTCATAATTGCTATGTATGTTGTCCTGGGGTATGTATATAAGACTTGTATGGGAGAGCATACTGAGGATCAGTCACAGTCACTGATTTTTGCTGTACACTGTGTTGAAGAGATTATGACTTAATGCTGAGTAAGCCCATTTAGGACCAATCTTTGTCTCTTCCTCGGCATATTTAAAAATGAAGTTAACACTCCTAGGTTGGTTGAGACCCTGCTATACTGTACATAGTGTCATGGGTCTCCAGTCAAGCCCCTCTTCTTACAGCTGCTCACCTGTACTCATGCCTCTTGTCTTGGGATGGTAAAGCCCAGAGAGTGTCAGATATGGTGGAAAATGTGGAGCTTTGACCAGAACCCTCTCACTACCTCAACACCTGCTTAGTCTCCCAGACTTAGAGGAGCTCCAGGGAGTTTAACATAAAAACAAAATTACCAAGGGTAGGTATTGTGATTAAGACCACCCACCTTGCCAAGGTAGCTATCAACACTCGTACAAATAAAAACTGCAAAAACAAAACAAAACAAAACAAAACAAAACCCTCAGCAGCTAGGTGAGGTTAGGACTGGTTTTAGTAGCTGTAACTTTCTGAGTCAAAATGTGTGATTCTGGAAAGACATTTCATGCTGAAATGAGGACAATCCTGAAAAGTTGAATTGGAGATGAAGCCAGAGACAATGCTCCTGGCAATACCACCACAAAATCTGGAAGAGTCCACACAAGAACTGTTTAATTCTATCTTAACAACAGCCAGGGCAATAATGGCTATAAACTGGAAAACAGAGACGTGCCCACCAACAGAGGATTGGAGAGAAAAAAATGTATGAATATGCTACAGTAGCTAAACTTACAAACCGTATAAACAGAAGACCTATAGAAGAATTTGAAAAGAAGTGGGGAAATTATTTTGACTATTTAAACAAATAGTGCAGAAATAATGCTGTAAATACTCATAAATAGAAAGCAGATGTTGAAAGAGTAAAAATGTGGACTAAGAATAAGATAGAATAATTTAGGAATGAGCAGAGCATTTATTTCAAAAGGTCAAGTCAATTTAAAGCATAGAATAGTATGTTTAGCATAAAATGTAGAGTATGTCATGTATACAAATGTCATGTGTCCTTGAAATGCAAGAATTCTGCGTAAACTCCTGTTTTCATTATTTTTCTTTTTATATTTTAATATTTTTATTTTATTTATTTATTTGTTCGATTTATATCCTGCCCATTTGGTATATTCTACATTATTATTATTATTATTATTATTATTATTATTATTATTATTATTATTATTATTATTATTATTATTATTATTATTATTATTATTATTATTATTAATAATAATAATAATAATAATAATAATAATAATAATAATAATAATAATAATAATAATAATAATAATAATAATAATAATAATAATAATAATAATAATAATAATAATAATAATAAAAACATGCTTGAAACAGTTTTGTAGTTTATTAAAAAGAAAAGGGGGGAGAAACAAATCAGAAGGATCAGGCAAAAGTTCAAATAGTTACATGAAACAGGTTTTCAAAAAGTGAGAGAAAATGTGGACACAGCCTTACAGCATGTTGGCAGGCAACATACTAGAAAATAATAAAAGCTAATCTAGTCTAGCTATTCTCACACCTTAGTGAAGAACTAATATTGCTTAGGACATGCACAGAGTGTTAGAATCCCAGCACAGCATCCTCGGGTGCTAAATGGACTCTGGGTGTACTTGAGAGTCAGACTGAGTATTTTCAAGCTGCAGGGGAGCAAAGCATGGTTTTCTGAAGAGGTATGCTAGGCTAACTGATTTCCCTAATCTTCTTTAACCAAATGAATGGGCTGTTAAACACCTGTTGCCCACTTACATTAAGTCCCTTTCATGTTCTGTCAGGACTAGAGATGGGCATGGACCAGAAAAACAGCAGTAGGGTTTGTGGTTTGTTGCTATTCAAGAACTACGAACCACAAACTTTCTGACAAAAAGTTTTTGTGGTTTGTGTGATTTGGGATTTCCATGAGCTGTAGAATTTCCCCTGCGTGGGTTAGAGATGCCAAACTTGTAGAGAGTCTTCTGCTGAATCTCTTCCTCACTCTCTCCATGTTTGGCGAATATTGGACTTGGGACATCCAAATTTTAGCCCCACCCAAAAAAATCAGGTCCCCTAGGAAAGTGCTCTTTAGCAGCTGGCTAGAGCCTTTTCCTTGTTGGACCTGCGTTGGGGGCTATAACTTCAACACCCCAACTCCATTTTTTGCCAAACTTTGAAGGGATGGAGAGGAGAGTCTTCCAAGAGTCGGTCCAGGTTTGGTGAAAATTGGATTTGGGATGTCTGATTTATAGCCCAAATACGAATTGCCAACTCCAGTAATAGTTTCATTTTGTTTTGGGCAGCTGTGTTTCCCTGAACCACCCAGAAAGGAACGACAAAACAGCCCAATTCATGGTTGTTGTTGTTGCTGTTGTTGTTGTTGTTTACTTTCCTAGACACAGTCAGAATATTTAGTGAAGATATTCAAATGAAATTTGGCACTGACAAGTGTGCAGCTCTGTACAATGTGGCAAGATCCAAAAACTAGATGGAATAGAGTTAAAATGGCAATATTATAAAAATGCGATCAAGCAATCAAAATTATAAATAACTTAGGATAGTAGAAGCAGATAACATCCTGCACACAAAAGTTAAAGAATTGATTAAAAGTCATCATAAAATGAGTGCAGAAAATCTTAAAATCAAAATTGAATGCTGGAAATACAATCAAAGTCATAAACACATTGGAAGTCCAGAAATTAAGACACCAAGCTGAAATAGTATATTGGACCCAAAATGAATTAGAGCAATGTGAACAGATTATATTTGCCAGAAAAAAAATTGAGGCCATGGATTACTGGAAATACAGCAGGTGGAGAAAGAAAACCCTTCAAGGATTGCTGCCTTGTTCTGGCGAAGGGGCGTGAGTAATTCAGAGAAGCTATGGGCTAAGACGTGCAGGGACATCCAAGATGGACAGGTCATAGTGAAGAGTTCTGACTAAACGCAATCCACCTGGAGAAGGAAATGGCAAGCTACTCCAATATCTTTGCCAAGAAAACTCCATGGACAGAAACAAAATGCTAAAAGATATGATGCTGGAAGATGAGCCCTTCAGGTCAGAAGGTGTCCAACATGCTACTGAGGAAGATCGGAGGACAAGGACAAGTAGCTCCAGAGCTAATGAAGTGGTTGGGCTAAAGCCGAAAGGATGCTCAGTTGTGGATGTGCCTGGAAGAGAAAGGAAAGTCCGATGCTGCAAAGAAAAATACTGCATAGGAACCTGGAATGTAAGATCTATGGACTTTGGTAAGCTGGATGTGGTCAAACAGGAGATGGCAAGAATAAACCTTGACATCCTGGGCGGCAGTGAACTAAAATGGATGGGAATGGGCGAATTCAACTCAGATTATCATCATATCTACTATTGTGGGGAAGAATCCCGTAGAAGAAACGGAGTAGCCCTCATAGTCAGCAAAAGTGTAGGAAAAGCTGTACTGGGATTTTTTTGTTCAGTCGTTTATTCGTGTCCGACTCTTCGTGACCCCATGGACCAGAGCATGCCAGGCCCTCCTATCTTCCACCGCCTCCCGGAGTTATGTCAAATTCATGTTGGTTGCTTCGATGACACTGTCCAACCATCTCATCCTCGGTCGTCCCCTTCTCCTCTTGCCTTCACACTTTCCCAACATCAAAGTCTTTTCCAAGGAGTCTTCTCTTCTCATGAGATGGCCAAAGTACTGGAGCCTCAGCTTCAGGATCTGTCCTTCCAATGAGCACTCGGGGTTGATTACCTTTAGAATTGATAGGTTTGTTCTCTTTGCAGTCCAGGGAACTCTCAAGAGTCTCCTCCAGCACCACAATTCAAAGGCATCAATTCTTTGGCAGTCTGCTTTCTTTATGGTCCAGCTCTCACTTCCATACAACACTACAGGAAAAACCATAGCTTTGACTATTCGGACTTTTGTTGGCAAGGTGATGTCTCTGCTTTTTAAGATGCTGTCTAGGTTTGTCATTGCTTTTCCTCCCAAGAAGCAGGCGTCTTTTAATTTCAGGGCTGCTGTCTCCATCTGCAGTGATCATGGAGCCCAGGAAGATAAAATTTGACACGGCCTCCATATCTTCCCCTTCTATTTCCCAGGAGGTGATGGGACCAGTGGCCATGATCTTAGTTTTTTTGATGTTGAGTTTCAGACCGTTTTTTGCACTCTCCTCTTTCACTCTCATTACTGGGATACAATTTCAAAAATGATCGAATGATTTCAATATAAATCCAAGGCAGACCTTTCAACATCACAGTCATCCAGGTTTATGCACTAACCACCAATGCTGAAGAGGATGAAATTGACCAATTCTATGAAGACCAAATTTGGCCCCAAGAATGAAAAAGATTTAAAACTGTTGTTCCAAGTGTTGTGTCTCCCATTATCTAAGTTGCGTGTGGGTTTCTTGTTTGCTATTTGTAATGTAAAATTTCACCCAAGTACAGTATATGAAGACTGACTGGGTAGCTTAATGAAAGTGCAAGTCAGTTGGGGAAAGTTAGACTACTTGTGGCATGGTCCAATGTCAGCTATTTGCTGGTGATCACATGACACACTGGAGATCACAAAATAGTCCAGCCCTGATCCATACCCAAGCTAGACCTTTTTGATCGAGATATAGGGCTGGAGTGATCCCTGCACGGACAGAAAAAAAATCACTTTAAGGGAGATTGCTCCCAGCAAAACAGACTCTTTCCACTGTGATCAGCTGCAATCCTTACCTGCCATCTGATCAGACCCACAATTATCTGGTCACAGAGCCATAGGTGAGTTTTGATTCCTCCAGCAGTACCCCAGGAGTGGAGGCAGCCCATGTAACCTTGGGCAAGCTGCACACTCCCAGAGCACCCCCCCCCAAAGAGATGGTAATGATAAACCAGTTCTGAATACAGTACTCATATGCCAAGAAAACCCTAAAAAGAGTTGGCATTCAGTGCAATTGACTTGACAGCATGTAATTGTTATTGTTATTAAGTACAAGAAGGGAAGGGAATGAGCAGGAAATTGCCAACATTTATGAAACAAAAAAGAAAACTTCACTACCATACCACACCCTGCAATCTTAATAGACAAAAGAGCTCAATAAATAGGAGCTGCCCACCAAACCGATTACTACATAAGCGGGTTGTTTTTGGTTTTCGTCAGCATGAGTCCAATAGGAATCTCTATCCAGCTTAATTGATTTTTTAAAATAAAGTCACAACTGCTTATTATTGCTCTCTAAAATGACCACTGATCCGCATTCTGTTACTGAAACCCACCAATGTAAGTTGGCCTAAATCACAGTGGCTAGTTGCCAAAAATAAAGAAACTAGTGGAGGTGTTAGATGCTGCACACCATGATGTGGCACAGGACAGCAAATTACTATCCTCCTTACTTTGCAAGTAGTGTCCAATTCAAACCTACCTAATTAGTGGTCTCTTTCTTATTTTCAGAAAGTAGTTTTATGAAAATAGGCTTGTCTTGGTCTTGCTAGCAAATGGGATCACCTGTATTTTGTAGAGATGAACAGATGCTACATCAGAACTCAGTATCTTCTCTTGGTTAAGTAGATCTAATAAAATATTCAGCAAAATGAGACGACCATCACAGCATTCTCAAAGAAGCAGACAAAGGTTACAAAATAAGTTGCTTTCCCTGCTAAATTTAACTTGTTTAAATGTACATGTGTGCCCAGGTCCTTAGGATTAACCATGCAAATCAGATTTTGAATAGCCCAAAAGAGGAAAATAACTTTTCCATTCAGGAAAATAGCAAACAAACGTCCTTGTCTGATAAGCTGAAAGTAATCAGGTGCACTAGACTGCTGCTGTTTATAAACATGATTTAAATGAAAGACTACTGCCAGAGAACTGCATCAAGGCAATCTCTCACAAATGGCATGGCTTTAAAATTCAGTTGTGGAGTGATGAGGTTGTACCCACAAGTCAAGGAATACAGTAGGCATTTGAGCTGAAAAGATGTACAGTTTACATCTCTCACAGTTGCAATTATTCAAGTTGTCACTTAGTTCCTTCCGACTTCCATATTGCAAATTAGGCATTTGCTTGGGTCTGCTCCCTCCTTGTGCTTTGGTTGCAAATTAGAAATCTACCTCACCATATTTAGTCAGTTAAAGTGGCACAGGCTGGACTTGCATAGAACCAACCTCTGACATTTACTTTCTAACATTTCTTTGTATGAATGGGTTGTTAGTTGGGGAGGGAGCTTGTGCTTGCTCAGTTCTCTTTCCCTTTGGATAAACCAGCCCTCAGCCTTCTGACATCACAGTCCCATAAGGAGGCTGAAAAGGAATTTGATTTCTCTGAGCTAAAAAAAGAAGTCTTTGTGGAGGGGGGGTGCAGGAAGGGAAGCATATTTCTGCTGCATAGGTCTTGGGCATCAAATGAGAAATGAGGTAAGCACCTTTCTTTCTTTCCTTCCCCCCCCCCCGCCCCCTGCTACTCCAGACAGCATGGGTTGTCCTGTCACTAAGTCTCGTAGTAGCAATGAGTGTATTTATCAATAAGATTTGAAGGTAGAGAGGTTGAGGTTTTAAGAAATGTGTGACTCCTGTCTGTTGTAGTCTGTGTAGAGGGCATATGAGTGGACAAAATACATCACAACATGCAATTCTGAAGGAGGCAGTGGTATCTTTGAATACTAAACCCTTTCCAAAATAATTGCAATTCTGATTTTCAGTTACTCAAAGCAGACTTATTCTGCTGTTGTGAAGCATAATGTGCTTTAAGGTATCTGTAGAATTATATAGCTTTCTTCCCCTTTTGAGATTTATATATATATATATATATATTACATTATATTATTAATACTAAATATTATTATATATATATATCGGTTGTACTGTACTTTTGTATTTACTAAGGGTTGCTAAGTACAAAAAGGACATTGGAAGAAGACGGTGGGGTAGTTACTTTGGTTTGTACAACACTTGTGGGGTCTGTTTATCTCTTGCATTTTCTCTCTTCTCTGATAATGCATCCATTGATCTAAAGAGTGTGCTTAAGTGTATCTAAAAGCAAGCACAGAATGGTGTCTTTATATCTCCATTCCCAAAGCTGCCTCCCGTATAAACAATGGTTTAATTACTAAATCAGTTAATCCATTATTAATACTGTATGGGATTGTTATCCCAAGTTCATGATATAACAGATTAATTTATTCAGTAGCATTTTAATAATTCCTATGCAAAAGGTTTGTACTTTCCATTGTTCTCTTAGTTGTTTCGAACGGCGGCTGTTCTTTTCTCCTCCTTTTTAAACAGCATCTGTCTTGAATTTCTTTTTGTGCATTTCTGACTGCAGTTAAATAGCATGTGTATGTCTAACACAGTTGTCCTAAGTAGAACAAACTACATGTTGGTGTGCATTTTTTTGCTGTGAGGATTTTGTTTTACTGAAATAATCAAGCACTTATTTGGTTTCCTGTTCATGTGTGTTTGTTGTTGGAAACTGAGGAACAGATGTGGAAGCACTGCGGTCTGAAATTATACATACGGATCCATTCTTTGTAATTTTGACTATCCTTTCAAGATTTTGAAAGATTAACCTTTTAAATAGTTGTTTTGCAAAATATATGTTGAATTTCTCTCTCTGCCCCTTTCAATGCATTCTCTTTTTTAACTAAAGCAACACAGATGAAAAAGTGTCGGTCACATAATATTTTTTCAGCATAATCCAGTTGTAGTGTATGTAGCTTAACTGGTGGCTTTTTCAGCAGTAAATATGGGATCAATGATTGTTTGGGGGAAATAAAGAAATAGGAGTGGGCTGGGCAGAAGAAGGGAATGTCTTGTTCATTTCCTTCAGTGTATTTGTTCATACAAGGAGGAGGGACGAAAGAGATTTGTAAATTATGTTTCTAGTGAAATAAGCAGTCTGAAGATAATGATTCATCTAATGGTTAAGCGGTACAACATTTTCAAAAAAACAGCAAAATTACTGACAGCTTATAAAACTAGTTAGGCTCACATGGTATGTCATATGTTATAGCCCGGATACACCAATGGTATGTAAAGAATTTGCCAGCATCCTGTTATAGTGCTACTTGGAAGAAGAAAGCCTAAGGTATTCTGTAGGAGCCTTCTTTTTACCATCTGGACAGCATAAGCATTTCTCTCCCGCCCACCCCTGCCCCCACCCACACATGACCAGAATCAAAAGAGATACACAAGTAATGTTGTAGTAACCTTGTATTTAAACTTTACCTTCTCAGCCACAAACCTTAACCCTGGCCCTTGCACAACAAAATGCTTGGAAAACTGCTGTGTGATTCAAAGAGATTTTGTAATATGCCTTTTCTGTTTTCTTTTCTTTTTTTCTTCAAAAAAGAAATATTAAAAAAATAAGCAAGTCCTTTGGCATTCAGAGAGTTGTTAGCCTTTTAGGCTAATATATTTACTTCAGTTTTATAGTAGATCCACGCTTCTTCTTTCACTAAGGTTTATAGTATATACAAAGTTGGCAGTTTCACATGGCAAACCCTTGAGGCTCCCAAATACATGGAGTTATGATGTTGTTTCTTGAGATCAAATCATAATGTCTGAAATCGTGTTGCTTAGCAAGTAAGTGGCACTAGAGCAGGCCCATTGCATCAGTGGGGATTTGGTGAGTGGATTTCTCTGCAAGTTCCATTGATTCCACTGGACCTACTCTTGGGCAATGTAACTATGCTAAGTGACAGAATATCAGCCAATGTATGTCTCAGAAAGTTGCTTGGTGCCCTCTAGGGGACATTTGGGAAAGTTTGCTATGTTTTGACAGGCAACAGCTCCATTGCCTCCTCACATACCCCTAAATTTAACTTTTAATTTACTTCTACAAGGCAGAAGAAAAGTTTTAAGGTTTTTAAAAAATGTATTGTTAGGGGGAAATGGTGGTGAAGGAATGGTATGGCCTTGAGGGGTAGACCTATGTGGCCCTGAACATCTACAGATCACCCATCCCTGCACTGAGTATATGGAACTCCTCCACTCAGAGAGAGATGGAAAGAAATGTTGGGGGGCTGTTTTGTTTTGCGGTTCTTTTTGTCTGTTTTTTAAACAAGAAAAAGGAAGCACACAGTAGCCTATGCCCCCCCCCCAACCCTTCTGGGACTGTGATATTGTTACTGCAGCTGACAGAGAGGACTTAGAAAGGGAAGCTGCAAAAGGCCAGGAGGCCAGTTTGCTCAATTGTGATACCTGTTTTTTCTTCTAAATCCAATTATCTAACTTTTTTTCATCTGGTGGGGAGGTTCTCTGATTCGATATACAGAGCAGCCAAAAATCTGGCCCTAAAACCGAAATGTTAAGCCCAGGGTCCTCCTGGATGCCGGCAGAGAATAATGCCTGGCCTGTGCAGTAAAATGGGATCACTTTCTTGCACAGAATTGTCCTTATCCCAGCAATGGTGGATCCCTTTTCTGAATAACCAACCAATAACTTGCCTAAATAGACCTGGATGCCTTCTTGTACAAGTTGTACACACTAAGTCTGTTGCATGGTTTGGTTTCACACTAGCAGACAGACTGCATATGCCTTGTTTGAATTGAGGTATTTGTCTGCAATAATTGCATTAATATTGATATTTCTTTAAACTTCATGCTTTAAGAGGTTATGTTCCAGCTGAATGGAAGTACCTGTCTACAATAAATGAATTAGTGGCTGGAATCCTGTTGTGTTATTTAAGTAAATTCATAAATTTTGGTCCATTCCATGACAGTAAATAAAGAGCCACGCTGTGATTTTCAGGGAGGTATACATGTGCACCAAAACAGCATGCACTCATGCCTCCAAGAATCACAGCAGGGAATGTTTATTTACTGCTGAAGAGTGGATCAAAACACACAAAGTGCACTTACATTACACAACAGAATTCTGATCGATATTTCCTTTTTCTTTCTTTTTTAAATTACTTCCAGATAACTAACAATACCCTGGCTTCAGTCTCTGTCTTTCTAAACATATGCTTCAATTTCAGACAATCTGTACGCCAGGAATTGTGGATATTGCATTGTTGTGGTTGTTGATTCTCTGGGTTTAACCAGCAGGATACAGTTATTATTCAGAATGTATGAGCTGCTTGCTATACAGGCACTTCTTATCTATTTCTGAGTGTTTAAATTTTGCACATTTCCCTCAAACCCTCCAGTGCCATGCATTAAAATCAAGGCTAGTAGAAGTAAAACTCAAAACATGTGTATAGACAGTGGCCCGGTGTTTGCTTCAGAACTCTTAACTTTACTTGGCAACCCTAGAAACACAAATTTTTGATTGAAAGATAACATGTAATGTAGTGGGCTAGAACTGATTATACTGAAAGACATGCTCTAGCTGTGAATTTATGTTATTGCTGTAAGTACAAAAGTTATATTTATTGAAGATTTTAGAAGTAGCAACAGTGAGGAGGGTTTTGCTGTGGTAGCCTTAATGGTGCTAGAAGAACTGCTGAATTGCAGATCTTCAGATGTCAGTGTCTCTTCTTCTTATGCCTAATATGCATATATAGTTGGGTGGATGCACGCACGCACGCACGCACGCACACACACACACACACACACACACACACACACATACATGTTTCTCTCTTACAATGATCAGAAATACCTGTAGGAATGTTTACAACCTCGCATGCTGCTTCTAGTACGTGTGGCCTTTGTGGGAGGGACCTTTGTGGGTTGCGGTGACTGTCAATCTATCCAGCACTAACCAGTCATTCCCTTCTTGCTCATTGAGTCTGTTGAAGTCAGTTGTTTCTTTACTGTTGATCTGCTCACAACTGTAATTAATCAAATGTGTTTTTTTTATTCTTTCCCCTACAAATCCAAAAATAGGCAATACTTTTATAGACCACTAAAAATCATCATACAGTACGCAAGCTTTCCTGGATTAAAAAAAACAACACTTCATCAGGTTTGTACTAGTGTGAAGAAATTTAAGTCCAAAAGATGGCTTTTGCCAGTAAAATTACTCTTAGATGTAAAGTCCAAACATTCTTGGCAAGATGGGATTCGCCCGGCATGTCTCTCTTAGATGTAAGCCAGAAAATAATATAAAGGTTGTTCTTTGGTTACAGCTGAAGCTTCCTGGCCAAGCAGAAGTGTGTATGTTTTTTTTTAAAAGGCCAAATGGAGAGGTATGTGTACACGCATGGCCTGTGCTTCTTTGAAGAATTGAGGATTACACTTAATCCACAGCTGTAACCATAAAACAACCACTATATTATTTCCTGATTTACATCTGAGAGATGTGTGTGGTGAATTTCATCTTGCCAAAAACTTTTAGACTTTGCATCTAAAAGTAACTTTTGTGTCAAAATGCATATTGCCATGAACTTTCGGACTTAAAGTTCTTCACACTGGTACAAATCTAATGAAGTTTATTGTATATTGAAATATTGTGTTTTTGGTGGGCTATAAAGGTATCACCTATTTTTGCATTTGTTTTTTATTTTGTATTGACCACATGGCTACAATTTACTTCTTCTACAAATGTCTCAGAATGCCATTTGCCATTTACAGAATGGCTGCTGGTGCCTATGGGCCACTTTATACACTACAGAAATAGCAAGTGTACCTCTGCAGTAGTGATAGTAAGAAAACATACGCAAAGCAGCTTATCAAAGGATCTGTGTTTCAGGATTTATACTCTAATTTAATCAAAACCTTTCCCAATTTGTTCATGCTGTTTAATTTTTGCTATCTTTATATTTCACTCTTCATCCATGGAGTCCAAAACAGCACAAGTGTCTCCTCTTCTCTCTCTTCATTTTGTTGTCGCAGTAACCCTATAATATAAGTTAGGTGTGTGCTGTCAAGAAACTGGAAAATTAGGGATGATGGTTTCAGTCACCTTTGAAACTCAGACCTCTTAGCTTGTGCCTGGGATGAGTAGGCCAAAAGAGAGGGAGAAACAGTGCCTGTTAATTGGAAGGGTTTGCCAGCTGTTTTATCAGCACAAGAAGGAATTTTTCAAGGCTATAACACACTCACAGCTGGTAGCAGCTAAGTGAAACTAGTTTCAGCTGAAAAGAAAGGAGGGAGAAGGAGCTTTAGGAAAAGTTACTTCTTTCTTGAAAATTCAAGTCAACTTAAAGCCTGATAGGTGGAATATCTTTTAAAAATCTGGAAAAGTGGATTATGGGCATAATTCAACTGCTGACTCCTAACAGAGCACAGCTGAGGAATAAAGCTGAGGCAGACCCAGGAAGATCACAACCAGGGCGAGCTAACAGGAGTTTCATGCGGAAGTTTGACAGGGTAGTCGGCTTCCCCAGCTACATTCAAGGTAACAAAATAAAGTGAAAGGGCATTCATAGACAAAGAAGATCAAAACAAAGAGCTAACAGGGATTGTAGAGGGAAGGGACAGTTCAGTTGTGCTGATCTGCAAAGTTTGTGCAGTGTTTGTCTTTGTGCCTCAGTGTAACACAGTGTATACATGCAGCGAGTACAAACTAGTGGCACTATTAGAAGAAAAAGTGAGAGAACTGGAGCGACGAGTAGCCACACCTAAGGTTATAAGGAGAGATGAAGTATACTTTGACAGAACTCTTGAGGTGGAAGAGCATCAAGGGAAGGCAGAGGAGGTGAATGTCAAGGAGAGAGCAGAGTGGAGGAAGCACTATGGAAAAGAGTCACAGTTAGGAGCCAAAGGAAAAGAAGACTATCTTCACCACTAGAACTGCAAAACCACTTTCAGGTTCTTGATGAGGAATCAGGGAGGTAGCAAGCAGACAAAGTCGAAGAGTAGAACTCACAGGAGTACATGAGAGGAACGGAAACTCAGCTAAGCACAGGCAGTGAATCCCCACTCTAAAAAGAGAGAGCAAGAGAAAAGTGGTTCTAATAAGAGACTCCCTGTTGTATGGAATGGAAACTGAAGTATGGCAGGAAATCCATGGACCTGCCAAGTATGATGTCTCCCTGGAGCACAGATTAGGGATGTGACAGAAGGATTGCCATCACTCATAAAACCCACGGATATATATCTCTTTCTTCTCATCCATGTGGGAACAAACAACACAGCCAAGTGTAACTTTTAAGAGATCACATCAGACTTCAACGCTCTGGGAAGGAGACCTGAGGACTTTGGGGCCCAGATAGTTTTCTCATCCATCCTATCATTACTTGGAAGAGGAATAGAAAGGGAAAGGGAAATACTTCGGGTGAATGACTGGCTATGAAGGTGGTGTCGATGTGAGGGATTAGGGTTTTGGGATCATAGGCTAAGCTCCCTAGAAGATGGACTGCTAGGAGGAGATGGCTTGCACCTCACAAGGACTGGGAGGAATGTGTTTGGCCACAATATGAAGAACTTCATCAGGAGGGCTTTAAACTGAATTGAAAGGGGAAGGGAGACACACGCAAGGAGTTAAAGATAGATGAAGCCTTGCGCACAGTAAGAGGAATGGACCAAACAATTGTAATGAGGGTCTATAATAACATTAACACTAATAATAATATCCATTAAAATATAAAAATAGGCCACAAATCACACCATCTCCAGTGTCTATATACAAATGCCAGGAGTACGTGAAACAAAAAAGAACTGGAAATCTTAGTTCAGGAGGGTAAATATGACTTGATAGTAATAACTGAAACTTGATGGGATGACACCCATGACTAGAATACAACTGTTGAAAGATATAAATTGACAAGTAAGATCCCATGGCAGGAGATCCTAACAAGAAAAGGAGACCAAGAAGGGTGGGAGTTTCTAAAAAAAGAAATTCTAAAGGCACAACCGCAAACAATTCCAACAAGAAAAAAAAGTGGATGACAGGAAAAAAGGCCAGCGTGGCTTCCCAAAAATCTCAGAGAGAACCTGAAATGCGATTAATCCACTCCAGCCGGGGGGGGGGGGGGGAATCACCAAAAAAACCAAACAACAACACTGCAAGACCAACTGGAAACGCGATTAATCCGTTCCGGCCAAAGGGGGGGGGGAACCAAAAAGCAAACAAACCCATTGGAAATGCAAAACAACAAGAAAACCCAAAAAAGCAAACCAGCCCTGCAAGACCCATCAGAAATGGGGGGAAAACCCCCAAAAAGCAAACAACCTCTGCAAGACCCATCAGAAATGGGGGGGAACCAAAAAAGCAAACAAACCCTGCAAGACCCATCAGAAATGGGGAAAAAAACCAAAAGCAAACAAAACCTGCAAGACTCAATAGAAATGGGGGGGAAACCCCAAAAAGCAAAGAAACCTTGCAAGACCCATTGGAAACGAGAAAAAAAACCCCCAAAACAAACAAATACCTTTTTTCTAATCATAACTCAAAGCTTCAGTCGCAAGTCGAAGCAAAATTTTGTGGCTGGAGCTGGTTGTAACTTGAATTGGTCGTAAGTCTGGACGTTCGTACGTCGAGGCACCAGTGTACGTCCTAAGAATATGTCTGAAAACATAGGACTACCTTGAAAATGTAATTCTAATGCTGCATAAGGATAAACTTGCTCTGACTGCACAGGGTCCAAGAATATATCTTGCTTTCTACAGATTTGAGCTGTTTAAGTCAACTTAAAATTTGCCATTAGCTTCCTTGGCTTTCAGATGGAATTATTTTGTTTTAACTGGTTTACCTAGGATATGTTGACAGGAGTTCTGCATCAGCTCAGTTAGTTTCACTGTTCCAAAGAAGACCAACCAGAAAGCTGTGCTGAACTATCCTTGCCATCTATATCCATCAGCTCTAAGAGGAACATATGGCTGTTATTCCCAGCAAAAAAAATTTGGGAAGGTGTATGGTAGCTGGTATTAGGTACGCCTATTAGGAAGCACTGTGTGAGCCTGAGCAAAGCAACACTTCTACCAATACGTCAAGTCTAAATTCAGTGTTGGGAATACAGTACATGGAAATCCAACCTTCATCACTCCTAGCCAGGGTAAGCAGTGATGATGGAACATTTCTTAGAAATTGCAGGGAGACAGGATTTAGGTGAACTTAGACAACATTTCCTAACAGCAAAAATTGTTCAGCAGCAGAATTGGTTGAAGTAGGGACTAGTAGGTTTTCCTTTATTGGAGGTCTTTAAGCAAATGCTAGTGAACCTTTTGTCATTGATTCTATAGCTATATCTTGGATGTCAGGTTCTATAGTGAACAGGGTTTGAACTAGATGACCTCCAAAGACACTGCCCAACTCTTGTTTTAAATTGAAAGCATTACAGTAAATCCATCTAAAATGCTTTCCTTTTCAAACATTTCAGAATACAATATTTATGTGCCTTGAAAGCGCTCTTTCGCTCTCTCACTCACTCACTCACTCACTCACTCACTCACTCACTCACTCACTCACACACACACACACACAGAGAGAGAGAGAGAGTATCTATGCATGAAAAACACTTTTGAGAAGGAAACTCCCTGTGTTTCCCCATTACCACCGTCACCACCTCCTTCAGTTTCTGTTTCCCTGCATGCTCTGCTCTTCAGATATCTGCATTCTATGGAGTAGGAATGTCAAGAAAAAAGAAAATATACTAACGCCTCCAAAAAGGCACAAATGATGGCAGTGTTTCTAAATATATTATACAAATGTCACTGCACCATAGTGTCTGGTGTCACTAGGCAAAAAAAGAAACAATGCATGCGTGCAAGGTTCCGTACTGACTGAGAATAACTACTGTGAAGTATAACTGCATGTGCGTAATGATTCTATTATTTTTCCATCAGTAGGCTTTTGAATATGAAGCTGCTGGACAATAGCTGCTACAAAACAATGGAAATCACATCTTGAGAGGAAACTGTGTGTGAATGTATCATTCATAAAGAGAAAAAGTAGAATTTCATTGCATAAATGAGTTGCTGAAAATAAATTGTTCTGGCTTGTTTTTTAAAAATCTGGTGCTGCTTCTTTAATAGATGGCAAAGAAGTGTGGACTTTGCCCATGGACCTAATTAGATTTTATAATTTCCATTCTATTTTTACTTACATGGCCAGGTTCAGCTCTCACAGGTATAGTAAGTTAAGCTCTGTTCTTATGTTCCCAAATGCAATTTGTTTATCTACCTCAGGTTTTTTTTCTCATTCCTACTTATTGAACATCCATGGTTTACTGTTGTTGCTAGCAGTTTATAACCGTGATGCACATGCTGTTGATTCTTAATACAGACTGAGGCAAGATCACCTGTTTTTGATTGTGAAAGGGAGGGGTTTGTCCAATTAAATTTTTGGTGTGGTTTTCCTCTTCTTTTGAATCGCTTGTTTCTTTATGTTGAAAAACCAGACATTGGCCAAAATCCTGTTGTGCAGTAACAGAATTACACAAAAAGTATAACTTTTAGAGACAAATTGCAGTATGTTAAGAAACCTCTGTAGATACTATCTGTTGCATACTGAATCATGCAACTCAGTATGCAGCAGATGTCTACAGAGATTTCTTAATTCATGGCAATTCACCTCTAAAGCTTAACACCTTTTTGTAAATGTGCAAGAAGATTTTGGCCACTGTTTACACTATATTGAAAGCTATTATGCTGCAGCTTTAGCAGTCTTATAGCTGAATTCCAATTGCTAATGCAGAAATATTTTCCACTGATTTAAGTGAATATTCCAGTTGAATATTCAGGCACTCTTAGGATCTCCCCCCACATCTGGATAAATTCATTTATTTTGATTTTCCCAATAATATTTCATATGCATATGGCCCATGATCCAGCTACTCTTTCTCTCTGAAATCAGTGGGACATTGTATACTAAGTTTTTAAATTTACGTTTGATGGAACCCGCCCGGAGTAGACTTTGTCTAAAAGGGCGGGATAGAAATCTAATAAATAAATAAAATAAAATAAAATAAAAATAAATCAAGTCTTCCATTTAAATCTGCTTTTTGTCCTTTTAAAAACTATCTTCTTTATGTAGTGGACTTTTTCAGATTCTTAGCTCATTTTTCTGTACCTCTCATTTTTAATCTCGTGTTGCTCAAATTTCTTAGCAACTACTTTTTGCTAGCCCTTTGTACAGTTTGCAATGTAAACATACATTTTAATTACAAAGACTTCCACAGTGCCAATAATGAGGACATAAATTTCAGCACAATGTATAATACCTTAATTGCTTGTCCTGGTTTTAGGTTGTTAAATGTGTTTGAGATAATTATGTAATGAGGGTATTATTAGTATGCTTGTTTGCTAATAACCTTACATAATTAGTAGTCAAAGCCTCTCTTTGCTTTGTGTGCTAAATACAGAAGAAGTTGCGAAATAACTTTATAGCATGAGATTTTAAGAGAGTGATAGAACATGGACAGCCATGTTTGTTTTGTTCCAGTAGCTCATCTTAGGTTGACACCTAGCTAGTAAGAGAGATAGTATTTTCTCTTTAAAGAGGATATTGCTGTTTTGTTAATTGGTGAGATGGCATATTATTATTCCTAAAGAAAATCCATTTAAAAGAATCTTTCTAGGCACACTGCAGCAAATGTCTCCCTTCCACTGTGACCCTTAAAAGCTTGTGTTTGGAATCCCAGAAGAAAGTGAGAGAAATAGATTGTAACAGTACCATACGCACAGAGGTTGACGGGCAGTTTGGTGAAAGGAGGGGGGGGGATTTGGATAAGAGAATAGTAGAAGAATACGACTTACCTTCTTTACATTTTTTGTGCATTCCTTCTTTCTTCCTTTTGTGGCATGAACCATGATTTCTCACTATGTTCATGCTAGTAAAGTTTTCCCTTTACACTAGGGATGGGAAATGTGTGGCCCTCCAGATGTTTTCAGACTGCTGTTCCCATCAGTCCTAGTCTACAGAGCCCATAGCGAAGATTAGAAGGAGTTGTAGTTAAATGACATCTGAAAAGACACATCTTCCTCATCTGTGCTTTAGCCAGAGCTGGGTGCCAGGGTTTTAAAAATATCGTTAGGGCACAGTCCTGCTTACCTATACCTAATCTTTTATTCAGTCGCTTCTCATGCTACATTAAGTATACCTGCAAATCACTTGTGAAATTTAGAAAGTTTTCTGTTAAATGGTCTGTTAAGCATCTCTGCTGCCATGTAAAATTCTGAAAGCTAGCTGTTCATTCATGGTTTTGAAGCAGGGATAGCTCACGGTTTGTCATGATTCTTATTTTGATACATTGTTTAATATATATGTTACTTTAGAGGTCCTGTTCTGGCCAGAAGGAGAAAGAAATAAACACAAGTAATAATACAGACATACATTTTTAAAATCTGTTTATAGATGGGAACACTGAACTCTTTCCTGAGAATCATGCTATGTTGAGGAAAGGTGTCTTGAGACTATAACCTATAGACATCCATTACTGCTTTTGCTCAGATAAGTGGTGGATTGCTGAGTGTTCATGTCCTTTGGAAATGTCCTGTTTGCAGTGCACCTTGACTTGATTCTAATTCTGAACTGGTGAGATATTTAGCTCTGTATAAACAATAGTATGTTATTTCTATTGTCTGGAGACAAAGCTGACTTTTGACATGCCATTGGGAGCTCCACACACATCAAAGCTGTGAATGTTAAGAATTGGAAGCAAGTTTGTTCTTAATGCAGGGTATCCAGGAAATGTTAGTGGTCAGATTTGGAAAAATGGCAACTATTGCATGATCTTTTAAATATGGGCATCTGAATCACCTTCTTTCATTATGTTCTACCTCAGAGGGTTATTGTGAAGATAAAAGAAACTGGGTCAAGGGCCTGGCAGAAAGGCAAGATAATAATGGAATGGGTGTAAGATAGCTAAATAAAATCAGGAATATGAGTGGAGATACTTGGGCCAGGAAATAAATGTTTGCAATATTCCCCACCAACTCCAATGTTTTTTAAAAGCACAGCAGTTTATTGCAGCCCTGAAACAAGCTAACATTTGGTGAGAGCAGGGGAGTATGTACCCTGTTTCCCCGAAAATAAGACAGGTCTTATATCAATTTTTGCTCCAAAAAACGCATTAGGGTTTATTTTCAGGGGATGATTTTTTCATGCACAACAATCTATGCTTATTAAAATACATACAGTCATGACATCTTCTTCTGTTTGCTGCACAATGGTGGAGGGCAGGGTTTCACAACTGGGACTTATTTTGGGGGTAGGGCTTATATTATGAGCATCTTGCAAAATCATACTAGGGTTTATTTTCAAGTTCGGTCTTATTTTTGAGGAAACAGGGTAGTTATTAGCAAAGATTGCTATCATGTGATTGTGAATTGTGATAGACTCTGGGTTTAAATGTGAACTCCCAAGTTTTTAGGTGCAGAGTCCGGAAAAGAATTCTCCGTTGCATCTCAGTACTTAGAGAGAAAGCTGTAGCCAAATAAATTCCATGTATCTTCAGCCAGGATAGATTTAACTGAGGGCTTAACTCTTCCATTAAAGTTAGTGGGAACTGTCGTCTGTGGGTTTATGTTGTAATGCCCTTTCTGAGTTCCTAAGATTGGCAGCTGGGTTGTATTGAAACAAAGCAACTACTGTGAATTGAGTATTTTAAATATTCATATGCATTTTTCCATTTGCACATACATTCCTTTGATTCCTTTAATTCAGAACTCACATTTTTAGCCAACTTTTTTGTCTTGCTGCTTTGCTTGTAGTAAAATCAGGGGGAGGCAACTATTTAATTTCTTGACCTTGATTTTTTTCAACTCCCCAAACACCTTTAGTCAGATGGATCTTCCACTGTATTTTGTATGTTTGTTTGCTTGCTTGCTTGTGGTTTTTTTATACTTAATCCTTCCTTTCTGTTAGGGTAAGGATGCAGGAAATTATGGTTGGTGTGTGCATTTCAGATCTTCTGTCATGTTTATTAATAAACAGCCGTTGCAGCTCATAATAAAGAAACAATTGTAGATCCACACTGTGGCTCATAGTTATTTTGATATTGGAACTTTCAATGCTTTCGATATGCCAAATTCAGTATAGCAGTAGGGGGAAAACATGTGGTTCTGCATGTGATGTTAGATTCCAGCTCTAATAATCTTTTACCACTGGACAAGTTGACTGCAACTAAGTGTGCTGGAACCCAACAATCTCTGGAAGTTCACAGGTTCGCCTTCCCCTGCCCTACAGAGGAAACAAAATTTGTTGTACTAAAGTGTACCTGGATGGTGGTAGTGGTGGTTACTGGCATACACTACTTTTTGCTTTAATTATATTCAAATGTTTATCTGGATGGCCCCATTTTTTCACCTTAGACATGAATATAGCCCTGATAATTCACCATATTTTATATATTGCTTATTGAGTAATTTAGCTTTTCAACACTTATTAGTCTTTAACTTTCTCCAAACCTTTATTGGCATAAATACAGCTGGGATTACTAACAATAAACACAACGGGTTATAATTTGGAAGTTAATTTAAGAATCTCAAGCAGAAAAATAGCGACAGCTTCAGTGATACGGGAGGAAGAATCATTCAGAAAAATCTCAGGGGAACACTTATTAGTTATTGCCTTTTCTAACGTGAGTTAATTTTGAGGGCTTCTAACTTTGAAACTTGACCATAGCTAGCTAATTCTGTTACTGACTTTTTCCCATTATTATTTTGTTGTTGTTTAGTTGTTAAGTCATGTCCAACTCTTCGTGACCCCATAGACCAGAACACGCCAAACCCTCCTGTCTTCCACTGCCTCCCAGAGTTGGGTCAAATTCATGTTGGTAGCTTTGCTGACACTGTCCAACCATCTCATCCTCTGTCATCATCTTCTCCTCTTGTCTTCACACCTACCCAACATCAGGGTCTTTTTCAGGGAGTCTTCTCTTCTCATGAGATGGCCAAAGTATTGGAGCCTCAGCTTCAGGATCTGTCCTTCCATTGAGCACTCAGGGTTCATTTCCTTCAGAATGGATAGGTTTGTTCTCCTTGCAGTCCAGGGGACTTTCAAGAGTCTCCTCCAGCACCACAATTCAAAAGCATCAATTCTTCGGTGGTCAGCCTTCTTTATGGTCCAGTTCTCACTTCCATACATCACTACTGGAAAAACCATAGCTTTGGCTATGCAGACTTTTGCCAGCAAGCTGATGTCTCTGCTTTTTAAGATGCTGTCTAGGTTTGCCATCGCTTTCTTCCCAAGAAGCAGGTGTCTTTTAATTTTGTGGCTGCTGTTACCATCTGCAGTGATCATGGAGCCCAAGAAAGTAAAATTTGTCACTGCCTCCATATCTTCCCCTTCTATTTGCCAGGAGGTGATGGGACCAGTGGCCATGATCTTCGTTTTTTTGATGTTGAGCTTCAGACCATTTTTTGCACTCTCGTCTTTCACCCTCATTAAGAGATTCTTTAATTCCTCCTCACTTTCTGCCATCAGAGTGATATCAGCATGTCTGAGGTTCTTGACATTCCAGTAATCCTAATTCCGGTTTGGTATTCCTCCAGTCCAGACTTTTGCATGATGTATTCTGCATATAAGTTAAATAAGCAGGGGGACAATATACAGCCTTGTCATACTCCTTTCCCAATTTTGAACCAATCAGTTGTTCTATATCCAGTTCTAACTGTTGCTTCCTGTCCCACATATAGATTTCTCAAGAGATAGATAAGGTGGTCAGGCACTCCCATTTCTTTAAGAACTTGCCATAGTTTGTTATGTGCACACAGTCAAAGGCTTTTGCGTAGTCAATGAAGCAAAAGTAGATGTTTTTCTGGAACTATTTGGCTTTCTCCATAATCCAGCGCAAGTTACCAATTTGGTCTCTAGTTCCTCTGCCCTTTCCAAAACCAGCTTGTACTTCTGGAAGTTCTCGGTCCACATACTGCTGAAGTTTACCTTGTAGGATTTTGAGCATAACCTTGCTAGCAAAATGAGTGCAATTGTACAGTAGTTGGATCATTCTTTGGCACTGCCCTTCTTTGGGACTGGGATGTAGACTGATCTTTTCCAATCCTCTGGCCACTGCTGAGTTTTCCAAACTTGCTGGCATATTGAGTGTAGCACCTTAACAACATCATCTTCTAAGATTTTAAATAGTTTGATTGGAATGCCATCACCTTCACTGGCCTTATTGTTAGCTGTGCTTTCTAAGGCCCACTTGAATTCACTTTCTAGGATGTCCGGCTTGAGGTCAGCAACAACACTATCTGGGTTGTATGGGACATCCAGATCTTTCTGGTACAATTCCTCTGTGTATTCTTGACACCTCTGCTTGATGTCTTCTGCTTCTCTTAGGTCCCTACCATTTTTGTCCTTTATCATGTCCATCTTTGTACAAAATGTTCCTTTAATATCTCCAATTTTCTTGAACAGATCTCTGGTTTTTCCTTTTCTTTTCTTTTCCTCTATTTCTTTGCAGTGTTCATTTAAGAAGGCCCTCTTGTCTCTCCTTGCTATTCTATGGAGGTCTGCATTCAATTTTCTGTAACTTTCCCTATCTCTCTTGCATTTTTCCCTTCTCTGCTATTTGTATGGCCTCACTGGACAGCCACTTTGCTTTCTTGCATTTCCTTTTCTTTGGGATGTTTTTTTGTTGCTACCTCCTGTATAGTGTTATAAGCCTCCATACATTCTTCAGGCACTCTGTCCATCAAGTCTAGTTCCATAAATCTGTTTACTTCCACTGTGTATTCATAAGGGATTTGGTTTAGATTATACCTGACTAGCCCAGTGGTTTTTCCTACTTTCTGCAGTTTAAGCTTGAGTTTTGCTATAAGAAGCTGATGATCAGAGCCACAATCAGCTCCAGATCTTGTTTTTTGCTGACTGTATAGGGCTTCTCCATCGTTGGCTGCAGAGAACATAATCTGATTTCAGTGTTGCCCATCTGGTGATGTCCATGTGTAGAGTCTCCTCTTGTGTTGTTGGAAAAGAGTGTTTGTGATGACCAGCTTGTTCTCTTGACAAAACTCTATTAGCCTTTGCCCTGTGTTGTTTTGACTCTAAGGCCAAACTTACTTGTTGTTCCTTTTATCTCTTGACTTTCTACTTTAGCATTCCAATCCCCTATAATGAGAAGAACATCTTTCTTTGGTGTCCGTTCTAGATGGTGTTGTAAGTCTTCATAGAATTGGTCAATTTCATCCTCTTCAGCATTGGTGGTTGGTGCATAAACTTGGATGACTGTGATGTTGAAAGGTCTGCCTTGGATTCATATTGAAATCATTCTATCATTTTTGACATTGTATCCCAGTACAGCCTTTCCCACTCTTTTGTTGATTATGAGGGCTACTCCGTTTCTTCTACGGGATTCTTGCTCACAACAATAGATATGATAATTGTTTGAATTGAATTCGCCCATTCCCATCCATTTTAGTTCACTGAAGCCCAGAATGTCAATGTTTATTCTTTTTTTTTAAAAAAAAAGTATTAGTTTTTCACTCTATCGACATTTGATTTGTGCTTGTCAAACATCGTGTTACATGATTTGCTTACAATTATTTGTTTTTTTACATCTCCGTGTCTTCCCAGTTGTCCCCCCAAATTCCAGACATCTTTCAAACATTCAAACCATTTATGTACGTATTTTAGTATATAATATTGGCTACTTTCATAATATTACTTTCATAGTGTACAATATTCTCAAGATCTTCTAATAACATTCTTAATAAAAGTAGTTCCAGATCCATGCCCCAACTTATATCTAGTTTAATTTATCTAAAAAGAAAACCCACCATATTACATCTTTATCCTGATTAGGGCTCCCTTATTTCAATTTAGTTCTCCTTTTTAATATAAAGGATATGCTCCTTTACAATTCCCGAAGTTAGATATATACATGCTTTTCAACATTAAGGGCCCCCCTTCCTATTTTTCCCTTTTTCATCTTTCTAAGTAATTCCCTCACTTATTTCTCTTTTTTCACTTTATGTTTTTGTGTCTCTAAGCATTCTGCCATCTTTCATGCCCTCTGAAACCATTTTGTGCATCTGATTTATCTCCAATAGATCTTTATGCACTTGATCTATCTTCAATAGATCTTCCAGGCTTTTAAAATTAATTTTTCTGATTTTCTCCCCTTGTCTTCCCTTAATACTCTCCTCGGATCCAAGATTGAAGTTGTTTCTCTTAGGTTTTCCCCATTAATTTCCTCCAGTTCCTCTTTTGATTGGCATACATCATCCGGCACACTCTCATTTCCTTCTTCATTATTCCCTGTCTCTTGTTGACTATAATTCTTCAGATGTTCATTGAATAATTTTGCCTCTTCGTAGTGGGATCTCACTATTTCTAGTATTGTTTGAAGGGTAGATTTTGTTTCATCCCAAAATTGTCCTTGTTGTGCCATTTTGTTCCAAGAGCTTAAGCCAAGATTCGAAACCCCGAAGTCTTACAGTCCAGTTCGATGACTGTATCTGTGGCCTAACTGATCCCTGGCAAATTGATGCCAGCCAAACAAATATTCCAAGTCTCCAGAGTCAGTTCAAAGAGTCCACTTTGGCTAAATAGACCTGAACCAAAATTTAAACCCCCAAAGTACCAAGGTACAATGCAATGGTTGTATCCGTGGCCTGATGGCCTAATTACCACAGGTTTACACCAGCTAGTCAAACACAAACATTTCCAGCTCCCAGGGTAGTTTCAGAGGATCTACTTTGGCCAAATAGGCCTGAAACGAGGTTCAAACCCCCCAAATATCACAGTCCAATTCAGTGTTTGTATCCATGTCCTGGTAGCCTAGTTCCTGCAATTCTGCATCGGCCAAAAGTGAAATTCCAAGTCCCTGGAGGTGGTTCTAAAAAGTTCACTTTGGCCCAATATACTGACTCCCAAAGTACATTTAAAAAAGATCCACTTTAGAGTTAATTTGTCTATATTCCAGGCAGGCATGAAAAAATCAAAAGGAAATAAAAAAACAGGTTTCCAAGCTTTAAACAGCAGTACAGTGCTCAAGGTCACTGTTCTGGGCATTATGCCAAAAGACTTAAGGTACCCAAAACATAAGATAATTCCAGACTTAACTAGTAATAGCTTACGAGAAAATTTCTTAAGATTTATAACGCCAAATTATAACATTCTTAAAGTATATTTTAAATGTATTTAAATTAGTAGTTAATGTCCCATTAATCTTTAAATTATTTTTTTTGCATCAACTATCCCTTCCTCCAGATTTTCTGCCGCTCTATGAATGATGAGATTGATAGAAGATTCTTTTTTCTGTATATAGGAATTTTCTTCTCCAGGGGTAATCATAAGCAATTAGTTGTAAAAATATATCTCACCTGATAATAACACTGATGTTGAATAGCTGATTGTTGCTTCTCTTATTGCCGGCTGCCGACGACTTGCAAGCAAGCTTCCTAGCTGCTTGTTTCTGCCCGTTGGCTGATTGGGGAGTTTCTTGGATCAAACGGGGATGACCGCCGTTTCCCCCGTGATCAACAGGCTTCCCCCCCCCCCAGTTCACCACCTCTTCGGGGTGGTTTCAACACCCTGGGGTGTCCCAAACAGGTCAGAATTCAGCCCAGTGAACAGAGCTCCATCCTCCTGCTGCTGTCTCGTTGCGGCGTCAAGCCGGTCTCGTCAATGTTTATTCTTGCCATCTCCTGTTTGACCACATCCAGCTTACCAAGGTTCATAGATCTTACATTCCAGGTTCCTATGCAGTATTTTTATTTGCAGCATCGGACTTTCCTTTCACTTCCAGGCATGTCCACCGCTGAGCGTACTTTCGGCTTTAGCCCAACCACTTCATTAGCTCTGGAGCTACTTGTACTTGTCCTCCACTCTTCCTCAGTAGCATGTTGGATGCCTTTTGACCTGAGGGGCTCATCTTCCAGCATGATATCTTTTAGCCTTTTGTTTCTGTCCATGGAGTTTTCTTGGCACAGATACTGGAGTGGCTTGCCAGTTCCTGCTCCAGGTGGATTATGTTTAGTCAGAACTCTCCACCATGACCTGTCCATCTTGGGTGTCCCTGCACGTCCTAGTCCATAGCTTCTCTGAGTTACTCAAGCCCTTCACCACTACAAGGCAGCAATCTGTGAAGGGGACCATGATTATACACAGCCCCAAATGATTTTGCACTTGTGTTCTATGAACAGTAGCCCCACCATTTCATATGGCAGATTACTTTTGAAAATGGGCTAACTTTCAGATGTGGCTTGATGGTGGAAAGAACATAGACCTGCTTCTCGAAAAGAAGTCATTTCTTTTAGACATCTTTGAAACAAACCTTGGACATATCTAGAATAGCACTTTGGATCATGGAGATCAGTACCATAACACGGGTTTAGCAGCACAGACTAATTCCTCAAGAAGGTAATTAACAAGTCATCTCACCTCACTGGGTTTGATGCCATAATTTAAAAAATAAACTGTGCATGTCTGTGCAGCACATGTTTGGTGCATCATTTTCCTCAAATATAAAAATATATTGCTTTACCAGTGTTTTGTTTTTTTAAAGAAAGAGTTGGTACGTCCATGAGAGAGCTTAGGAACAAAGCAAGCAGTGGCAAATAACTATTAGTTATGTAGTAACAGTGAACATAAAGGGAGATCTAAAAGTTAACTTTTTACTGGGTTTTAAATCTCACTTCCCAATTAACTACTACAAATGTCTGTATAGATTATGTGAAAGAAGCATTGGATCAATCTGTTTTCTATATAATGTTTATATTTTGTATTGCCTTTTCAGAAATCATCTAGACTTTCTGAGGATGACATCAGGTTGAAAAAAGAACGAGGTCGTTTCTGTGCCAATCTCCTGGAATCTGCGAGTGTTCGTTCAAGGAAGGAAGAGAAAATGGAAATTGAAGACTTTGTCTCAGAGCATAAAAATGTCACAGTGGGGACTTCAACTTGTGCTGCAGACAATCAAACTCACTTACTTTCCCCTGCTGCCAGTCACAATGGACTTAAAGAGAGACATGAATCCTTGGACAGTGAAGTTGCTAAAGAAATCAGATATCTTGATGAAGTGCTAGAGGCAAACTGTTGTGATTCTGCTACTGATAACCCATTTAATGGGATGACTTCCTCCTCTCCTGAACCAAGTGCATCTATTGTTGTAGATGGCTCTGCTCCATCTGTTCATATTACAAATGATTCTACAGCACTCAGTAAAAGTAGCATCACTGTAGTTGGTGGGCAGGCATCTCCCATCACTGAACACAGTGGAATAAATGTAGTGTCTGGGAAACTAAAACCAAATGGCCATTCTCTGGATGTACTGCAAGAGGAACACTGTGACAATCTTAAAGTGCCAGTGAGTCCATGCTCTTCCACAAGCTCAAGGTCTTCCAAAGATGGAGAAGCAACACTGACCACCATTAAAAAAGAAGCAAAGTTTGAGCTTAGAGCATTTCATGAAGAGAAAAAGCCATCCAAACTTTTTGAAGATGAGGAGCCACAAGAGAATTATAGGGTGCGTAAATTGAGACCTTCTGAGGAAATGGTAGAGTTGGAAAAAGAAAGGAGGGAGCTCATCCGAAGCCAGGCTGTCAAGAAGAACCCAGGCATAGCCGCAAAGTGGTGGAACCCACCCCAGGAAAAAACACTGGAGGAGGAACATTTGGAGTCTCACAAAAAATACAAAGAGCGTAAAGAAAAACAGCAGCAACAGCAACCATCAATGCCTATGAAACATGTCTCTTACTCCCTTGCATCACCTGATCCAGCAAGCATTAAAAAGGATGATGTTGTCACTGAACAAATAGATTTTTCAGCTGCAAGGAAACAATTTCAATTAATGGAAAATTCAGGCCAGGCAAGTAACACGACTGCACACAAGAGATCAGGGACACCCAAAATGTTCACTGTCCAACCCTTCTACAAACCAATAGGACCATCCCAAATGGACCGTCGATCAGTCACAGTTACCAGACCTGCATCTGGGTGTGGACAAAGTGTGCCAGTTGGCAATAATGATATAACCATTGTAAAGGCTGAGAAGGTCTCTTGCATCTCAGATGACAACAGTATTCAGAATATTCCTGGTGACTTAGCACAAATATCTCCGTACACTGATCCCACAAAGCCAAGCCAGACAACCAAAATGTGGTCAGATGATGCTGAATTCACTAGTGCAAAAGCAGTTTTTACAGTGGTGAGAGATGATGAGCAGAGCATATTGGAACAGTTCTCAAGGTCAGTCAATGTCTCTTCCCCTCCAGAAGAGTTGGACTCTGGTTTGGATGAGTTGTCTGTGAGATCCCAGGATACAACTGTTTTGGAAACGCTCTCCAATGATTTCAGCATGGACAATGTAAGTGACAGTGGTGCCTCCAATGAGACAATGAATGTCCTGCAAGAAAATTCACTCACCGACTTTTCTTTGCCCCAGACCCCTCAAGCTAACACACCTTCTGAGTGTCAAGGAGAAAGTGTCTCGAAGTCATTCAGTGACCACGGGTTTTATTCTCCTTCCTCGCCCTTGCTTGATTCCATGCTCATTGATGAACAGTTGGAGCATCAGGCTGGTCTGCTGGTTCAAAATGCCATTCAGCAAGCCATAGCTGAGCAAGCTGATAAAATCAACTCCAAGCAAGCAAAAGATACCATAGAACAAAAGAATCGTCTTGTCAAGGAGCAAGAGGAGAAAGACAAAAAGACACTGTGTTCTGAAAAACAGCACAATCCAACATTTCAACCACCTCAGGTGTCGTCTCCAGTGCAGGAAAAACAGGATACAGCACCAAAGATTTCTGCAATCCAAGACTCTGCACTCAGGGAAAAGCAGACCCTGCAGCCACCTCACACTGTGCATGCCACCCAACCCGTCACTGTGGAGGAAACGAAGCCAGAAGTCAGCTATTTCAGCAAGTACTCAGAAGCAGCTGAGCTCAGAAGCACAGCGTCCATTCTGGCTATGCAAGAATCAGAGGTGACCGTAGGGCCTTTCAAACTAAGGTCAAAAAAGCAGAGGACTTTGTCCATGATAGAAGAGGAGATCCGTGCAGCCCAAGAGAGAGAAGAGGAACTGAAAAGACAGAGGCAGGGTTTGCAGCTTACAAAGAGCCCTGTTGCAAAGAGTACACCTCCATTGCCCACCAGAACGGTGACTTACAGAACTGCACCAGGTATGAGTTTCATATTTTTTCCTGAGTCAGCCGAGCAAATGTAGACTCTGTTGTTTTCAGATTCCATCTCTTCTGTTTGGTCTAGAACACTGGTTCTCAACCTTGGCTTACTCAGGAGTTGTGGACTGCAACTTCCAGAAGCCTTCACCACCAACTGTGCTGGCTGGGATTTCTGGGAGTTGCAGTTCAAAAACATCTGAGTAACAAAGGTTGGGAACTTAGGGTCTAGAATTCCTTTAACTGAATGTTAAAAATGTCTTACAATCCCATAGTCCTGTTGAATCCCATGGTCCTATTTCCAAAACTTTACAGCTTTCTGCCTCTAGGATTCTTATCAGTAGGTCTTCCCCATTTGTATGTCTTAGTCATCTAAAATTCAGAAATACTGTATACTGCTTCTGACTGGAGTTATCTGTTAGCTATAGCACTTAATAACCATGGATAGAAATTTGCAGCTTTTAAGGCCATTCTCTGCATGAGATGATGGGGGAACTCCAATTATTTGAAGAACTGTTTCTCTTGTCCGCCTGGACTTTCTGCCAGTCAGTTTCACAATGCGACCTTAAATTCTTGGTTTGCAGGAAGTAGCCATCCAGGAATGGATTAATTCCTTTCTCAGCCCAATCTAGGGCAGAAGGAATGAATTTAAAAGACCTTAGCAGTCCTGATCCACAAGCTCCTCCCAATTTTTCTTCACTTGCCTTTGCCTAGAACAGGCCTCAGTTCTTGCTCTCTCCTCTTTATGGCTTTTGATATCTTCTTTCTGACCATTATAACACTCCTTTCTTCACTCTTCCTATACTGTACCTTGTTTCCCTATATTTCTTTGAGCCTTCAATGGTGTTGTTTTTTCCTCCCGTTTGTCTCAGTGGGTAAATCTGATAGTCTCTTCAAAATCATCCATGAAGCACACCTGTGTGGCATCTCCTCCCACCTCTGTAAGGTGTGGGCAGCAGCTGCTTTGTTCACTGCATCACCTCTCTCTGCAGTATCTCCTCCTGAGGTTTTATGTGGTTTTTCCCTTCCCACCACCACCTCAGAAGGGAAAATTGATTCAGACTCCTTATCAGCAGTGATGAAGGGTTTAAAGCCGCTCAGAGGACATATATCAACAGCAGTACAGAGGAGGTTTGCACAGTCCTGGGAACAGGAGGCTGAGGCTATTTCCTGCCAAAACAAGGATGCCAGCCCTTTTAAAAAGACAAAGATGGCCATTCCCTGATGGTCCTCCCCCAGATCTCTCCAGAAGGCACCTCTATAGCTTATAAGGCAGGTTGAGGGCACTAGCCAGTTTGTGGTGCCACCTCATGGTAGCCATTTTGAACAGTCTCTAGCAATCTTTCAGCTGTCCCTTTTAAATGAAGAGTCCCTAGTTAACAAGATTAAAGCTGCCATTCAAGGGAGATGCAGGGCAAACTGCAACCCTGTTCAACCTCCTCCTAAGAAAGCTTGAAGTCTTATATACTCTCATGCAGTTACTGTTAAAACACCAAAATTTTAGAAAGAGAAACATACCAGGCTTCTGGTTGCTACTACTGAAGCACTGTCCTTCCCCACCTTTCTATCCTGATAAGGTGGAATATGCTTCTCCTCATACGGACATAGGGGATGTGTCACCAGATACAGATGTGGTTTGCTCCTCTGCCCAGTCCGAGTGGTCAGATGGGGGATCCAGGGGAATGGTCAGACTCTGCTCAGCTGGAATCAACTGCCAACATTTGTTTATTCAAATACGATTATTTTATCCCATCGTTTTCTAGTAAGAGCTTCATTAGAGTTGCAGCACCCCATAGCCTCTGATCAAATTCCCATAGAGAATTCAGCATGTAGTGTATTTGTGTTCCCTGAGGCAAAAGTACCTTGCAGAGAAGCTCCCTTCCGAGTCTCTTTTGACAAATTAGTAAAGGCTGAATGGGAAATTACTTCTCACAGTAAGGAAAGTTCTGTTCTTGCCCAGAAAATGTATCTCCTTGCCTCTTGGCCAATGGAGGATTTAAAAGTCCCTGTGGTAGATGCACTTATTGCAACTGTGTGCTCAAGGGCCGTGGCTCTCAAAGAAGAAGAAGAAGAAGAAGATGATGATGATGATGAGTAGTAGTAGTAGTAGTAGTAGTAGTAGTAGTAGTAGTAGTAGTTTAATTTATATGCCGCATTTCTCCCAACAAGGGACCCAAAGAGGCTCACAACATTAAGAGGAGCCCAATAATAAGTGATCTGACCTAGCCCTTCAAAAGGTACATGAGGTTTCAGCATTAGTAATTAGAGCTTATTCAAATTTCTTACTAAGGGCTTCTATGCTACGGGTGGAAGATTTATTAAACAATTCTGTCCTAGATGTCAAAATATTTCAAAGTTCCCTGATTAAATTATGCAGGCGCCTTGCTCTTATTGCTGATACTACTCAGGATTCTCTGAACTTTGCTGCCAGATCTACTGCTGCAACCAAAGTGACTCACAGATCCCTGTGGATCAAAGACTGGAATGCAGACACGTCTTCCAAATCCAATTTCGCTACAGTTCCCTACACAGGGATCCAATTTAGGGGGAAACATGCCCTCAAAGATGTGCTAGTGGAGGTCAAAGATAAAAGGAAGACCATGCCAGATTTACCAGGGGAAATAATAAAAGACAAATCAAAAGAAGTGTTCTCTCCTTTCATTAACTGCAAAGATTTTCCTGCACTAGGGACTTCCTTAATTGTTGTTCCCCTTTGGACTGAAGATTTCAGTCCAATTTCCAACCTCCAGGTCCAGTCCAGAGCAATGGCCCAGCAAGCCTCTTCCCACCTCCAAAGCAAAATTTCTGACAAACTATCTCCTTACGGAGAGGGGGCATCTTTCCATTTTTCTCTCTGTGGGAAAGGACAACCTCCAATCAGTGGATGCTATGGCCACTCAAGGAGAGCTATCTATAGATTTTCACTAGACTCCCAGGAGCAGATTCCTCTCCAGTCTCAAGGAATAAGAACAAGTTAGCAATTCTTTCACAAGAGATCTACCATCTTGAGACGGGAGCAGTGGATAGCACGTTCCTCCTGTAGAGCAGTTCATGAGAGTCTGCTCCATCCTGTTTGTGGTACCCAAGTGAGGCAGCTTATATGCAGGGCTGTGTTAGACCTCAAATTCCTAAACAGATTTGTGACACACAAAAAATCCAAGATAAAGAGCTTTAAATCTCTTCTAGAGACTCCTCATCCTGGGGACTACATGACCTCATAGATCTCAAGAAGGCATACCTAGCTATTTCAGTCAGGCTGTTACAGACATTTCCTGCGGTTTATCCAACATTGTGCTAAATACAACAAAATGTAAAGCTGGAGTTTAACTTATAATATGAGTGATTAACTTATAATATGAGTGGTGCCAGACCACTCATTAGGGCTTGGGTATGGAGGGCAATTTAGAGAAAGAGAGAGAAGAAAGAATGGATGGATAGAGAAAACGATGAAGGTGAAGGGGTTCCTGAACATTACTTCTCCCATTAAATTCAGACCACATTATACATTGATTTTAACTATAGTGTCCCACACTTGAAACATGGTGTGATCTAATCTTTTGGCTCTCAGCTTGTGGTGATTTTGCATGTTAACAACCTGTAACTATTATATAATAAAATAATACTGGTAATTTTAATAACTGAACTTGACTAAACTGGTTTTCTTGTACTTGGCATAAAAATGGAAGATCAGATATTGTTTTGAGGCTGTTTTCAGAAAGTGTGTTGTATATGAGTCATCCTTCAGTTCTGCTTTTGAAGAATTTTTCTTCCATGGAACACAGCATCTTTAGTTTAGCTATTTTCATGAGGGAGAAAAAGAAGTGCTTAGCACAACTGGAAGTTTTTTCAGTTGTCTGTGCTCACTCTCCAGTGCTAAGATGTGAAAAATCCTTTTCAGAATGTACAACAGAGATTAGAATTTCAGAGCATTTTTTGAACCTGCTGCAGGTTCTGTTCTGATTAGGCCACAAGGAAATTCTGAATTTAGGACTTGTTTGCTTTTTAGTATTCATATTTCTCCTGTGAGAAGCAGGATGTAATTCACTCATGTTGGATATTACACTGTCATTTTCCACACAAAAATATGTCAAGAACCCTGAACTGCATTCAAGTTATTGGCTGTTTCATTTTCTGTTCGTTATTCTTTGAGCACAATCATTTCAGTGGACAATATGTGATAACCACCTACCTACTGTACCCTTGCGGCTTGATGTTTCCTTTATCAGAAATGTGTATCATTGGATTAACTGATGAAAAATGTAGAATCTGGTAAACCTTTGTTGTGTTTAGGCCTTCAGTGAAACAATGTACTGTACAGTACAATCCATGTAAACTGGATGTCTCATCTGTGAACACCAGGAAATTCCTAACAGGATATGACTGGATGCCTCATGGCAAGCATTTCATTTATGACCACATTAGCATTCATGAGTAAACAGTTGCTTCCCGTAGACATAAAGCAGATTGCAATTTTCCCTTTTGATACAGCTGAAATGTGTACTTTGGTATCATTGACAAGCGGATATGATCACAGAAATCCCTTTTAAAAATCTATATAGGATTTATTTAAAAGTAAAGCTTAAGCAGACAAAAAAATTTAAACCATGAAAATTGATAGGAATTTTGCACACACGCACACACACACACACAAACATGTTTTCTTGTGCCATTCCTGTAGTTCAGATTGGTGCATTGTGCCTAAACAAACATCTTAAATGTACTCCCAGATCTATAGCAGTTGTAGTTTGTTTATATAGTTATGTCAGTGTGAATACAGAAAATGTTCACATGTTCCATTTATAGAGACAAGTCCAAGGGTGGGCTGTACTTTGATTGGGTCACCAGAATGTTACAAATAAGACAGGCTTTCCAGAACTCTTCACTGAGCAAAAATGGTGTGAAACTTGGAGCTAAGGCAGTCAGTTAAAAACTCTTCCCCTCTGTAGATAAAATTCTAGTCCTCTCCCTCCTGCAGTTTCATCAGATGATGAAAACTCTTACAGCGCCCCAGGTGAGGCACATAGTGCCAGTAGCTGTATACATAGTTAGACTGAACATGTACTTATCCAACAAAAGGGTGGGGGGCATATTTCATTCATTCATTCATTTAATTTATACCCCGCCTATCTGGCCCACCGGACCACTCTATATCCCTGTCTAATTAAATTACAATCTAAATGTCAACTACGAGGGAGGCAGTGAAGGATATGAAATAAAGGATACACCAAAGTAACAAGGGATTCCAGTGAGCAAATGGCAGAAACAAAAACTTACTTTGTCATTGGAGGCTCACATGAGCTCAGTGGCTCAGAGTGCCTGTAGCTGGCAGACCTTCAAGTGGTCCACCAGCTACAACCATTTATGGGCAGGAATAACCTGGCCACAGGAATCTATGCCCTGGTAACCGCCCCCCCCAGTTGGACTACTGCAAAGCACTCTACGTGGGGCTATCCTTGAAGATGACACAGATGGTGCAGCAAGTGCAGCACATAGCAGCTAGAATGTTAACAAGAGTACCCTTCAGAACTCACATGACACAACTTCTGGAGGATTTCCACTGGGTGCCAGTACATTTCTGTTCTGAGTTCAAGGTGTTGACAGTGACTTAAAAAGCCATGAATAGCTTTGGACCTGGATATTTGAAGGAGGATGTCTCCCCATATAAACCTGCCCAATGACTAAGATCTACTGAGAGGCCCTTCTCTGTGTCCCACCATTGAGAACAGTTATGTGGAGACATGGAGGACAGTTTTTTCTGCCATAGCACCCCAAATGTGGAATGCTGTTTCCTTGGAGCTCCAATTGGTGCCAACATCGGAATTTCTGTGCCAAGTCAAGACATGTCTATTTATTGGAGTTTGAGAATTTTGGCCTGCACAGGTTTTAGCATTATGGTTTGAATGTTTGAATGTTAAATTTTAAATTGCTTGGTTTTAAACTAGGCATGTTTAGCCTTGAGAAAAAAAGACCACGGAGAGATATGATAGCACTTTTCAAATAGAGTGGTGCCTCGCTTAGCAACGTTAATCCGTTCCTGGAAAAACGTCGTTAAGGGATTTCGTCGCTAAGCGATTTTTAAAAGCCCATAGAAACACATCAAAACGTGTTTAATGCGTTCCTATGGGCTTAAAAACTGTCCTTATGCGAAGATCCTCCATAGGGGCGGCCATTTTCGGTGCCTCTAAAGTGAGGCAAAACAGCGGTCGCCATTTTATTTTTCCGGCGGCCATTTTGGAACCGTCGATCAGCTGTGCGAAAACGAGGCGTTTGCAATGATCGCTTCTGCGCGATCATCGCAAATGCCTGCATTTTCGCCCAGCTGATCGGCGGGGCTTCGGGATGATGGGGGGAAGCGCTTCCCCACGATCATCCTGAAGCCCCGCCGATCAGCTGTGTGAAAATGAGGCGTTTGCGGTGATCGCTTCCCCGCAATCATCGCAAAGTGATTTTTCCCCATAGGGAACAAAGCAATGCGATCGCAAAAGCTAGCGCAAAATCTTCATCGCTATGCGGATTCGCCGTTAAATGGGGCGGCCGTTAAGCGAGGCACCACTATACTTGAACGATAGTCATACAGAGGAGGATCTGTTCTCGATCGATGCAAAGTTGAAGACACATAATAATGGGCTCAAGCTACTAGATTTAAGCTGAATATCAGGAAAAACTACTTAATTGTTAGAGTAGTAGAAAAATGGAACTAATTATCTCGGGAGCTGGTGAGTGCTCCAACCCTGAAGGCTTTCAAGAGAAAACTGAACAACAACCCATCAAATCTGCTTTGATTTTGATCCCTGCCTTGAGCCGGGAGGTGAATTGTATGGCTTTATAGGCCTGTTCCAACTCAATGAAGCTAAAACTGTGCTCACAACCCGGATTTCAATCCCAGGTGGCCGGCTCAGGTAGCCTTCTGTCCTTCTGAGGTCGGTAAAATGAGTACCCAGCTCGCTGGGGGGGGGGGCAATGTGTAGCCTGCATAATTAACTTGTAAACTGCCCAGAGAGTGCTTGAAGCACTATGGGGTGGTATATAAGCAGCACGTTTTGCTTTGCTTTAATTATCTTATGTTTCAAACATATTTTATATAGCTCTGTCACTTGCCCTGAGATCCTGTGATATAGGGTGGCTAAAGACGTTTTAAATAAAATAAAATGGAATAAAATAAAATAAAAGATTTATGGCCATGGTGGATTGTGAGAAGAGCTTGAAGGAGGAAAGATTCTAGCTATTCTGCCACTGTTACAGGTAACATAGTTCAAGTGTATACTGAACAAGCCAGTTTACTCCAGAGGCAGCACAACTCTTAGGTTTCGGGGGTGGGTGGGGATGCAATGTCATCCCCTTCTCCCAACTATTCATTTTGAATCTCTCATTTTTTCCCACTCTGTTCAATGACAGGGGAACATATGTCTCACATCTTGATCTGGGATCTCTAAACTGAACTACTTACTGCTTTGGATGTGGTGCAGATGCTATCCTGTTAGAAGCAAGCTAGTCTTTGGCCTCCAGTCGGCTTAGTTTTTCTACGCATGAAATTTTGGGGGGTGGAGTCCCCTTGTATTTTTACCCCAAGTAGTAGACGTTCTTCAGTCATCCCTGATCATAGCTTAGAATTACACCTGTCGCCTACCCCCTAGGAGTCAGTTGGGTTATTTCAGTGTCTCAAGTGATAAGATTTCCCATGCTCCTTTATGTGTGTGCCACGTGTCCAAAAAAAGGTTGTTACAGTACTAACATTTTCAAATTTTAAAAATTCTGAAAGTATGCAGTAAGCATTTCGGAACGTGTTGTTTGTGTCCATTTGTTACAAACTGATGGGAAAGGACTGCTGTGCTGCAGTTCTTTGTGGCTCTTTCAGGAGTGGAGGGTGCAGAAGGCAACGTTCCCTCTATTTTTTTCAGCCTCACTGGGTGGGGGTCTGCCTCTCGTGCATGCACGCAACCACCCTTTCTTCCACATGCAGGGTTCCTTCACAACCGGAACCAAGGGGTGCTGGACGTGCTCACTGTGGTGCATAGAGAAGGAGGGATGCCGCACCGAAGGGGGAGCGCAGCGCTGTGCACCTTAAGGGGAACCTTGGTGGATAGAAGGTGTGCCTTCTGCATTACAAAAGAAGGAAACATGTGGCTTAAGAGGAGTTAAAAATACCAATGAGATTCAACTGCATTGTATATTTAAATTACTCTTGTACCAGTTTGAATCCTGCTTTCTCTGGCAAAAAAAGCTTCCAGAGTTATGGTTTCCAAAGAGGTTCTGAGAGTTTTTCTATCTGGAAAGAGAGGCATTGATTAGAGATGGGCATAAACCAAGGGTTCAGCGGTTTGTGCTGGTTTGGCCGACAGACACACAGCTGTTCTGTGTTTCAGTGCCCGGCCCCGTCTGATGGGTGCCCACTGAGAGCCACGGCCTGGAAGAGGCAGGGCAAGGAAGCCAGGGCGCTGCCTCTGAGTAGGCATCCCCTGGCGGGGGCGAGGTTCCAAACCCCACGACAGCTGTGGCCATGGGCCGGGATGAACCGTCAAACTGGGTTCAAGCCCATCTCTAGGATTGATGTCTCGCTGTGATCAACACAAGTTGCATATAATCTGAATTGGAGGGGGGAACTGGCCCATTTTTCAGTTGCCTTAATTGAATCATTTTGCTTGCTGTCAAGTTTCCCTGAGGTTAAACAAAAAAGTTACCTAAAGCTAATGACTGCTAAGCAGGGTCTTAATTTTTCACTGTTTCTCCTTGAGATAGCAACATGTTCATCTTTTGCATGTTTGTAGTTTTCAACATGTTACTTGTATCTCTAAGACTAGCAGGATTTGGGTGGTCTGTCTTCTGAAAGGGAACTTCGTAATAAGATTGCAAATGTTGACTTGACACTGTTATGCTGATCAACTAACGGAATGATGCTCATGGAACCTTACGTGGTGTAGTAGATACACCGCCCAACTATGATTCAAGAAGCTGGATTCAAATCCCCACTTGGCTTTGTGAATGTATGTGTATGTATGTTAAGGATACCTCTTTCTGGATCTTTAATTGGAAAAATTGAAAATCAAGAAATTGTTTGATAGCAGAACTATTTTTGGAGGAGGAAATACCTGCAGTTTTGTGGTAGCAGAGATGGTTCAGGTTGGAGGGTCCCCATCATCCTGTACAAAGAAGGCTGATTTTAGTTAGAACTACAGTAGTTTAGTAGTTGCATACAGGTAATCTGAAACACTGCCCCCCCCATCATTGCAGCCCTTCTCACTGTATCCCTGACCTCAAGTTGCCACAGTCAGGATGGCTTATTAAGGGGGTTGTTGTTGACTTTCTGCATTTGTAGCATGCCTAGGTGGAAAGGCTTTGCGTCCCCTGGTACCTGTAGAGGAATTTTTATCCTTTCCAGCTCATGTGAAATGTGTGAGAATGCTCATTCCTCCGCTCCTTCTTAAGTCAAGTAACTGCAGGAATCCTGAACCTCACCTATTGATATTTTCTCCAACATTTCTCCTCATTTGACATTCTTTTCAAAGGGACTGTCATTTCTGTTGCATTGACTGAGAATGGTCAGAATTCTCCTGGAATAGGTTTTCAGCAATACACTTGTTTGCAGGTGTAAATGTGATGCTAAATTTACTCAAGGGAAACAGATCAAAGTAAATATCAGCCCTGGAGTAGGGGGCTTTAGCCCCCTGGCCTACCACTGTAATCCTGCTCAGTGCTGTAGTCCATATCTGTAATTGGCATAGGGGAAAAATCCCAATTAAAGCAAATTGAAGCCTTTGTCTTATGTAAATTGTCGATATAGAGGACCTAATCTAGATCAAGACCACAATGAGAATCAAAGGTTTAAAAAACCCTTATCCCACGTGCAAGGATCTGGCCCAGCTCATGTATCCTAGGCTTACCTTTGAGTAAAACAACAGGCATAGCTGCATGGCATACATTGAAAATGAGATGTAATTTGGTCATCAGTGTAATCCTATCTAGGAAATAATCACCATAATTTTAGAGCAATTGGAAGCCTACAGTGGTATTTCTGCTACTGTGGCACAACGAATAATTTGTACTGTGGGCAGTTGTCATCTGTTTCTTGGGAATTCATACTGAAAAAACTCATAACATGCCTAATTTGCCACATTCTCTTACTGGGAAACAAGTTGAGGGAGACTGGCCTATGATTGGTGTTTCTTTCATTATCAGAATAGTGTGGACGATCTTACAAGAAGCATGTCATGGTCGATGTGTCCAAGAATGCCATTTACACTTCAGTATATATGACGCCCCTTCTTATGTATTTGGGCAGAGCTTGGAAGTAACTCATCAAAAACACTGAGTTACTTGTAATGAATTCCTCATTATAGTAACTAAAGCATAATTAAATCATATCACAACTGCAATGTAGCGAGTTGTAACATTATTCCTTTTGTAGGATGGATGTTTGAGCTGTAGTTATGTAGTTAGCACTACTTTAATATAGTTTGTATTGCAGGTTAGTGGCATGTAACCACTTTAAAAATTACTTAGTTTTATATAACCAGAATATAAAGTGCTCCTTTTAAAACATTGTGCAGGTAACTTTTCAAGCTCTCTTACTGAACTAATTTGCTCAGAGTCTACTTAGGTAGTCATTGGGAATCAGTGCAGACACTGAGAGAAAGATAAGAGTGTAGACCTGAATCTGAACTATACCCATTGCCAAATGCTCTCCTGCTTCAGCCCAGAAATACCACAATATTCCTTGTGCAAAATATTTATGAATATATATATTTTAGTTGTCATATTTGGAGAGACAAGCTTAAAAATCTATATACCAAAAATCTGGCCTGGCTCCTTTAAACAAAGAACTAGCTGCTTGACTTACAATTAATTTCCTAGTCCATACTGATTACATTCCTTTTGGAAGTGTGTTGGTGTGTGTTTTCAGAATTTGCTTGCAAGCCTGTTGCCTAGAGAAGGACATTCTGATTGGGTCTTTGCAGGTAAAATAGAGAAGATCAAGCCACCTCCATCCCCAACTGCTGAAGCCCCTCCCTCGCATCTCGACTCAACATCAGATGAATCTGGAGGATCCCAGAGGCCCAAGAACTTGATGCAGACACTTATGGAAGATTATGAAACTCACAAAACCAAGAGGCGGGAGAGGATGGATGAGAGCAGTGTAAGCATTTTCTCTTTCCCCCATGCCATTCTTTGCATATGGAAGGGTTTTAAAGATAGGTAGACTAGTAGAGTGAGTGATAACTAAAGTGTTATTTTCCTTCCAAGAACCAGTGCACAAAGTCCTGAAGAAAAGCAGACCCTGCAGTTCTAGGCTTGTTTAAAAACTCTGTGTTCCATTCTGAAATAGCCCTTTTCAAATCATGCCTTTTAACTTGGGGTTTTGTTTGTTTGTAGGGGTGGCAAGTCTGCCAGGCTTGCTTCCAAGGTTATTCTGCCTGAGGATAATCATGGGATTCCAGAAATTAATGCAAGCAGAATGTCAGGGAAAAGCAGCCTCTCCAAGCCTGTTGTAGAGGCTGCATGGGTAAAACAGGCACAGACAGGAGGAAGAGGCTAGTGAAGGAAGAGAGCTGGAAGACCTTTTTGTGAAGAAACACAGAGGACTAAAGTGGACTTAATTTTCTGGGCTTTTAGGGAGCTTGGGAGGTGACTGAACTGAGGAGGGCTACAGTGAAGCCTTTGTTCTCCATTGAGGGGTTAGCTTTCCCTAACCAAAGTTGAAGCCATTTGCTGAATGAAAATTAAAAACCATTCCCTTCCTCGATCCAGTTTTGCCCATTATGAAATATATCACCAGCAGGCTTGGGCTTGTAAGTGAATGTGGCCCAGACAAGGGGCACCTACTGCAGTTCTGGAGTGAGGCTTCCCACTGTTCCTGCTATGAGCTGCTCCTGCATGGGAATCTATATGGATTCATTTCTTTCATTGTGGGCCTTTTAAAAACGGGTGTCTTTTTCTACGCGATAATCCTAAGCACATGGGGGGTGGCCTGTGTGGGTGCATTTCTCCCCACATTTGTTATGTGCTTCTTATGTGTTATGTTCTGCAGTGCAGAATGGGGGAATCTTGGTAATGCCAGCATGATTGTCTCCTAGCTTCTGTCAGGGGACAGTTTCTCAATAAAGCACCGAACCTCCTTTTTTTGCAGGATGCCATTTTCTGAATTACTATTTGGGGGCTAAAGTGCATGTGTTAAAGCAGGAATGAAAAGCTAGAGGGGACTCTTTGCACCGTTACGGGTGCAAAATGCCTTCCTGTCAAAGCAAAGGGACTTCACAGATGCAGTTCTTTCAGTTGTCTTTGAGTCTAAATGCTTCATAAGAAGTCGTTTTCAGAAGTATTTGAGTAAGGAACTCTGGTGTAAGAACTTCCCTTGAGGCATGTTTTCCTCACACAAGCTCATCAATTCTGACACTGTGAGGAAAACAAAACAAATGTCAAACAATGGTATATTCGTTTGGCATCAACAGAGTGGAAGACATCAGCCATATAGACCAGACATTTCTTCCATGCAAATACATAAAAAAGAAAGTTCTCTTTCTTTGTCTGCCTTCCTAAAAGCCCCAGCCTTGTGCTTGAAAAAGCAGTACTTTTATTTCTTACAGAATTCAGCATGTAAACGTCAACTGGTGAATGGCAAATATCTATAATCTGTTTTTATTTTTAAATTGACTATTTTGCTTTTCTAAAAAAAACAAAAAACAAATCAAGGCTGCCGCACCTGATAAACTCTGAGATAAATACCAGTTCATTGTTCAATCTGAGGTCTCTTTCTTTCTCTGTTCTTTATATTAATGATGGTCTTTTCCCTTTTTGCCAGTACACCGATAAATTACTGTCTAACAAGGTTACTTCTGAGGTACTTTTCAAGACTTTGCCTTTGCTTAACTTTGTTTTTGCATGAGGCTGTCAAGTGCATGCTGCTGCAGCTTGCTTTCCATTGCTGCTTTGCATAACCATTGGAGTTATGGATTGAAACAGGAAGTCCTTCGATTTTATTTTATGTTTGATTTAATTTCCCCTGAGATAAATAATTGATTGGAGCCAGACTTATTTATACCTAGGGTAGATGGTTAGAATGGGACTGAACTTAGTAATGGGTCTATTCCAGCTGTGTTAGGATCTGGATGCCTTGAATTTATATGCTCTTATCAGATAGGAAATTAAAAAGATGGCAAAACAAAATACTGTATCTGTGAAGATTTTCAGTCATCCAGGTGAGGTGAAAGCAAAACAAAGCTTTCTTTTGAAGGAAGGAAGGGTAGGGTGGGGAGAATGCCCAGACTCCTGTTACTTACCTATACCAATATGAGACAAATGGCATACTGTATATCACAGTGATAGATTACCACTCAACATGTGTGCAAAGAGAAATAAAAACATTGACTTCTTAACTACAGCAATTCACCACACAATTTACTACATTTGACTTATGCTGATATATGTAAATGATGGGATTCAGGTCACATCCATATAGCACCAGTTGAAAAATTTAGATCAGAATAACTGAATTATGACCATGACTGCAAATCAAGGCTATAATTTAACTTTCATCCCTGGAAGTTCTGTACGTATATATAAAAACTGTACCATTGGTTTTCCATCCTCCTATCTTATGAGGTTATTAAGATAATCAAGGCTACTTTGTCTGACTGTGATATCACTAGAATCTCACCATAACACTTTTCAGCCAAAGTCACTATACTATAAGTATACTTAATTCTGCTTGCTTGTATCATTATTGACCTTCTACAGGGCATACCCCACCCCCACCCAAAATAACTTAATATTGCCTGGAAGAAAGTAGCACCCTGGTTTTATCAGTTGATTTCTTGAAGTTTATTTGTCTTGTCTGTTTGTTGTGTTTCTGTCCATTGTTCTCTTTGTTTATTTAGAAGTAACTCTGGGTACCCAAGGGGTGCTGTCTACTACTGTAGATCGAGGGTTTATTTGGATATTTTTTTTATTCAGTCATGCTACATTGGCAGAAGGGAGGGAGGGAAGGAAGGTTGGTTGCTTGGTTGCTTGGTTGGTTTCAGTTGTGGATTTTGTTTTTAAGACAATGATTGGCAAGAAGCTGGAATGTTGAGACAAGGTTTATTTGGTTTTTATCCTGTCTTTTGTCCATGAAGCTCAAGGAAGCTTGCATAGTTATCTCTCCTTCCCTATCTGTCTGTCTGTCTGTCTGTCTGTCTGTCTGTCTGTCTGTCTGTCTGTCTGTCTGTCTGTCTGTCTGTCTGTCTGTCTGTCTGTCTGTCTAAAATATTTTTATCCCTTTTTCTTAAAAAGGACCCAAGGTGGCTTACAGTATAACCTTCTCTGTGAGATTAGACTGAGAATCTGTGACTGGTTCATAGTCAACCAGTGAGCTTCATGGACAAGCAGGAGTTTGAAATCAGGATCTCCCAAGTCCCAAGTGCTCTACCTACTGGTGACAATCTCATAGAAGGACAATATTGTAATTCTGTGTAAATTTTTCAGTGCCAAGTTCTAAAATCAGAAAATTAAAAGATAAACTGTAAAAATTTACTGCACATTGTTTATTGGTCTGATGACTGTTCTACATACATACATAGGCTTCCATCAGTCTCGAGAGACTATGGTAACGTGCTCTGTTTGGAGGGAACAGCATCTAGTGTTTTGATGCTGTATGCGAAGCTGGAGTGTCCTCTCCAGAGCATGAAGCCTGGGTAAAATTATGTGGAGGTTGTTGTTGAAAATAAGCCCTAGTATGATTTTTCAGAATGTTCGTAGTATAAGCCCTTCCCCAAAAATAAGCCCCAGTTAAGTGAAACCCTGCCCTCCACCATTGTGCAGCAACCAGAAGATGACATGACTGTATTTGAATAAATGTAGATTGTTGTACATGAAAAAAAAAAAAACATCCCCAGAAAACCACCCCTAATGTGTATTTGGAGGAAAAAGTAATATAAGAACCTGTCTTATTTTGGGAGAAACATGGTGTAAGTTTTCCCGTAAGAAGCTAGATCAATGTAAAATGGAGTCAGAGCACCAGATGGCCCATTTCTCTGAAGTGTAAATACACAAACCCTTTTTGGTTAGAGTAACTCCCCCTCCACCCATCAGACCTAACCACACCTCAACGGTTCTCTTTGAAGTTGTTGCTGGGTTCTAAAAGGAATTCATGTTCTCTGGGGTTAAAAGGAGGACAAGTCCTTAGGAAAAAGGAGCACAAAGTCAGAGGGAAGGAACAGCGGAGTATTTGAGAAGCTTCTTCCCTCTTGCGGGCTGGAAGCTACTCTTAACATAGAAGAAGACATAGATTCTCAGTCATCCGGGTGAGGTTATCTGGAAGTTGAGTTCTGGCAACTGGACTTCTTTCTTACTAGGTTGAACTGTTTCTCTACTTATCCAAGAAGCTACTTGGATGAGTAGCGAAATGTTTCAACCTAATAATAAGTCCAGTTGCCTTGACTCAACATTGAACAAGACACATCCTGACTTCATATAAGCCCCAGGTCCATCATAGGAGATCATGACAGTTAGCATTAGATAGAAATACCAGCACCTTAGCCTGTAGCATTTGCCTGTTTGCTGTTCTTTGCCTTGAGCTGTGTACTTTGAATGCAACCTAAAAGCTTAACCATGTTTTTTTGCCTTTTACTTTTTATTTTCCTTTTAATAAAGTTACTTTTTAGAATAGACATCTTCTTGCCTGGGAGCTATTTTTGCAGAGTGTTGTAGCTAAATTAATCCAACAGCCAGGCCACTTGTCCACAACTACTTAGCAATTCTCTTGAGCACACATACAGTGCAAAGGGATTTTTATGGCAATTAAATAAGGCAGGGATTAAATTTAATGAATCTGGAAGTGGGGAACAGCGTGATTAACGATATTTCTTCAGCGATGATGTAAGGTGGCAGTAAGGGCTTTAGCAAGCCCCAGCTGATCTATTACAGATCAGCCCCTCTTATTTTTCTTCTTTATTTTCCAAAATGTTTTTGAACTAATTTGCGAAATCTCACATATTCCAAGTATAAAGTTTGTTTCTTTTTAAATAATCTTTTTCTTATTGAATTTTTCCATGTTATTTTTGTTATTTATCAGAATCACTCAGAAATTTGATCTCAAAAGAGACTTCCATATATGCTTTGTATTTTATTTTAGGATGAAACATAGGGGTATCTTCAGGATGTTGAAAACCATAAGAAATCTTGCTGGCTGTAATGGAATTTTGATTGGGCGATTTCTCTAGGAGAAAACCCTAAATGTTATTTGTATGGGGTTTTTTGCTCTGAGTGAAATTCTGGCAGCAATTCTAATTCATACTTCACTTTTAAGCCATAAATGTAAGGGATGATGCTGAAGATTGTTTAGTGATGACAGAGGCTGTTATGGGAATAGTACCTGAATGTGAGAAGAGGACATAATTTGGTATCATTATCAGTAGTTTCCAAAACATGGAGTCCCTAACTACTGGAGGAGAGGGAACTATCATAAAAAGCTTCAGGGACATGGCACAAAAAAGCAGAGGGGGAAAAAGGGAAAATTAATGTTAAACAGTCCCTACGAATCTTTCAGGATCAAGTAGAATGAGTCTGGTTTATGTGATGAAAATACAGACCTACTGCTTGCTGTTCATCCTGATCTTTTTTCAGGGGGCTTGGTGGGAAAGCCCAGACATTTCTACTTCTAAATTATGATCAAGAGTTGCCATACTTATTGAAATAGAATGCAGGAGTGCCATGTTGACCTACAGAGCTGTGTTGTTACTTGCCTTCCAAGTCTCCTCCGATTTATGGTAACTCTATGAATGAGACCTGTCTCTAAGACATGCTGTCCTCAGCTACCCTGCTCAGCTCTTGTAAACTCAAGCCTGTGGCTTCCTTTAAGGAGTCAGTCATTCTTGGTTTTGATCTTTTTCCGTCTTTCCCAGCATTATTGGGGGGTTTTCCCCCCCGAGAGAATCCTTCCTTCTCATGATTTGCCCAAAATAGGACAGCCTCAGTTTCAACATTTTTGCCTCACTTGTTTGTCTTTCTGGCAGTCCAGGGTGTCTGCAAAGCTCTTCTCCAGCACCAATAAAGTACAACATCCAAATTTGATATAAAGGTAATATGTTTATTTAGAATCACCCTGATCTGTAATTTGGGTCCTGGATTTTATTTAAATAGAATCTTTTAAACTTGAGGAAGAGTCTTGCTCACAAAGGACCTTTTAATTGTGTCCCAAAAATTTGTAATTCCTTTTTCAATCCTACCTGGCTGTTATGATGTATGTTTTTCTCAGGGGCTTCCTGGTAATCACTCTTCATGGTTTCCATTGTGCGCCCAGGAACCTTTCTTATTTTTAAAAAGCAAACAGCCTGTCTTAGTGCGTTTGAGTGATATTTTTGCCACTGTATTTGTTCTTTGCTTAGACAATTAACAAGATGCCATGCAAGTACAAATTCACAACCATGGCTCTTTGTCTTGTTCAGGTAATGTTACTTATAAGCAGGATAGCTCAGAATTGTATACACCTACAATTAAATCTGTAACTAAACTTTATACTCATGGGCAATTTAAAGGTTTATTTTTAAATCCTTTACTTTTAAAGCTTATTGTATTTTTTTTGGCAATTTTTTTTTTTTGTTAATTGCTGGGCTACTCCTGTGATTCCTTAATTTATATAGTGCTCTGAAGTATTGGGAACGTGGTGGTGCTGCGGGCTAAACCGCAGAAGCCTTTGTGTGCTGCAGGGTCAGAAGACCAGCAGTCATAAGACTGAATCCACGCAACAGCGTGAGGTCCTGTCGCTTTGTCCCAGCTCCTCGCCAACCTAGCAGTTCGAAAGCATGTAAATGCGAGTAGATAAATAGGTACGACCTCGGTGGAAAGGTAAAACAGCATTCCGTGAATAGCCACGCTGGCCACGTGACAACGGAAACTGTCTCCAGACAAACGCTGGCTCTACGGCTTAGAAACGGGGATGAGCACCGCCCCCTAGAGTCGAATACGACTAACTCAAATGTCAAGGGGAACCTTTGCCTTTGAAGTATTGACCTGCATGACTTGGTAATCTGTGTATCAAAATCGCAACGTTTCTGCAGGCTATAAGGGACAGAAATAGAGAGAGATGCAGCTGCCCTAAGGTTTCGGGTGAATTTGTCATTGGAGAGAAATTTCAGTCAGTTCATACTCCTAGCCCATCATCCTTTTATTGGAGGACTGTTGTACTCTGTTCACTCCTTTTTATGGGAACTGAAAGTGTGTTTCCATCATCAAATCATTATCTAGTTGGTTTGCATTTCATGGAGTGGTGAGAATGCATTCCTGAAAATGGTTGTGAAGGTCATTGGCCTTACTGTTCCAGAAGGGGCCCTTGGGACTCCAGAGTTCAGCATCCATTCTGCTTCTCTGTGCACAAACCCAACATTCACCATGCAAACTAATTAAGACATTTTAGTGGCATGTGGGTTCTATCACTCCCCTCTGTTAAAACTTCTCAAATTGCACTTCAGTTCCAGGACTAGATATTTCAGAAATGATAATAGGGCAGTGCTGCTTAAATGAGTAAATACTGATGCTGTGGTCATAAGTGCAAAGTGTTGCTGGTACCACATCCTCTAGAGCACTGGTTCTTAACCTTGGGTTACTCAGGAGTTTTGGACTGCAACTCCCAGAAGCCTTCACCACCAGCTGTCCTGACTGGGGTTTCTGGGAGTTGCAGTTCAAAAGCATCCGAGTAACAAAGGTTAAGAACCACTGCTCTAGAGCAAGTTTTTGAGCTGTGGCAAGTTCAGTGGGAAAAAGAGATCACCTCCATCTTAGTCCTTCTGGATTATCCCTTTCTGTCAACAAAAGGCCAACACTGAATTCAGCCCTGATTAACACCTTCAACTGTAGTGCTCTTCAGAGAGGTAACAATGAAAGCCTGTTTCAGAAATCTGAGTGGATTCTAAGGCAGATGTGAATTGTATTGCACATACAGTCATGGCCAAAAATATTGTCATCCTTGCAATTCTGTCAGAAAATGCAACCCTTCTCTCAGAAAATGGTTGCAGTTGCAAATGTTTTGGTACTCACATGTTCATTTCTTTGGTTCGCATTGGAACAACACACACACAGACACACAAAAAGAGAGAGAGAGAGAGAAAGTCAAATTTGATACAATCCCACACAGAAACCCAAAAATGCACTGGCCAAAATTATTGGCACCCTGTCTAAATTGTAAGAAATAATTGCTTTTCAAGCATGTGATGCTCCTTTAATTTGTATTTAGACACAACTGTCACCAGTAAGAGGTGTGGGCAATATAGTAATCACACTTGCAACCAGTTAAGATGGAGAAAAGTTGACTCAACCTTTGTGTTGTGTGTGACACTGAGCATGGAGAAAAGAATGAAGTGTAAAGAGTTGTCTGTGGATTGGAGAGAAAAAAATTATGGAAAAATATTGACAATAGCAAGGCTACAAGTCCATCTCCGGAGATCTTAATGTTCCTGTGTCCACTGTGCGCAATATCATCAAGGGGTTTACAGCCCATGGCACTGTAGCTAACCTCCCTGGATGTGGATGGAAATGCAACATTACTGAAAAATTACAACAAAGGGTTGTTCAAATGGAGGATACAGAACCCAGATTAACTTCCCAACAAATTCAAGCTGATCTGCAGACACAGGGTACAACAGTGTCAGCTTGCGCTATCCATCACCATCTGAATGAAAAGGGACGCTATGGTAGGAGACCCAGGAGGACACCATTGCTGACACAAAGGCATAAAAAAAAACAATATAGTGTGAGAATGTACTGTGGACAGATGAGACAAAAGTAGAGCTTTTTGGTCAAGGACATCATGGCACTGTTTACAGAGCAAGAAATGGGGCATTCAAAGAAAAAAACACAGTCCCTACAGGCAAACATGGTGGAGGTTCAAAGATGTTTTGGGGTTGCTTTGCTGCTTCTGGTACTGGATGCCTTGACTGTGTGAACGGTATCATGAAATCTGATGATTACCAAAGAATTTTGGGGTGCAACGTAGTGGCCAGTGTCAAAAAGCTGTGTCTCCACCAGAGGTCATGGGTCTTCCAGCAGGACAATGACACAAAACACACTTCAAAAAGCACTCAGAAATGGTTACAAACAAAGCGCTGGAGAGTTCTGAAATGGCCAGCAATGAGTCCGGATCTGAATCCCATAGAACACCTGTGGACAGATCTCAGAACAGCAGTGGGAGAAGGCATCCTTCAAATCTGAAGGCCCTGGAGCAGTTTGCAAAAGAAGAATGGTCCAAAATTCCAGTAAGAAACTCATTAAGGGTTACAGGAAGCAATTGATTTCAGTTATTTTTTCCAAAGGGGAGTGCTACCAAATATTAAGTTAAGGGTGCCAATAATTTTGGCCAGTGCATTTTTGGGTTTCTGTGTGGGATTGTATCAGATTTGACTTTTCTTCTCTGTTTTGTGTGTGTGTGTGTCTGTTTGTGTGTTGTTCCAATGCAAATCAAAGAAATGAACATGTGAGCACCAAAACATTTGAAACTGCAACTATTTTCTGATAGAAAGGTTGCATTTTCTTACAGAATTGCAAGGGTGCCAATATTTTTGGCCATGACTGTAAATCCATATTCTTGATGGTGTCAGAATACTTTTAGTTTTTTCACCCCCTAATTAAATTTAAAATGTTTTTTTAAGGAGTTCTTGGATATTTTTAAAAAATTAATGGCAGCCCAATTGAATGGATGATTTAACTGATCTCATCCTTCCCTAACCATGGAAACAGTCATAAGAATCATAAGAATCTTGAAATGGCAAAGCTTGACGGGACCCTATGGATCATTGAGCCCAGCCCTTGTCAAGGAGGCACAGTGTTAATTGAACTCCGACTCTCTGGCTCTGCAGTCAGACACCTAAGACACTGACAGTTCTGTGTAGTGCCTCACTGGTGTAAATGGAATATAGCCAAGTATACATGCAGAAATAGTAGAATACCAGAAGAAACTTGTGCTTAGTAGTTCTTAAAACGGCCCCATCTGGCTAAATTCTAGCTCTTGTCTAAGGTGTGGACACTAAGGGCCTCATTGTTTGTTTGTTTGTTTTGCATGATTGTTTCAATGTTTTTAGGAAAAATCTATGGCATTCTAAAATACTGAAGAAGAAGGTTAAGATCAAGTTTTTAAAATTGCTACTGGCATGTAAAGCTTTGAGTGAATGAATTGTCTGGGACAGGGATAATGGAAGGAAATCTGTATGTGGTTTTTCATCTTGGACTTTGGTTTTCTATGAATGAAATGCTCCCTTAACATAGAAGCAACTAGTTGGGTCTCCCATAGCCCTGATATTACTTGCATTTCATGTTGAGATTGTGTTTAATCCAGATACTGTGGCATGTGGTTTCTTTTTCATTGACATGCTTAAATTCATGCATCACACTTGGAAATGTAAAAATAATCAATGCTTCAAGAACATATTTAAACGGTTGTAGATTGTAGCTGCTGTTTATCTCATGGAGTAAGAAATGCAAAATAAGGCAAGATGGGTATGCCTTGAAATGTAATCCACCAAGTCTGTTGGTATCAGCTTTTGAGTTGCACAGAACTCTTCATTGGCTACCTTTCTGGTCTGTCAGATTTGGAGAAGGGCAACTGGATTAATTATATTCTGTTTCTTCTTCCCCTTCCACAGGTCCTTGAGGCAACTAGAGTGAACCGCAGGAAGAGTGCCCTAGCACTGCGATGGGAAGCTGGCATTTATGCTAACCGGGAAGAAAATGAATAGTTCTCCTAGTGAGATGCGGGTTGTTGTTTGTTTTTTTAATTGCAGAGATTGAGAAACCAAATAGGAGAACAAAGTTTTAATTTTTTTTAAATGACATCATTTTAATCTGATATTTATATGAAACGTACCAGTCTCTGTGATCCATATCAACAGAAGCAGTTCATATATAATGTGTATGTGTGTGTGTAGTACACACACACACACACACACACACACACAAACACACACACACATATACATATAGTACACGCACAAACACAAAAAGCTATACTAAGAAGAGCTTATGCTGCCCCCCCAAGGCAGAAAGAGGTTGTAGCCTTGGAACTGACACTATCACCTGGTGGTAAAAAAGAGAAGCAGCAATAATCTGAGAGGACATTTTTGGGAGCCAGTAGAATGGACACCGGTTGCTTCCTTCATACTGTCTTCTTCACAGCCTTGGAACAGGAAGAGTTTGGCCTATACTGTATACAAGATGGCACCTCCTGTGGAAATACACAATTGTTCATAGTTGTGTGAAGCTCAGAATGGCAGCTCTTCATCCATCTTACCATCAGTGGCGTTAAGAAGAGGGCTATTAATCTGCTATATTCTGTATAGCCATAATATATCAAGATATATATATTGCTGTTCTTAACAAATAAGGGGAAGGTTCTGAAGTCAGTCTAATGGGTTAAAAAACAGAGGCTGTTCAATTGCAAATGTGAATGTACAATCCATATGTTTAGCCATAAACTACCGTTTATTGCTTTTGGTGTAATTTTGAAAGGTGGAGGGAGCGTGGCAGACTGTTCTCCTTTTTCTTAGTTCCTCACGGGCTGGTTTTTCCTGGAAATTTGCCATCCTTCTCTTTCATAATCAGTATGCTTACAGTTTGTTTTTAATATTGCTGCACAATCGATAGGAAGATTAAAGGAGGTATAGAAATGCCAAATCAGATTAATATTGTTCTAGTGGCCTGTATGCTTGCAGTTATCAATTTGAACCATTTTTTTTCTCAGTGGATGTTTGCATTATCATCCATATTCAACATGCAACAGTTATTATAGTGTGGCAGGGATGAAACAAGGAAAAAACCCATAAAGAGGAATCAAGGTGAGTTGGAAAAGCAAGGGCCAAATCTGGAGAATTTGAGTGTTCTTCAGGGAAACAGTAACTGTCAAATCAGTTTATTATGGAGATAAATATCTTTAACTATATTTATACTACCAAAAGGTCATAATATTAATAGAGCATGGGGTGCAGTGGAAGGTGTTTTCTGTTACCAGAAAGTGAGACGTTGGAGAAGGTAACAGGGTGAAGTGGGAGAAGGAGAGTGGGGCCAAAGGTTTATTTTTGCTGTTGCAACAGTGTTTTGAGGGCTCGAAGATAATATAGCATCTGTAGTTAAGTGTAGTCAGAGAACCAGTGACAAAGAAGCATAGAGGGGCGGGGGGTGTTTGTATGACTGAGGTAGAGAGAGAAGTTGGAATAGCGAGCTAATGAAGAGATATGGTTGTACAGATTATTTTCTCCAAAGCTGTTCGCCAGCTGTAAGGGTATAAAACACTTCTTTTTGTATGAAAAGGGATATTTTAAAGACACTAAACTGATGCAGTATTTGTAATAACAAAGCTGACCTGTATCCGCATGAATAAACATTACAGAAAGTATTGAACAGTTTTGTAATCTGACATTTAGAAAAGAAATGTGGCATTTATTCTTGGGCTTTTTAGGCTGGCATAGTATTAGAGGCTGCCAATTTACTCTTCTGTTCAGGGAATGCAATATAGTTCAAGTGATGCAAACCCATAATTTGTAATTTAGAATTTGCCCCCAATTTAAGACAAAATAGTATAAGCAATGCAAACCCTAAAAAAATACTTCTGACTGGGTTTTTTTTTTTAATGAAAGGCCAAGAAAAGAGAGAGGGGGAGAGAGAGTAGCCTTTAATAAATGTATCACCCCCATATTATTCTGTGTTTATGGATCAGGATAATATGTTCCAAATACAACAACTCTGCAACTAGAAATATATTGATATCCTGCTAGTCAATGTTTGGGTAGGTAGAGAGTAGTTTCATGAACACAAAAGCCTTGCACAGGATTCTTTTCCACATCCTAATCAGAAAATAGACTTTAAAAACATTCAGGTATTTATAGGCTTACTATCTGGGTAATATTGCCTAGGGTGGATTTGATCCAGACCTGGAGAGGAGTAAGTAAGTTCAACATTTTATACAGAGCTTCTATTGCCAGCAATAGAGCTTTGCAGTAAAAGAGTTACATATATATATGCATTAGAGCTTTCGCCTTCCATAGCTGGCAATAGAAGAAACCTGTTTATCAGCATGCACTACCTTGCTGGATCAGAAGACAGGTCGGCATCTGGAAGTTATTACAAGACTATGAGGCAGACTTGGCAAATCTTGTCCCTTTGCAAAAGAATCCTGCTGTACAATTGGAGAATGTTTTACATAGAAGTTGTGTGTATATTAAAGATTTGCACACTGTGCTAAGTATTTGGGGCACAGTCCAGCCAAAGTTGAACATTGTTGTATTGATTTTAGCAAGAGCACATATTTAACTATTTTCTATTAAAATCAGTGGGTTGTGTTTTTTTAATGGTATTTTCAGGGTCTAAATTCTAAAATACTGCATAGAAAAATGGAATTCAGTTCATGGATGGAAGGGAAAATCAGTATGTGGAGAGAGAGGTGGGGAAATAGAAGGACCAGAAAGCTGTCTGCAGTGAAGAAGTTCTGCCCCTAGAAGGCAAACACCCACCAACATTTTCATTGTTCCTTACAGGCCTTATAGAGGTTTTTTGGAGTTTTTGTTTTATTTTGGACCACAACTTCCAAAATTCCTCATCCAACATGAGTAGTGGCCATGCTGGCTGGGGATTCCGCGTATCACAGTCTGAGACAGTAACTTCTCCAAACATTCGTCTTTAACTGAAACTGCCTGTACAATCAAGTTGGGATGCTGTTGTTTTTTTAAGCTTAAGGGACTGTATTTTTCAAAGGAAGCTGTGCTCAGGAGCTGATGGATTCTTTGCTGAAAACATTGACGGTATGTTCTGAATGGTCACACATGGATGAGAGGCACCAATGAGGGGGAAATGAAACCAAAGATGATATATTTGCTTGGAATTGGAAGTTTTCTGCTCTTTCCTAGATTATTGTGATCAACTCAAGCATGAAGCAAAGGGTATGAGGACCTCCCCTTTTTTTTCTAAAAACAAAAATAAAACGTTACTTCAAAAATGTTTCTTTTGTCTAAGTATCTTGTTTTTTTGAGGGGGTGCATTTTTCTTAGAAGGATCAATTGGATCAGACTGTGGCATCTGGGGGTGACTTTGAAGGAAAGAAAGGCAAAAAAGACTTACGCTGTTTCCCCAACTTGAATATTGCTAATTATATTTGATTGTGAAATCCGGAATGGGAAATTTCAGGAATCGTCGGATCTTGACCACTATTTTAAGCAATACATAGGTAGTATAATGGTCTCATATTGTCTAGAAAGATATGCCAGTTCTTGCTATACAGAGAGAATATACACCTAAAACCATATTTGTGGTTGACTTTGTCTTTACCAAGCAATGAGAATGTTTCTTGAAGCTGATACTGATGTAATAAAACTGCATTGAGAATTAGGTAAACATTAGAATTTGTAACTGTATCTGGGTATTTTAAAAATGAACAGGTTCTGCAAAACTCATTGTTAAAAGAACAAAGTGACAGTTTTGATTTCCTTTCATTCCCAGCTCAGAGGGATCCATTGTTGCAAACTGTAGTGTCTCATTTCCTCTCTTACCACAAATAAACAACCACCCAGTTGCAAAATGGGTGGCTTCTTGTATCTGTTAACCACTTCACTCTTGTACCTTGCTTCTGTTTTATAGTGACTGTGAGGCATACAATGCAAGTATATAATTATTTTCTCATTAAAAATTAAACTCATCTTGTGTTTCTTTACCTAAAAGGGGTCGGGTGGGGAGGAACGGGAATGGGAATCTTTTGATGTGCTCTTCTGGTCCTCCTTACTCAGCATGGTCAGTTGCCAGCCCACGGGCCAGTTCAAGGACACACAGCAGTTTGGTTGACTTCCTTTGGCGTGGCCAAACTTTAGTCAACCTGTCGTAAAGCCCTTTCTCAGTTTCAGGTGAAAGGTAAATATGTTTGTTTTATGCTGAAAGTAAGGCATTCCTCTCTGTTACATCTCTCTGGATTTTGTGGAAATGGCAAGTGCCATATTTTCTATGAAGCTGAATCTTTTCACGATAGTGATCTCACTGTCTCTTTGAAAGCCATACTAACTCATAACGGTCAATTTTCTGGGGACAAAACCTTTCTGCCTTCTATTTGGAGGATGAACTTCCCAGCAGCAAACGTGTAGTTGGTTGTCTTTGAGTTTGTGCGTTGACCCGTCCCTTGCAAAACACAGAACTGCAGCTCATGCAGTGCCGTGGAATCTTTAGGAATAAGCTACAGTTCAAAATTTTCCCATCCCAACCAGAGTTTCAGAATGTGTGGCTCTTCACAGAGCAACTCCCTTCAGCTCTAACCTGCAGGACCGATGGGAACTGGAGTCAAAGAACATTTGGGAAACCATGCACTCCCCAGTTTTGACTTGTACCTTGTCAGCTATATATACAAAAATGTAAAGTGGGTGTACAGAAGACTGTCCAAAAGGAGTGAAGCCTTCAGATAAGTGAACATGAATACCTACATTTTTTTCCCACTGCCAAAAAAAGGGTTTTTTAAAAACCATTAGCACTACGTGTCTAGATCACTCATGAAACAAGCTTGGATAAGTTCTCCTATTGTGGAGAGATTCCAAAAATAAAACCCTTGAGTGTATTTTGCTTCCTTTTCATATATATACTGAAAGGGGAAAGCCACTGAAGTCTTGCATGTTGGAGATGTACTCTGTTCTGGCATTAAGTACCCTGACCCAATGAAAGTTAATTAGCTTTAGGCTCCATTCAACACTATGAAGCGTGTTGGTTGTGATGACCTTTTGCCCTGGGTTTAAAGATGTGGAGAACTATGTTTTTGAATTATACTTCCCAGAATTCTGCAAGCAGCCATACTGCCTGGAAAATTTTGCAAAAACACAAGTCTACACACTTCTACTCTGTAGTCTAAGTGAGCTTAGTTGAGAATGAACTTCATAAAGCTCAATATAAAAAAACCAAAGCTGGGCTATTAGATCGATTAACAAAGACCCAGTTTTACACATTGCCTTGGGAGCATGGAAAGATGGAGCATAATTTTAATTTAGGTCCTCCTCTGGTGTTTAGGAACAACTCTGAATGGGCTTCTAAAGGCTTTATCAACTGAAGATTTTGCAGGTGAAAAACTATTGTGTCATTTTTGAGTGCTCTATGCGGGCATTTCCAGTGGCTGACATACTGATGGGTGTGGTGGAGGAAGACACGAGCATTCACAAGTGGAGCTTTACCTGGAGAACATTTTCCTGTTCTCACAAGAACTGCAGCTGAATTAGTGTTTCCTAATGGTTTTTTTAGTTGGCTGGATAATTCAGTGAGTTAAGTATCTAGCTACGGAGGCAGAGCTTGAGTTCAATTCTCCACTGTGCTACAAAAACCCAGCCTGTATGGCCTCGGGCAAGCTGCACAGTCCCAGCTTCTTCTTCTTTCCGGAAGAAGGAAATGGTAAACCACTTCTCAGTACTCTGCTTAGAAAATCCTGGAAAGGACTGTCATAAGTCAGGATTATTATTGTTATGGCTTTCTGCTGCCATCTTGTGTGCCATCTAAGTAATTCAATGCTCAGTAGCTGGTGCCTGTCTCCTGTGTCGGGTCTACATGGCATCCTTAGTCAGGCACCGTATAGAGCAGTAGGTCCTGAACTGTGGCAAGAGGAGAGGGGGAAGACAAAAGGAGTGTGGTGTTCGAGGGAGCTGCTATGGCACACCAGATTTTTTTAACTGATAGCTTTACAGTATTTCATTGCATATTAACAACAATCAAGTTTCAGGAGAGAGAAAATCATGAAGCCACTACAGGCATATGTGAAAGCATTAAGTCGGTTGTGGGTAACTCTCAGAAGTAGCCGTGATAAAAGAGTTCCTGCTGCCTTAGGTTGAAGATCTCAAACACCTGCCGGCCTTTGTCTCCCTCTTCTTCCTGAGAGGGCTGGCACTGACCGGGAGATTAAGCAGGTACCCTTGGTGTGATGAGAGCAGAGGCATCATCTTTAGGTGGAATCCATCCCAGGACCAATCCCTGGCCTGTCCAAACATGTCTTAGCAAGATCTCCGTTTTAGACCCTAAAGGCTTGCTAGTCTCTCCTCCTCGCTGTTCTTGGTTTCACTCCTCCCTGATGAGCCATTACCAGTCATTCCCTTCCATTTGTTGTTTTTACTCATGCTTCTGGTATGTTACAGATCATCAGGACACATACCTCTGAACATGGCTTGGAATTTTCTCATCCAGAGATAAATAGGTCAAGGTCTGTCTCACCCGCATACTTTGCCTTCTTTGAAAAGCCATACGAGACTGGAAATAAAACTGCCTCTTTGAAAAGAGGTTAATTGGGAAAGGTGCAGCATTGATCCCTTATGCAATACGGGACTTTTCCCCCTGCCATTTTGTTATTATTGAAGACATGGTTTCAGATGCCTTATACAAAGAGGTTTGCTCTTAAAAAGTATGTTGAAAACAATTAATTAATAATATTACATCTATTTCACTTGACATCTCAAAGTGATATACAAATTTTAAAAATCAATATTTTGCACACCATGATGGCAGTATTAAACAGCAGACAAAATGCAAGACCTCTGGGTTTAATAAAGGGGCTCCTCTCGCTGGAACTGACAAATGGAATGCTTCCTAAATAATCTGTGAAGCCAATTGTCCATTAAATCAGCTGAGCATTTCATCTTATCCCCATTCTTCTTCTGTGTCAGGACTGGGTTTAGAAACTTTGTTCAGGCAATATTGTGTTTTGTACGAAGGTATGAGAGAACACAAAGTGTGTAAAAGCACACTGTCTCTTATCTTTTTTACTGCTCTTGCAGTCACCCCAGACTGGGGTGCTACATCCCAGGTGAAAACAAGTGACTAGTTTTCGCGTACAGATCAGTCCATTTTTTTTTAAAGAAATATGACTAAACTACTTTCACTTCCTAAAACGAGGCTGAAATTTCCCCAGGCTAGGTCATGTGGCTTCTCTGAAGCCATACCAGGAAGAATCAACTGTGTAGGCGTACTGCCAGGCACACAAAGGAAACCTGAATGAGAGCAGGAGAGGAAGCAAACAGGAGAGAGAGCGCAAGGAAGGCAGCAAACACCTTGCCGGCGCAAGGAGGCAAAGCTGTGAAGAGAACAATCTTTCCCCCGGAAAGCCTGCTTTAATGTAGCAAAGCCAGCTTTTCTTGTCAAAAAGATCAGAAATCCTCTCCCAGCTTCTGGCTGCTTTCCCTGTGCTTACCAACAAGATTGACACTCTTGCCAGCTACGGTGGGTGTGATGGACATGAGGACATGGATTGAGCCTGTTGTCGGCGCAGCTCAACTGGCCAGTGCTTTCTATGACACGGGGCTCCTTCTCGTGGTGAAGAACTACTACAACCAGACCTACGTGGCCAATTCCAGCGAGGTTGTGCAGCAGAAAGCCATCTCCAACTTTTACATCATCTACAAACTCGTGGACAGCCTGACCCCACTAGTTTCCGCTTATGGCCTGGCTAAACTGGGAGATCTGAAGAACAGGAAGATCTCCATCTGCGTGCCTCTGGCTGGCTACTTACTGTCCCGGATCCTGCTGCTCCTTTTGATTCTCCTGGGGTGGCCGATCGAGGTGATGTATGGGGCTGCCGTCGTGCATGGTCTGACAGGAGGTTTCACCACTTACTGGGCCAGCGTCATGGCCCTGGGCTCCCAGGCCTCCTCTGAGAGCAGGAGATCATTGCGCCTCATCCTTATCGAGTTCATCTACGGTCTAGCTGGCTTCGTAGGGAGCATTGCATCCGGGCACCTCTTTGTCAGCTTCCATCTTACTTACCGGCATGGCACCATTTTGGTTTCTTTGAGTGTAGCTTTATATGCTTTCTGTCTTGCCTACAGCTTGCTTGTCCTCAAAGTGCCAAAACCTGGCAGTTCTTACCTGGCTGATTCTACCACAGATGTGGACCACCCCGACAAGCTGGCTGCTGACGATGCAGAGCCCGTCTTGCATGAAGCCAGACAGCATCCCCCAGTGGTATCTTTCAAACTTATTGTCATGATGTTTGTGGGGGCTGTCATCTATGACATAACTGTCACAGGAGCCATGGATGTATTGCCTCTCTTTTTGATCAAGAAACCACTGAGCTGGGGTCCAGAATATATTGGTTATGCCAATGCCGCTGGCTACATGATATTTATCACCAGCTTCCTAGGAGTCTTTTTGTTCTCCAGATTTTTAAGAGACACCACTATGATCATGATCGGGATTGTATCATTCTCAGCTGGCATCCTTATCATGGCCTTTGTGCAACAGACATATCTGTTTTACATTGGTGAGTCAGAACTGCTTCTATTCAGCGGGTGTTGGTTTGTTATGCCTATATTCTGAATGTTCTTGGGAACCGTATAATTTACCTGAATTAGTCTTACTGAATCCAACGGGATTTGCCTCCACATAGACCCACACAGGATTACACTATTGTCACTTTGGGCTTGATCAGACAGGCATCTGTCCCACTGGTTGGTGCACTGTGGGGGCAGATTAGTACAGTGGTGCCTCGCATAACGATTGCCTCGTTTAGCGATGAATTCGCATAACAATGTGTTTTTTTAGAAAATAATATGCATCGCATAACGATGTTTCCTATGGGCGATTTTCGCTTAGCGAAGTTTGGGACCATGCTTCGCATAACGAATGCGATTTTAGGTCCCCTGCTTCACTTAACGATGTTTTTTTTTTCAATTAAAAAAGTGTCTCAGAAGGGTCAAAAACGGTTCTAAATGCTTGGATTCGTTAGAGGACCCCTTAAGTCATGTGCAAACCTGATTTGGCTTTGATCTGACTTTTCGTTAATTTTTTGTGAATTTTTTTTTTGGCCCATAGGAACCAATGGACCTGTCAAAATCTGACAGCTCCATGCTTTCCTATGGGGGAGAAAACAATTTACAAAAAATTAACGAAAGTTCAGATTAAAGCCAAATCAGGTTTGCACACAACTTAGGGGGTCCTCTAACGAACCCAAGAATTTAGAACAGTTGCTGAGTCTTCATTAATTTTCTGTGAATTTTTTCTTCCCCCATAGGAAATAATGGAGCTGTCAGATTTTGACAGCTGTCAAAAGTTGGGGGGAAAAAATTCACCATAAATTAATGAAAAGTCAGATCAAAGCCAAATTAACTTTTGCATCCGTTTTAGAGGGTGCAGAAGCTAATCCAAGCATTTAAAACCATTTTTGACCCTTGTATGACACATTTAAAATTGCAAAAATTGACTTCGCAAAGCCATTAAAATGTATTGAGTCAGCTTCAATACATTCCAATGGAGGATACATTGTTTCGCTTAGCGATGTTTCCTATGGGTTTTTTCGCTTAACGACGGCAATCCGTTCCAATTGGAACGGATTAACCGGTTTCCAATGCATTCCTATGGGAAATGGTGTTTCGTATAGCGATGGTTTCACATAGCGATGTTTTTTTTTTAACCAATTAACATCGCTATGCGAGGCACCACTGTACATTCTGTCTTCACCAATCACACAACGTGATCACTAGAGTGAATAAATTTGCCCCCAGAGCACCCTATCTGCACCTTTCTGAACCCCCATCACAGGGGATTCTACTTCTTTGGTGCAGGTTGATGCATCCTAATTTGGTCCATTTCCAGTGTATGTGATCGCTGGGAATGGACCAAAATTGAGCCTTGCAGCTGTCAAAGCTGCCAAGGTTCCTTCTGATGTCAATTCCTGGCATCATGCACTAGCTTAATAACTGAAGCACTTCACGACAGCAACAAACTGAATACTTCCCCTGCTCCTCAGTGGGGGGAATAAAGGGAAATGAAATTATTACTATTAAATTTTTGCCTCTGCTAAATAATTGCTGATGTGCTGAACCACTTAGATTAATTTTAAAAATATTCATTGCATTTGTGTGAAGTGCCAATCAAAACTGCAGTTGTGGGCAGTTTCTTGATCACACTTCACACAAAGCAAAAAAAAAGTTTTTTTCAAAATATGATCTAAGCGATTCAGTGCACCAGAGATACTAATAATAATTTCACTTCCCTTGGCCCTCTGCAGAGGAGTGTTCAGTTTGCTGACATCCTGAAGTGGCTTGTTCTGACACTTCACAATACTGGAAATAGGGTTGCTTGAGATCAGTATGCCATTTGGAAGTGAGGATCACACCACATGGCACATTGCTCTCTCTCTCCACCCCATCCCATGATCTCAAGTTCAGACCTCCCCAGCCTGCACCAAAAGAGCCACTGCAGTTGCACACTTAAATAGGGCTCTCGGGCAGGGACCCGTTTGTGCATGGATGACAGTAAGATCATGAGGTGCCCTCAGGCCTGGTAGCTCAAATTCTGAACTCATGCTAACATTCTCAGACTTCTACGAATTATGCAAATCTTTCCTAAACTACAGCACATAACTGTTTCTGTACCTCCTAGTTTTGAGGAAAGGAAAAGACATATACAGCCTGCTGAAACTTCAAACCACTGGAATTCCTCCTGAGCCACACCCGTCTTTCTGGCTTTTAACATTTCACCAGATATTGTCACACTTCTAAGCGTATGTTTTCAACCATGAGAAGTAGTAACATATACTCCCCTGCCAATGAAAACTGTTCGACCACGGGGCATCCTCACTATTTCTTGGAGTTCATCCCTGACCATTGGACTTGCTAGCTGAGGATGTTGGGAGTTGTAGTCTAAAACATCTGAAGAGCATCAGATTGGAGAAATCTAGGTTAGGTTATTTCAATGCTCAAATCTCCCATGTTTTAAGAGAACAACTCCTTTCAAACACTCTCCCCACCCCATATATTGATTTCTAGCCTTGCTTGATAACTGCTGCTCTACCTTTTCTGCATGCAGGTAGTATATGGTGGGGATAATAGATGCAGTAGTCCAATATACTTGGAAGGCACCTGGCTAATGAAGGCTGCCAGAGATCATTCTCTGAATAAAGCTGAATACTGACACAATCCAGCACAGATGAATGACAAGCTATACTGTTGAGGGGGAATGCCTCCCAGCACCAGCAGTGCTATCAACTTCAGCAGCAGAGAACTTATTCGCCTATCAGATCCCTGAAGACTTCAAAGCAAAAAAAGCATGGGAATAGCTTGTCTCATCCTATTTCCAATGGCTAGCAACATCCACATTTGTACCTATGCAATTATTCTGTATACACAGTGGAAACTATGAAGAACTTCCTTTAAAGAGTTGCTCAACGCTAGAAAAGAGATTCCTCTGACTCCTAGACCAGTTTAACCTGCTCTGATCTGGTTCTTGGCTTCCCTGAGTACAGAGGCAGGGGACCCTTTTGGCAGATTAACTGGCCAGAAGTTCATCCTTGTCAGAATGTTGAGTGGCTACTCAAGTGGAAAAAACCAAAACAACTTAACCCTTAATTCAGTCCATATTTGTTTGTCTTGCATGCCCTCAAGTTCCATTCAGTTTATGTGGATTCTAAAAGGGCTTTCAAGAAACATGAGATACTTAAGAGGTGATTTTACCAGCAAGCTTCAATGGATGGGCAAGCATTTGAACTGAGTCCTAGTCTGTCACTCTATCCACTACACCATATCGGCTCTCCTATGGCACATGGACTTTCATGCTTGTTTACTCAGCAATAAGTGCCTGAGCTTCAAGGAGCTCACTCAAAATTACTGCCCCAACTAATATTGATTCTATAACCGTGTTCTTGCTCAATGGGAACAGCTGTTTCCCATTGTCAGTGTAGGTGACTTTTCATCCTCAGCCCATCAGCTCCTAAACCACAAATAGAGCCCTTGTTAACTCAGGCAACAGCAAAGTTGGTGTAAAAATTCTTTTGGGACATGCAACCTATACTCAAATACATTGCATAAGCACATACTGCAATTGATGGCTCCTAATGTGGGGATCATGGATAGTTCCCCCTGCTTCAGGTCAGATGTTGCCAGTGGTTTTATGCCAGTGCTTTCCTTCCTTTAATCATTTAGGACCCAACCCCCTACTGCAAGACAGTGAGGGTAGCACTTCATTGATGGCGGTGCTTCCTGGTTCTACCACAGCATTGTCCTTGGGCCTAATTGGTTCTTAATGGGCAGGTGTCTGGCATGGCCTACGTTCCCATACTCTGCTAGCACTGCCACCTCAATTTAGGAGAGCCCCAGAATTCTATCCATCATCACTGTTAGCCTAAAATATCTGTACAACATTATGCTATCCACCACTTGCAAACCTATACAATAGCTGAAACTTGCCCTGGAGTAGATGATGAAGCATGAGCAGGTCTGCGTGAATCGGTTCTCAGTTTAAAATTGAACAGGAGAAATTCGTGAGCCAAAGGGTGGGTGATGCCTTTATTAAATCACTAAAATAACGCAAGCAGAAGGTCATTTTTGACACGGCAGGAGGCTTCATCAGGCTGAGCTTTATATAGCGTAAAAGAAATGCCAGATTGATAAAGACTCCTGTAGAGTGGAAAGCCAGTTTTTGCTTTTTGTATGTTAGTGGTCTAATAAAGGCATTGCCCCCCCCCTTGTATTCAGATTGTGTACAAGGGCCACATAGCTTCCCCTCCCACACCCTTACTTCTGAGCCAGATATTTGCATCTGGTTGTACCCCTGACACCCTTGGATCCTCTGCAACCAGGGAAGCTTTTCCACCAAACACTTGATCCAGCTTTGGTCTTCCTCCAACTTACATATAAGAGGCAGAAGGAGAAGGTGTGAAATATTCTTAGCCAGTGCTTGAAAATACAAACAAAAATCATCTAACTCCTGTCCTCCTTCCCATTCCTTGCATGAGGAAAGTGAGAAAGAGTGAACAGCTTTCAGCTGATGCTTCCAGAGTTGAATCCTAGCAGCAGCTCAGCCAACTCCCAGCAGTGGTTCGGCAGGAAAGAGAATCCCCACCTCCACAATCCATGATTAGAAACAATTGAGATTTCCCTGTATGTGCTTTTGGAAAAGGTGTGGGAGGCCCAGATGGTCCATGAACTGGATGAGGCCAGAAGCCAGGGGTCCTACCCTGCTGTAGCCCTAGGCCCTTAGAATAGAAGCTAGAAAGAGGGCAGAAAGGGAGATCTACCTTCAGAGGCATCGCTGTGATAGTCTGCTTCAGGGAATTCCCTTTTCACCACTGCAGTAGTCTGTCACCCCCTCCCTAAGGAGGATCTACAGGTGTGACAGCAGTGTCCAAGGGGCAGCTTGCCATGCCTCTCTATGGTATCTAAACCCTGCATCCTGCCTTTCTACAAAAATCATTATGGAGGTCAAAAATCCTCTTATGTACATTATGGCAGCATGAGGAAGCCTTTTCCTATTGCGATCACAGTGCTACACAGACACAGATTTGTACAAGAAGCCAGCCTTGTTAGCCCCCACTTTACTAAATTAAGCCTAAGCCTAAATGAATTTAACATTGCCTTAATCTTGGTTAAGCTTTGATGACATTTGAATGTTTTGCTCGTGGCATTTAAGCTAGTATGCTACTTAAAATACAGCAGGGCAAGTCCTTGTGAGGACTTCCAGATCTTGTCCGTCTTCAGCTCCTTTGAAACTTACGAAGCAGGGAGGGATGATGGGAATTGCGGTTCAATATTATCTGGATGGTCGTGTGGTCCCCATTCCCTGAACTGAAGCATAACACTTTGGCTTGAAGTTTAATGGAGCCTCTCCATGCCATTCTGCTCTCTTCTGTCCTAGCTCGTGCAGTGATGCTCTTTGCTCTCATTCCCTTGCCGACCATCAGATCTTTGTTATCCAAACACGTGGAAGGATCATCCTACGGTAAGGAGCTGCTGCAAAGTGCTCTGTATTCTTCAACTGTATTCGGAATAAGTGTCCTTTTAGAATAAAAATATTCAGATGGGTTAACTCCTAGCATTTTATAGCCTGCACAGTGTTAGTGTGGTACCACTCTTTAAGTAAGGAGAACTGAAGAATTTTTTTAAAAATATGATTTTTTTTACTGACTTCTTATTCCTGTCTGGCTTACCCCTACGAATATACCAGAAAAGCAGGCCAAGAGTTGGAAAGATGAAGTCCAGAGACCACAAATGATCTCTGCGCTCCCTCTAATCGTTTGTAGCCTCTGTAATTAAAATAAAAAAAGGGGGGGGGAGAGTGGAAAATTACTAAGTGATTGCTGATGGCTGCCTAAGTGCCAATGGAGTTATCAGCATCTCTAGCCCCCCCCCCAGGAAGTGGGGCTCCAGCAGTTGCCTGCACTTGCCAGGTCCAAACATCCTGGAGGCCTTTGATTGGCTAGTCTGGGAAACAGGAAGCAAAGTGGGGTGAGCCTTGCCAGTCCACTCCAATGGGGTCCTTTTTAGGTCCAGAACAGCCACATTCATTTGTTATAGCAAATACAAGAACCCCATTGCAAAGTGGGGCCTTGCTCAGAGGTGAGAAATGCTCCTTATTTTTTTCCTTTAGTACAACTCCTATAATTCTCAGTGGGAGATTCTGGGACATGTAATCTTAGCGAGGAATGTTCCCAGGCACTGGTCTTCCTTGATGGAGCTCGTAACACAATAAATATGTTGGTCTTTACAGAATCTTCTGCTTTTTACTGTAAGGACCGTGTAAATCCTGCACCCTAAGTGTATTGTTTCCAGTTTCACTGTGTTGTTTGCTTTTCTCATTACAGTGGTGCCCCGCTTGACAACGATAATCTGTTCTAGGAAAATCGCTGTTAAGCGATATCGTCGTCAAGCAAAAAACAAAACAAAAAAACCCTATTGGAATGCATTGAAAACCAGTCAGTGTGTTCCAATGGGGAAATACTTCATCGTCCAGCGAAGATTGGCCATAGAGAACCGCTGATCAGCTGTTTAAAAACGCTGTCTTCCGAAGCAGGGCTCCGGAAAGCAGCCATTTTGAGAAGGGAGGGAAGCCATTTTACGAAGAAAAGCCATTTTGTGGAGCCAGAAAAATTGTCATTTAGCGAACAAACGGTTCGCGAAGCAGGCTCCTAATCGACGTCAAGCGAAAAAAACACATTGGAACCATCATTTTGCGATTGCAATAGTGATCGCAAAATACTCATTGTAAAGCGATTTCGACATCATGCAGGGTAAGTGTCAAGCGGGGCACCACTGTATTTATTAGTCACTACTGTGATGTTGGTTGTACAGTGGTATTAACTTTCAATTATATCTTCATGATGCAAAGTATTATTATGGTAATTCCTCATCCAAGCTCAAAATAATACATGCCAGACTCGCGACAGGAAGTGGAATTGGCTTCCTACATAGGCATTTCACAAATGAACTGGATTTAAGCTTCATTCTTCTCTCAACACTAAGAAAACATCCAGGTTGCAAGAATGACTATTCAAGCATATTTTAAAAGTCATTCTGGTGCTAATTATGCAAAGTGTATGCAAGAGGTATTCTTGTTTTTCTGAAATAGGTTTTGAATTTCACCTGACTCTATATAGCTGAGACACAAATACTTTCCATGGGTGGGCCGTGACTTCCCACAGAATAGCCAGTGATTACAGTGATGGGAGTTGCCATCCAAGAGCATATGGATGGTTCATCCCCAATTTTTCAATTATCATAAATCAAAGCAAGGGAAAAGAGCCCCTGATTATTCAAGACTCTAGCTCACTTTTAGTCTTTTATATTGGCATAGATGAGTCATTTCTCTCGCTCTCTCTCAAGCTGTAAAGTCAATGGGATCCTGGATACGATCTTACCTCTCTTATTCACTTCCATTTTTGCATCTAGGCAAGGTGTTTGTTCTGCTGCAGCTGTCGCTGGTGATTGCAGGTGCTGTGACCTCAACAGTCTATAATAAGATCTACCAAAAAACACTGGACTGGTTCAGCGGCTTCTGCTTCCTATTGTCCTGCGGCATTGGCTGCCTAAGTCTCATTCCTATCAGGTAGGCCAAGGAAAAAGCAAACTACTACTGTTGAGCTACTGGCATTGCAAGGTAGAAACTGCTTTTCCTTTCCAAGGGTGTGCATCAAAGCAGACAGACTCCCAACATCATTCAATACGGCCTCTTGGATAGGGCCCAGGTTTTAAAGTCCAAAATTCATGTACCTTCATTAGGATTAGCTATAAATAAAATCCTTTAAAAATTGAGCCTGATGAAGAGCAGTGGACAATTGAAAAGCTTGCATTTTATTTTTTAATGTACTTATTTTTGACCCTACTAAAGGTATTGAGTATCTTAGATTTTGTTTCAGTCCTACGGAACAAGTTGTTAACTACTGCTGCTGCTGTTACTACCTCTTCTTCTTGGGGGGGAAAACAGACTTTAGTTGTTGATTTCAATATTAGTCCTGTTCTGACTTGCCTCATGTCACTGACATGTTTTAGCTTGAGGACTGGAGACCCTACAGCCTCCAGAGGTTGTTCAATTCCTTCAGTCCAAACCAGCCTGCCTGATGGCAATATGAAGAGAGTTCTCACATAACAATACCTGGAGGACCCAGGCTCCTCACCTCATCCTTGCCAGTTTATTGTTGTCTCCCACTTACTATTCTTCTACAACAACAATTGGGAAGAAGTCTTCAGACTGAGCATGATCAGTGGCTACAGAATGCTGGCTGTCTATTGCATAAGGAAGAAGAAACAAGAGAATGTAAGGGAGAGACTTGAAAAGTGATACGTCAGGGACTCCAAACAGAAATATTCTACAGGGTGACATTTTCATTGCAAGTTCCATTTTTCTCTAATACTTTTACTCTATGAGCCCTAAACTCACTTGTTTTGCTAGTTCTGTAAGTCAAAAATACAATCTCCTTCTTAGTTACAGCTCCCAGAATCCTCCTGGCAATACAGCTGCTGCCAGATGTCTGGTGGGGCATTCTGGAAGTTGTAGCCCAGAAGCAGTAGTTTTTCCAGGCTTTGAGGACAAGGAAACAAAGACTTCGCTGTGAAAAAGGTAGGCAGAGCTGGCTGAAATCCTGTTGCTTAGCAAAGTACGTCATCCTAGAATAGGTCACTAGAACATGAGGGGCTGACTCATGAAATCCCCACTCCTCTAGTTGCAACTTACTACACTAAGCAACAGAATCTCAGCTGCTGTTGAGCTTTTAACTCCACAGATTCAAGAACTCTGTACTGATGTTATGTTTCTCTCCGGCAGTATTGTCGCATGCAAGCAGCAGGCATCCTCTGGTTCACTGGAAATTTTAATGGACTGAGAAGCGAAAGAGAGGGCACCTGTTTCAGAAGCAGAGATTCGGCAACATCGTGGGACCATTTCTGGCACTGAGCAGTCTGGCAGACACGAACTGTGAGGAGCTGAGAGGCCCGCTATTATCTCATGTGCCTGGGATGATACAGCCAAGGGTATCAAGAACCAGCAAAGAAATCAGTATTTCCAGAAAGGAATTAGCACAGTCCCTGCTTTTTCAGTGGGCCAGAGTTGCTGCTGGAGTCTCTTTAGGCAGATCAGGTTCCAGAGCTTTGAGTGCAGCTTTTTAAAAGCAGCACATTTCATGATCCTTTTAAAAAGAAAGTGCCTTAGAATTAAGTGCTACTAATGGAGGCTCCAGTACTTTGGCCACCTCATGAGAAGAGAAGACTCCGTGATAAAGACCGTGATGTTGGGAAAGTGTGAAGGCAAGAGGAGAAGGGGATGACAGAGGATGAGATGGTTGGACAGTGTCATCGAAACAACCAACATGAATTTGACCCAACTCCAGGAGGCAGTGGAAAATAGGAGGGCCTGGCGTGCTCTGGTCCATGGGGTCACGAAGAGTCGGACACGACTAAACGATGATGAATGATAAGAAAAGTAACCTCTTCCATTACAGTAGAACCCCTCCTGCCCCATCCATGGGATCAGTATCCGCTGATTCACTGTTCCACGCTCTGAAAATATTTTTTTAAAAAATCCTCTCTATATATATCTATATATAAAAATGGTGAAGTTACAGAAACTGGCCACTAGAGGGAGTCAGAGAGCATGCTGTATATAATACAGTGGTGCCCCACATAGCGAGCGCCCCGTTTAACGACAAATCCGCATAGCAATGCGGATTTTGCGATCGCATTGTGATATTTCACTTACCGATCTTCGCATTCTGATGTTTGGAAAACAGCTGAGCGGCGGTTCCAAAATGGCCGCTGGGTGAAGAAAATGGCAGCCCGCAGCGTTTTCGCGCGGTTTCCTCGCTTACCGAGCGGCGAAAATGGCGGACGTATGGAGGATTTCCACTTAGCGGTGAGTTTATCCCCCATAGGAACGCATTGACAGGGTTTCAGTGCATTCTTATGGGGTTTTCCGTTCCGGATAGCGATGATTCCGGATAGCGACGTTTTTCCTGGAACGGATTAACATCACTATGCGGGGCACCAGTGTATTCCCTACTATAATAGCGTTTACTATAATCTGCATTTTCGGCATCCGTGAGGGAACTTGGAACTGATCCCCCACGGATATGGGGATCCTACTGTACTCAATGATAGCATGTTGCTTTTTATTTTATTTTTTAACTGACTAAAAATAATATATGAAAAAATACAGAAATGGCTCCTTGTCCCCACAAAGTAATATTTTAGGAATGTTACTCAGTACACTAAAATACAGCATTGCACATCATTATTCTGTTTTGAATACTATCCCCAAAATTATTTGTTACAAAAAAAAAAGGTGTTACAAATACTGCCTTTTTTGGGTTCTGGTTTGATGTGCAGAGGTTTCAGTCCCCAGTCTTGGTCCACGGTTACCTGCATGCCTCCTGACCCAGAGAGCCCAAACCTACCCAACAAGGAGGGTTGCATATCCTTTTTTTCCCCAGACTAGATGCCCCCTTGCTAGAGACGTTCTTGCAGAGTCCAGACATTCACCTCTAGCTCTGGTTGTCTTGTCCTGAGAGAAAGCTTGAAGGGCTCTGGGACCCTCTCCATCTCGGCGATTCCAGCTCTGCGATTCAGTGTTAATTTAAGCACAACAGCTACCCATCCTATGATGGGGCAATGCACTAAATGTCACTGTAACCACTCCTTCACATGTACCTCAGCGTTACTGTCCTGTCCGCATGTGACTTCACATATATCTCAGCTTCCATAATGACAGGAGTCATTATTAACCTCCAAAATCATGTGAATATTGAGGGGTGGCCCAATTTTTCTGCTGGATGTGACTGGAACATAATCCCCACACCCTATAGAAAAGCTGACTGGACAAGTAACTGAAATCTTTATTAACAATAGAAATGGGGGGAGCCACTTCCTCCACAACTAGAACCAATAGACTAATACAGTTGGCGCAGGACCAGTGACCTGTCACAGAACTGCCCCCTCCCAGTTTCTCCTGCCTGAAGTAAGAGTCTCACTCTATCTAATAGTAAAGCTGGTTTTGCAAGGATTCCAATATTATCCTGGAAGGATCTCGCAAAGAGCCACTTCTGTCAGGAGAAAGTATAGTCAATGTTGGGCAACACATAAAATATACACTTTACAGGAATTTTTAGTGTGCCTATTATAGGAAAGTAACTCTCACGTGGGGTTTTGTAATTTAAAGTCAAAGAACAGATTTTACTTTGTGCTGCACATTTTACTCCAGTGCTAGTCAAAAGACATTGTGCCACTCTTCTGTCTTTTCCTTGATAATTGATTTTTTTATTTTTGGCCAAGAAAAATGGTGTAAGTAGCCTTGAAAAATATGGAAGGGTTGCACATAGAATATGTGAAAGAATCTGGATGATTTTATTAGAAAAGCTTCATTTGGCAGCACTCTAACCTCCAAATTACTGATCAGAGTTAGACATCACGGCCCCCTAAGCGGCTGGAAGCAGGAGCATCTCTGGTTACTGCGTGGCCTTTGGCAAGCTGTACAGTTGTCATGGATTGCCCAGTCACCACACAGGGGACCCACTTACCACTCAGTCACACTACCCTTGTGCTATGTAGTGTGAGTGCATGCCAGGCAGGTCAGTGCACTAGCGACTGGGAAAGCTTCCTGTGAATCCCTTCTCCTTTTGAGCCATTTGCTCCTTGGTGCTCCAAGGAGAGCAAACAAGTACAGTGGTGCCTCGCTTAACGAGCGCCCCGTACAGCGATCAATTCGCATAGCGATCCCTTTTCCGGGATCGCTAATGCGAAGGCATCACGTTGGCCCCAATGGGCGAAATTCGCATAGCGAAGATCGGTAAACGTTTCGCTTACCGACCTTCGCTTTGCGACCCACGGATCAGCTGTTCAGCGGGTCCAAAATGGCCGCCGGAACACCTGAAATGGCCGCGGGCAGCGTTTTCGCGCCCTTGGTAATCGAGGGGAGGGTGTGAAAATGCTGTGCGCGGCCATTTCGGGTGTTCTGGCGGCCATTTTGGACCTGCCGAACAGCTGATCCACGGTCTCGCTGTGGCCGAAATGGCCGCGTGCAGCGTTTTTGCGCCCTCCCCTCGCTTACTGAGGGCGCGAAAATGGCTGCCGGACCTGGAAAACATCGCTGTACGGTGAGTTTTCTGCCAATTTGGAACGCATTAAACGATGTTTAATGCGTTCCAATGGCTTTTTTTGATCCGTACAGTGATGTTTTCGCATAGCGAAGGTTAATCCGGAACGGATTAACCTCGCTATGCGAGGCACCACTGTAGGTTGTTTCTCCTGGTTGCAAACCAACCCTGCAAAGTAGGAAACTTGAAAACCCACAAAAATACTCAAAAGGCTTCCAAATGCATAAGACATAAGGTTTAACATCTACAACCCCTCCAGCTGTTTGAATACTGCTGTAAGATTTTTATTATTTTTATTGAAGAAATGTAAGTAAAACATATCAGTGCAATGAGAGGCTTAATGATTCTAACAAAATGATTATTATGCTGTGACGCACTTCCATTATCAGGTTACACAAAAGCCATTTCAGAGATTCAGGCAGGTAGAAGTTATTCCCATTTGGACAAGAAAAGCGATCTAAACGTAATCTATATTTACAAAGTAGCATGGTGCCAGGGCATAAGCAGAATTCAGCTCAGTAACAAGCTAAATTACATATTGAAGCAAAACAGCATGAAAGAACTCAAAACTGCAAGTCAGGAGTTGCTGAATTGACGACCCTCAGTTCCATCTAGTCTTATGTCCCCTCATGAGCTGTCTGTAGTTGTTACCCCAATTAGACGAAGCCAATTAATTGTTTTCTGCTGCAGAAGGACCCCCAAGATCTTACCTGGTGAAAGCAATTTGTGTATTTTAACAAGCCAAGCACTTTACACTTCTCAGAAGACACTTCTAAGGTCACAGATAACATTACACAGCAGTTAGCATTAGAGATGTGTACTTACAACTACACAGGCCTGCCTCCTAATTAGCTCAGCTCAGGCAATTTTAAAAGTTTAAGGGATTATTTAAACTATTTTCTGCTGGTTTCTCCACAACTGTCCCATTTTTGAGTACTGTACTCCCTACATGGAAAACTCTGAAAAGGGTCATCATAAGACTTAATGGCACATGATGATGATGATGAGTATGATGATTAGAGAAGCTTTGAGACATGATTTCTTATTTGGAAATTACTATAAAACTTCCACTTGTATTACAGTGGTGCCTCGCTTAGCGATTGCCTCGTTTAACGATGTATTCGCTTAGCAATCAGGTTTTAGGAGCGATCTTGCACTCCGTTTAGCGATGTTTCCAATGGGGGAATTTCGCATAGCGATGTTTGGGACCTTGCTTCGCTTAGCGATGACAGTTTAGGTCCCCCTGTTTCGCTTAGCGATGTTTTTGACAGCTCCGTTTTTGCTATTTTTAAAAGGTGTTAAATTGTTTAAAAAGGGTTCAGAGTGCTTGAAATCGCTAGTGCACTTAATAAACCCTTTGTTAAACTAATTTGGCTTCGTTCTGACTCTTTTTGAATTTTTGGTGATTTTTTTCTCCCCCATTGAAATGCATTGAAAAGGTTTCAATGCATTCCAACGGGGGAACCGCGTTTCGCTTAGCGATGTTTCCTATGGCGATTTTCGCTTAAGGAAGGCAATCCGTTCCCATTGGAACGGATTATCCAGTTTTCAATGCATTTCTATGGGAAAACGTGTTTCGCTTAGCAATGTTTTCCCATAGCGATGATTTTTTTGGAACCAATTAAAATCGTTAAGCGGGGCACCACTGTATTTTGTACATAAATCTGTGAGTGAAAAATGCATAAAGATCATTATATGGGTTATACAAAAGCTGCAGATAAAAAAAAACTGGCCGCAGACACACTCTTGACACACTCTCTGGCTATGGTCACAAGTAACACGTTCAAGCTGCAGATGCAAAGGGTAACTAGTTAGCTGTGAGCACTGACATTGTACTCGGTCCATAGCTCAGAAAATTCTCTTGCTCAAGGGAAAAAAGAAGTGCAACTTACATGAAGGAAGAAACACTGTCCATTTGGGAAGAATTAAAAGATTGTACAGGGGATGAGGAAGAGCAGAAAATAGTCCCGGGATACAAAGAGCAGAGGGTGCAGGGACGTGGTGGTGCTGCAGGTTAAACCGCAGAAGCCTCTGTGCTGTAAGGTCTGTAGATCTGCAGCTGTAAGATCGAATCCACGTGACGGAGTGAGCACCCATCGCTTGTCCCAGCTCCCACCAACCTAGCGGTTCGAAAGCATGCAAATGCAAGTAGATAAATAGGGACCACCTCGGTGGGAAGGTAACAGCGTTCCGTGTCTAAGTCGCACTGGCCACGTGACCACGGAAGACTGTCTTTTAACAAACGCTGGCTCTACGCCTTGGAAATGGGGATGAGCACCGCCCCCTAGAGTCGAACACGACTGGACAAAAATTGTCAAGGGGAACCTTTACCTTTACCCATTACAAAGAGTAGAAAACTTAAGGAAGGCTGCACATTTCGAAATGAGAATAGAGACGCCTGAAGTCCCAGTGATTTTTTACTTGAGAAACCTTAAAGAGTGCTGAGGGTTAATTCTGTAGACTAACTGGTATTTGCTGGATGCAGCCAAAATTTTATTATTCCATCTGGTTTTTGGTTTTTAAACAGTTTTCAGTCTGTACAGAAGTTGTGTATGTTTTGTGTGTGTTGCTACGGGGGCCCTGGTGGGCAGAAAAGCAATTAATGAATTATTTTAATACTTAAATGAACTAGGCAGCCAACTTTTTTATTGAGTTCAGTGGAATTTAATAATTTTATGGTATTGCTTAGCCACAGTGCTTAAGAGAAAAAAAAAATTTTCTCCTGTGGAACCTTACTATAATTGCTCCTGTCATGTATCTTGGGAAGAAATGACTCATTCTAACACTGACATGTTACCCAGTAACTGTAGGAAAGATTCACAGGAAAACAGCTCCCACCTTTGAACCACAAATAATTATTCTGAGGACATTTCTGACAAGGTTGTGAAATTATGTAGTTTTGGGGAGGCAGGGGACGTGCAGGACTATCATGCCCACTGAGTTTGCTTGCCCAGGTCTGCTTTCATTCAAACCTCTTTTGAAAATTATCAGCACAATCCTGTTAAAAAGGATTTTTCTTTACAGAGAATAATATCCCACAGAGATCAGAGGAATCAGCTCACAGGCAACTGACTGTAGGATCGCAGCCAAAACAATTGATATCTACTTCAGCCAATTCAAAGCCTGTTTATTTTTGGTGGTTTTTACGAGATTAGAACTGAAGTGCTAACTCGTTATAGTATATACTTTAACTTAGTGATGAATGCTTACTCTGAAAATGAAGGCAGCGTGAATGAACTATTGCCTACTATTGTTGTTATACTCATATTTGCAGGCCAAGTTCCTGTTTTGCTCATATTTGCAGATGGGGGGTTGCATTGGTTCACGAAGAAAATGGGGAAAAAAACAGGCAAACCTGACTGAACAAGCCAGTGGAACAGAAATCCTTTTAAAAGACAAAACATTTTCTATATCATAAGCAATATGCTACACCTAAATCCTGAACAGCATCAGTAGGTACACAATTTGACATGGTGGTACAATTGCAGCACTGGAAATTCCAATAGAAAGTTCTATTTTTCTGAACAAACACCACACACAGTGTAAGAATCTCATCAAATGTACCAGGGTGGCCAACTTTTGTGGGTCCAGAGACGAATTTTCTTGCCCTTGGGTCGGTCGGAGGAGGACTGCTTAAAAACTCAAAAACCATAATCAAAGGTGGTAGGGAGTCTACTTTCTAGAGTTAAACAGTGCAAGGGGGCCATGCAAGCCATCTGAATGGTGAACTGTAACTCCTAGAGATTTGTATTAGCAGTACTTTGAGAACATCATAACAAAAACACACGGTATTCTGAATATGGGTAGGCGATATAAAATTGCAGTTCTCTCTCCAAGATCGTTCTCAATAACATCAACACTTGGTGTAACTTTTTCTACTGATCAAAAGAACTGGTGTAAGCTTCAAGACGGTACGTAGATAGTTTAGTGACTGCCAACATTTAAGGCATCATATAAGCCAAAGACACCACACATCAAAGCATCATTGTTATTGGTAAAATGTGTAGATTTATTGGTCCAGTCCTTTTGTCAGGACAAAAGAAATCATGTTCAGAAGTTTACACACAAATATTCCAAAGACATCTAAATTATTTTGTGTCTTCTCCCAAAAAAGTTTCAGCTACACAATAAATACAACACAATACTCTTTTTTAAATACATGGGTATATTTTAAAAGGTGAGCAGACCATGGTAGCACCTAGACAGACCATCAGAGCACAAATCGCTATAAAGTTCACTTGGCAGGACCAAAACATACTTTTTCAGAACGCATCATTCTTCCTAAATCTCCCAAGATTTTTTTTAAAAAGAGGACGTGGGGGTTTCTCTGCTTATTTGATATGTAAACTAGAAGTGGCTGGGAGAGTTGAAGAGAACCAATGGGATCCTGGTTATCATCTTAGCTGCCAGAGTTTACTTATTCTACAAAATAATAATAATAGCCCACAGACAGTATATTCTCAGGTTGCTTGTTAGTTTCATGGTTTGCAGTAGATGTAATGACACATCCAAAGCTGCTGCTACTTTGGTCTGTAATGCTTTTCTCATTTTAGATATTTTTTAAAAAACCAAACTTGTGGTACTATTGCTTTCACTTTGGTGTTCAAAAGATTACAGAGATGGGAAAGGAAAGCTGGTTAAGGACATATGCCATGCCATTTTTAATCAAGCCTACTTTCTGCCAACACTTTTAGACACACATGCACACCCAGCTAGCTTCTGAGCCACTGTTTTCTCTCTAACGGATGAATGGCAAAACATTTCACAGGATAGAGATGGGGCCACTTCCACCCCTTGCCCCCATGTACCTCTCTGCCTTTCAGCCAACAGAGCAGGACTGAGAGATCCATGGACTGCCCAGCTATTTTGGACTTGAAATCCCATAACAATGCCCCCCCCCACACACACAGGCTATGCCGACTGGGTTTCTCAGATATGAAGTCCAAAACATGTGGAAGGCTACAGATTTCCCACTTCAGTGTTAAAGATTAAGGTCAGAAAGCCACATAAATAAGGCTAGAGGACTTACACTCCAATTTCTATTTTACAAAAAATCTGATGGGAAGGCATGCATTTTTAGATCGTTGAAGACACAGAGGGGAGACAAGTCAATAAAAGAGTTGAAAGTGGTCACCTTTAGAATGGCATGTAATTGTGTACACACACGTGAGTGTACACACACACACACACAAGCTACATTGTTATGCAGGCTCTGTAGAACATTGATTTGGCTCACAGGACTTGGACAAAAAATCGTACTAGTCCTTGGGATTCTTCTCATTCTACGACTACTAGAGTGGGTTGCTTCTGAATCAACAACACTGAGAAAAAAGCTAGGGCAACTCTAGAAACCCAGGAGCCTTCCTTCAGCAATGTAAGGCCTCTCTTAGTCTGCCCTTGTGTCTCATAGGCACAGCTTTGAGCCCCACTTATCTTGATGCCTATCCAGCGAGAAAAGCAAGGCTGATGGCTGGCAGACTCCCCTCTCTGCTATGGAGGTTTGGTTGAACAAGACAAATAGGTACTTTAAAAAGCGTGCCAGCCAGCCAGACAGTAGAATCATGCAAAGGAGGTATAAGTGGTAGAACACTTTGTTTGCATGAGGTCCCAGATCCAATTTCTCACACTTACTTTCAAAAGGATCCTCCACGAGAGCCAGCAAAGCAGGGGACCCAAACCTCAGGTACTCAAAGCAGAGACAATGACACTGGGCTAGAAGACTGGTGCAGTAAGGCAACCCAAGGATTATGTTTGGGAAATGGGAATGGCCAATACACTGCCATTTAAAAACTGTGGACATTAAACTGTGCAAGTTTAAATAGGAAGTTTAAAAATGTGCGTAAGCACCAGATGTACTAGCCAGAACATACTCTTTTTTTTTGAAAAACAGGCCCACCACCAACTGAATGTTTGGGAAGGGGTGGAACAATACACTGAACACCATGACTATTTTAATACTGACGTCATGATACCAGACCACACAAAAATTAAAAGATTTAAAATAAAAATTAAAAAATATATTTACACATGCCTTAAGATGAAAATCACTCAGACTCTGTATTTACAAAGATATTTGGCAAAAGCAACCATGACATTTGTTTACTATCGTTTGAAAAACACTTTTCCTCTGTTAAAAGATGGCTGAATAAGAAAAGTTTTGTCAAAAACCTCTAAGAACCAGTCAAGGTTCAGCATGAATATCCATAAGTGGTGGGAGAAACAGTGAATATGCTACAGAAAGGAAACATAATATACATGATCAAAATCACTTTTTCTTTTTACAACTTTAACACAAAAAAACTCAAGTTTTTACAACGTTAACACAAAAACCTCCAGGTGTGCAGCACCTTCATATAAGTCCAGACAACCTATCATTTGAAGTCCTGATTCTTGTTCGGAGTGCACAACAATCAAAGGTATAGGGCAAGTTACATGCACACAAAGGTTTCCAGCTTCAGGTTGTATAGCAGCCATTCTCAACAGGAGACATATGCCCTCCCCCCCCCCCCCGGGGAAGGCTGGCACATTTGAAAGGAGCCACAAACTGGAAATAATTACTCACACACCATCTTATAAGGTTTGTCATGCAACTTATACAATCCTGATTCAGCCCATATTTCATGTTGTGTTTATGGCCATGCCCTCCCCAAAAAAGAGGGGGGTTTGAGAATGACTGCTATAACACATGCTCTGCTATGACCACCATACAGATTTCTTTGGTACAGATTCAGCAACATTAATTTCCTCACTTCTCAGGGTAAAAAAGCCTAGAGTCAGTAACAGTATTCGTAGGGACTAGGAGTCTGTGTGAACTGGACTAGTCAGAAGTTTGGACTTACTCATATATTTTCCAATAAGGATTTCTGTTTGCTAAACTCACCTTTCAAAAACTAAATAAATACATCTGGCTATTACTCTCCTGATTGTTTGGATGAGAGCAAAGGCATTTTGCAGGAGACAGAATAAATGGTACTATTACCTCTTTACAAAAGTTTGCTTCTTTGTCACAGTACACAGAACATTCTGGTCCAATTGTAGGTTAAATTCCCCTGTTATGCTCCGCTGCCTACAGCACACAAGAAAGTGCACACAGACAAGTACTGAACCTGGGAGACCATATTCCATGGGGTGATAAAAATGCCACTGAGGTAAGTTTTTCTATTGGAAGAAGAAAATTTGTAGGAAATCCTTTGTTTTCACAACTTCGTCTACAGACTTCAGGGCCTATTCCCAATTGCTAGGCTCAGAAGAGACCCACTGGCTGCAATCTTGTTGCTTAGTGCAGTAAGTCATTCTATTTGAGGGCCATTTGAATCAATGGAACTTATAGAGGAGTTGACTCATCAAATCCCCACTGATCCAATGAGAATTTTCTAGCTTGACTTACTACACTAACCAGCAGGATTTCACAGATTGAATCAATAGCTGAGCAGCACATCAACCTTTAGGAAAGCTCCACTGTTTCAATAGTGTTTTTTTTTTTTTAATTGCCCATTGGATTCAATTTTCTATATGCTTAGTAGGCAATTGTCTATATGCTTATGTATGTTAACTCAACCAATCATTCATTTAAATTTATAATGCATTTGCCACAGATCCTGTCCATGGGTCAAAACAAAGGAAGTTGTCTATGTTTGGGGCCTTTAAGAGACAGTTTAGAAATCTCAGAAGTCTCACTGACTAAAATCTAGTAGTAGGTCACAACTAGAATAAGCCTATTGAAACAGTGGGGATTGGGTGAGTCAGCTCCTTCATACATTCCACTGAGATATATCATGACAACAAAGCTTCCTTAAGAAAAGGAAAATAAAGTTGCACAAATAAGGAAAGCAATAAAGTTGCACAAATTTAAACAACAATGTTCTTACTCCATAATACAAGTGAGGGTAGGGAAGGAAAGTTGAGTAACATTTTCCTCCTATTTTTAACGCATTCTCTGTTGAACGCAGACATCAAACATTTCACGCTTCCTACAGATTTGTTTAGGATAGGAATGTGGAACATGTGGTCAGCCCTAACTCAGCACGGCTAATGTCACGGGATGAAGCGCTAGCCTCTTAGAAACTAGAGGGCCTTGACGCGCAGAGACACGGAGGCCTGCTTTCTAGGATTAGTTTTCAAACATATGCTAATTTATAAATACCAAAATGCCTGAAGTCTAAATGACTGGACAAGCAAGAGTTCTTTTTACCTTTTTTAAAATCCCAGCTGTGATTTACAGCACTTAGCCAGTGTAAATGCTTGTCAGTAATTTTTCAGGAATTCAGATAGAAAGAATGGCCAATGTTTAGTGAATTAAGTTAGCTTCAAGGCTCCGTAGGGCTACAAATGGTACATGTAACTCAAGACCAAAAAGACAATTAAAAAGACACAACCATTTTTAGACAGAATTCCCTCCAGCAGTATTCCAAACAAAGCATTTCAGCTTCCCGTTTTTTTTTTTTTTTTCTTTTTCAAAACAGCTTGGGAGACCGCTGCAAAAATGCCTGTGGTGAATACTCTAAAAATGAAGCTTACAAGCTTCCTGGTGTGTACTTTGCATATCCTATATTTTAACAGTTGAAACATTCTTGCCAAAATGGTGGACAGCACAGTGACGCTTACACAGAGGGACGTTTGCCGCTGTGGCCAGAAAGCAAAATCCAGACGGGGTAGCTATGCTTGTTGTTTTTGCTGCAACACAGACTAAGCCTTATGGCACCATAAAGATCAACAAATTTATTATGGAAAATTTATTATAATGAACCTTCCCACAGGTATGCAGTGATTATGGTTCTAGGCTTCAAAAGCTTACGGCATTATATATTTGCCACTATAAATGTCATAAGGTGGTGTTTCTGTTGCTGCTGTTTTCTGTTAAAAAAAAAAAGCTTACTCTAATGCCCCAAACAAAAAATAAATGAAATAAAATGTATTTCATTTAAACAGTCAATACCTTATAAGAACTCATTGGATTAAACACAGCAACTGGGCTAAACCAGCCATGAATGCTATGCTACTTTTCTCTTTCAAAGGTGCTATAACCACAAAATCCCACACAGAAGCTGGAACTGAATGCACAGCATTAGCGACAATAAAATGATAGGTGCTGCAGAAGTGCTTGGGGTGTTATCCACATTAAAGGGGGGGGGGAAGACAGTTAAATTTGGCAAAAAGTTTCTTTCAGTGTTGTTCAATAAAAGAAATGTGCCATTACATTTGCATTGTTTCCCTTTTTAATGTTAACTAATTCCCAGCCCCCAGGCAGGTTAAAGATCATTTCAGAATAAAAACTATGATTTTGGAGGGGGGGGGAGCCATGACCTCAGTTACCACAAAACACAATTACTATATGAGAGAGAGAGAGAAACTGAGCACTTATCTGGCTCTCTTCTCTCTTGCTTTTACTCTTTCTTTTTAAGTAAAAAAACATGACTACCTCCGTGTACAGGCCCAAGACATCCTTTTCCCAACATCACTAATGAAGGGGCTACCAATCCTGTAGAACAACACAGACCATGTAAGATACGTTACCACTCCTGCCTCTATATTTGCTCTTCCCCACAAAAGGGCCAAAGTTCGTTTAAACAAACCTTACACAATCCTGCAAGTGTTTTCTAACATTTATATTCCCTTTGCATACATGAAGGGGGAGGGGACACAAGACGTGTAGCTATTCAATGATCCACCATCCTTTACTTGGCTGACAGAAGAAACAGAGGTCAATAAAGATGTCATGATGGTACCTGGCATTTAAGAGTTTTATTATTATTATTATTATTTTAGTGTTCCGCTCATCGATTTATTTCCATATAAAGTGGTCCAAGAAGAGAAAGAGTCCCTGTGGTTTTTTTTCCTGCTGTTGAACCAAGTTCCACAGAGTTGGAATGTCCAAGGTCAGCTCAGATGGTTTAATAAAAAAGGCAGCAGAAAAAGTACAGTTCCTACATTTCCAAGTTGATCAGTCCAAAGGTTCAGCACAGGTGATGTACCTCCAAAGGAATCAACGGCAAAAAAGAAAAAAGAAAAAAGAAAAAACACCTCCCACCAAGTCGTGCATAGCGCATCACCAGTCTATTAAGTTGTAGTGGTATACTGTGCATTTTGTCAGAGGTCCATGGTGCAGGGAAGGAGGGGTAGGGATTAAAGATACCACTTCTTATTTGGTCTCAGACTTATCTTGCAACAGAGGTATAATCGACTCCCACGCCGTAAGGCACTGTTGAAATCAGAGACAGAGATAACACCAATAAATGAGCCACCGATATGGCCATTTTCAATCAGCATGTACGAGGTACTCAATCAATTTATTGTTATGGTCCTTAGGCCACTCATTCAAAAAACAAACAAACCTTTACAAATTTCCAAACTTCCAAGTACTTCATAAAAATACTTAGCATTAAAAGGCAATTTAAAATCTAGTATCTAATTACCATAGAATTTCTGAGGCCTGAGCATTGCCAAACAGAATCTGGTTATTTGGTAAGTGATCCTGGGGTCTGTGTCAGTTTTTTCCTGAATGACCAGGAATTATTTTTGATGACTGGGGTGAAAATCTCCTTCTGTGCCACCTCGTAATGCAGGCAAGTAAAGAACAACATGTGCTCTCCAGTCTCAAACTCCCTTAAAGGACAGGTACAAAGCGTTTCACTAAAACGGATACTGTTGTACTTCCCTTTGAGTACGGCAGAAGGGAGAGCCAAGCACCTTGCCAAGGTGAAGGCTCTTCTAAACCCTTTTACATCCGGAGATGTTAAGTAATTTGCTGGTTCCTCTGAGTTTTTGATGTCAGCCCTCACCATGATATTTTGTGTGCTGGGAAAATCGGTTTGATGTTCTATATCCTCAATTCTATGCTTAACTAATTTTTTTGCCTGGTCTATTCCATAAAATAAAGAGTACCTGAGGGGAAAGGCTAATTATCAGCAAGCAGCTCTGGACAGACTTGACCCAGTGGATTGAAATTTGTCATGGATTATCAAAGGAAATAGATCTTGCGGATTCAGATGTTCCTTTAGCCATGTATATACAGATGGGATACGGACGCAGGTTTCAACCTGCCTCCAATCTTACTCTGGTATTTGGCACACAACTAGGAGCCTGTAAGAATGTTCTTAAATATTTAGATTGGTCTCTTGTGGTGCAAAATGGGAGCTAAGAGTCCCCAGGAATGTAGAAGGTGAAAGCATTTCATCACCCATTACAGAACTCCCACACAGGACCTGCCAGCAACAATTAATTAACAATGCCCTGTTTTTGTTCATCATCTGCCTGTATCTTGCATCCTGACTTCACTTATATCAGATACTTCACGCATTAGGTAGTGAAGAATGCCCAGTACAGCATGCAGTTAGCCAGCAGAGAGGGGAAAAGCTAATAGATGAAGTAACCATGCTCTGCTGAAGCTGATAAGGAGCTGATTCCCTACCGCCCCTTCTCACTTATTAATTTATTTAAAATACTTTACCCTGCCTTACTCCTTGAAAAGGACCCAAAGCCACTTACAACATTAAAGACAATCTTTAAAGTTGAAAACAGTGAGTATACAACAGTGGTTAACATCATTAAAAGACAATATTTAAACTTAGGAACAATGAGTATAGGCAGGTAGCTCACATCATTAAAAGGCAATATTAAAGCTAAGAACAGTAAGTATACAAATATTAAAAAGAAACAAACCTAATACCACTGAGAAATGGAAAACAGTAGTAGTACTAAAAATCCAGTCAAAGCAGTAATGCATAACAGTCCACCTAAAAACCACGCAACATGTAGCTGGTTACTGAGCGAAGACTTACCTGAAGAGAAAGGTCTTTGCGTCCTTGTGGAAGGAGAGCAAAGATGGGGCCAGTCAGGCCTCCTGTGGGGGGAAGTTCCAGAGTCTGGGAGCAGCAACAGAGAAGGCCCTCACCTGTGTCCCCACCAAAAGCACCTGTGAAGGTGGTGGGACTGATAGAAAAGCCTCTTAACACCCCAGCTAGCTCATAATGGGAGATTCAGTCTTTGAGATAGCTTGGATCTAGGCCATTTGGGGCTTTATACCAGTACTTTGAATTGTGCTCGGAAACTGATCAGCAGCCAGTGGAGTTGCTGTAACGGGGGGGGGGGGGGTTATGTGATCCTCGTAACCAGTCCCAGTCACCAATCTGGCTGATGAATTTTGAGCCTGCTGAAGTTTCCTGACGCTTTCCATTGGCAGCCCCACATAGAGTGTGTTATAGTAAGCTGGGAAGTAACTGCGGCTTGCATCACAGAGGCCATATCAAATCTCTCAAGAAACGGATGTAGCTGGTACACTAGTTTTAATTGTGCGAAGCCACTCCTGGCCACTGCTGAGACCTGGACATCCAGGCTCAGAGACGAATCCAGGAGCACCCCAAAGCTGCACACCTGTTTTGTCAGGGGGAGTGTAACCCCATCCAGTACAGGCTGCATCACCCCTACTCCTTGATCTGCCTTTTGATTGACCAGAAGCACCTCTGTCTTGTCTGGATTAAGTTACAATTTATTCACCCTCATCCAGCCCATTACTGATATCAAACACTGAGATATAGTTGAAATAATTCCCTCAGATTTAGGTGGTAAAGAGAGGTAGAGTTGGGTGTCACTCACATACTGGATGACACCGAACCCCAAAACTCTGGATAATCTTTCCCAGTGGTTTCACGTAGATGTTAAATAACACAGGAGACAAAACAGAATCCTGAGGTATCCCACAGGTCAGTGGCCAGGGTGTCAAACAGGAATCCCCCAGCACCACCTTCTGAGTTCTTGCCTCCAGGAAGGACTGGAGCCCCTAAGTTCCATTCCAGAGAAACGGGGCAGGAGGATACTGTGCTCAATAATATCAAAAACCACTGAGAGGTCCAGAAAAACGTGCAGAAACAAAGAACCCCTATCCAGTTCTCAGCATAGGTCATCTACCAAGGTGACCAAAGCCATCTCTATCCCATAACCAGGCCTGAAGCCAGATTGAAATGGATCTAGATATCTGTCTCATCCTCTGAAGCTGAGAGGCCACAACCCTCTCTAGCACTTTCCCCAAGAATGGAATATTAGATACTGGTCAGCACTGTGGGGTCCAAAGAGGGCTTATTTAAAACAAATGGTCTTACTATTGCCTCCGTTAAGCATGCAGGGATCCTGCCCTGTTGCAAGGAGGCATTCACCATTCCTCCTACCCACTCGGCCGATCTCTTTTTGGCAGCTTTTATGAGCCAGGAAAGGCAAGGATCCAGCAGACATGTGGTAGCCCTCACCTCCTCAAGGGTCCTGACCACATCATCAGACTACAAAAACTGAAACTCATCTATTAACACAGGACAAGCAAGGGCCACAGTTACATTCACAGGACCTGAATCAACTACAGCATCCAAGTCAGAGCAGATCTGAGCAATTTTGCCTGCAAAGTGTTGTACAAATTCTTCACAGTGTGGTCTGCATTATCTTACTGGAGGCCAGAATGCAGCAGGTCCTCGACCATTTGAAAAAGCTCTGCTGGGCGATTCCATGCAGATGCATTGGAGGCAGAGAAGAATGAGTTTTTTGCCGCTTTCACTGCAATGAAATAGGCCTTCCAATGGGCCCTAGCTTTTTTTAAATCAGATTCACTCTGGGTTTTACACCATCATCGCTCAAATCTACGGCCCACTCATTTCATCTACACCAGCAACCTGGTAAACCTGGTGGCCAGTTTGGCTCTACTCTGAGGGAGGAGATGTTTAGGAGAAATCATGCCAACGGCTCTTGCCGTTTCCCTGTTCCAGAGATCAACCAGGGATTCAAGGTGACAGAAAACTCCCCAAGGGCAACCATAAAGCCATCCAAATCCATCAACCTTCTGGGGAGGATTGCCTTAGTCTGCCCCCACCCCACAACCCTGCAACGGCTCTGCATTCCAGTGAGTCCAAATCACACCAGATAATGGTCTGTCCATGACAATGGAACTGCAGAAAGTTCCTCTACACCCAGGTCATTGACATCTGTGCCGGTACAGAAGACCAGGTCTAAAGTTTGGCCTGAGACATGGGTGCTGGCAGATACCATTTGGGACAGACCCATGGTCATTGTGGAGGTCATGACGTCTTGAGACATCCCTGACGGAGCTGCCTCGGCATGGATGTTCAAGCCCCCCCCCCATGACAAGCCGAGGGGACTCCAACTTGTGCATTCAAGCACTGTAGAGCTGGGCAGTCTAGAGTAACACGTAGGACTCTACCCTACACATGCTTCACAACAGCAATCGGAATTTTTTCTGATAGTTTCCGGCATGGCCTCCTTTCACAGGCCAACCAATCCAGCCTTTATAACATTCAGCCCATGCTTGGCCTGACTGAGACAACATTCTAACTCAGGATGAATAATGGCTGCCTCAGAGGAGGAGCACTGGCTGGATTCGCATGCAAATCACAAAACCATTCTAGAGCATGCAGCGTGACAGAACTCGAGATAGGCGTGAACCACGGGTTCAGCAGCTCAACCTGGTTCATGTACTGCCACAAGAGGTGTCTGGATGTTCAGTGCCCCACCCCCTCCGGCAGGCGCCCACTCAGAAGCAATATCCCAGCTTCCCTGCCCCACTTCCTCTGGGTGCTGCCTCCGAGTGGGTGCCCACCAGTGGGAGCAGAGCCCTGAACCGCCAAACACCTGTTTTGGTGACAAAACGAACCAGGACATCTCCAGACAGAATCATTCTCACACTGCTGCACACCATTCTCTGCTGTCTTCCTGTACCCATTTGCAGCCTCAAAGAATTACCTTCTCATAGTACTGGATGTTTTTGTCAGCCATACCCATCAGTAGCTGCCTGAAGTCTTGACGCTTGTTGTTCTGCCATCTGTCCATATCTGCTTTCAGGTCTGCATTGAAGCACTCCACACGGTCTTGACACTTTTCCACATCTACGGGCAACTGGAAAGGAGAAGAGACCTTTCACTAGGCCAACTGGGCTTAGACCCAGTTCTGTAGCCTTGCAAATGGAAAATGTCCATGCCTCTCCCCAACCCCACCCTGCCTTGTTAACAAGACAAAAAGGGGAGATGTTACAATTGCAGCCAGAAAGAGGTTTGGGGAAAATTTTCTTCTTCTTTTTGAACAACAACTCTCAGAAGCCCTTAAACCAGCATGGCCAGTGGTCATGCTTGGAAAATTCTCAAAAAAGTGGCCCGAAAAAAAGCAAAATTTCCAACATACACACGGTTTGAATTGACAGACAAATGTGTTAACTAATCGCTGCTATTGGGCTGACATCAAAGTTCTTTTCTCTCAGCTGTAGAACTATTAAGAGTTCCTGCATTAAGGTCTGGGTGGAAAGTATTTGATTGGAATGAGGGTGATCTGAATTCAATCTGCCACAAGGAAGCTATGAAATTTACTGGCTGGCTCTGAGCCAGTCTCTTTCTCTCTCTCAGTCCAACTAGTAACAGAATAAAACGGGAGTTCTTTGGGCACACTGGCCTGAATAAATTTACCTCATGCTGGCAGCAACATTGACTCCAAAGTCAATGCCCTCATTCCATGGAGCTTGTTCTTGGCAAGCGGCCCACATGCTGTCCTCAAACAACATTCATCACTTTTCTAAGATGATTTACACATTGATCCTACAACTATTTCCCCTTGAACACGGCAAAACCTGTAGCTACTTCTCACAAACAACAAACAAGACAAGCCCAAACACACATAAAGTTCATAAACCAGACAATTAGAACTACAGTGGGGTCTTGACTTGAGAACTTAATCCGTATTGGAAGGCGGTTCTCAAGTCAAAAAGTCTGTAGGTCAAGTCTCCATTGACCTACAGTGCATTGAAAACTGATTAATCCCGTAACAGGCCGTTTTTGTTCCATTTTGGTTTTTTTCTGGTCTGCAAGTCAAACCTAAATTTTGCAGCCAGAGAAGTCTGTAACTCAAAAAGTCTGTAAGTCAAGCCGTCTGTAAGTCAAGGGTCCACTGTACCTTGCTTGATCAAATTAAAAGATCAATTTTGCCCAATCTTCTAACAACTCTAACAATTCTAAGCACTGAATTCTAAGACTTGAATAAGATTAAAAACTAGTGGTAACAACAAGATCACCGTATTTTTCCATGTATAAAATGACACTTTTTCCTATAATAATTAGAGGTAAAATTGAGGGTCGTTTTATACATGGAAAGAGGCAGTCGCATGCACGCTCAGGCGCCTCTTGCTGCCGCCACTGCCCAATTGCCTCTTCCAGAGCTCACGGCTTGTCCCCTCCGGTAGCCCAGGAGGAGGAGGGGGAGGAGGAGGAAGCGAAGGAGCAATCACACGTGCTCGGGCGCCTCTTGCTGCTGCCTCCCCCACCTGCTCGATCACCTCCTCCAGTGGGACTGATGGGGCTCAGCAGGAGGCAGAGGCAAACAAGCACACTTGTGTGCTTGGGCGCCTCTTCCTGCTGCTGCCGCTGCAGGATCACCTCCTCCAGCGACTGTCTGCTTAGGGCAGGGGGCAAGGTGGCCACGTGAGCTGGAGGCGGCAGCAGCAGGACAGACAGAGGTGGAGGAGCAGTTGCCCATTAACTGCTCCTCTGCCTCCAGCAAGGGTCAAAATTAGGGGGTCGTTTTATACACTGGCGGGTCCTATACATGGAAAAATACAGTATTTTTAAAAACAAAGTTCTGGGTCATTCAATGTCTCCATTAGAGCACCAAAAAGTTACAATTAGGGAGAATTTTTGTGTTCTCCAGAACTATTAATCAGTTAAAGATGGTCTTAAACTTGAACTTAAGGCTACAAGTTTAAAATTTGAGCCAGATGTGATGCCCTTAAATCATGAAGCCAGATTGCCAGGATGTCAAAATGGATTTTTAGATTCCACACAAGATGGATGTCATAAAGGCATCAGTTTACAGCCTCTTTTCTCTCTACAGACCTGTGGGGAGATTGGGAGATCTGTTGGGAGTGGAAGCTGGGAGAAAATCAGGCTTTTTTCTGTAGACAGACAAGAGCTTATAAAGCAATATTTCTGTTACCTCCATTTCATGTTGAATCAAAAACTCCATTCAGACCTTGATGGTTTGAAGACCCAGGGGAATACTATTGGGTCCAATCTTTTAACTATTTGTTTTAACCAAAAGTTTAATATCATCTTTCTGTGATGAAACATTGTGGAAAACTCAAAAGATCACAATCGCAATTTTTCTGTGATCCAATGAAGATGCTGAACAACGCAGCACTTTGTTTCTTTTAATGGATACCATAGCTACTTTTTGCATTCACTGCTGGAAAAATAAGTTTCACTTCCCTGTTTGGAATGCAGGACAAAAGACTAACCATTCCTCCCAAAAGACTAACCTTGGGTCGGTCTTCTCTTTTGAGAGCCACGGCTTCTAGTTTGGCTTCATATTCTGCTTGAACTTGGTCTCTTTTCTTCAAGACATTCTAAAGCAGGGTCAGGGAGGAGAAACATTATGTTGCAATTAGAAGAGATTCCAAAGCAAAACTTCCTTCTCTCTGCTGCAGATGATTTTCAAACTTTGTAGGCCTCTTTAAGTCCCTTTATACATCATCGCACCAAGACAAATGCAATCAGCTAATGCAATCCACAAACGCAATCCACTTGAACCCATTACCACTGAGCAGGAGGAAAGGGGAGGACACAGCCAGGGTCACGCTGTCTTCCTGTATTACACAGTTCATTTTCATCTGTTCAATTTTCTTAAGAAGTCATTAGGAAGTTATGATCAGCAACAGTAAGCAGATGTGAGATGCCATTAAAAGATAGCATTGGCGCAATGCCTTTTTCCTGTTAAAGAGACAACATGGTCTCCTCTATTTCACTCCTCCTTTCTAAACACATTCTGCACACATAAATGTCCACAACAGCATATCTATACACTGAGAAATACGTACATTAAAAATAAACAAGTTAAGAAACGCACATACAAAAGAACACACTCAAATTTCCATATGGCAAAGTGAGGTGGGGAGAGAGGCTTGCAACCCAATACGGAACTTGGATGGAATGAGAATGCTAGTGGGATTCTAAAAAAACATTCCATTCATGACAACACACAGAAAGAAGATGGCAGAGATTACACACGTCTTTTTGAGCAGTTGAGAGATTCTATCTTAAGTAAGTTAGTGGTACGGACACGCCCATTTTCGTGCAGAAAGCCTTAAGTGTTCCAGTAACATCTACACAAAACCTGTTCTCCACATTCACAACCATGTCTAGCTGATACTGTGGACTGCTTTTCATTTTGTTCAAAATGTTGGCCAAATACAGCATTATACACATTGTATTGATGGTACGGATCACATAAAGGGGCAACTGGAAGATCTGGTGTGTACTTTTGTCTGATGATAGGCACTGACTGAACGCAGTTTCTGCAGTAAAAAGCAAATATAATGGCTGAAATTCTGCTGCTTGATTGTAAATCACAGCCCTTAGCCGATTCAATAGGCCTACTCTAGTTGCAACTCATTATGCTAAGCAACAAGAGTTCAGTCCACGATTATTTGGTCTGGGAGAAATCCACATCATGTTAGCTGTGTGGAACATTTGCCTATAGTTATTAAATGTTTTAGGATGCATAGTTCCAGTTAAACAGGTATTTTTGCTTTGGTACAAATATGCAAAAACTAGTTAATAAGCTAACTGCCTTTGGCTAGAAGAAACTGGCCACAAGACAACGACAGAACTCCACTTAGGGATTAATCATTAACAGGCAAATTACATTTAAAAAGCATGGGGCAGTAAACACCCACGAACATACAAAAAAGGTGTACAGATCTGGAACAAATACTATTTATTTTCAGCCAAAAAGGAAGAGCCAGGCCCATGTTGTACAAATATCAAGAGAAGGAGGTTTCATTAACAGCAACATACTTTTCCACCACTGTGGATTGCAATTTTAGTTCAAATCCCTGTTAATGGAAAGGCTGCATGTATTGACTTTATCTGCTGTCAGATAAGCTCTTTAATTGTGCCTCCCACTCACAATTGGAACATACATCATTTGTCTTCAGCTGTACAAGCTCAAAAATTAAAGGCACAGGTAACCAACTCAAGATTAAATAGATGCAAAGACTAAAAGATTCACTGTTTTTCTAAGAGTTTTCCTCAAAAATTAAAGCAGAATTGTAGATTTATTTATCAAGCATAATCACTTCTATTTTATTAGAATTGCTGATTTATGGCACAGCAAACTACCTATGCTGAAGCCGGTCTTTATTTGGTTTGCATCTTAGATGCCTTTCCATAATTTCCTAGGAGCTTAACTACCCCTTATAATAAAAGAAGGAAAAACAGGCAGGCATCATAGAAAGCTGCCTTCTACCTGATCAAACTATTTATCTGTCTAACCCAGCACTGCCTACTCTGGCTGGTAATGGCTGCATACAGTGTTTCCCCGAAAATAAGACAGGGTCTTATATTAATTTTTGCTCCAAAAAAAGCAGTAGGGCTTATTTTCAGGGGATGTTTTATTTTTTTCAAGTACAACAATCTACGTTTATTCAAATACAGTGGTGCCCCGCATAGCGATGATAATCCATTCCGGAAAAATCATCGCTATGTGGATTCATCGCTATGTGAAATAAAAAAGCCCATAGGAATGCATTAAAACCCATTTAATGCGTTCCTATGGGTAAAAAAACTCACAGTTATGCGAAAATCCTCCATACGGCCGCCATTTTCGCTGCCCAGTAAGCGAGGAATCGGCGCAAAAACACAGCGGGCGGCCAATTTTTTTTACCCGGCGACCATTTTGGAACCGCCGATCAGCTGTTAGGAAAACATCGCTATGCAAAAATCAGTAAGCGAAACAGTTTACCTATTATCACAAAGCGATTTTTTCCTATCTAAAGCATCGCAATGCGATCGCAAAAACTTAATCGCTATGCGAATTCGTCGTTAAACAGGGCGCCCTTTAAGCGAGGCACCACTGTATAGTAATGTCATCTTCTGGTTGCTGCACAATGGTGGAGGGCAGGGTTTCACTTAACTAGGGCTTATTTTGGGGGTAGGGCTTATATTACGAGCATCCTGAAAAATCCTACTAGGGCTTATTTTCAGGTTAGGTCTTATTTTCAGGGAAACACGATAGATTCTCAAGCAGAAGCCCTTCACAATATCTGCAACACATTTTTAATTTTCAGCCAGAGCAAATATTGAGGATAAAGCCACATCTTCTTTAAAAAGATGTGCTCTACCACTGGGGCTACAGTCCCATTAGAAAGGTTACACAAGTTGGTTCTACGACACTGTTAAAATTTCAAATCAGAGCTTCAAGACACTATTTCCAATCTCAATTTCCCACAACCGTTTGTCTGAGGAAACCTGGGTCAGTGATTTTCAAAGACACGTTTGCAAGAAAATACTGTATTTTTTGCTCCATAAGACGCACTTCCCCCCTCCAATAGCGGGGAAGAAAGTATGTGCATCTTATGGAGCGAGTACAGTAAAAAAGGGTTCAACCACCACCACCCAAAAGCCTCCCACTGCCATGAAGGGAGGCCTCTGAACTAGCACCAGAGACTGCTTGCTATTTGGACCTCACCATTCTGCACTGCTGGCTTTCCAGGATCTGCTTCCTGGAGGCCATCTGGGAAACCAGCAAGGCCAACAGACCTATGTCAGCAGGCAGTGAAAACAGCCAAGGACCAAAGGGGAAAGAGTGATTCTAGAAAGACCAGGGGAAACCACAAACACAGTCCCCCACTTAGGCAGTTGATTTTCCCACATTTGGGGAAATCACAGGGGTCAGCACATCCAAAGTGCAATAGATGAGCCTCACCCTGGGAAAACCACTTTGATGATCATGGTATCTCCCCTGCCAGGTATGAGTTGGAATGGCCCCGGCAACTCCTGTCCCTTCTGTGCCCTGTCCCCCAAAAGCATGGTGACCCCCCGGCTGCACCTCCTGATCAGAACAGGGCTGCACAGCCACAGTCCCGAAAGAGGCCAAGAGAGCTACTCAGTGTTTTGGGGTGCCCCACAGGACCCCCATCAGGGGCTGGATGTTCCTCCCACAATCTTCCAGTGCACAGATATTAGCATACCTAATATGCAGGGAAGGCAGGGAAATTCAAACTTTCAGTTAGTGAAGAGGCTGCTTGTCTGCTTCCTTGCTAGTCCAAGCAGTTAGAGAGCTGGGAGAGAGACCTGGGACTGCCTGGTATTGTCGTTTTAAAATGTAAATTTTAGTTTAAAAACTGTTTGTTTGGGATTAATGCTTGGGTGAAAAGGTGTTCCGTTTGAGTTGAAACCTGCTTGTGTAGAAACATGCATACCAGTACTTGCTTTAAAAGCTGCCTGGGAAGCCATTCAGACCAGTGCCGATCAGCTGTTAGGTGGGGAGAGGGGAGGGGAAAGGAGGAGCAGAGAAGAGCACAAAATGGCTGTCGTCTCCCGGCTGCCTGCTGGCTTTTAGCTGTTTAGGGCTCTTTTTTGGCTGTTCTGGGGTCTACCAAGGCACTGTGAAGAGCCAGGCTCAGTCTACAGTACCTGGTAAGTGACTTTCTTTTAAGTTTTTTAAAGTTTCAGACCTTTCCCCCCCATAAAATGCATTAATTAATTTTCAATGCATTTCTAGAATGCATTTCTATGGGAAATTTGGAGTCAACTTGCAAACTTTTCAACTAGTTCTGGGCATCTAATAGACAATGTATTTCCAAAGGGTGTTGCAGCAAGGAAACTAACTGTGCCTCGTGACTTCTAACTGGATTACAGTACCTGCTTCCTGATTTCAGCTACTATAGTTTGTATTCAGGGTTTGTTTTGTTTTGTTTTGTTTTTTGGCTCATCGAGAACATTGTTCATGGCTTTGTGTGGCCTAACCTGTTGTGTCTTCAATTATGTCAGAAAATGGAGATTTGGTCTTATGCTGAGCATGTGCTACTGCTGGTGAATGGGATCAGGTTAAGCTTTGTGTTGCTGTTCTTTTGCATAACCTAAAGTAAATAAGGAAAACCAGCTGTTAAATAGTTTCATTCCACTATTTATCCTCCACACAACTAAAAGGGACCTCTCAATGCAGTGCCAAATCAGACAAACCATTTCTAACTTAATATAGGCTTGAGCTGTAGATGGGCAGAGTTGCACAACAATCTCATCTGTCATTAAGACATTTCTATAAGCATGGGGAGGAGGTGGATGAAAGGAAATGTAAAATATAGGTAGGGTGGTATAGGTCTTATCACTGACTGATAATGGTCTATATGTACATGAATTAAATTCTAAAAATTATGTGCGTCTTAAGGAGCAAAAAATATGGTAACTACCATTACACATTGTTAAAATATGTCATGTTTCAACAGTGAATTAAAGCCTCTTCATTACTGATAGCATATACGGTAACTTCTTTAAAGCAATAGGAATGAGCAGGGGAACATACACACAAAAATGTTACAACTGATCAGGAAGCATAAGAGGTCAGCTGAGTACATATGCCGGAAAGAGTCCTTCAGCATATTTTTAAATCTCCTCTAGCTTGAAAAAGTATAATTATAATTATTATAAATTATTATAATTATAATATATTATTATATTATTTAAAGTTAACTCCATTTACCTAATTACCAAAACACTTCACTGGGGACTATTTACACTAACTCTGCCCAGTATGCTCTGTCTCACTGCAACATTTCCTAGTGGACTGTTCCGACAACAACAGTACCAGTTAGGACTAACAAGCCCCTAGTTCTTCCCCCAGTTTATCTAATCAGTACATCAGAGACATCCATTCAAGTGAATGTTCCAAGAAGCAGCAACATGTGAATTCTAGACAATGGCGGAGACAACAGCAGCTTGGCAAAAGCAACTACATGTAAAAGAAATAAGCATAGCTTGTATGAATTAACTTTTTTGGACTGCAAATCCTTAAAGCCATGGGCCATGCTAGATAGTGGGAACTGCAGACCCAAAAAACTAACTTTTCCTAGCTCTGAACAGAAGACAAAAGTATGTAGGCACAAAGAAAATACGTATGTATGTGTTTGTGCACATGTGTGTATCTATATATCCCCATCTCTACAATTAGCTGAAAAACAGTGTGTGTCTTAACCATAGCACCTAAAAATCCCAGAATCATCTCTTGTTGCAAGACCAACTCCTCACTCTAGTCAGCTCCACAGATAGTAACTTAGAGATGAATATACCCATAAAAGCAAACACTGAACAAGAAACACTTTGGATGCCTCTATACATCCCAGGATATAAGCCATGGGTCTCTGATACCTGTGAGCCAGAGTGTAGCTCCCCATGTGTGAAGAAACAAGAGGTACACACTATGCCTTCACTGAATTTACCAATTCACTAACACCAGGATTAACCTCTGCACTCTTAGTGTGCTTGTCATAGTGCTTAAACATGAAACCAACAAAGGCTCCTAGTAAACAGAATGTGAAGTGGTTTTCTGTATAAATGTTATTTAGCATCTATATCAAGACTTTTGGTCTTCCAGATGCTTTGGACTACAACTCCCAAAACTCTACACAACAAGGATTGTGGGAGATGTACTTCAAAATATGTGAGAGGGAAGTCAATCTGCACCAGCCCCCTAAATTTTAACAGGCAAGTCTTTATACTGTAGAAGGGTCACTGTTTTTAGGACAATTTAGGACAAAATTTGAGACAGTAGACAGAGAAAGAGCCTTCTCAAAATGGTGCAATGTTTTTCATGATCATAAGACTTCAGCCAATGCATTGAAATAGGAGGCACTTGCTCTCTGGAAAGAAAATATTTTGATTCATACATCCTTTAAGAAACAGCCACAGAACATACAAAAAGGCTTTTCGGCAATGTAGCTTTAATAAACAACGTCTGCCTAATAGCAGTTGCACTTTACCTTCATGGATTCTGAGTACAAACTATACTCTCTTAGAACAGGCAAGAAGTCTTCGGTCATATCTTCACTCAGTTCCTCCAGGGCTGTAGAACAATTCCCAATGCAGGCTGACACCCCCTCCAGAGGTTCGGACAGCTCACTTTCTAACGCGCTCCATGTAGAGTAAATGGGACCATACTCTCGAAGTTCTACCAGGTATTCTGCAAGAGAGCCAATGTGTGAAGAAGAGGACCAGTTAGTTCTGATTTTTGGATTTTAAAGGATGACTAAAGATCTTTTTTTTCCTGAAGCTACAAGCCTAAGCTTAAATTTCAGGTGAGAAAGACCATGTTTCCCAAGATATTTTCCAACAGAGAAACCATCAGTACCTGGTCAGAAGCTTTGGAGAGCCAGAGCTGTACAATTTATCTCAAAACATAAAAAGGAACAATATGAACAGAGAATTTAGCCATTCTAAATTAGTATACGTATTTGCCATGGCTCTCAAAATCTTTTCTACACACACACACACCATTTAATGCTTTTTTGAGGTAATGGGACATCCAAGAAATTGTAATACACAAGAATGACATGTACAGTTTATACAAGAGCAATGCAGACACTGATACTTACTCAGACCCTCCCAACATGACAAAAGAGCATTGCAAGGGAAGGCGCCTGTCCTACTCACCCACTTCCTCCTTGATTATCCGCTGTGCTATCCTATCAATGGTCCCAAGCTTCAAAGAAAACGTATCTAGATAGTCGCCAATGGCTGCAAACTCCAACGGTCGACTTCTTAATTTATAGCTTCCTGTGACATATTTTACTGATTCTCCCATCTTGGAAAGCAAGGCCATTCCTTGTTTTTTATAAGCATTAAGATCCTGGGGGTAACAAAACAATTAATTAGCTTTTCATTTTGCGTACATTGTGCCCCCAAATATATTTGTTCCTTAAAAAACAAACAAAAAACCCCTCAAAAAAACACTGCCACTGCATTCTCCCCCGACTCATTTAGATAATGAAATTATAAAACAATGAGTGGCAATAAACTGGAGGCTACCTGACAGTGCATAACAACCACAATCATGTAATAAGGCTTTTACACAGCTTTCCATATAAAGATATATAGAATATTTTATGTTTTAAGCATAAATGCCCTGATTAGAAACAAGAAAATCAACCAAATAATTATGCAATGAGGTAAAACCAATGTAGACATCAAACTGAAGTATCAGCCATTCGAACCTGTTAACGGAAGGGTATATATACGTACATACGTACGTACGTACATGCTTATTCTACTAACAAAATATTAAGTCGCTTCAACCTCAGCTGCTCTGAATATTGCATAAAATGACAGTCCTGTGGATCGTGAAGAGCCCAGAAATTATACCTGACAGGTGTTTTTGTTTAAACCAGAAAATATTTGTATACTTGATTGCTAGGCTTCCAAAAAAATTGACACTTCTGTAGTGATTTTTACTCTCACTTTTTAATATTTCCTAAGCCTAGTCTGAATAATTCTTATATCCCAGTACCCGGCCCTCAGAGAGAACCCTCAGCAAACAGTGAACAATATATTCTACAAGAGAGAGAAATCAAAGTAAACTTGAAAGGGAGTCTATTTTGCTTCTCACAACATGATTTCCTCAGAGATACATGCATTAGCAATCAGACTTGCAAATTCAACAAGTGTTTGCTTTTCAAGTATCAACCACAATCCAAAGGATACTAAATGCAAGTTTCATTGAAAAAAACTGCACGATAAACATATGTCTTTTCAACACTAGAGGGAGGACTTTTCTAAAAATGTGTTAAGCATCTTGTCTAGCTCAACCCCACAATACAGTGTGAAAGTTAGATGCTCACATTAATACTAAACTCAGTAGAGTTCATTTTTTTACTACAACAAAAACAAAAAGACTCCATGCTCCATGTTAAGAACATGGTCAAAACAATCTAAAATGTTCTTCCGGAAATGTACAGATTTCTACGTTCTTTTATATTGTTCTGGTCTTATTGGTCTTTGACCATAATAAAGTTACTAGTATTATGTAGCACAGCATAACTTTTGAGTTTCATCATCTAACAGTGGCCTTCTAATGACCAAAAAAAAAAAAAAAGGTACTGACACTATAGCCAATATTGATAAATTTCATTCTTCAAAAAATCTCCAGTTTATGAATGTGGAATATTGTGTATCTGTGTCCATGATTCAAAACACCAGGAAATGGCCTGATATTGCTGCATAGTATCATAACCATGTTGCCATGCCAAACTTTATATAGCAAAGGGCAGCCTGAATGCTGACAACACCAATGGCAGCAGACAAGATGGTTTATCAGATACCCTCTTCTGCTCACTACTATTCACAAAGTGATACTACACAAGGGAAAATCCTAGAAGCTGACTCCTTTTTTCATAAGTTCAGCACTCAAATACAAAGCAATTGTCAGGGCCGTTTTCAACAAGTGTGAAAGTTTTAACTGTTTGTTTGGGCTGCACCCATTTTTAGAACTGCCATGTAGAATGTTAATCTGCTCTACTGCACAATATCAACACTACACTCTCATGCAGTGACAATCAGAATATCTGTGTTCAGTCAACATTTGCAATCTTATTACAAACATTTCTTTCAGAGGATAGACCGCTCAAACATTGCTTGTCATAGCTATACAGGTAACAATGTAGGGAAAAAAAACATCCAAAAGATTAATATGTTACTACCTCAAGGGAAAACAGTGAAAAATCAAGCCTATGCTTAGCAGTCATTGACTTTAGGTCATCCAGGCAAACAGATTTCTTTTTTACCTCAGGGAAACTAGCTACCAAGCAGAATAATTTACGTAAGGCAACTGAGAAATGGGCCAGCTTTTCTCCCATTCAGATTATATGCAACTTCTGATCACTATGAGACATCAATGAACTTCTTTCCAGCTATGAAATTCTCAGACCTCTCTTGAAATTATAACTCTGGATGTTTTTGCCAGGGAGAGCAGAACAGTATATTTAAACTAGAACTAGAACAGTTTAAAGATACTGTACAGGTGTTACCACATTAGTACTGTACTTTTAATTCCTTTTAAGCCCTGTGTTCCCTTTGGCACAGAACAAGAGTCAGTTACATCTGTGTCAAATCTGGTGCTGATCTAAAGTCTAGTTTCAAAGTTATGATTTTTGTTTGGGCTGCCCCCATTTTTAGAATTACCATGTAGAATGTTGTAGAATTTGCTCTGCTGCATAATAACATCACTACACTCTCATGCAGTGATGACATCTCAACTAAAATAAGAATCCAGTTCTATAACATGCAAGGACACCTCATCAGGATGGGGAAAGTCAACACGCATTTGTCACAAACTGTATTACAACTGGAAATTAGACAGTTTCAACTTCCGCATCAAGCGTGAGGCAGAAGGAAGACAGTTTGAACCATGGAATTCCCTACTACAGGATGTGGTGATGGCCAGCAACATAGATTATTGTACACAGCATCAAGGAAGATAAGAGTTAATGCTATTTAGAAGGGTTATATGCTTCCTCTATTACCAAAGGCAACATTCTTCTGAACACCAGTCCAAGGGAATTAGAGCAGAAATGCAAGTGGAAAAGAAAGCATTTCCCCATATTCCTAGTTGTTTACTTAATTCCCATCATGGGCTGCCTAGGATCATCTGGAAAACAAAATGCTAAACCAGATGGGTCTTTGGCTTGACATAGCAAAGCTCTTCTTATAACTGTGTAAAGTAGGATTCCCACTTGTTTTTATTTTTGCCTAATTTTCTGCCACAAAGTAATCCTTTTATCTTCTGTCTAATTCACGTGTTCCCAATCCGTAGGTCACAACCTTCAAGAGGGCCACAAAGTGTTTCATGGGAGGTCACTGCAGGATTTGGAGGAAACATCACCCTCAAATCCCCCCCTGTTCCCTTCCACGCGCACGCACCACTCCCTCCTTCAGTTGTACCCCTGCAAAGTAAAGCTCTCTTCACTTCCAGCTGTGGAGCTTCACAGCCCCTAGAGGCCCTCAGACTATATGTTCTCCTGCTCCAGTGTTGGTGGCACCTACTCCTTTGGATGGTAGAGACTGGGACACGAAGGAGCAGGAGGCAGAACCCAGCCACAGCTCTTGCAAGCCAGGCCAGCCATGGGAGGGGTACAGGTGAGGAGGCAGCAGAAAAGCTGGAGGGGGAGAGGGAGAAAAAGGCCACCACCATTGCTGAAGCGGTTTGGTCCCTTCCTCACCTCAACTCTGTACTGTCAACCATCTTCCTCTTAGAGAGGATGGCTGAAGTGGCAGTGGGGCCACCACGTAAGAGGAGGACAAAAAGAGTGGTGTTTCCTTCCTGAGAGAAAATTCTCTCTCCTCCAGTAAAACCCAGGTTCAACCCATTCTTGTAACCACCACCTCCTGGAATATATTAAGGGACTGTCGGGAATGGGAAGAGTGGCTTAAACATGCAGCCATGAATTTTGAAGCTGGTTGCCCAGATGCAGGTACAACCATCACATTAAATATTAGGTTAGAATTATAGTGTATTCTGAAAAATCAGTTTTAATGTGTTTTAGCTACCCCACTAAAAATGCCTTTTTATGCAAATATGGCAGGGGATTGGAGTTTACTTGGCTATAATAAAAGTAGTTATGTCTCGAAAAAGGATCGGAAACACTGCTCTAACTAACTTGTGGTCCAACTAGGTTCTAAGATCATCTGTTAGCAACTGTGATACAACCTAAATTTTTAACTTCCATGAGAAACTAGCACCTAAAATTGCGATTTAACTGACGTGGCTTTCTAATGACCTCAACTGAAGTACTTAAAACCACACCTTTTAATACTGTCTGGAAGATATAGGCCAAAATCCTACTCTATTCAGCAGAACTGACAGCAATAACAATGGCAGATTACTGCTAATTAAAGATTTCCTGTTTCAACTTCTGGCTGTGTATGACTCTCTCTCATTGTGAGTCACAAGCAACCTGATATCAAAGTAAGGATGCGGTAATTAACAGCAATCTGCTGCTGCCGGTGACACTCCGACTATATTAGCGAACTACTCAATAGTATGCTGGCTATAAGAACGCATATCTTATACTGTCTTAAAGAATCTTTCATCCTTTTCTGAACCAAGGCTTCCACTTCTAAATGTACTTGTGGAAAAAGAGAACACATTTTACTTACTTTGGCAGTCAGGAACACATGAAAGTGTTCATTGAAAGAAAGTACAGGATGATCCGCAATCCTTTTCAAGAATTTGTCCAAAGCCTTCCTCCTTGTCTCAACAAATTCTTCTGAAAAACGGTCGACCACTCCTTTTACCACAAATTTCTCTGGCAGAGGCTGGAGGAGGTGAAAGAAAAATGATACAGAATTTCAAAATAATGAACAAACAGTCAGAATAAGCTGGTCAACTTGCACCTCTTCGTTCCAGAGGTGTTTGAACTTGAATTCCTCTTCATCTGAAAGAAGATAAACACATTTCCCCTCATGTCTTGAAAGCTTTCTTCAGTGACTGAATTTTAATCTTCACAAAAGGATAGGTTACCTACTGTAATGGTGGTTCCTCAACTGGTGTCCATGTAGTCACCTAAATGGGTTGTGCGCCTGCACAAACACTGTTTTGGAAAGTTCCAGCGCCTCTTAGAAGCAAAAGTCCCTCTGCCTCTACCACACACATGTGGCCCCACTCTCCTCAGTCCCAAATGTCTCCCGCTGAATAGAAAAAAGGGTGAACCGGGGGGGGGAGGTCAATGAGATGTGTGACTACATGGAGCACTACTGAAAGACCCAAAGTTACAGTGAGTAGCCTACCCTTCTTCACCATGTTGTCCATGCATGCAGACAAATGGATGACTAGCAAGCTAAGAATCTGGGGGTGGCTTAAGGCAAAGCAGAAGATAAAACAGCTTATCCAAAAGAAGCATTTTGTTGTGCTCTAAGGTCAACTCTATAGTGAGTAACAAATGTCAGCGGTCTAGACCATATAGCCACTCGACAAATATCTTAATGTCCATGTCCCTCATAAAGATGGCAGAAGAGGAAACGCCTCTGGTGGAGTGGCTACGTAAAGCCTTAGGCAAGGGTTTATCTGCCATATCAAAAGCTAAGTTGATAGCCTGGACAACCCATTTGAAAAGAAGAAACTGTATGTCCCCTTCTGGGGCCCTGGTAGCAAACAAAAAGTTTGTTTGTTTGTCTAAAGTATTTTGTTCTATCAAGACAGAAAGTGAGTCCCCTCCTAATGTCCAATGAGTGTAAGAAATGTTCCAAATTGTTCTGTGGTGAAGGGCAGAAAGTTGGTGGTATGAGAGGCAGAGACATGTGGAAATGTGAAGTAACCTTGGGTAGAAAATTTAAGCCCATGCAAAGAGTGACTTTATCTTTGAATAAAACAAGGTAAGGAGAATCAGAATGGAGTGCAGTAAGTTCTCTGGTGCACTGAGCAGTCATGAGGGCAGCCAGGAGTGCAGTCTTAAATGTAAACAGGCAGATGTCAGTCGTGGCCATGGGTCTGAAAGGGTGCCTGGTGAGTTGGGTTAACACCAACCATAGAGACCAGGGTTCATGCAGCCTGTGTAGGCATTCATACATCTGGGTAAGCATCCTGAAGGCCTCTGAAAAATTGTTTGACAATCTGGTGCTTAAGAAGCATAAAGACAGATGACCCTGAGGTTGATGAGCAACTATGGCTTCTATGTAGACTTTTAAGGTGGAAATTGAGAGGCCTTGCTGTTTGAGGTGTAGCAAGGAGGTTAAGACTGTGGACAGAGAGGTTGGGGATGCCTGTAGATTGCGTTAAGATACAAATGGATTTTTTTTTCCATTTATAGTCGTAAAGGTGGTTGGTTAATGGTCACCTGGCTTGTCTAAGGATGTCAGCAAATAGTGGAATATTCTCCACGTGGTCAACTTCGGTTGCTGGAGATCGAGGTGGAGAATTGACCCTTGATGACAGAAGATCAGACTGTGGTAAAGGGAAAGTCTGATCTAGTCTGATGCCATTAGAAGGAAGGTCATGAACCACTGTTGGCAGAGCCATAATGGGGAGATCAAGATGGCATTGGATTTGTCGAGGGTTATCTTGACAAGTGTGTGTCAAGAATGTGAAAAGATAGAGATAATGTAAATAGTGTGTGTTTTTGTGCACGTGCATGCATGCATGCACTATTTTGAATGGATTTATAAAAATAAATTAAAAATATGAAAAAGAACAAAGAAAAAAAGTACACACATTTTCAAATTTCATTTTATTTTCTGCTGCAATATGCAACTCATCAGGTCCAGTTAATTCAAGAACTGAACTGGAGGGCTCATGAGAAATCCTGGAGGTCATTACAAGCAAATTTAATAGGAATGTTCACTCAACAGAAAAAAAGGGCTGCTAACAGAAAGAACAGTTTGAAAACAAATAACATAAAACAAAACACCTACACTACAAATAAGCAGACAGAGTATTTCCCAGTCATATCCTCTTAGGAAACAGCTTCCATGAACCCAAGGAGATTCTGGAATCTAAGCACAGCCATTGTGTAATCCACCAGAAAATTACTGAACCAAACTCTGCATTTTTACCCACCTTGCATCCATTAAACCAGAAGATGGGAATTTTTTAAAGCAGAACAGTGTAAGAGTTCAACAACTGGTTTACTACCTACGGGAATGAGATGGGTTGGTTGAGATTCCTCCAATTTAATCCTAAGCCAATCAAAATCCTGGTATCTTCGGCGCATGGAATACTCTGGTAAGTCAAATTCTGCTCGTGTGGTCTAGAAGCAAACAAAAAAGACAAAGAAGAGAAGTTAAGATAAATCAGAGCACAGAGCCATCAAAGTCTTTGATTTATTAAAAAGGAAAATATCTCCCCTCCCTACGGACATTGTAAAGACCATCTTAAATGTTTTCCTCGCAACCAAATGCACAGATCAGACTTCATCTTGAGGCATTTCAACAATAGCAGAGAGAAAATTCAAAATTTAGCTTTCATGCCTCTGGTAACGTAGGATGTATAATCTGGGAACTATCTCAATATTGTACTTGGATGGAGGCTAGTTGAAAGATTCTCCTTTCAGTTATTTGACTGGAATGTTCCAGTGAGGGAGTAAAAAGAATATTTAAAATAGCTGCTCAGCTTTTTGGAAGGTTTATACCATTAACAACTTTACTGCCTTCAGTCGGAAAGCAACATGCAGCATTTATATACCTCATACGGAATCTTATGGTTTCCTGGGAAAGGCAAGTGTCTACAAATTACAACCGGCTCTTCACACCAGTCTTGTTTACAAACACAGCCATATGTTACCTCAGACTAAAGGCTTAGATAGCCCAGCATTCTGCTCACATAGTGGAAAACCAGATCTGCCCACCATCCAGTATCTCCCAAGCAGGACATGAACACAACAGCACTCTCCTGCAGATGGTGTCCAGCAACTGGCGCAGAGAAATACAGTGCCACCAACACTAAGGGTCACATAGAGGAACAAAGACAAGCAGCTTCATCCTTCACAAATCTGCCTCATCCCTCTTTTATAGTTTTCCAAGATGGCAAAGATCACTACAAGTTGTGGTCATAAATGTCACAACACATGCCACCAGCGAATGACAGAGTCTAGTATTCTGAGCAGTTCCTACAAATGGCTAAATATCTTGTCAAGTCATAATGTCATGTTGCCACCAAACCCTACAAAGCAGACAGAACTCACACATGTTCATAGCAAAGACCACATGTGTTGCATTGAACACAATGTGCACAGGACCCTTGCACCCCAACAGGAAATGAGTTCCTCTTTCTATGATTGCCAGATTTGGGTTTGATAATGTAACTAATAAGGATGACGCAAAGAAAAACCCTCCAAAAACATATTTCAGCAGTACGTTTACATTACACTCATCAGCAGTTTATGTCATACCATTCATTTCTCCTTGAGAAGATTGAAGGATGGGACAGGACTGCTGAGTTTACACTACAGGATGAAACTGCTTTGTCAGGGGCAGCAGAGGAAGGTTACAGGAAAAGCAGAAGTTTGGTGCATAATCAAGTTTTATCCTCATTTGTTTTTCTGATCATTAATATACCAGTTACTCTTTTCTTTAGCCATAACTTTACTGCACCTGTTTTTTTGTGCTCCACTTTGTGACTTTTTAAAATGAAAAGCAATATATAGGTAAAGGTTCCCCTTGACATTTAGTCCAGTCGTGTCCGACTCTAGGGGGCAGTGCTCATCCCCGTTTCCAAGCCGTAGAGCCAGCGTTTGTCTGAAGACGGTTTCTGTGGTCACATGGCCAGTGTGACTTAGACACGGAATGCCATTACCTTCCCATCGAGGTAGTGCCTATTTATCTACTCGCATTTTTACATGCTTTCAAAGTGCTAGGTTGGCAGGAGCTGGGACAAGCGATGGGAGCTCACTCCAATCGTGTGGATTCGATCTTACGACTGCTGGTCTTTGACCTTGCAGCACAGACGTTTCTGCAGTTTAACCCGCAGTGCCACCACATTCTATATATAAAACTGCTTCCAAATTAAAAAAATATTTTAATGCTCAAATCTTGAAAAAGGAACCACTGAAAACCGCTGCTATTAGACAAAGACAAAGCTTCTACTCAGCTCTTGAGAGTTACTTATAACACAGATCAGCAAATACATACATACGCAGGCAATCTCCATGTCAGTGACCCTAACTAACGTATATTTAGTTTATTCTTCATAAACCTTGGTTTATGAATGTGGGATATTGTGCTTCTCTACCCATGATACAAAATGTCAGGAAACAGCCCAAAATTATCACACAACATTGTGCCTGCATTGCCAGCAAGAAAAAGTATGCCAAACTTTATATAGCAAAGGTTGGTCTGAATATTGATGACACCTATGTCAGCAGTCAAAATGATCTGTATGATACCCTCTTGTGTTCACTACAATTCACGAAGAGATTCAAGAAGGGGAAATCCCAGAACCTGACTCCTTTTTTCAATAGGTAATCACCTCTCATGCAAACAAAAAACAATTATCAGTGTTACTGTTTCAAACAGTTCTCTGAGTATCTTTTGCTCAGTGGCACAAAGCAATCGCAATGCCTAGAAGAAATGTGTCTTTCAGATTAACTGTGTTCACTCAAGTACATGCTTGTGTAGGTGAAAGGTATTGGATTGTTAATTCCCAAGGAATTTACATGAATTCGGAATACCTCCGCCCCATGCAATCCAGTGCACAACACAACACTCCCAGACGTATGTATTGAGAAAGAAGTCTCAAACATATCCCTTCAAGGCCAGGATGGATAAAAATCAATTATTTTTATTTAAAATCAACTTTATTTAATTTTTAAAAATCATTTTTTATTTAAATAATCAAAAAATCTGACCTTTAAAATTTAAATTGTGATTTAAATCAAATCCACCCTGTTCAGGGCCAATGTTCTTTTATGCTCAAAAGTGGAGCACAACATCCAGAATTTGAGAGATGGCTAAAGGAAAGATATGGACAGTTGTCACAAAATACCTCATTCTGAATCACTCTCAGAGGTTGCAGTGTGGGTCCTTCTTTACAAAATGATGCTTACTGGGGATTTACTTGAACTTTGGGAAGGGAAATGAAATGGCTTAAAAATTAGAGTATCTGATTCGCTGTCTCTTCTGAATGGAAAAACTTACATTAAATCAAGTTTAATACCCCCCAGCTTTCCGTACTTTCTGACTGGCTGCTCTACACCAAGCAAATATTGTCAATTATTCTTTCAGCCTCATCCTTAATACTAGAATTCATGAATTATCACTTTTGTGTTTGAAACATTGGCAGCATTCAGATTAAAAAACAAAAGCAACAGCAAAGATCACATTAAGCTGGTACCATGCTTCAGCAAAAAAAGGGGGAGGACGTTTCTAGATACAGATGAGAAAAGACACCCATCCTTTGAATCTGCAAATCCAAGACCTGAAAGATGAAGTCAATAGTACCTCTGTCCATACCCGTTTGCAATCAGTTCAAGGGCCAGTCTACTCATGAATGTGACTGATCGTAAACTCGTCAACTGCCCTGCACCAAAGCAGAAGTTTCATCATGTCATTTCATGATCATTCATATTTTTCAAACAATACATACCTAAGGAACTTGCTGAAAAACAGCCCTGACAATTACTTTGTGTCTAGATGAGCAGCGATTAACTGATGAAAAAAGAAGTCAGGTTCTGGGATTTTTCCCTGCTTGGTCTCTCTCTGTGAAAGGTAGTAAGCACAGGAGGACATCTTGTAGACCAGCCATTCTCAGCCTCTTTTTATTTACTTGTTTATTTATTCATTTATTTATTTATTGGCCACAGCCAACACAATATGAAAGAAATATAGGCCAATCAGGATTGTACAAGGTCGCCTAAACAACCTTGTAAGATGGTATGTGAAGAATCATTTCCAGTCTGTGGCCCCCTTCAAATATGCCAGTCCCCACCCCCGAGAATGACTGCTTTAGACCATTTTGACTGCTGACATGGGTGTCATCCACGTTCAGGATTCCCTTTGTTATATAAAGTTTGGCACTGTTTTTCTTCCTGGCTACACAGGCATGATATCGTATAGCAGTGTCAGGTCATTTCACCTGTTTTGTGTAAGAATAGATACAGAAGCATAATATTCCACATTCACAAACTGCTGGATAGCTCATTGGTTTAGGCATCTGGCTATGGAGCCAGACATTGGGGGTTTGATTCCCCATGGTGCTTCTTTGACAGGGGCTGGACTCAATGATCCATAGGGTCCCTTCCAGCTTTGTAGTTCTAAGATTATTATTATATTATATTATATTATCATTACCAGGAAGTGGAGGGTTTTTTTTAAGAATTGAATTTCCTGGCTTTTTAAAATAGAGTTTGAATATATGTACACTACACACAAATTCCAACTAAAACTTCCTTCATACAGAATTACCCAGTGCTAGATGATTCCAGAAGATGAGTACATGATCTGTACTATGGTTGCTGATGGAGGACAGAAGTAATAACAGCTGGGATGAGGCTGAAGTCCCTCTGTGTCAAAATATTTTGAAAGGCTGTTTTAGACCTCATGAGATGATGAAAGAAAGGTATGAGTAAGTGTAACACATACAACAGAGAAAGATAACACCTTTAACCTCTCAGACAAACTAATGTTGTCGTGGCCACTCTGCTGAACGCAGACAAGAAAGCTATGTTTCCATTTCCAAACTATTTCCTTGGGATAGGCAACCTGAGGAATAAAAGCTATATTGGACCAAAAACTCTACACACATGTTGTGTGCATATATCTAAAAGATGTTCACTTCTCTTTTGAAATACAAAAAGTGGGGGTTCGATGTTAACAAAGATTGTCACTGGAAACCAAAAATCAAAATCATCCATACTATGTAAAAGAAAGATATCCATTTGAAATGCAGTGTTGGAGGAGAGTCTTAAATATGCCACAGACCACTAGAAACACAGATAAGTGGGTATTCACTCAAGTCAAGCCTGAACTTTCAGTAATGAGCAAAAATGAGTAAATGAGGCTATCCTACTTATGCACATATAATGAGACTCCAAAACTGACTAGAAAAGACAATACTGCTGGGAAAAGTAGGGAGCAGTAGAAAGAGAGGAAGCCTTGAGAAAGATTGTCTCAATAAAAGAATCCAGAGTTGTTAGTTTGGAAGATCTGAACAGAACATACTGGAAAAGACAATATTGCTAAGAACAGGTGAGCTACAGAAAGCAAGAATAACTTAGTATGATACTCAATAAAGAAAGCCACTGCTTTTGGTTTGCAAGATCTGAGCAGAACTATTCATGATAGGACACCTGGGAGGTCATTAATTCATTCAATCATCACACATCAGAAGTGACCTGACAGCACATCTTTAGATTTAAAAAAATACCATACAATTGTATAGTGACATGGGTAGAATGGTTGAGACTATGACAAAGGTATAGGTACCAAGGTTCTGCTACCATCGAGTAAGACCATTCCCAGCTGCAAAGCAAAACACAGTAATTTTACTGCTTAAACAAATGAGTTTCTGAATATTTGTTCTCTATTTTTAAATATATTTTAAAATATTATTCAACAAGACACAGAATCCCTTTGCAAGCATGAATCCCTCTTTGGGTAAGAAAGAGTTAAAAATTCAATTGCCCACTCAAAAGGTCAGTGTGCCCTAGCCCTAGAACTAATGTTCTCTTTGAAAACTTGTGTCAGGAACCTGAGAGAAGTGAAAGCACTCAGGTATGGGAGAAACACAACTGCTCTGTGCATTTGTAATGCACAAATTCTTTGAATATGCCCAATTTCCTGGATACACATGGCAAAGTATCCTCCTTTACTCCATGACGTTCTTTAAAGAAAGCCAGGTTTTTCTTTACAGTAAAGAAAAATGCTTGGCATTTGTTTCTGTGACCTTTAATAATTGCCCTACAGCTCTCCAAACAATTCCCTGCTCTCCCCATGAAGCTGCAACAACATATTGTATAAGATGATACTTTTCTCTAAAATATTTAGATTAAAAATTTAGAGTTGTCTTATACATGGAAGTAAGGAGGGGGAGGGATCATGATCCCTGCTTTCTCCCTCCACTTTTTGCAAAGAAAGTGGGGGGGAAAAGCACTTTCTTGCAAGGACACTGGAGAGGCAAAGCATTTCCCCTCCACTTTCCTTGCAAGAAAGCACTTTCCTGAAAAGAAAGTGCGTTCTTGCGAGGAAAGCACTTTTCTCGTGCTTTCCCCCTCCACTTCCTTTGGAAGAAATAAATTCTGGGTTAGAAAAGGGGGGCATCTAATACATGGGGGTGTATTATACACAGAAAAATACGGTATCTACTTTGCAAAGGATTTTTTTATCAAATTAAAAAGTGGGTGCGGCCAACAATTCCCTTTCATGATAAGATTGGTCTTTTTAATTTATATGAGCTATTCTAAATCTGAGGACATCAGAGATCAACCACCTTTTAAATGGGGCGGGGGATTTTACTTTTAAAAACCAGTCATCTGAAAACCCTTTACCCAAACTTCCCCTGTCTTCTGCAACAATGCCAAATTTGATTCTGATCTGAAGCCCGTTTTTAAAATTGTAACTTTTGTTTGAGCTGCCCTGTTTAGAATTGTCTTATAGAAGGTTGATTTATTCTACCAAAATAAAACAACTGCTGCACTCTTGTGCAGCAATAATTTACAGTGGTGCCTCGCTCAACTATTGCCTCGTTTAGCGATGAATTCGCATAACGATGTGTGTGTTTTTAGAAAATAATATGCACCGTATAACGATGTTTCCTATGGGCGATTTTCGCTTAGCGAAGTTTGGGATCATGCTTCGCATAACGAATGCGATTTTAGGTCCCCTGCTTCACTTAACGATGTTTCTTTTTTCAATTAAAAAAGTGTCTTAGAAGGGTCAAAAACGGTTCTAAATGCTTGGATTCGTTAGAGGACCCCCTAAGTCATGTGCAAACCTGATTTGGCTTTGATCTGACCTTTCGTTAATTTATGGTTAATTTTTTTTTTCGGCCCATAGGAACCAATGGACCTGTCAAAATCTGACAGCTCCATGCTTTCCTATGGGGGAGAAAACAATTCGCCATAAATTAACGAAAGTTCAGATCAAAGCCAAATCAGGTTTGCACACGACTTAGGGGGTCCTCTAACGAATCCAAGCATTTAGAACAGTTGCTGAGTCTTCATTAATTTTTTGTGAATTTTTTCTTCCCCCATAGGAAATAATGGAGCTGTCAGATTTTGACAGCTGTCAAAAGTTGGGGGGAAAAAATCACCATTAATTAACGAAAAGTCAGATCAAAGCCAAATTAACTTTTGCATCTGTTTTAGAGGGTGCAGAAGCTAATCCAAGCATTTAAAACCATTTTTGACCCTTTTATGACACACTTAATTTTGCAAAAATTGACTTCGCAAAGCCATTGAAATGTATTGAGTCAGCTTCAATACATTCCAATGGAGGAAACATTGCATCGTTTAACAATGTTTCCTATGGGTTTTTTCGCTTAAGGACGGCAATCCGTGCCTATTGGAACGGATTAACCGGTTTCCAATGCATTCCTATGGAAAATGGTGTTTCGCATAACGATGTTTCACATAACGGTTTTTTTTTTGAACCAATTAAAATCGTTATGCGAGGCACCACTGTATTTACTATTTGTTATGTTATTTGTTACAATCTCATTGTTCTTCTAATCAGCTTCAGGAAGTGTGCACAGTGCTCTTCCTCCCCACTCTTATCCTCATAACAAACATGTCGATGTTGCAGATAGAGAACAGCCCAAGATCACACAGCACATTTGCTGCTTCAACCTAGAAGTCCCAGAACCCAGTCCTACATATTAACCTCTACACGATACTAGTTCTCATATGGTGGCGTCAGGAGGACTCTCCACCTAATCTGACCAATATGGAGTGTTTTCACATTTCTCTGTACGATACTCCCCACGTTTTAAAGCCTTCAGGATAAGTCTTTCTTTCAGTCCCACCATTCATACAGACATAACTGATGAAGACCAAAGTGAGTATCTTCTCAGTGATTTCTTCTTCAAGGCTGCAAATTTCCCTTCTGAGGGAAGCTAGGCTGGTTCCCCTCTACTAGCCTTTCCCTAACAAGAGAGACATTTTTATTTAGACATTTAGCATTTCACCAGTGATCAGCTGAGGAGGAAAGCAGGTGGTTTTTGTTGTTATTATTATTGTTTTTTAAACAGTTTTAACTGTTGAGTGTGCTTTAATGCTAATACAATTAATACTGTTTTAATATTGTTGTGTATTAATATTTGTAAGCTGCATGTGTTTTAGAAATTTATGTTGTAAAGTGGGATGATGGGGATAAATTTTAAAAAAAACTCAACAGTGTTTTTCAAGGAGGAGGTTCTCACATTAAGTTGCCTATCAAGTATATTAAAGTGAGAAATCACAGTGACAGAATGCAGCTTATGTGAACCAGGCCCAAGTGGGAATCAACTCTGTCAGGCTGCAATAGGGAATTATTAATCTGCAGTAATGTACAATAATGTGTATTATACACTAATATGATTTAAATCAAATCAAAGGTGGCCTGTTCATACTGCTTGAGGGCCATGCAAGCAATTTGGAACAGAATAATGATGGGACAGACCTTTGTTGAAAGACCCAAAGCACCTAGAACACATTAAGATGTAATACCTTGGTTGTGACCCTGTATGTGATGTAGGTCTCCATGGTACAGACATGTTTTTTGGGATCATCAACAGTGACGAAGAGGTCTCGCATCTCCCCATCCAAGTCATCATCCAGCTGCAGTCTGTTAAGAAGTGAGGAGGAAGATGCTGGGCTAGATGTATCAACAGGAGTACCATTGGGCAAACTGAGATCCTGGAGAAAACAAAAAGACCCAGGTGGGAGGGAAGAAGAAAAAGACAGAGTCAGCCACTGAGTTTTAAATTCATTCATTCATTCATTCATTCATTCATTCATTCATTCATTCAATGTTGCCTACAATCACAGGTACAAGAATGCAATTTGTTTTGTGGAATCCACATGCCTTGTTAGTAGTTGTTGGCAATCAAAAATCTTCACGTTCAGTGTGTCACATGCTTTAACTTGTTGTAATCTCTACAACAGTTCAATGATAACAATAATACTGGCCTACTTTACAGGTGAAGGACTGAGGCCTATTTATGATGACCTATCTACCACTACCTAGTAAGTTCATGTGAAAGGAAATCTTTTAGGAGCCTCTTTTGTGGAAGACTGGTTACAGCAGTTTGCACTGACACAGCGCTGTTCTGCCCTGCTATAACTAGTTTTCAATTACAGCCAGACCCTTCAGATGGATTTTCATTCTGCCATACAGAGAACCTCAGTTCTGGGATACAACACCTTCCACCAAACTCTGCAGCATCTGAAGCATTATTTGTCCTTAAATCCCACAAGTCTACAACTGAAAAGAAGACTCACCGTTGAAGCAAGCACTTCAGCCTTCCCTGCTGACAGCAGAACACAAATTTTATAACTGCAAAACCATGCATAAGCACAACAATCACCTTCTCTCAACTAAGGCACACTGGCATATCAGATATTTCACACACGCTGAAGCTACTGCAAGCTCTTAAACAATGGTGTTTTCCCTCTCTCTTAGACATCCATTGCCTCCAGTTAAGAACGATGGGTGGAGATGTTTCACTAGGCAGTTGATAAAGTCGTCTGCTGCTGCTCAAAATCCACAACTAAAGCACCTCTTCAGGCGGCCGTTCAACTTCTGTTCAAAATCCCCTGATCAAGAAGAGCTCGCTGCACTACAAAACAGTTCTTACTGTCAGGAAATTCCTCCTCTAATGTTTCATTAGGATCTGCTTTATTTTTATTGGAATCTGTTAGCCCAGGTCCCTCAGTTTGAAATGGCAGAGAAATAAGCTTCCTCCTTCTTCCACGCAACACCCTTTTCAAATGTTTCGAAAGGGCTAGCCTATGGCCTCTCACCTTTGTTCTTCTCCAAGCCAAACTTACTCAGCTCACACAACTGTTCCTAGTAGGGCAGGTCACAGCAAATGGGCTGCATGTTGCCCACCAGGAGCATTTGTGCTGACTCCAGGGCCACCTAATTAGGCTCAGTTCCTATTCTAGAAACCTCCAAAAGTGGCATATTTTAGCACTGCAGATCTAATGCCTGGAAGTCCCCATCAACGTTCCCTCTAATTTTCATTCCCACTATGCGAGAATTTCACCCTGTGCGCATGTGGAGAGGCAGGGCTTCAGCTGAAATAAGAATTAAACTGGCTACACGTCTGCAGCCCCAATAAAGCTTTGTGTATGTGTGAGACCCTTACGAGGGAACACTGCCCCTCACCCCTCCAAAAAAAAAATCCAAAGAACTAACCTAATGTTCCAAATGCTGACTGAGGCTTCTTACAGGAATCGCATAACCCCCTATAACAGCAGCTCCACCGGCTGCTGATCCAGTTCCAGGCAGAATTCAGCAGAATTCAAAGTGTTGGTTCTAACCTCTAAAGCCCTAAATGGCTTGGGCCCAAGCTATCTCTAGAAGCGCATCTCCCTTTATGAGCCTGCTCAGGTGTTAAGACCAACAGGAAGAGGTCTTTGTTTTGGTCCCACCACCTTCACAGGTGCACTCGGTGGGGACATGGGAGAGGGCTTCTCTGTGACTGCTCCCAGACTCTGGAACGCCTTCCCACAGGAGGTCAGCCTGGTGCCATCTTTGCTGTCCTTCCCCAAGCAGGCAAAGACCTTCCTCTTCAGGCAAGCTTTCCCTCAATGACTGGCTGCCTAAATGGGAGTTTTAAATAAATTGCTGTGCCTGACTGCTTTGAATGTATTCTGGTGTTGGTTAGGCTTTTAATATGGTGCTTGTTTGATTCTTTTTAGTACAGTGGTGCCTCGCATTACGAGTGCTCCATTTTACGACGAAATCGCTTTACGTTGAAGGTTTTCTGGGACGGATTCCTCGCTGCACAGGCAGCGAAAATGGCCGCGCTATGGAGGATCTTCGCTGGACGGTGAGTTTCAAGCCCCTAGGAACGCATTAATCGGGTTTTAATGCGTTTCTATGGGCTTTTTAATTTCTCATTACGACATTTTCATTCTACAGCGATTTCACTGACACGAATTAACGTTGTAATGCGAGGCACCACTGTATTTGAATACTCAGTGTTGTTGGCTTTAATACTGCCTTTTAATGATGTAAGCCACTTTGGGTCCTTTTAAGGAGAAAGGTAGCTAAAAAAATATTTTAAATAAATAACTACATCCTGTTACTTCTGGTGTTCATTCCCCCCCCCCAAAAAAATATGGCCAATTTTTTTTAGAAATATCCTCATTAAATTCTATACGGGTAATGAAAGATAATCAAATCTTACAAGGTACTAAAGCTTTTAGGCAGAAGTATTTTATTATCCAGCAACCTAAAACATTTATTTAGCCAAGATTTCTAGAATTACATCAGCATTGCTTTCTAATGAAGTGAGGCATTTTACAGAGCAAATTCCAATGATATGAAAGGCCCTGAGCAAAACACAATGGCTTCTACAGCGAGACTTAAGCAAAACTATTCCAACAAGCTAGGCTATGAAGACTCACCAAAATTATTATGTAGTCTTAGAACAGAAAAAGCAAAACCTATGTGCAAAAACATAAGCCACAAGATAAAATTCTGAGGATGGAAGAAGCATGTCAGCAGTATATTTATAGTCTGTGTTTTAGTTTTGCTCCAATTTCCATTAAGACTCAGTATGCCTTTAACTGACCATGTAGAAAAGAATGTTTTTAAAGGAAGATTCAGGAACTGAATTGCTTTTGTTAAAAACCTCGATCACAGTTCTGACTAAAGCCCAAATCAGGAACCAGTGCTAGGTCACAGGCTGCCAGGTTGCTTTCATTTTTGTGATCTTGCAGGGAGGGGAGGCTTTTTTGTGTGCAAGTGTTCCCTCCCATCTTTAAAATCTCACAAACCAAAGTGTGCAACTAATATTTAATATTTCAAGAGATTGCACTGGATTTCATTTGGTCATCATTTATTTTTTATACAGGATTGCGCAAATAGTATTGTAGCTGTATACCTGTAGGTGTTGTGTGTTTTGTTTTGTTTTGAACAGAACGGCTACCAAACAACAACTGATAATGGCTGTTACAGTGGACCCTTGACTTACAGACGGCTTGACTTACAGACTTTTTGAGTTACAGACTTCTCTGGCCGCAAAATTTAGGTTTGACTTGCAGACTGAGATTTGACTTATAGACCAGAAAAAAACCAAAATGGAACAAAAACGGCCTGTTACGGGATTAATCGGTTTTCAATGCACTGTAGGTCAATGGAGACTTGACTTACAGACTTTTTGACTTGAGAACTGCCTTCCAATACGGATTAAGTTCTCAAGTCAAGACCCCACTGTATACTGCAAAAGCAAAGAATGTACAGCTTCCCTGCAACAAAAGTCAACTGTGTTCAGTGTTTAAAAGCTTGCCTGAAAATAAAGGCCTTTGCCTGCCACCTGAAGGGATGAGGATAGGAGGAAACCTGGTCTCCCAAGGGAGGTTATTCCACAATCTGAGAGCAGCCAAACAGGCCCTCTTTCCTGTCCTCATTAAACATGACTATGAAAGCCGCAGACCAAGAGAAGGGTCTCTCCCAAAGATCTTGAAATCCATGCAAGGTCACATAATGAGGTTCTTTCAGATGGCCTGACACACAAACCATATATAGGGCTGCATAGATCATAACCAGCACTTTGAACTGACCTCCAAAACTGCAGCCCATGAAGTTGTCGTAACAAGTGAGTTGTGTTTTCCTTGTAACCAGCTCCACTCAGCAGTCTGGCCGCAACATTTCGAAGCAACTGAAATTTCGAAACACTTTCCAAAGGTAGCCCATGTAGATCAATTACAGTCACTAGATGTGATGTAACCAAAATGCACATCACTGTAGACAGAGCAGACCCATCTCAAAAATGAGAGCACTCTTAGTGTAGCTTCAATCATGTAAACACATTCCCGCCATAGTCGAAGCCTGGGCATCTAGGTTCAGGGCTGAACCGAAAGGAACACCAAAGCAGCAATCCTGAGTTTTCACATGGTGTATAACTCTATCCAAAATATTCCCTGTTCCTTTATCTGCCTTCTGACTGACTGGGACACTTCTGCATTGCCTGGATTAAACTTTAATTTGTTCACCCTTATCCACTGAATCATAGATACTACACATTGTTCTAAAAGCAAGACAGCTTCTTTTGAGTTAAAGGGAAAGGAAACTGGTACTATACAGGTGGCACGAAACCACAAATCTCTGGACAACCAACCTTATTTATTTTATTTATTTAAGATAGTTTAACCCCGCCCTTCTCCTTAAAAAGGATCCAAGGCAGCTTACATCATTAAAAGAGAGTATTTAATGTTAACAGTAAGTATACAATACAAAAGGATCAAATAAATAACATACAAAAGACATTAGCAGCACTGAAACACATTTAAAGAAGTAAGGTACGTACAACAATCCATTTAAAATCCTATTTTAACTCTTGGTGGTCTCATAACTATATTTGTGAAACCAGCAAGGGTTAAAATATACATACACTGAACGTGAGAGAGAGAACTGAATCCTGAGTGACCTCACAGTCCAATGGCTAGGATGTGGTTGGCTCAAACCAACACTATCGTCTATGTTCACCTCTTCAGGAATGACTGGAGCCACTATAAAGAAGTGCCTCCATGTCACGTCCTAGAGAGGTGGCCCAGAAAGATGTCATAACCAATGGTACTAAGAGGTTGAACAGAATCAATACTGACACACTTCTTCATCTAGTTTCTAATGTAGGTCACACACCCAGGCAATCAATGCTAACTCTATCCCATATCCACGACTAAGCCTCTACAGAACACCTCTCAAAATGATTAGCATTGGTCAATCACTAGAAGTCCAGAGCTACCAATAATAACAACCACATTCTCCAGAGAAGTACAGAATTACTGCCTCATATGGTATTCAGACCTCACAATGGCAACAGCTTATAAAATAATGTGGCCCAAAAGTCAAGTGAAGGGCGTTACTATACTGGCAAGCCAAATATCTCCAATTTAGCTTTACTGCAGCTTGATATACAGCCTCTTCTTTCTTTGCAGTCAGTTTAGGCAATCATACAAACAATCCAGATTGTTTCACCACCAGTATCAAAACTAATCCTCAATCTGATGTGATCTGATACGTGGCCACAGCTCACATACACACACATCCTTTGATACCAGCCGGCCGGCCATTCCCAGCTTTCCTTTTTTATTTTTATTTTTGTCTGTGCAGAGGTGATCTAGTGCTAAACATGGTAGTTCGTTTTTAAGTGAACTACAAAAAATACTTTGGAGCAACTAGGATCACAGAAGGGTACGTGTTCCTGCTATCCCAAAACATCACACCCTAGGTTAATATGTCACCATAACTCTATGTAGAGTCACAACCAATTGAATAGTGCCGGTTTTTTAAAAAGTAGAAGCTCCCAGGAGCAGTGGGGGAAACTCTGAAACAGAAGGAAAAAAAAGAGCCCGGCTGATTCACATTGCCCTTTGCATCATGTGATCACAGAAAAATACTTGAAATTCATCCATGCCAATTGCAGAGCAAATCCCAACGTATTTGTCAACATAGTCGCAGCCCAAGGTGCAAACAGCAGAAATTACTAGAACTGTATGAAGGGTGAAAAACATTTATTTTTCATGCTTGAATAGATAAAACTCATAACTACCATTTACCCCTGGCTCATAAAAAAGAGAACTACTGTATGTGAAAAGAGATAAGCTTTTTACAGAAAATGAGACATGATAAGAAAAGGATGAAATTATCAGTACTGTACATGCAATATTTGGCATTGGCAAATTTTCTTTCCTAAGTATCAGCACATCTGAGAATTTATTAGTGAAACGTATGTACGTTGAGAGATTTAAAACAATACTTTAAAAAGAGCAACCACATCCCATAGGTTCCAGCCCACAAGGTGCTGTTCTGGTTTGTTTTTAGCATCCAAACTTCTGACATAATCAGCAAGTCATTTGTGACCTCGCAATAAACTGAAAGAGAAAAAAAATCCTCAAAAGCACACTGATAAAACCTTTCCTACCCATCAACTGAAAGCAAATCTTATTTTATGGCAGGCTGTTTAGAAGACTATGCAACTGTCTACCTTTCGTTGCATAGGCACATACTACTTTATCAGTGTGTGGGGGTGTGTTAAAAAAAAAGCCAACAACACGACGTGGCAGAGTAAGAAAAGGACAAAGCCAAGAGAGGCTAGGAAGAAATATTTGGCACGAAAATGGGGAAAGACAGCCAGCAATATCCCCTATCACACAGTGTATAGCAAATTCACCAAATATGAATAACAAAATAAAATGCAACCCAGAGACTAGATAGGCGGGATATAAATAAAATAAATAAAATAAATAAATATTGCACAGTCAATATAGGTCATACATAGCTAAATCCAACTGTTAATCTGAACTAGGGCAGACCACTGCATCTTTGCACATACAGTGGTGCCTCGCACAACGATTGCTTCATACAACGATGAATTCACACAGCGATGGGTTTTTTTGAGGAATTTCCCCCATCGTTTAACGATGTTCTCTATGGGGGAATTTCACTTAACGATGTCCCTTTTTGCTCATTTAAAAGTGTCTTAAAATGTTTGAAACCTGTTTTAAATGCTTGGATTCCATAGTGCACCTTGTGAAACATGTGCAAACTTAATTTGGTTTTGTTCTGAGTCTTCATTAATTTTTGATGATTTTTTTATTTTCCCCATTTAAATCAACTGAATGGACAGTTCAATTCATTTAAATAGGGAAAACAAAAAATCACCAAAAATTAAGGACGACTCAGAACACCACCAAATTAAGTTTGCATAGGGTTCAGGAGGTGGGCTAACAATTGCAAGCATTTAAAACCTGTTCCAAACATTGTAAGACACTTAAAAATGAGCAAAAAGGGACATCGGAAAAGACTTCAAAAGCACTGAAGCCGGCTTCAGTGCTTTTGAAGCTCTTCCGTTTTCGCTCATTTTTAAGGGTCTTACAATGTTTGGAACAGGTTTTAAATGCTTGCAATCGTTAGCCCACCTCCTGAACCCTATGCAAACTTAATTTGGTGTTGTTCTGAGTCGTCCTTAATTTTTGGTGATTTTTTGAATTTTCTCTCATTGGAATGTATTGAACTTTCCGTCCAATGCATTCCAATGAGAGAAAATTCAAAAAATCACCAAAAATTAAGGACGACTCAGAACAACACCAAATTAAGTTTGCATAGGGTTCAGGAGGTGGGCTAACGACTGCAAGCATTTAAAACCTGTTCCAAACATCGTAAGACACTTAAAAATGAGCAAAAAGGGACATCGGAAAAGACTTCAAAAGCACTGAAGCCGGCTTGAGTGCTTTTGAAGCTCTTCCGTTTTCGCTCATTTTTAAGGGTCTTACAATGTTTGGAACAGGTTTTAAATGCTTGCAGTCGTTAGCCCACCTCCTGAACCCTATGCAAACTTAATTTGGTGTTGTTCTGAGTCGTCCTTAATTTTTGGTGATTTTTTGAATTTTCTCTCAATGGAATGCATTGGACGGAAAGTTCAATACATTCCAATGAGAGAAAATTCAAAAAATCACTAAAAATTAAGGACGACTCTGAACAACATCAAATTAAGTTTGCATAGGTTTCAGGAGGTGGACTAACCATTGCAATCATTTAAAACAGTGTCCAAACATTGTAAGACACTTTTACAGGAGCGAAAAAGGACTTCGCAAAGGCATTGAAATGTATTGAGTCGGCTTCAATACATTCCAATATAGGAAACATTGTTTCACTCAACGATGTTTCCTATGGGGATTTTCACTGAACGATGGCAATCTGTTCCAATTGGAACGGATTAACCAGTTTTCAATTCATTCCTATGGGAAATGGTGTTTCACAGAACGATGTTTCACACAACGTTGATTTTTTTGGAACCAATTAACATCGTTGTGTGAGGCACCAGTGTACTTTTAATTTACCAAGTAAATAAGGATTTCATAGCTGAAATCTTGTTGCTTGGCTTAGAAAATTGTACTAGAGTAAGCCCACTACTCACTGGGGATGTGGTACGTCCTTACGAGAGGGTGTAGGTACATACGTCTCGTGGGCCATCTGGCCCCAGCACACAGGTCCTGGGAACCAGGACGAGGGCAGGTTTCCCCAGTACCAAGCTGGCAGGAAGGAGCCCACAGAGGCCAAGGAGAGGTGGCTGTCTGATGAGGAACAGCAGGAAGAGGTGGGATCAACAGGGAACAAAAGTGACTAGAGGAAAAGGCACGGGGGAGTGATGCTGTACCACTAAGAAAAGTTGTTCTGAGCCAAGACGCTGAGCTAGAGCCGATGGAGTCATTGCCAGGGAACCCCACATCTACCGGAGCCACAGAGCCCTCTATTTGTTTCTCTTGGACAGAGTGTGTGAGGAACTGAGTGTAGCTTAAGAATAAAATACGTCCTCTAATTACACAGCGGGTAAATGCTCAGACAGGGACCTACAGGAGGCAGATTGAACTACTGTCTTCCCACAGTACGACCAGTCATTATTTTTTAGTTTACCTCCACTAGCACTTATTGTCTCAATCATCCACACAGAAACTCCATGTAGAAAGAACAAAAAGGTTTCAGTTTACTTACAGTTCTCCATATACAAAATACAAGCATCATATTCGGTAGAACAATATACAGTGGTGCCTCGCTTAACGATTACCTCGTTAAATGGCAAATCCGCTTGACAATGAGGTTTTTGCGATCGCTATAGCGATTGCAAAATGATGTTTTAATGGGAGAAAAAATCGCTTCACGATGATCGGTTTCCTGCTTCAGGAACCGATTATTCGCTTAATGATGGTTTAAAAACAGCTGATCGGCGGCTCTCACAATGGGGGAGAGACCTCAGACAGAGCTGAATGAGGACTAAGTATGCTTAACGACCATGGCATCATGACCTTCAGGCAGGTGGAAAGCAGAAGTATGCCAAGGAAGAGGTAAAGGTACAAGTTATTTAGATCGTAGGCTGGCACTCTGAAAAAAGCAATTCTGCACAGCAAACTTTAATTGCAGGACATACTTCAGATTCAAACTTCTTAAGATTTTTGGAATGCTGACAATCTATGCTAGATTCCAGCTGAAAAACCTCACAATCTTACAAGCCATCTCTGTAACTGGTCAGTGTAAAGATCTCATTCTTCATTCAATTGTCTACTATGCTAGTTTGTGCTTGTCACATGAAAAGGAGGCCCAATCTGCCTGCTCAACACTTCTGCAAACTTCCGCTTCCCTATATGAAAGAAAAGGAGGGGGGTGCCTTTTATTTAAAGGGAATGAACACAGAAGATGTTGGTGGAGATTTTTAATTCGTTTACCCTCTATGTAACTCCTTTAGCAGCTGATTTCTCCTCACTTCTGCTAGCTATTAATAAAGATTAGCAAAAGGGTAAACCCTTGAGTTCAGTGGGAAAGGAACGTCTGTGTGCATAAGCATTCATTTCATAAGAGGCCACCACTACGGACCTTAGCCAGCAATATGCCACTTCTCATTAATGGCAATGGCTGCTGAATATACACAGAACTTGCAGCAGCCACATCAGTTCTGGGTGAGGGACTGGTATCTCCTGTAAATGGAAGACAGGTACAAACGGAAAGAGGGACAACAGATTCAGCAAACCAGCTTCTGTGCTACGTTAAGCATCTAAATACATTCAGTGCCAAAAAACACAAAATGGCTTATAGCTTCTTCCCTCTCTTTCCCAATGATTTTGATTACATATACCGATAAGCTGCTTTGTGCCCTATGTGACACATGTCCATTCTGAATACTAGAGATGGGAAACATTACCTTTTCAGGAATGAAACTCTCATGATACCCCACCGCACACAGAGTATTTTAGGAGCTGTCATTCAAACAAACAAAATAATTAGCTTTTCTCATTTTTGCTGGGTACTTTGCCTTCTCTGTATGACAGCTGTTTGCTTACTAAATTACATAAGTGATCACTGTGGGTAGATTTTCTCTGCAATATGGCCCACTTTTTCAAAGAAAGTGCAAGCAATGTGATTTGGAGAGGGAATCAACACTGTCTGGATGTCCTTCTATTAATAGAAAGAGAATTGTATTGTATTGTGCTGCAGTGATAGAGCCTTACGTTTCCATATAATCCTCCATGGCCATTGGCAAGTTTGATGGTCATTTAACACAAGGCAGAGGCTGCATTCATAATGCTTAGAATACCCAGTTGAGTTTTGTTTTTGTGGGTTTTTTCCCCCTTTTAGGGAGCAAGAAAAACATCTGTCAACAAAGAGAGATGGCCTTCACTAAACCTCCTTCTGTGCCACTGTTTAACTTCAGGCGTTCTGTTGATAGATGCGGTTATGAAAATGGAAGGCTGGGCGTCAGCTCCATCCCTATGGAACTGCTCAGGCAGACTGCCATACTTGGCCCGCTCAACGGCAGTGAGCACCAACACTCCTTTCCCACCCAGCAAGTACCTGCGCATCTCCAGAGGAAGCCCGTCCTTTCAGCAGCAGCAGCAGCTACCCCCTCTTCCTCTCTACATAGAAGGAAAAACAGGGGAGTTCTCCTTTTTTTTCTGCAAAAATTTGATACACAGAACAATAGCTACCCAGTTTTTCCTCGCAAGCAGGGTTTTTGCAGAAAGCCCAAACTGTGTCTCATTGCCACTTCCAGAAAAAAAAAAACTACAAACAGAAATCAGAAGTCACTCCTCTTTTCTTCCTCAGAAAACTCAGAGAAGAAAGAAGACTCTTTTCTTCCTAGAAAATTCCTTCTGAGCACATTTTTGCTAGAAGCCTCTCAGAGAAGCTTTTCCATCCCCATTCCCACCAGCCTGCCTGCCAACTGCCCTCTTTCACAGGGGAAAAAACTCCTTACCATAATAATAATAATAATAATAATAATAATAATAATAATAATAATAATAATAATAATAATAATAATAATAATAATAATAATAATAATAATAATAATAATAATAATAATGTGGCATCAAGTCAATTCTGACTTATGGCAACCCTTGGGGGGGGGGGGTTCCATTTAGAGAATACCCAAAAGTGGTTTACCAGTTCCCTCTTCCGGGGTCTATAAGAGGACATGGCCATAGAAGATGTCTAAGAGATGCAGCAGGGCAATTGCAACACCAGCACTTAGACAAGGTGCTCAAAACATTCCTAAAGGTGGCACTGGGGTGTCCAATATATGCTATACAGTGGTGCACCGCATGACGACGATAATCCGTCCCGTGAAAATCGCTGTTTAGAGAAATTGTCATCATGCGAAAACCCTTTCCCCATAGGAATGCACTGAAACCCGTTTTAATGCATTCCAATGGGGAAAATACCTCATCGTCCAGCAAAGATCGCCCATAGGAAAGCCATTTTGCGAGCACCGATCAGTTGTAAAAATGGCTGCCCTGAGAAGCATGGGTCCAGAAAACACAGGGCAGCCATTTTGCGTAGCCAAAAAAATCGTCATCTTGCGAACAAATGGTTCACGAAGCATGGACCTGATCGACGTCCAACAAAAATCCCTCATAGGAATGGCTGTTTTGCGAATCGCTGTAGCAATTGCAAAAAGTCAGCGTTCTGCGGATTCGTCATTTAGTGGGGTCGTCGTTTAGCGAGGTACCACTGTACATAATTTTTTGCTGGATAAGTCATAGCTAAGAGCCATAGTTGCTTGAAGTATAACATGGGGTGTTACATTCCATGGTCACCACTCATCTCACCGTGAACAGAAGACTAAGAGCACTTCACATCCCTTTGTTTAGAAGGGTAAGGTGGCACAACAGTTTATCTCAGGTCATCTAAACAAACATACAAGCATATCTGTATACACACAACACATAGTACCCATTGTTATTTCTGCCTTCTCTTGCATGTATTTCAGATCAATGTTTCCCTGCCGTAATTTTCTCAGGACTTATTTTGCCAAGTTGCTTAACTGAAAGCGCTTGAGTATCTTCTCTCTTCCATGGAAAGTTTGATGCCAGGTCACTCTGCCCTGCAGTATACGATTACTAGAGGTTTCCTAGTGGCAACACAGCTGCATCTGCCCATGTTGTTACTTGAAATGGGCACTTGACTGTCAAACATCCTCAGGAAGGGGGGGGGGAGATGGATCGCTAAATACTGTTCCCTGGGACTCCCACCAGACACCTTTACCTCACAATGTTTTGCAGCTGAGAGTTTTTAGGCAAACCTCACATCCAGATGAATTGTAACATTTATTTCGGCCCTTTACCAAGTTCTCTGTCTTTTTCACCAAACAACAAACATGTACAAAGTTCTGTTTCTGCAATCAATTAAACAGTGGGCCCTAACAGTTCAGCAGAAACCAGAAATTTACCGATGTGCACACACACACACACACACACACACATACAGAGTGGCATTTAGTCAGACGGTTGTCCTAGCAACAGCCGCAGACTTCAGGAGAGCCTAGAAAGACTGAAATTAGAAACAGCAACTTCCAAGATTTCCAACACTTTAAATCAAGAGGAAAACTTTGTGACTCAGAATTCAAATTTTCTTGGATACTGTGCTTCAGCTACAGAGGGCAGAGAATTTCCCTGCAAAGATATGAAAGACCACTCTGCTTTTCTAGGCATGTCAGCAGGGAATCAAGTCAAACATCAGAGCCCGAATCCTACTCCCCCATTCTGCATGCACAGAGTTCCTCAGTATTCATGGTGGGCTTTTTCAGAGCGTGTGCAAGAAAATTCCGGACACCTCGTTACACAAACATAGGCACCACTGAAAACAACACAAGTGATCTCTGGCTTATGGGACAGGCAGGCCAAGGAATGTCCGAAGTCCTTGTGTGGGTCTGTGTGTTCTGCCTGCAGTGAACAGGATACTGGCTAAGGGAGGAAGAAGGGGGGTGGGAAAGGGGGAACAAGGCCTACCTTGGAGTGGCCTTTCCTAGAGGACAATTCTGCAAGGTTTCCAGTGGCACAGAAAACTATGTGAGGCTACTAATCGTAAATATTGATCCCCAAAAACTGGAAGTAGAAGATATGTTTTTCTGAGCAAGTCACATGTATGATCCCAACAGTGTACAAAGGACACCACTAAAGCTTCACCAGCCAGTTTCTTTCCCAGCATGTGAAACTATTATGTACTAGTTAGAGGTTTGCTATCCCAATGCTTTGCCAAGTCAGCTGGAATCAGAGTAAAAGAGGTCAGCCCTAGATGCTATAGTGCAAGGATTCACCTCCAGTCGGCACAAATATTAACATCCAAATCGCAAAGTGCACTGAAACCACAAAAAGCAGAAACCATCTACTCCACGGCTGCTTCTCAGCTGGTAAGGGCCACAAACACGGGGGCAGAGCTGTGTTACACGAAGCAGCACTGGTGTGCAGCAGCGTTCTTCTGCCCTTAGTCATTTTGAAAGGAGTGATGAAAAGAAACCCAGATTCAAATCCAGTAATTCCAGGAAGAAGGCCTTGTATGCCAGGACAACAGCTCTCCTAGCTGCCCCCATGCAACTCAACTTGATTATGTTTCGTCCAGACAGAAGAAAATAGCACTTAATTCAACCAGGGCTTAACTCAGAACATCTGTCCATATCAATTCTCAACCTTGGAATAGGTAATACCAGTGTACTTCTGAATATGTGTGAAGTACGTTTTTTCTACGAAACTGCAAAACTATCTCGCAAACATTGGCCGAATGCAGGCAGGCTTCAGTTCAAGACCCTCCCTCAACTGAAGTGACAGTTCCGCTACCCTCAGGGCTTAAGAGAAGAGAGGGGTACCTTGAATATTATTTCATAAGCCTACAGCTGGTACATCCATACTACAATGATTAATGTTCGGAGCGGCAGACTGTACATGGCTCCTTCACTTCTGATGCAAGGAGGAGCCACACCAAAAATTCTCCCCATCCAATCTTGAGTTTCTGACATTAATATTTTTTATTCATTTATTTGATTTATATCCCGCACATCTGGTCTGGTCGACCACTCACATGAAAAGAACAAGTGTGACAACAAATTCCCACGCAACTAACATAATACTGGGGGAAGAACAGCTGCGGCTAAAAAGAGTACCCACTGCTCCCATCAATGGCTTCTAGAATATGTCAATACGAAGATATAGGGATTATCCATCACACAAGAGTCCCTAGGAAGGTAAGCCAGTGTCAAAAAGGTTTACCTGAAAGCTGGCTGTATAGCTCAGTGAGTTAGGTATCTGGCTGAAGAGCCAGAGGTTGGAAGAACGATTCCCCACAGTGCCTCCTGCGAGTAGAGTCAGCCTATGTGGCCTTGGGCAAGCTTGCGCGATCCCAGGATGTCCCCAGAAGAAGAGAATGGTAAGCCTCTTCTTACTTCCTGTTTAGAAAACCCTAAGTCACTTGATGGCACACGATTATTATTATTACGAAGCCTGTGATCAAAAGTGGCAAAGCCAGACTGAAACACCCAATTTATCTGTCATGGCAGGGATGGGCTGTAAAGAATGGAGACCTGCTTGTTCATGGATTTGGTGGGCATGGCTGATACCACCTGGGAAGCCAATTACATTAAGCTGTACCACACAGATCTGCAGCTTGAGTGGAAAGCCCCTGGTGTTTCATGACTACACTACCTTGACACTGATGTTAATCACAACCAGATGAAGGGGTTTTCAGGTGATTCTCATACAGCAAAGAACAGCTGGGAAGAGTTACTACTACCAGAATCTCCCAGCCAGCATGGCCACTAGCTTCCAAAAAAAAAAAAAAAAAAAAAGGTAACTCTTCCATGTCCTGAACAAGTTATCATTGACACAAGTTGGAATTACTCTTCCCCAGTTTATTTATTAACATCCCTTTAGGTTCTAAAGAAAGACACAAAACAGAACTTACCCCTGTGCTCTGTCTCACCACCAATACTGAAGCCAAGCTTCTCAAACAAGTTGTGGAACTTTCCCTGCCTTATAATTTATCGTCTCCTTCAACAGCACCACCTGAAAAGCTCTGTGCTGCTTCCAGGGGCTTTCACCTGGAGCTTTATGGCAGCACTGGTGAATCTTCAGCCTTCCAGGCATTTTGACCTACACTTCCTAGCCATCCTGCCCCGCAAAAACAAGAGTAATGGATTGTGGGCACTGTTGTTCAAAACATTTGGAGGACCAACATTTCCCCATCCCTGATTTTCAAGCTAGGCCGTATTTTGTATTTCACTGTCTTATGTTGGCTGGGTTCTTTTGAACTGGTAGTGTGCAAGTGGCATTGTGGTTTTAACAATTTGTTATATCCAAAGTTGTGTACTATTAAGTTGCTCTGAAAAGACTTCAGTCTTGGGAAGCTGTTTTAGAAGTATTTGTAATAAATCTACACAACAGGATATTTCCCCCTTACCATTCACAGGCGAGCAGAGCAGCCAGCTGCAATGACATTAGGAACCAGAAGCCAAGGGAAGTTATGGGAGAGGATGGAGCCGCTTCTTCATGCAAACTTCGAGCCTAAACTATTGTCATGTTTGTAACCCAGAAAACAGTCTTATAAAACTCCTCCCGTTACACACTTGTCATAAGTACACTTGCTTAGGGAAAAGCTCACCAATACCCAAATGAGTGTTGCTGACAAAGCTTCTCACTCCATAGTAGTTTGTCAGCTAGGTCTAAGCTAGGGCGAGAACTATGCTGGAGATTCAAAAAGTCGGCAGGGAGGTCCAGGCCAACTACAATTTGAGCTGCGAAACCAGTTTCTAGGACCGGCACGAAATCATCTGTCAGAGTATTCCATGATACTTCCAAAAATCATTCTTGCACATTCCTGTCTTGGAGGTGAGAGAAGTCAACATAGATGCCACGAAACAAGGGCGCACTAAGAGGTAAGGGATACACTTCCCCTAAACTGTCCTAAAGAACAACGGTTTTATGGCAGCAATATTGGATTGTGTGTATTTTTTAAGCCTCTTATTGTAAGCTGCCTTGCAAAAGCTTGCTTTGAAAGGCAAAACAGGAATAAACCAATGAAGAAAACCAATACCATATCATCCTCAGAGTCATGTGCAGACAACCAATTCACACAAAGTGGTGTGAAAGGGGGGGGGGAAGCCTGGCATAAAGCCAAAGATTGCTTCACCAAGCAGAAAGCTTGCTTGCAATACAGCGAACAGCATCTGGGAGAGTCCGGCAAGGTTGCCAGCGAAGAACAGCCGCGCTCTGTGCCAGGGTCTTCCATGCACGGAGGTCCCAGGAGTCGTGTGTTTCCCACAACACACGTAAAAGCTCTGCTTCAGCGTCACGGGGCCTGCACTTTAGGAGGCCAGCTGTCATTTAGGAAAAGAAAAAGCACGTTCCTGCCCTGAGGAGTAACTCGTAGCGTAAAGTGAACAACGCTGAGAGAGGGGGGGCAAGAGAGGAGGGCTATCCTGCCTAGGAGGCCAAGTTAAGCAATATTTAAAGAGGAAGTGCAACCACAAAGATAACCGTGTCGGGCGATGGTTTTAAAAATAATAACAAAAATTAAAAGGTATAGGTCCACCGCCAGGTCTCTCTGCAGACCGCGCCCCCCCCCCGCCTTTGGCGAAGAGCTCTGGAGCGCTCAGAAGCTTGCTCACTTTCGATTTTTTTTTAATTGCCGAGTTCTGCCTATGGAAATTATTATTCTTCTTGCTCCCCGACCCCGCCGTGTTGCAGCACCTCTGCACTCACACGACCAGGCGCAGCTGCAACCGGAAAACCATCCCCGCGGCTCCCCGGAGGAAACCATCCTCAGAACTTAGCACCTTCGGGGCCTGCTTGCCTGCCTGTCCTTCGCCACAAAAAGAGGCTCCTCCCGTTCCCGCCGCCACCCCGCCCGCCCCTCCCTCCCTCCCTTGCAGGCCCTCCAGGGAGCCCCGCTTGCCCTGACTTACCATGTCGGCGATGCTGCGAGGCAGCTGGAAGTCCGGGCTGGGCGTCAGCTCCGCGCCCGCCTCCTCGCTGCTGGAGGCGGCCAACGGGTGCGGCATGTCCCGCAGAGACTTGGGTCCCGAGGAAGGCAGCGCCTTGGGAGTCCCCGCCCCGCCGCCGCCGCCCCCGGCTGCAGAAGACATCGCGGAGGCGGAGCAGCAGCGGGCGAGGCGCCCCCCGGCCGAAATGCCGAGCCGGAGGCCGCACGGGACCGGCCGCCGCTGGGTCTCTTCTCCTCTCGGCCCGGTCGAGGAGGCGGGGCAGCCGCGGAAAGCGCGCCCTCCCGCTTTGGCGGGGGCTCTTCAACGCCGAGAGCCACCGCCACCTGCCTTCCAGAGGGAGGAAAGCCGCGGCAGATGCAATTTCACCCGGAGAGAGAGAGAGAGACGAGGCGCGCAGGCTCCTCCCTCCTCCTCCTCCTCCTCCCCTTCTTTTTCCTCCTCCGCCGAAAGCGGGGAGCCGTGGGTGGGCGGGACCTGCCGCTCGCTCGCTGTCTCGGCCTTTTTTCCACAAGCGTTCCTGTTTTCTTGCGGTCTTCCTTTTATTTTGAATTTTGGGCCGCGACGGAAGACGCTGCTTTTATAATCTCTCTTTTTTTTTGTCACACAAAAGGTCTCTCTCTCTTTCTCTCACGCCCCCATACCTCATTTGCTAGAAGCAGCCCCTATTTTCAATTGCGAAAACAGGGACGATGTTGCTCCTGAGGAAACACACACATCTTTGCTGAAGGTCTGCTACAGCCCTGAGCTGAGGATGCGGATTTCAGAAGTATGCTGGGTTCACATTTGCGGAAAGGGGCCATTGCCTGCCTCTTTTAGGGCTCCTGGCCCATAGAAAGAAGGCAGGCATGTGCGCCCACAGCTTCACGGGTGTGGCAGATGAACACCCTTTCAGCTGAAGGCTTGAGGGTCTGGATGGGGACCAGCCCTTGAGCCTTGCTCCTCCCTTCTGCCAAATACTTTTGGATATTCATATGTGCTGCCAAATTGTCTGACTTACAGAGACCTTATGAATGTGCGATCTCCAAAATGCACAGGTCTCAACAGCCCTGCTAGGGGCTTGTAAATTCAAGCTTGTGGATCCTTTAGGAAGTCAGTCGATCTCATACAGTATTTGGTCTTCCTCTTTTCCTGCTGCCTCACACCTTTCTCAGCATTAACACCTGTTCCAGAAAATCCTGTCTTCTCACAGCCTCAGTTTCATCATTTTTGCCTCCAGGGATACTTTCGGAGAACACATTAAATTTATTTATTTATGTATTTACAAATAAATGAGAACAAACACCGTTAACTGTGTTTTTTCCTCTTAAAAGCAATCAAAACTCATGCATCTGGTGTGTCAGTAAAAGCTGCTCCAAGAAGCCTCTCTCACCATGTGAGAGTAACACTACTGGAGTACAGTAACACTATGAAGGAGGACATGTACAGTCTTGGAAACCAGGGCCTTAAATCCAGTCATTCAATGCCTCTGAAACAGACCTCTTGACTTCACAGAACTTAGCTAAGAGGGTTGTCAGATTAACATATAGCTTGCTATTTGGCTCTCTTTTGTTGTGGTTTGGTCTGCCCTGTTTTCTGGGGACCATGTATGTTTTCAGTCAGTGTGATCCATCTTGCCGCTTTTACAATCTACCCTACTTTTTTCTGGCACAGCATTGGGTCTGCAGTTTATTTTGTGCAATTTGTAAAGCTCCTAATTATCCATCCAGCTAGTTAATTCAAACCCAGATAGAACTGTGAGTGATGTTACCTGAGGTGCAGCTAGTCGTCCTGAGGTTAGACTACTGTAACATCCTCTATGCGGGGCTGCCCATGAAGCTGCTATGGAAACTTCAGCAGGTCCAGAATATGGAGACCAGATTACTGAGTGAAGTAAATAAATACCATCATATCTCCCCTGTTCTGGCCATCTTGCACTGGTTACCTGTTCATTTCCGTGCCAGCTTCAAGGTGATGATGTGACGTACGAGGCCCTAAAAGGTTTAGGACCTCAATACCTGGTAGAACGCCTTCTTCCAGTGAGATCTCCCCAACCTACTCAATCTTCCCAGGCCAGGCAGTTGAGAACTTTGAGAAGGGCCTGGAAAGAGAAGACCAGAAACTGGGCCTTCTCAGTGGTTGCTCCTCACCTTTGGCATAAACTCCTGTCTAAACCTTCACTGGGAATGTTTAAGAGATCTTTGAAAACATGGCTGTTTAAACAGGCTTTCCTGGATATCACATGGATAGAGTGCAGTGGAGCTTTCACTGCTCATGTTATCTGCTCCACCACATTATCTTTATAAATTGTTATCTTTCTCTTAGGTTAAGTTGATTGATATGTTTAATTTGACTTATTGTGTTGTTTTTTATTATTTATTTATCTATTTGTTTGTTTGTTTAATTTATATGCCGCCCACTCTAGAACTGCCTAGAGTGGCCTTGGTAGCCAGATGGGTAGTATAGAAATTGAATGAATGAATGAATGAATGAATGAATGAATGAATGAATGAATGAATGAATGAATGAATGAATGAATAATATGACATATTCAGTAGGATGTAACATTAAAGGAGGGGATCAAGAAAAACCCGCCTATATTTTTTATCTTTTTAAAATACTTTCCTAGCTGATGCAGCACGAGTCTAATCCATTGGAGATGTCTTTTGGTATAAAATGTATAGTATGTCTACCATGCTAGGTTGATGCATTGCTGTAGCGCAATGTCATTTACTTTATTTAACAAAAAGCAAGGAAGTCACTGTGACCTGTGGAATCACAGCTGCAAAAAAATAAAAAGGCAGGGCTGGGATGAGGGTGAACAAGCTGGAGCGATCAGAAGAGCTGTTGGGAGCCTTCTCATGGGAGAAGAAACATCTCCCTGCTTAACTGTGAGATAAAACAGATTGTACCAAAACTAAGAACCTTTAAACTTTTAAAGCATCAACTGGATCACTCCAACTTGTTCCATCTGGTTGTGCCCTCAGGTTCCCATATATTCATTGGGTCTACTCTAGTTGGGCAGAACAGCTGGATTTAGGCCCATATACAACATAATGTTATTGGGTAGGCTGGTACACATATCCATCATCATTCTTAGCAGGAAACCAATATCTTTGGTAGATCTTAAGAGAATGCCCTTCCCAGCAATGTGTTCTTTTTGTACACATGCAACGATCAAGTCCATCACTCATTACTTTGACAGCTGGTTCAGTATTTAAGTGCATACAGGCCAGTGGTAGCAAGTCAAAGGATCTCACATCTGCTTCAGTGGCCCTTGGTGCCATCAAATTCCCTCTATACAAAAAAAGAAAGAAAGAAAGGCGAATTGTACTCCTCAGAAGCCTCAAGGAGCAGTGTTTAAACTTTTAAACAGTTTACAGAGCGTGCCCCTGTCAGTATTTATAAATATTTATTTAAAATATTTTTTACTTCACTTTTCTCCTTAAAAGAACCCAAGGGGGCTTACATCATTAATACATGTATTGTACATCAATTGTTTTTTTTTTTTTTAAAAAAACTAAACGTGAGCTATCTGTTGGAGTGGGGGTGAGGTCAAGGCAGTCCCTGGAAGATCTTGCAGGCAGAAAATTGATCTCTTGGTCTACTGAGGTTTCTCACCTCATCCATACACATGTACAGTACAGGTTTTCACCTATTCTTACTAGTCATATCTGTGTATATGTGTGTTTGTGCACACACGTCTCTGCACATTTACTCCATCAAAACAAAGGAATATCCAACCTGCTTCTTATGTACTGGTAAAGCACAGGAGCCATATTTCGCTCCCCCAACACACACACATAGTGAAATCTGCATTAACTGTGATTCATTTCTCATTGTGAGCAGAGTCCCTAACATAACTGTGTGCGTGTGTTTGCGTGTTTCTTTATCTGTTTTTCGGCTTACTAATCTTTTCTGTCTCTTGTTTGCCTCCAATTATCCCTTCTAGGGCTTGGCTGTGATACACATCATCCTTATGTTCACATTTGACACTAAATACACCAGAGAAAAAGCCTGTGCTTGCTTGATTCCAAATCCGAAGAGACTAGGAGCCATGTATTCTGAGATGTGCAAGCAGATTGACATCTCACTGAAGTGACTGAGAAGGCTTTGAGAAAGCTGCAAGAGGGTTGCCAAGATCTTACTGGCAATGCTACGTATGATCAGATTACTAATATGTTGCTAGAACAGCCTCTACTTACCAGATTCTACTTGGGCTTCACTCATATCTTACTATGTTTCTGCTCGACTCCCAGTAGGTTTCATCCTTGCTTCACTCTCAAGCAACCCTAATTCGACCCAGGCTTCATCCCCATCAACAGCCTAAGTCGAAGTTCTGCCTGTCTTGACTTTTCCACTCACTCCATAAAAGGACACATCATTTTTTTAAAAATAAATCAAAATTGACAACTTTACATAGCTCCAGAAATAGACTCGTCAGAATTCTCTTGAGCCTGCTGTGCGCTGACAGTGGGATGGCACAGTGTTGTATTAGCACATGGAAATTTGCATATTCATTAGGCACAGGTTGCAATGCCTTGGCAAGTGATTCTTTTCGTACCCTGAGAAAACTTCTCTGGCCTTACAATGTTGGTTTGTGAAATGATTGCATTGAAACGTTCTATCGAACTTTGCAAAATTAGACATGCCTTTTCAGTTATAACTGGAAGTAGCACTAGCCACAATACCCAGCTGCTCAGTCCTGAAACATTCCGCACCCCCCCTCAAAAAAAGAAGGGTGTGGGTGTGTGAGCCTTTGCTTTCAAGCAGAAAGAAGTATTTATAATTACTGTATGCCCCCAAAGCACGGTGACTCCAATTGCTAATCTTCCCCTTTCTCTCCTATCTGAACTTCACTCCTAAGTAACTTGACTTAGCCACCACACTCCTGTATAGTGCATCACTAATAGACTGTGTTGAATTTAAACATGGGCTTTGAGGATGTCTGCATTTCTGAATAATAGACTTGAAACACAGTTCTCTCCAAAGTTACACAGTCTTTACCAGCACAGTTCATTTGTGGGGAAGGAAGTCTTGTGTTTTGTGAGTTCTATTCTCAGGAGCCAGATTTTCTTTTCTTTTTGGAGAATTAAATTTATTGGGTTTTTTTTTCCCTGGAGTGCAACGTAAGGGACAAGAAGGCAGCATCAAGGTACCCATATTTTGAGAGGGCACAGGGAGGGTTAATCTGTGGTCTGAATTTTCTTGCTTTTGGAGGTACAGCCTTAACTATATTTTTTGCTTTAAACCTCTTTCTTTCCTCTTTTGGGAGATACCTGTGGTTTGAAATACTGTATATGGCTGAAGCTACAACATTGCAATAAACTGGGGACTGTGCTGTTGCTGAGATTTAGCTGCAAAGAGGTTCTTGCAACACATGCCCAGATTGCAGCATTTTTTTTCTTCTAATCTGGCATCTTGATAAACAATATGTTGATAAACATGGTGGCCTTAAAAGGGAGATACTGTGGTGTGGGTGGGTGTGCATGCTGTCACCATGGGGGTATCAGGGACTGGGTGTGACATCTTATGCTGGGAATGTCATGCCCTGCTCCCATCCCCATTTTTTATTTTTTTAAGATGTTTGTGCTCATGTCCAAACATTCAGTCACCATGTGTGACAACCCCAGACCTACTGGGATATGCCACACTCTAATTAAGCTGCCACCAACCATCCCCATAAGGAGTCACACAGACCAGGAATGGATTTTTAACAAACAAAGGAATAAGGTTTATTTAAATAACAAACAGGGTAAATAAAATGGTCAAGTAAATAAAATACTGTAACGTGGCTTAGTCTCAATCGTACATACAACAGTTTGGTTCACACAGAACACTCATACAGTAAAGCACAGACCCTGAACTTATCAGTTCTGGCTAACCATAAAGAAACCTGAACCTATCAGGTAGGTACTGACTGACACACAGTTGTACCCTGTCTGACACACAGACTCCCACACCAGCTTCTTCTTCTCAGCTCTCCTCACAAGCTCCACATATATATACAGTACAGCCCCTCCTCCTGATGTCCCGCCTTCCACTCCCCATAGGATGGAACTTTCCCTCCAAACCCATGACAGACAGGTACCATCAGTGCTGTATGTGACACCTCCCCTCTTTATAAGTTGTTTTGCAGGGGGAAAGCTAAAGTGCTTTTCTCCAAAAAACAACCAGGATCCAAAACACACAAAACAGTTATACAATAACATACAATCCCATACTTACTCACTAGGTTAAACATATTAATTAGGCATTTAAACATTAACATTTACAATACATTAAGTCACCTTTATTAATACAAACCAAGCATGTTTAATAAACAAGTACATTTAACTTTTGGTCACCAAAATATACATAGTCCATAGTTTCTTCGCCGTCTTCATTCTTCGGGTCTTCTTGACAAGGCATCAGCAACACAGTTCATTGACCCTCTGCCCACCTTCACTTCAAAGTCATAATCTTGCAGGTTTAAAGCCCACCTCATAAGTTTACTATTATGGGTTTTCATTGTCTTTAACCACTGCAGTGGTGAGTGGTCAGTGCACAGAACAAAATGTCTTCCCCAGATGTAAGGTTTGGCCTTCTGGATCGCGTATACTATGGCCAGGCACTCCTTTTCCACGGTTGCCAAATGTCTCTCACCTTTCTGGAGTTTCCTACTCAGGTAGGACACTGGATGCTGGTCACCATTTTCATCCTCCTGGCAAAGAACTGCTCCTACCCCGCTGTTAGACGCATCGGTGTAGATGATGAACTCCCGGTCGAAGTCTGGAGCACGCAGCACTGGATAATTGATGAGCGCCTCCTTCAACCTCCGGAACGCCTCCTCACAGTCGCTGGTCCACGGGATGCGGTCATCAGTCTTCTTCCGTGTCAGATCGGTCAGCGGAGTCGCCATCTCGCTAAACCTCGGGATGAACTTTCTATAGTAGCCCACCAACCCAAGAAATGATTTGACTTTTTTCTTGGTGTTGGGTCTGGGCCAATCACGAACAGCTTCTATCTTGGCCTCTAGGGGTTTTATCACTCCTCCCCCTACTATGTGACCCAAGTCTTTTATTTCTGGGCTACCCAGCTGCAGTTTGTTCTCTTTGCAGAGCCTAGGCCAATGCACTTCCTCTCCTGGGTTAAAGTGCCTCTCCCTGGCTTTCTGGTCATCCCAAGCTTTCTTTCTGACCTTTTGAGCTTGCAGGGTCTCTGCTGCTAGCTCTAGGTTTCTCTTTAGGTCATTCCTTAAAGAGTCTATATATGTCACAACGTCTTGTGGGTCATCCTGGGTGATCTGCTCCCACTTTTGTTTAATTAAATCAAGTGGCCCTTTCACCCTTCTCCCAAACAAAAGTTCAAACGGACTGAACCCGGTACTGGCTTGTGGCACTGATCGATAAGCAAACAAAAGGGATTGCAGCTTCTGGTCCCAATTGTTTGGATTCTCTGCCAAGTAAGCCCTAATCATGCGCATCAGAGTCCCATTGAACTTCTCCGTTAACCCATTACTTTCAGGGTGATAGGCAGTGGTTTCCTTGTGTTTAATTCCACAGATTTGCCATAACCGTTTCATGAGCTTCGATGTAAACGACGTGCCCAAATCTGTGATTATTTCTGAGGCAAATCCCATCCTGGACATATACCCCACCAAGGCATCTGCCACTGTGTTAGTTTCAATGTTAGTCAAGGGTATGGCTTCGGGGTACCTCGTGGCATGGTCCACAATGGTGAGAATGAACCGGTTCCCCCTCTTTGTGGCCTTGGGCAAAGGTCCCACAATATCCACTCCTATACATTTAAATGGGGTGTCAATCACAGGCAAAGGGCACAACTTCGCTTTCGTCCTCTCACGGTTATTCCCCTGCCTCTGACACATATCACATTGTTTACAGAACTCCTTGATCTGCTTCCCTATTTCAGGCCAGTAAAAATTCTGTGTGATTCTCTGCTGTGTTTTGTTCACCCCTAAGTGCGCAGCAAACATGTCAGAGTGCCCCCTTTGTAAGATCATGGGGCGATACTTTTCAGGTACCACCAGCTGACTTCTGATCCCATCTCCCCCTTTTGAGATATTCCTCAGGGTCTCTCTATATAAAATTCCCTTTTCCTCACGAAATCTCACTGGGGTTTCAGGTGTTAGCTGGGTGTCTGTCACCTGTTCAAAACACTTTTGGAGAGTGGCGTCTGCCTTTTGCTCTTGGCCAAATTTGTGGTCTGTGGTTAAGGTTTCCACCACAGCTTCGGAACTCCCCCCACCTGCTTCCGTCTCGGGCTCTTCAGTACCCCCTTGAACTGTCCCCGTGGTAGCTTGTGAGCGTGTAATCACTAGCACCCGTTTCACATGTTCAGCCAGGTCATTTCCCACGAGCACGGCTGCTGGCAGAGTCGATGAAATCGCTAGCCGCCAAACTCCCCTCCAGCCTTGAAAGTTCACAGGTACCTCAGCTACTGGCAGTGAGATCACCTGTCCCTCAATCCCTGCCACCTTTAGGCTCTCATTCGGGATTATATACTCCCTAGGAATAATATCTGGATGGCACAGGGTCACCTGGGAACAAGTATCCCTTAGCCCCCTATACTGATGGTCAAGTATTCCTACGTCCACCCCTGCGGTTTCAAACAACTGCGAATCTGTTCTCACTAGTAAGCAGCGCTTGACCTCCACAAGAGGACCATTTTCCCCAGCCTGATCAGCAGATGTAACTGTTCCAGATTGAGTAGCCATGGCAACAGGCTCCCTCAGTGGCAAGGAGCTTTGCTCTTTCTGGACACAGAACACAGCTTTTGGCTTGGTTCCACTCAACTCATGAGGCACATTTCCTTTTAGCTGCTTTAATTTCTCACACTCTGAGATTAGATGGCCCTTTCCTTGACAGAAATAACATTTTCTGCTGTACTTGGAGTCTTTCTCCTCTGGTTTTGGTTTTCCCTCCAAAATCTGAGGTCTTTGTGGTTTCATGTCTGCGGGCTTCCCTTCAACATGGGCCCCTCCCCCTTGCTGGTTTTTCCCTGGTCCCTGAGAGTACTTGCTGTAGGTTTCTTTAGGTTTACCTATCGATTTCCCCTCACCTAAGGGCTTTCTTATTTGGGAAATAAAATCTGCGATCTCTGCCGCTTCTGCCACAGATTTCGGTTTCCTTTCCCTCACATGGAACTTTAGTTCCCCATGCAGGACTGAATAAAACTGTTCCAGCGCTATCAGGTCTTTGAGCTGCTGGAAGGTCTCTGTTCCCTCCTGAGACAGCCATTTCTCTAGCAACCTCACCAGTTGGGCCCCCACTTGGGTAAAAGTCTGCTCTGGTTTCTTGGTGAGTGACCTGAATCTTTGCCTCAGCTGTTCCGCATTTATCCCATGTCTGGCAAACACCAGTTTTTTAAACTCTGCGAAATTTTTTAGCAGTTCCTCTGGCATCTCTGCATAGACTTCTGCCAGGCTGCCACTGATTAACGATCGCATAATGGTCATCTTCTCAGTTTCCCTTACTGAGAAGTCCACAAACGCTCTTTCCACTAGGGAAAAGAACACCTCAGGGCAATCTCCCTTGTGGTACACAGGGAATTTCTTCAGGTCAGTTTTAGACAATTGGCCCCCCTCAGAATCCCTATTGTTATTATTGTTCTGATTCATCATTTCCAATTTTCTTAACTCAAACGCCATTTTCTCTCTCTCCAATTCCATTTCAAATTGTCTTTGCCTCTCCCTTTCCTGCATTCTTTCCCTCTCTAATCTTTCCTCCATTTCCCTCACCCTCAGTTCATGCTGTTGGGCTAGAAGCATTTTTCTGAGTTCTGGGTTCTGTTCTCCCGTGCTCTCATCCTGCACTGAGCCAAATTCCTCCTCAGAACCTTGGTCTACCTGTGGGTCTTTCACTTCACCCATTTCTGCCATTTGGCTTCGAGTCAAGGGCATAATCCCCCCCCCCCCAGAACAGGCTGCTTTCAAAAGTCAAGCCTCAAAATAAAGCGACCACTTTTTTTTTCTTTTGCCTCAGAAACAGCCTTCTATAGATTGCTGCTGTTCCTTCAGCACTAACTTGCAACTGTTGCCAGCCAGAATCCACCCCCCTCTGCTAGGCCTCTCAGCAGACAGGCTAGATCACTGCTACTTTACACAGTTTTGCCTCAGCTTTTTCCCGCCAAAACAGGTTGCCTCAGAGCTCCCTAATCTAGTCCCACCAATCTGAGGTTACACGTTCTTCCACTAGCCTACCTCCCCGTGAGGTAAGCCTAGAAGATTACCTACGCGCTCTCAGATTGTCCCTGACTAGACCCCCCTTGCTCTGGGCACACTTGCCAAGGCTTTGCTGGACCACTGGACAACTGGACCAGTCGTATCCCACACGCTGGACACCAATCAATGTGACAACCCCAGACCTACTGGGATATGCCACACTCTAATTAAGCTGCCACCAACCATCCCCATAAGGAGTCACACAGACCAGGAATGGATTTTTAACAAACAAAGGAATAAGGTTTATTTAAATAACAAACAGGGTAAATAAAATGGTCAAGTAAATAAAATACTGTAACGTGGCTTAGTCTCAATCGTACATACAACAGTTTGGTTCACACAGAACACTCATACAGTAAAGCACAGACCCTGAACCTATCAGTTCTGGCTAACCATAAAGAAACCTGAACCTATCAGGTAGGTACTGACTGACACACAGTTGTACCCTGTCTGACACACAGACTCCCACACCAGCTTCTTCTTCTCAGCTCTCCTCACAAGCTCCACATATATATACAGTACAGCCCCTCCTCCTGATGTCCCGCCTTCCACTCCCCATAGGATGGAACTTTCCCTCCAAACCCATGACAGACAGGTACCATCAGTGCTGTATGTGACACCATGTACTTCCCATTCCCCCTGTGCCTCTGTATCTGTTTGGCTGCATTAAAACAAATAGATTAATTTAGGATGAGGGGGCAGCACCCCCTTTCCAACCTCAACAGAAACTCAGGCATACACACACACTAGACACATCAAGGACAACTGGCTTGGAAAGGTTACCAGTTGTGGTAGTTCTTTCTGCAACAGCTCCTGCACTCTTCTCCTCACCCCATTTAAAGCAGGCCCACTACCCCTTTGGGAGATCACAACACACTGTGACCCTTGGCAGAACCGTCCTCTGGGATGAGACCACCATCTTCCAATGGCAACAAATCTTCAGGTGTGTGATTTTAGTGCCATGTTGAATAAAAGGAATTGCACATCCACATGTGCTAACTGAGTCACAAAAGAGAAAAATGCACACAAAAAATGGGGGAAGAGATGGGCAGATGACTGGCAGAATAAAAGGGGCGGTTTTGTACTGTCCCAAACTGTTGTGTATCTGTGTCTGTTAAACAAACAAACAAATAAACCAGAGCAGAAAAGAATCAGATTGCTCACCATTTTGAACTATTGTACAACACATAGCGTCATGTGCTATAAGACGAGTCGCTGCGGATGTGATTCGGTTTTTCTGGAGAGCGTGGTTTCAGCCAATGTTGGGAAAAGTCTGTCTTTACAGAACACTTCCAGAGGGAGGGAAATTAAAAGCCACTGTCTGAAGAAGAAAAAGAAGAAGAAACCAAAAAGCAAACCAACATGAAACAGCAGCAAAATGTTTATTTAATTTATTATTAAATAAATGATTTAATAAATTTGTTAAATAAATGTAATTAGTTTATTGCCAGGGAGGGGAAGAAACAAGGATACTACTTACAAGAAGCTACTTATACATCACTAAAAAAAAGATAGCACAGATGCATGTAATATTTGCACTAATTATAATATGAATAGGTGCAAATTCAGAAATAATTATAAAAGTACAATACAGACCACCATAATCAGGAATGCTGTAACCACATTATTTATGTGTCTGCTCAGTGATCTGTTGTTCTTGATCTTACCCAAGGGAACTGTATTTCTATTGAAAGTATACCCATTATTTCTAAATATGACTGGATTTGCATATGTAAATCTGAAGCACATAAATATCCTCCTTACTGGTGATGCATTTCTTCTTTTTCGTTGTAAATGACCACCCGAATATTCATTTCCTTAGGACTTTGTCGTCATTTTCATTCCATTCATCTTCATTTTCTTAGCAGTAGTTTCCACTGAATTCCATGAGGCTTACCTCTGGGCATAAGGTGGCACTATTATAGCATGACATCCGTTTAGGAGATAGACAAGACAGATAAAGAGGCTGGGGAAGCTACTGATGATAAAATAACATTCTGAAAGGCCATTAAAAATACTGGGTGAAGAACAACAGCATTGTGCTAACACAGCAAAGATAGACCATTTTGAATGAGAGGGCCCCTTTTTCCCCAGCAGGGCTTAGATCAATTTTTCTAGTAATATTTTGCAGTAATGGGAAAATATCTACAGAGCAGTACATTTTCCAAATTGTTGCTCTGTGATGGCTGATATTTGCTTTGTGTCTTTTGGTCTACATTCATCACAGGTATAGCACTTGCTCAATAGGGGGGAGGGAGGTAATCCATTCCCTTGCACATTAGGAATTGTCTATGTTTTAGTTAAATAATTGTATCTGGTAGTTATACTTTTTGTAAATGAAAAATAGAAGAATATCTTGAGGTTCAATTCTTCAGAAAAACTAAATAACCTTTCCTGGTTTTACTGCATATAAACAGCATGGTATCAAATAAAGTATATCAGCAGTTCAGATGAAGGCAGAGTGAGAATTGGTGGAAGAAACAACAATATTTTAAGACATGCAGATGACACTGGCAGAAAGCAGCAGTGACTTGAAATGACTCTTGATGAAGGTGAAAGAAGAATATGTAGGACCAGCTGAACACTAGAAAGACAAAGAACATAACTACAAAAGAACAATATAATTTTAATGTGGACAATGAAGAAAAATTGACATGGTTAAAGGTTTTCTATACCTCTATTCAGTCCTCAAACCAAATGGAGAAATCAGAATAAGACTTGAGAGGGCAGCTATGAAGAACAAGACAATAATAATCTTCAAATTGTGGAGCTCGAAAGGACCCTATGGATCATAGGGTCCAGCCCCTGTCAAGGGGGCACAGTGAAGAATCAAACTCCCAACCTCTAAACCACTGAGCTATCCAGAATTTCAACTGTAAGGATGTGTCGTAGGGCAGTGGTCCCCAACCTTGGGCCTCCAGATGTTCTTATTTGTTTGTTTGTTTGTTTATTCTATTTTTACCCCGCCCCTCTAGACAACGTCTACTCGGGGCGGCTTATATCAGTTAAAACAAGTTTTAAAACATATAAAATGCATTTATACTAATTAGTTCTAGACTTCAACTCCCAGAAATCTTGGCCAGCAGAGGTGGTGGTGAAGGCTTCTGGGAGTTGCAGTCCAAGAACATCTGGAGGCCCAAGGTTGGAGAACACTGTCGTAGGGGACCAAGGTCAAGAACATCAACACAATTGCATTTCCAGTTACTATGTACAGATATGAAAGTTGGATAGTAAAAAAAGTTGACAAAAAAAGATCTATTCAATCAAAATACAGTGCTGAAAGAGAACTTTGTGGATACCCTGTCCGCCAGAAAGACAGATAAGTGGGTCATAGACCAAATCAAGCCTGAACTGTCTCTAGAAGCAAAACTGACAAAGCTGTTATACTCAGGGGACTTGCTGGAAAAGACAACAATGCTAAGAAACTTGAGGCAGCAGGACAAGAGGAATAACAAACATGAAGCAGATTGACTTCATAAAGGAAGCAGGCTTAAGTGAGCAAGGTTGTAAAAGAGAGGTCATTCCGGAAGTCACTCATTCATAGCGTTGCGGTAAATTGAGAGGTGACTTTGACAGCACCTAACAAAAACACACCAGTGAACCCATTTAACACACCACAAATCACTTCAGAGTGAAGATGCACAGAACAAGGCTGAAGTCCTAAATATACTAGGACACATGTGTTTAGTAAAAATTGGGGATGTGCATTTGGATTTGGAAATATTCCAAATTAATCAAATAATGCCATTTTAGGATAGTTCTCATTATATCCAAATCTGAATTTGATACAGTAGATCTGATTAGTTAGTTAGTTCCATTTGTATACTGTCCCTTAATGCACAAACATTCTGTGCTGTTTATAACACATTAAAAATACAAATAAAGACAACAAATATCCAACAATTAATACTGTACTTAAATAGATAAAATCCTGTTCCTAGTTAAAACCTAACTTTCAATAAAATTAAACAGATTAAAACAGATCTATGCATCTCAGGTAATTAATGAAAGGTGGCTTTGAATAATACAGTTTCTACCAATTTTTTTTTTCAAAAACAGGGAGGGAAGGTGCCTGATGAGCCTCTATTGGAGGTTTATTCCAAGGGGAAGGAGCCACCATTGAAAAGGCCCAGTTCCTTGTATTGACTCTTTTGGTTCTTCTTCAACGTTGTCAATTTTAGCATCATGGACTGTGAGGAGCAGGTGGGAGAGACATTTTAACAAATATCAAGGTCATAAACTGCCTCCCAGAGTAGTAGCTTTGCTACTAGTTGTGCAAGATAAACAAACAAACAAAGGCTTTATGTACGTCATGGCCAGCAGCTTGAACTAGGTATGGAAACTAAAAAGAAAACAATGAAGGCATGCCAAGACCACCACCACCCCCAATATTCATGGGATATTGGTTCCAAGGCCCAACCCACAGATACTAAATAACATGGAATGCTGTTTTATGCAGAACTTTATACATAGCATGCTCTCTGGCTCCCTCTACTGGCCAGTTCTGGTATCTTAATTGTTAAAATTTTTATACAGTATAGAGTTGTGACGTTTGCCACTCCTGGCCCCTGCTTGTCTCCCCAAACACAAGCTCAAAAAGGGAAACCAAAATACCTCTTGACACGCTGCCACCAGTTGATCTCCTTATCAACGTACTTTACTTAGGAAAGAAGAAGGTCCATTCAGTACTGACTTATTAATAAAACAGGTTTACTGATTACAGATGGTTTCTAGGATAATTCATAAGCATCTTCTTAGTTTCACCAAGCATCCATATTAATCTTCTACATTAAATATCACAGGTTACTAATCACTCCTCAGACTAATCACTCCTCAGACCCCAAACTATCCTTCTCTCAGATTCCTAACACAGACTCCCCCTCCTCTCAGGCTTTTTAACATCTCTCTCGGCTCCGCCTCTCAACCACATTAGCATATAACATGAATAACACATGACTTATTACCTAACAAAGAGTGAACGCTACAACAGTATGTTGGATTTTTCTTTTAATATTGTTAATCTTTTCAGACCATGGATAAATGAATCAGCAGATACTGATCCCATGGATAAGGGGGTCCTATTATACAGTACTTGTTTTCAATCTGGCCACTACATTTTGGACCTGCTGAAGTCTCTGTACTAACTTTAGGGGCAGCCCTACATAAAAATGTTATAGTAATCTATAGTGCATGAACCTGTTGCAGAGTTTTGAATTTCTGGTTAAAATTCATTGTGCTACACAACAGAAGTACAGAGACTTGCAGAAGAGAATAGCTTCAAGTTTCCCAGATAACCCACTCATTTTCTACATTTCTAGCAGAAAGAACAAAAACATTTCTTTACGTAGAGTTGTTTGAGGTTACAGACTTGTATATGCTTTCTGTACTACACACATGCTAACAACCAACTGAACAGATCAACAGCAAACTGTCACCAACAGACTAAAGAGAGGGAAAGTAAAACTCAGCAGTAAGATGGGGCTCTCTGAATTTAGAGGCTGGAAGGAACAATTAGTTAGTGCTGGGAAGATAGACAATCAGTTCTGCACAGAAAAATCACCCCCAGTCACACAAACTAGAGATGGCATGCGAGGTTGCAAACAAATCTCCCAACAAAATTAGCAGAAGAAAGCTGGTTCAGGGGAAACTTTCAATATAGCACTGGCCTACTGAAGTCACGAGGAAGAAAAAAGATACAGCAGACTATGCCATTTTAACAGTTACAAAGGATTTTGTCAAGCTTATGGAAGATATATTTTTGAACCATTTCATAAAGAAATGCTGATTCCTTAAAAGAGAATAGAAGCGGGCAGTGTGGACAGAAATCCCACCAAAATGTGGGCATTAGCAGCACTAGGTGGCACCAACCAGCAGGAGGGAAGGAACAAACACTCCATGTGGACAAGCCCTAAGCTTTCGAGTGTATAAACCTGGGATTAGCCCATAAAGCAGAGTTCAGAAACATGTGGCCTTCCAGATACTGCTGGACTGTGACTCTCATCATTCTTCACCATAAACTATGCAGGCGCTTGCAGGCCAACACAACATGGAGGGCCAGATCTCCCCCCAACCTGCTGCAAAGTGAACGTGTAGGACAGAAGGTTGCTTTAATCTGAAGAGCAATCAACATCAATATCGAAGCATTTCCAGAAACAGACATCAATAGAAGAGCAGCATGTTGAAGGCAACTGGGTATCCATTCTTCCAGTGTTCTACTCATGCACAAGACATGGTGATGCTTAACAAATGACATTGGAATCAGACAGCCTCCATTTCAAGCAGACATTTTTGGCATTGCATTATTCATACAGTTTTAGGCTGACAGATATTACTTGGTTATTCTATTTCATTTTTATTTTCATTTTCCAATGGTTAATCTTTAATCAAGAATAGAATGACATTCTTAGACAGATGCAGGTGGCCTCTAGGATAAAGCCTTTAGAAGGAATTATATGTTACCTATGCAGACACAGTTTTTAAAAAAGCAGAGTGCTTTTTCTGAAAGCAAAGCTGCTTTAACGGGCATTTTAAAAGCGCATTTCTGATTCAAAGAAGGTATTGCACTCTGCAAGGATGAACATGGAGCTCATTTCTTGAGGCTGTTAGCATATATGTAATACATAATGGACAGAATGAACTAAACGTTTAAGACACACAGACAGACAGCCTAGGAAGGTAATATTAAGAGGCACAATGTCCATGTTGCTAAGGTAACTGTGACATGTCTTCCATTGTGACATTTCCCTCTGTGGATTCACCTCTTAGATAGCCAGAGGCCTTGTGCGAGAGAGTAGGTATTTTGATGGCATTTTCCATAATAATGCATTGCTATCTATTTCACCTAAACACTATTGTGTACTAATAAGACAGGAAGTTTCTTTCGCCCTGTGACATCTATATAAGAAAGGTCTTTTTTATTTTTTTATTATACAGCAGACAGACAAACAATACATACAAAACATACACACAGGGAAGTGTTTACCATAGTACAATATCTAATATATAATCTTGACTCCATAACTGTGTTACAGTACTAAATCTTTAAGCTATGTTATATTCTCTATCATGTTTATTTCTAGGCTCAATCATAGAATAAGTCATGTGTTATTCATATTTTCAGTTTTCTTTAACATAACTTCTCAAATTCTTAGATAATATCTCTAACAAGCTATCCCATTTTAAGCCCAGATCAACCTTGTAAATATAAATATTTATAACTACGTGTTTACTCTCTCTCTCTCTCAGCAAGAGCATTTCTAGTTTAAAGATTATATATATTTATGCAATTTCTTATATAAAATCTTTTTTATCTATCTCCAAAATCATTTTACTCTGTCATTTTAGATAAGAAAGGTCTTTAAGATGCCACAAAATGTATTAGACTTATAAACAACTGCTCCCAATCTCAAAAAAGCTAATTTTGTTCCAAGTGAGGAACAAAAGGTGTTGGGGAAAGTCTAGAAACCTTGGTTAAATGACTCTGTGACCCTAATGCTCACAATATGTAGGTACCTTGGACTGGTACCTTACTTCTGTAAGAAGTGTTGTACCAGTGCATGATACCAAAAATGAGCTTAGGAAACTGCTTCATACTGAGTCAGACCCCTGGTCCAACCAGCCCTATATGGTCAACACTGATCAGCAGAAACTCTCTGGGATTTCAAGCATGATTCTTTCCTATCCTGACCTGGAGATCTCCAGTATCCATGCCTTGTACATCCCCTTCAAAAAATCAGCAGGCCCAACCCTAGCTAACTGCTGGAATTGGGTGCGATCAGGGTAATAATGGTGAAATAATCAGGTGCCGGGTAAAACAGCTTGAGAGCTGTGTTTCCTCACAGCACAGATTGGTCCTGGAGAGGGACTCGCTGAATCCTTTTCTTTTCTAACCTTTGACCAGGTGACTGGGAGCAAAACTTCCTCACAGCACATCTTGGAGTGGGACAGAGAAAGAGGGAAACCATATCCAATCGGAAATGTAAGTGGCATTTTTCAGTTGCTTCAGCATTCTTGTTCTGCTTCTGTCCATGGTGAACACAGTCCTAGGGAACATTGTCATCGCTTCACACAGCAGAGGTCCTTTCCAAATGTTATTCTGGCAGCCATATTCAGTGCTTCGCATAAAACAAAAAGGAGCTCCCCTTCTCTTTGTGTCATTCATGGCATTCCACATGTTGTTGAGTCCATGCAAAGGAAGGTCCTTCGAATACGATCTGAGCTCACAGGGAGCCTATGTTATTACAGGAGCAGAGGAACACGCAGACCTGTAGGTGTCGTTGCACTACAATACTCGTCATTCCTAGCCAGTATACCTAATGGTGATGGATTATGAGAGGTGTATTTCAACAGCATCTGGGGCGGGGGGACATATTACCCTGCCTTATGGTAATCTGGGCCCAAACCATCAAGGACAACCTTCCGTAACCTGTTACTCTTTGAGTTTGTTGGATTACAACTCCCAGAATTCACCTAGGTAAATTATCTTCCAGTTACCACAGCTTCAATTCACTAAACACAAAAAATCTCCATTACAAGATCTTTCATTTCCTTTTACAATTTTCTACTTAGACATGTGCTGGCTGGATAGAGCCATGGTTTTGATATCTGGCTGCAGAGCCAAAGGTTGGGGCTTCAATTCCTCACTGTGCCTCCCAAGAGAAGAGCCAGCCTGTTTGGCCTTGGGCAAGCTGCACAGTCCCAGGACATCCCCAGAAGAAGAGAACAGTCAACCACTTCTGAATATTCTCTACCAGGAAAATCCTGGAAAGGGACACAATAAATCAGAATTGAATTGATGACACATGAACATTATTATTATTATTCTCAACAAGGAATGTATTGAGATGTAATTTTAGCATTAAAAATCTTTGTCAAAATGTTAACAAAAATAACTCCTAAGAATATATTTTCTTCACACAATGTTTTGATGGCCAATCCAATAATATAAGGAAGGCATGAAGTGAAGCGGGTAGATAGCAATGCCTGGATGGTGCTACTTCCCAAGCCCGATAAACTTTCCTGATGCCTGCCTAGAAACAGAGCACCACTATGCATGTTTGCTCTAAAGCGTCCCCTGTGTTCAGCAGGATTCACTCCCAATTAAATGTGTATGAGATGTATAATGAAAACAAAAAATGAAGCATTGTGGCACTTTATAGACCAGTAGATTTATTTCACTGTGAACATTTGTACAATACGATCCACGTTTTCAGAAAACAACAGGCTACCGATCTAAATCCATTAGCCTGTGAAAAAGCATCAATGATCTGAGAGGGATTCACTTCTGAGTAGACAACAGGTTGCACTGTTTGCACCTTTTTTTGGTGCCAGGCAAAGGCAGGGTGATATCTCAAAGCTTATGAGATATAGTTTTAATCCTGTTGATGTTTACATATATTACTTTGCGGAGCTATTGTTGGTTGTGCAGCATGCGCGTGCATGTATACATATGCATATATATGTATTTGCCCTCTGCCAGAGAGAGTTTCAGTGCATTCTCCTGAAGTACAGCACAGAATTCCAAGCACCTCACCAAACTAGAAGTCCCAGGATTACACCAGGGTGGAGCCATAGTATCAAACTGCTAAAACTGTCTCATGTAGAGATACTCTGTTGGCTTATCACATCATCAGAGAACATCCAAAACCTGCAAACATTACATTTTGGGACATTGACTCTTACAGTTTCTGGAAGTGGTAGTCCACTGGGGATTTAAAAAAAAAAAACTTTTCTGGCATCATTAGAAAGAAAATGGGCCTTTTAAAGGTGAAAGGCAGGGTAAAAATATTTTAAATCAATCCACCCCTCCATCCATCAATAAAATTCAGAACAATAGCCACCCTTCCAGCTTCAACTATGGCATCTTGGAAGGAGTTTAAAATGTACCAACTAGTTGTCCCCAACATAATCTCCATCCATAGTAATTTAACCTCCAAGCGACTCCCCAGTGATTTGCCCAGTCCTCTAGTTTGCAACTTATGAGTAGTACAACAAATCTGAGCTGGCTTCCCTGGGTTCAGCAACATCTTTTCCCTGACCCTGCCATTTCTCACCTTGCCCTGCTGGAGGATAGAGGTGACTAGAAAAGAGGGTTAGAAGTCACAATTCCTCCCCAGCAGATACTAATCGAAGATTAAAATGATTTTATTTAAATTTTGTTTAAAATTTTAATAAGATTTAAATGATAAAATGATGGCAATTGTATTTTAATCATTTTATATTTTATTGTATTTTAATTGGATTTTAATTGTTGTAAACCGCCCAGAAACCTTTGGGTATAGTGGGCGGCATATAAGTTAAATAAATAAATAAATAGTGTGGAAGCCCTATGAGACTGGCGTTAGAGATTATGCTTTAGTTCATTTAGATGTTAAGCGTTACCAGGTTCAACAGTGGTATCATTGCAAGGAAGAAGAATGAAACAGGCATTGGTCAGCTCCACTGTGTGCCTCACTAAATTGCCTGTTCATCCCATGGGACGGCCTCAATTTCTAATGGGTTGTTTGTGAGACAGCAGAGCTTTGTTTCTAGGTCTGACCTCTCAGATAGGGAGCACAGAAAGGTTTACATGCCTGGAAGGATGCCATTTTAAGAAGAGGAAACAAGTGTGTGCTCTAATACGATCTGACCCTCAGCTTTGGCTGTGACTTCGTTTTCCATTGGCCACTCTGCTCAACCACCAATGAGAATTCTCCCACACTCTTGACCTTCCAGTATGAAAGGCCAGCAGTGAGGGTTGAGGGAATCTCCTGGCAGGAGATGTGGCTGAGGGAGGAGAGAGGGACAAGAGCTTTCCTTCCCCTGTTCTGCAAGGTACCCATAACAGGGAATTAATATTAAACCTAGAAATTTAAGGTGGTCCATAGCTGACAGAGCCCACACAAAACAAGAAAATATTGCAAAAGCCCACTTCTTCCCTTCTTCCCACTCTTTTCTAGGTTGGAGAGGCTTCGGATCCTCATTCAAAATAGGAATGCCACCGTTGGGTCTCCAGAAGAGGGTAAGAGCTGTGGACCAGAAAGGGGCCCTGCGGTGTCTTCAAGTTCCTTACCCAAGTGTGGGCAGAGCACAAGCTTTTGCAGGACACAGACCATCACCCAGGAATCCAAAGGTCAGAGCAAAACACCTTCAAAACTCTGGGGCTTCAGTTTCTGCAGAGCAAACAAGGAAGTTTCCATCGGAGATGGGGAGAAGGTACGGGCCCTCTGGGACTGCTGCAAGAACTGTAAAATTAGCCCCCACAGCTCTAAACCTCCAGAGGGAAAGCCGCCACTCCCGCCGCCACTGCCACCACCACCCCAGCTGGGTTCCAAACCTAACAGGCTCGAGGCCCATAGCTGGATGACTCATCACTCCGCCACACTGAGCAACATCACCGCGGATAGCAGTGCGTTATCTGACACTGCAGGTAAGCAAAGAGGTGCCTCTGGGACTCAAGGGGCATTGTCTGGACAGGAGGGAAAAGCTGGCCAATGGAATAAGATCAGGGTTTAGAAAGTTACTATGAAAAAGTTGGTTCAAATTGTCCAGGCATTAAAAAGAAAATTCTTTAGTTTTCCATATTTAAAAGTATCTAAATAAGTTACTTTTGATAGTTCTTTTTAAAAAAAATCAAGCTGGCTGCTGGCCAGGGGTACAAAATACAGCTACAATCTGAAGCCACACAAACCTGACATCCACAGACACTACAGTTACACTGAAAAAGAAGTGAAATTCTCCCTTCTTATATTATAATGCAATGTGGGATACAATCACATGAGGAAATAGTTCATATTTTGGTTGGCTTGTGGAGCAGTTGGGTGTGGGGGAACAGAACAGGACCCTACAGGACTTCACAGGCCAATGGCCAGGGTGCCACACAGCAGAGTCCCCCAGCAACACCTCCTGTGCTCAGCCCTACTTTGCTTGAAATTGGAATATTAGAAACTGGCCAATCGTTGTGCAGTATGATGCGATTCGAGGAGGGCTTTTTCAGCAATGGTCCTATTATTGTTGCCTCCTTTCAGCATGCCGGAACCTTGCCTTATTGTAAAGAGGCATTCACCACATCCCTCATCCATTTGGTCAATTGCCCCTGACCATTTCTATGATCCAACACGGATCATAAAATGACCAAAAATGGTCACGGGCAAGAGTTCAGTATAATTCTGATGGCTCTCACCTCTCCGAGGATCCTGTCCACATCCTAAGGCTGAACAAAGTGAAAAGTATTCATTATATCTGATTCTGTATGAACTGCACCATTCTCATCAGAACAGAACTGGGTGATTTTTGTCTGCAGACAAGACCGTTGTACAGACAGACCTTTAGCTTGAACCAGAACACTTGTGTTCATTTACTTATTTGTTTGCTTATTGTTTTGATTTATATACCACCTCATAGTGCTGAGAACAGTCTCTGGGTGTCTTACAACATACTAAGCTATAATTAACTCAGTTATTTGAGCTACCAATTTGGATAGAATGACGAACTAGGACTCAGGAGACCTGGGTTCAAATATCTACAAGGCCAAGGGATGGCCATGATAAACCACTCTTTAAGTATCCCACATACCTTTGAAACCCTATTAAGGTTCCCATAAGTCATGTGTCACTTGACAGCACATAGCAATTAAAGCCACTACAGTATCACACCATAATTAAAATCAAAACAATGTATTCTCAACTGTATTCTGACTCCTGTCCTCTGAAGGTGCAGCCACAGAGAGGGGCGAAACATTAGGAAGAAAAACCTTCAGAGAGCCTGAAAAACCCACAACAATCAAAAATCAAAATACTTTTAAAACATTGCTATTAGAATACTAATAATAATAGTATTAAATAGTACTATTAATATAAAATAGCCTGAGAGCCTGAAAAACCCACAACAATAAAAAATCAAAACACTTTTAAAGCATTGCTATTAGAATACTAATAGTAATAGTATTAAATAGTACTATTAGTATCAAATACTAATAGTATTCTAATAGCACATGCAATTAAAACTCTTGTCCTTAGTAGGCAATCAGTTGCTGAAGTCCTGCCTGAGTGAAGAGGTCTTTATTTACTGGCAGGAAAAGGGAGAAGCCTGCTTAACCTCTCTCAGAAAAGATCTCCTAAAGTCTAGGAACTGCTGTAGAGAAGCCCATCTCTCATATCCTCTCCAGACATGCCTGTGAAGGTGGTGGGACTGAGAGCAGGACATCCAGACCTCAGAACACGGGCAGGCTTGTTAGGAAGGCATGGTCTTGCAAATAGCCTGGACACAAGTCATATAGGGCTTTATAGATTACAGCCAGCACTTTCAGTTGTGTCTAGAAATGGACTGGTAGCTGTTTAAGCTGTTGTACAAGGAGGGAGGATCTTTGTTCCTTGTAGCTGACTGCAGGCTGGTTGAAGTGTTTCATATCTGCCAAAGTTTCCAAACTCACTTCAAACACATCACTATGCAGTAGGCATAATAGCAATGGAGCCGAGTTGTAATTAAGGCACGTGTCAGAGGTTGGGCTCGATGGCCTTATAGGCCCCTTCCAACTTCATTTTTCTATGATTCTATGAAGCAAGCAATGTTTTACATGCATTGGAGACCATCAGCTGCTCTCCTTTGTAAAGAGCTAGTGATGATTTCTCGCTCCGTCTTCTGCATCTCTTTCCTCTCAGCTTCAACAGTAGACACCCTGGACTCTGCAACTACTTCAATCCCATCAATACATTCAGGGCAGGACAGCCTATTGGATGTGGAAATCATCATGAACAGCATGCAATGTGTTCACAGAGGAGAAAAGGTATACGGGGACCCCCTTCTGACTGCTCTTTGGAATGCAAGCCTGTCTTTGAAGAATCCTCAGACCAGGCCAGTCGCCATGACTGTTGCCTTATGGAACTGCACAGCAGCCACTAATTCTTTGTTTATTTAGGTATTTGAGATACTGGCTTTTTTGTGTGTGTGTGTGTGTGTGTGTGTGTGTGTGTGTGTGTGTGTGTGTGTGTGTGTGTGTGTGTGTGTGTGTGTGTGTGTGTGTGTGTGTGTGTGTGTGTGTGTGTGTGTGTGTGTTTCAAATTCCTAAATAAACAATTACTTTACTTTATTGGTTGATTGCTTAAAACTATAGGTCATCGCAATATATCAATGACAGCATCAAACATTTGTGGCACTGTCATATCACAATTACACTTTAAAAGAAAGATAAAGTACCAGTAATCATAAATGCATTTCCAGATGGCCTTCAACAACAGCGAGGAGAACATTAGCTTTCTTCGTGCTATTTCAGCAAGTTGCTTGGAGGCCCGGAAGAGTGGCAAAGACACCTTGGACCTCCCCTACACGAAGGCTGAGCTGGCAGAGGCACTTGTGGTGAGTAGGGGGCAGCCCCCAAAAACCTGGTGGAAAGGTGGTGTTGAAGAGGTGGGCTTGGAACGGTGAACTTCAAAGCTGGGGAGCAAGCCAGAGATGTTAAGGAGGGGGAGAGAGGAGATATGGGAAGGTTCAGGGGCTTATTGGGGCATGGAATTTGTATCCCAGGCCCCCACCAAAGTTCACACATTAGCCTAGAAATGCTTGTTATGCAGCCATTGGGTGAATTGCTTTGATTAGTAATTCAGGTTTTGAGGTTTGTTTGCTTTTTTTAAATTAGAGGGTGTAGGGAACTTTCCTAGGCCCCTAATGAAAACTCACTGTTCTTAGGGACCTCCGGGAGCAGAAACAACTTCTTCATAGTAGTAGTAGTAATTGCTAAAAAATAGAGAGCTTTTTAACAAGGGGGCTTGCCTGGAAGGCTGCAAAAAATGGCTCTGGGGGGGGCAACATTGAGCCTAGAGCCTGTTCTTTGCCCACCTGAAAGACAGAGTTTGGGAGAGTGTGAAAGAGAGAAGAAACATGCAGCCATATTTGAAACAGAATGGCCACATTTATTGTCTGGAGTAGTAAATCACAGCAAACCAACTTTTGTAGTTGGACAGCGAGCCAACTTTAGCAGAAATAAAAGCGGCCTTGGATTCTCTCGCCCGGGAAGGATAACATCCCTGCTGAAGTGCTGTAAAGAGATCATCACCTCTGAGCTGTATGAAATCTTTTGTCTTTGATAGAGGGAAGGTGAAGTACCAAAGAACATGAAGGATGCAAACATCATCACAATGCTGACTTTCGTTCTTTGTATTGTATCTTTTGGTCTCTTTCAGATGGTGATGGAGACACTGCCAGGCCACTCTGTGCCATCTGGAATCCTGTCATACTCTATGGTCACTGCATATAACCTTAGGTGTCTAAGATTTCCTATGGCACTGCCATACCAGCATTGTTGTTTCTTACCTCCATGTTTTTCTGGAGTGAGGATAAGGGGGGAAATATTGGTAGTCGGTAGCATTTACCGAATCCCATACCTGCTGATTTCTGGAGAAATGCCATAAATTGCTGTCTAAAGACTTGTGCTAGACAGAAGACAGACCTCTCAAACACTCTCCTCTTTCTTTCTTAATGGAATAAGCCCCCAAACCAAATTTCGTTCACTTTAAAGGGCTCCTCTTGTCTCTCCCCTCCCTTCCCCCTTCAGTCAGTGGAAATGTGATCTTTTATCACATTTAGTTCTGTACTGTATCTTCTTTCCTTTTTCCCTCCAAATTGGTTTGGCCCTTTGCCCTTGCTTTCCTTGGAGCTGCAGCAGATACTGGAAACCCAAATGCAAATGTTGAAGGGCAAATCTGATAGCGGTAGAAGGGTCATGCCTACCACAGTGCTGGTCATGAAGTAACGCACATCCACTGCAAAATGATAATTCCTTTCTAAGTACAAATCTAGCCATTTATTATTCCTTGTTTTTTTTTTTTTGTTCCACCACTTCCTCGTGGAATTTCATACAGTAGATGGTACATTTGGATAAAGTCATCGTTAGGCACTTCCTGCTGATGGGATCACATAGGAACGATTAGATAGTGCTCATGCTTCCCTAGATTTTGTATTAGAGCAGTAGTTCCCAACCTTGGGTCCTCAGGTATTCTTGGACTAGAAATCGCAGAAATGCTGGCCAACACAGAAAATGGTAAGGGCTTTTGGGAGTTTTAGTCCAAGAACACATGAGAACTCAAGGTTGGGAACCACTGTACTGTTTACAAAAAAGTAGAACCTACTGCAGGGGTCTCTGCAAAAAGCAAGTTGATGAGTGGCTATATCAAATACATCATCCTCCAGGGGAAATCACATGACAAGCTCCTCTCAGAAACTGCCTCATAACTTAGTCGTTTTACCCTTTGTCTGATCAGTAAAATAAAGCCTCCACTTGATTCTGAGCTGGAGTCCTGCATCTTACGGTTGGCTCTTCATGGCATTTTCAGCATGGAAATAGAACAAGAAAGTTCTCATAGTCAGGTAAATTCTGTTCAAATGTCTTAGAGCTGGGGCAAATATATTACTATGGACCCATAGTGCCTGATTCGTTCTTTAGCTCATATTGGTAAGGACTGTTCTATCCTCAGGTCCTAAAAATGTAGAAATATGTCTTATTAAATGCCACCAAGGGATGAAGGAGGAAATTAGCTACATTACTGTCCATCTTATTTTCTGAATCTATGGAACTACTTTCTGAAGATTAACCTTACTACTCAAAGTTATCAGTGAAGGGAATGCATATTTCCTCTGCTTAAACTGTGAGCCTATCCACAATAGGATTTCCTCAAAGATAAGTACCTTGACAATCAGACTTGCAAATTATGCTCAAGGGCTACCTTCCATTGACCAATCACAAAACAAAGCATGCTAAATGCAAGATGCATAGATGAGGAAAAACATGTACTATGACGAAAAGACATCTTTCAGCCCTTAAGAGACCACCTGTTCTATAACACGTTAAAGGTATCCTCTAGTAGTTTAACCCGTAAATAAGAAAGTTGTGTGGCTTTCTATAGCCTGTCTCCTTGCATATATTTTAAGCAGAACTTCAATTTCCTGGATCCCTGTTCAGGTTGCACCCACTTCTGTTTTGCTATACCAAAATTCATAAGTAGTGGTAACAGTTAGTGCGCTCCCCTCAATTCTAGTTGTAGAATAAAAGAATTTAACATTAAAACAAGCCCCTTTCCTTTTAGAGAATAACTTAGGATTCCCAGCAGTTTTTGAAGACGATTCTCCCTGTGAGCCTTGTATTAATGTTCCAATAGGACGGGAGATACCGGTGTGTTGCCAAATTTAATTGACATCTTGCTGCAAACAGTTGTGATACTGGGGCTTCAGCAGCTGCAAAAACCAATTCAGTGTGTTTATGTGGAGGTGTGCCAACAAACACACACACATGTGAACTGCAGATAAGACATCATACCACTGATGAATGATCAGGCCTTCTCCATGGCCACTTTCAGACTCTGGAAGTCCTTTTCAGGAAAAACTCAGGGGTATATTTGCATATGTGTTCAATACCTTTGTATTCTTATGAAGATATTTGTATTCAGAAAGGCTCTCAGCACATAAGATGGTCTACTGTTGATCAGCATCTAATTGGTTAGATGTTTTCTGTGTTTTTTAATATTGTTTTAAACTGTCTTTTACTCAATTGATTCATTTATGCACTGGGTTTTAATCGGGGCTTTGTTTTTAAATTGTGTTTTATTGCTTTTGCTCAGCCTTCATGTACAGTTTGCTTCTTTTTAGCAGAAAGACAAGGATATAAATTAAATGAAAGAAGAATTTTAAAAAATGAAGGGGTAAAAATGAAGTAAATGAAGAGCTTTTGCTTGCTCATACCACCCGTCCCACTCTTTAAAGTAACCTTTTCGTAATAATGCTGTGTTTGTGGGCAGCCTCGGCAATCTACTCTAGAACTCTCTTTCTCAGCAGGCTCTCTACAAATCATCCTCAGACACAATGGAAACTATGCTGAAGGGGCTGCTGTCTGAAGTTCCAACCACAAGCCATCTCCTGTTTATATTAAAGGTTAGTTTAAGAGAAGAATTTGCCTTGTTAACACAAAGGAGCATTTGGCAGGGAAATAATATAATCACTCTCTTAAGGTTAAACTGGACCCTACATTAGAAGCATTGTGTGCAGTCATATGATCATTTCAGTTTTTACCCATAAGTAAGCAGGCAAGTGCCCAATCCAAATTGGGTCCATCAGAGTCAGGTAAAAGAGGTAGACCTCCATGACGTAGACATCTTGACTATATGATGTAGACCTTTATTGATCCATATTTATTAGGCTTAATTTGCTTTTCAGAAATTGGCTAGAGGGTATTTAACTCTTCCACACCTGTGAGTAGGGAGCCTAATCCAAATCAGGCACCAATATACTTATTTATAGGTAAGAAAGAAGAGCTCCCATAGGAGAGCCTGTGCATTTTGATGTAGAATCCAGTAAAGCTTTCTTGGCATACCTTGGGGCAACAGCAGCAGGCATCCACCAGCCGAAGGGGGCTGACAGACATGCTGGTGCACAAGCATCAACTTGACAGGCATACAGTCCATTTAAAAACATTCAGCCTCAAGAGATGGGGTACTGAAGAGCAAGAGACTTAGGGCAGCCCTAGTGTTAGGGAAAGAGAGGCAGCATATGCGGGAGATGTAAAACAACAAGTTTTGGAGGATGTCACTTCGGGCGAAACAGAGTCTCTCGCGGACGCTTTGCTCACGGGTGTGGCAGAGACTGCATTCCTGTTCCTGTCCCTCTAGCAAGATTCAACAGCCAGTTTGGTTGTTTCAAGTAAGTGTGTAGGTGAGGTGACTGCACCACCTTGTCCTGCATCTCCATCAGTAAACCATCTTGGGTCGACTCTGGAAAGACTCTTGTGTAGCCTGCTACAGTTCTCAGTAATAGAGACTGGGTACTGTGTGGGGTGCAAACCAAAAACAGATGCTGCCCAGCTTCTCAGAGTACCTTTCCTTCCATAGCACATCAACTTCTGGATTCATTCACCAGATGTACAAGAGAGAGCCCGGGCCATGAGATGCAGCACTGTGTTGCTTCAATATGCTATTCAGCTGCCAGATTTCCAAGTGAGTAGCCCTGCATTTTGGCTCAGCTTGAAGGCCTTGAGTAAGAAAGAAAAGTTTGAGGGGGAAAAGTCCCCAATTGCTTATGTTCCTTCCACTTTTTCTGGGGAAGAGTGCCTCCAGGCCAGGCTAGACTTTCTGACTCTTGCTAGCTCCAGGACCATGGGAACTTTTTCCTCCTGAAGAAGCTCATTGCTCAGCTAGAAGTAGGGAGTGGGGGGGGGCAGCACTAGGAAATGTAGGTTGCCTCTGCTTTCAAGACATCACTATCTTTTTCCATTCAAATTTATGCCTCCATGGCCCTTCCACTAAAGTTAATTCCACTGGAGTGTTTTGTACTAGCTGGCCAACCCAATCATCTTATTTCTGGTTGAACGGTATCTTGCATTGCAAAGAATGGGGGTTGATCCATTAAATTAAAGGAGGGCCCAACCTACTTCTTCGTGCTTACCAGAGGCAAAGGGTCAGAGTCCTTCCTCTGGGTCTTTCCTGATGAGCTCCTAATGTGTGTGTGGGGGGGGAGAAAATGAAGGAATAAATGTAAGTAATACATCATCTGCCTGCAGCTTTTGGAGCTTTTGGAAAAGGTATAAAAGCATGGTCTGGCAGAAACATTTCTAATTTGGAGAAAAGGTGCATTTCTCTGCTTTTCTGCCAGTTTGTGAATGGGATGTGGGGAGAAGGAATGTCAGAGTAAACGCATGTCTCCTTGTGTGTGTTGGGGGGGAGGAATAACTGTTTTTGCCCCTGGCTGTGCCTGTCAGTGAGCCTTCTGCTTCACCAACAGCAACTGGCAGGAGTCATCAGTGGTGGCAAAGAACTTTGCTCCATTGTCTTCCTCCTGACAATATAGTTTTAGAGTGTACAAGGGGTAGGTAACACATGGCCTATGGGCTGCATGTGCCCTGCACCTATGTTCTGAGGTAACACTGCTAGTATCTGCACATCTGAAACTGCAACACATTCCTTTCCTTCCTTGTTTCTATAGAAGGGGTAAGAAGCTTCTGCTTTCCCGTCTTGTAGGGCTCTCTGTGATATGAGAGAATGCACTGGCATCTTCTAATATCGAAGATTTCTTCTGGTTTTACGCCTGGAAATGTGCAGGGCTGTAATTGTGGCAGGGACAGAATGTATACATAAGTTCCCACCCCACTCAAAAGTAAGGCAGAACTTCATGAATTCGTCACAAAGATCTGCAGGGGACCCTTTCAATAGGGTCGGCTGAATATCCTTACAGCATTTCCGTGAATCGGAGCCCTGCTTTATCAGAGCTTCTGATCAGGGAAACACCACAAATGTGTTCAGCTGAAACTGCAAACAAATGCCTCTGCAAACCTTCACGGTGAGTTTGGGATGGGGGTGGTGGGGAGCAAGGCTTAACCAGCATCTCACTGTCATCACAGCCTTGCACATTTTCCAGCTTTATACCTGAATAGGGCTCAGATTTCAACAGCTGTGCAGTTTCTAGACAATGCAACATAATCATTGCCCTTCGGAAGCTCCCTTCCCCTGTATTATAGTCATTCTGTCATCATCCTGTGTCAAATGCAGAGCAGAGGCTATCTCCTACACATTGGTTATCTCACCCCATAAACCAAGACTCTCTGCAGCAGCTGAAGGCCTGTTTCTTCATGGCTTTGTGGGAACAGAGATCAGCTGAGACAGGGATAAGCCGACAGTAAATTGGGAATGAAGATCAAGTCCCTGTTATCTGCTTTCTTTCTCATTAGAAGACAGGTGAACTCCCTGCCTTGGGACATCAGGTGGCTCAGTATGGAATCTGCATCACAGATCCATTAGAAGATGTGAACCATCAGGCCCGGGAAGCCATCAAGTGCCTTTATCAGCTGCTGCTTCATCACATGGGTAAGAATGTTTGAAAGGATGAGGTCAGTGGTGCCTGCTTGGCAGGTCTACATGTTATCCTGCATGGTTCATATACACCTTAACTACTCTCCGTTCTGTCCCTTTAGAGCACTGGCTCCCAACCTTGGACCCCCAAGGTGTTCTTAGACTAAAACTCCTAGAAGCCTTCACCACTAGCTGTGCTGGCTACGATTTCTGGGGGTTGTAGTCCAAGAATCTTAGAGCATTTCTGAGTGAAAGTATATCTGCTCTGAGGTTTTGGAGAGAATTAAAGGTGCCTCCTAAGCTCTCCCAGCCCTCAATCTGGCCTGATCCCACACTCACCTGCACTAAAGGCATGGATATTCCTTTTGACCTCAATGTGTTTTCATTTCTTGAACGCCTCCCATGCTTTCTAATCCACCGTGGCAGCACTGAACCAAATGGCTCTCCTAGAAGGGGTTTTTACTGTTTTCTTTACTATTTGCTTATGTAGATCCTAAAGCAGAAGCATCGCAGGCTGCTCTGAGAAAATGGCCTCTCTTCTTTCCTAGTTATTCTTCCACAAAGCTGACTGAACCAGGAAAGAAGCAGTCCCCTGCTCCTCAAAGTTGCATTTTGTGTTGCTCTTCTCTCTTTCATCTGTAGACTGTGCCATTTATGATTTATTTCATTTTTATACCACCCATTTGGCTGAGGCCACTCTGGGTAGTTTACAGCATATAAATACCATCAAGTACCATTTAATATAACAAAAAAAAGAAAGAAATAATAAAATACAAATAAACAATAAACTCAAAACATCAAAATAAAACATTTAAAAATATTCAAAGCATTTAAAACATTTAAGATAAAGTCTGTAAACTGCCTTGAGTGCAACTTTGTAGTGGAAAGACATGATATAAATATAACACATAAATAACCAACCCCCACACAACAGGCCTAATCTGGATTGCAGAAGGCCCCCTCTGGCCCACAATGGCTCTTCACAGAACCCCTCCACCAAGCTCCGCTCAGCTACCCAGAAGTGCCCCCACTCTCCCTCATCAGTGACTGGAGATAGTAGGGATTCTCCTGCATGCTCAGCCTGTGTTTGCTGAGTCTCAAGGCTGGCACTTATCCAACCCTTCAAAAGGTTAGATGAGAGTCATTCAGTCTTCTTCATGTGGATACTTTGGATTCTTACCTTGGCCTGTTCACACTTTTTAATGTTCCTTGACCTACAGAGGTAGGTGGCAAGAATGCGCTCTTTGTATAAACATATTTTGCCATCCCTGCCTTTCATAAACACAGGACAAGGGTATCATGCCCAGAGCATTTGGTATATCTGCTCATAAGCCAGACTGAAATCTTCATTGCTCAAGTTTTCCCTCACACCACAGCCACAATCCGTTACCCAAGGTATCAGACAATGCACTTTGGAAAGAAATCCTCAGATCCTGTAAACAGGAAAGATCCCAACCCATCATGTCAGCAAGCTCCATGACGTATAAAAAGGAAAGAGAGTCATTTAATTTTTACTGTCCCTGTCAGGGCTGAGTCCCAAGGAGGGAGGAGAGCTGTGGTGCCGGCAATCAGAGACAAAGCTGCAAGCGTATATGGATACCTGCAGGGTGGGTGAGGTAAGGAGAGAGTCCCCTGTAGCAGCATGGGATCGAGATGCAGGACAAGGTTGTAACTAAGGGGATACGACAACCTGTTCCATGATGAGTTAGTTACATGCCGTCAAGTCAGAACTGACATATAGTCACCCTAATAGGGCTTTCTAGGTATTCAAGGAGTGGTTTTACCAGTCCCACTCCTCTGTTGAGTTTTCATGCCAAGTGGGGATTTGAACCCTGGTCTTCAGGCTCTTAGGGCCTGCCCACCCTCGGAAATTTGGTGCACTTCAGTCCATGCTTCTTAAGTCCGATCTATTTTAATTCTCACTTGAACAATCCTTCTGTCCACAAACAGAAGGATGCTCTGAGTCCTCTTCTCCCATGCTACAGATCCATACAAGGCAAGGTTTTCCTGGTTTACCCACGAGTAAGGGGGAGGCAGCCGCTGAGGACATCTGCAACATGAGGGAAGAAAATTGAGATGAAAGGGGGGAGAGAAGGGGGGATAAACACCCCCTTTTCCAGCCTTTCTCCTCAACCGAGGCTTTGCTGGGGCTCTCCTTCCCTGTGGGGTGGAGCCCATGGAATCAACAGAGCCCCTTTCCCTGCCTTTTCTTTTGGACCTCATTCATGAGACTTTCTTTCTTTCTTTCTGGTTAAAAGAAGATGTGGCACATCAAGATGGCAATGCCTCAACCTGGCTTGGTCTTAGAATTCCACTGTATCGGTTAGGGAAATATAAAAAATTTAAAAAGAAAAAAAATAGAGGAGGGGCTTTCTCCATTCTCTTTTTCAATGCTACAGCATCACAGGTTTGTCCCCAGAGTTAACACTGCCTGCAGTGCCATTTTGATGTGAGTTAACTATCCACACAGGTTAAACGAACAATTATTTTGAATAACACAGAGTCATACCAAAACAAATACATGCTCTACCGCTGTGCCAGAAAGGTATGTAGCAGCTCTTAAATGGGAAGGATGGCTCATTCTAACTAAAAGCACATGTGGGTCCTGTTATTTGCCTTGATTGAAACAGTTCCCTTTGTCTGTCGCTCAATTCACTACACCACCCTGGAAACCTAGTCCCAAGATTAGAATGATGTAAAAGGGACTAAGAGCTAAAAAATTCCTATATACCATTCCTTCTAATATGAATTATGGTCGTTTGGCAGAAAAACAGGGCTACCATAGGTAACACAGTGTTTCTACTTCTGTAAAGAACTTCCTGGCTATGCAGAAATAAGATAGTTTTGCAAACTGGAAAAGCAATGCTGGGGGAGAGGAGAGGAGGAGGAGAAGAAACCATGATTTGGTGTGGCCATGCTCATTAACATCTAGAGCCACAGAAATTTGGAGATTTGAGGGAACATTAAGTGTCATTTGAATGTGGAAACTGGGCTCCCCAGCTGGATTATCTTGTGGGGTAAGATGATGCAGTATACAAAGTGGGATGTAGGGTTGGGGGATACATACACTTCCTAAACTATACAATGATATCTCAAGAGGGACAGTGTGAAAAAGGACACTCTACTTTCCCTGCTCTTCAAGAACATTTCTCCTCTCCAAAATACAGCAATAAGGTTTTCAGATTTCAAGTTAGCAAGTCCTGAAACAGAGACTTTTAACAGGCATACAGTGTGGGGCTGCAAGACATTGGGAAAACCAGCCTCCTTTTTCATTGTTTGCTCTTCTGAAATTCACTGTTCCACTCAAGAAATACTATATGCTGAACTGAGTCTCTGAAAAGGAAGCTCTCTAGTTAGGGGTGTTTAAGACTTTTTTAGACATTTGTTCTATTCTAGTGCTTAATTTTTTTTTTTTAAAAATTAAATCCTGAGTGACACTCTAAACTTACTGTTTTATAGCAATAACCACATGTTGATCTTAGCTGTTCAGGAAGATCTTCACAGAAGATCAGAAGAGAACCTTTCTGCAGACATCTTTGCTCTCCATGTATGATCCATTAAGGAGACGGAGTGAGGCTGGAGTCCTCCTAGGATATTCTCTCCTGGGGAAGGCAGACAAATTAATGGGGGATAAGGTGAGAGTATAGTTTAATATCTGCAAAGGAAAAACTAGATTTTTTTTCTTCATCATGAAAGTGATGAGTTGACTGAAAGTATGATCAAACAAGGATTTGTCCTGCAGTGTGGGGAGAGGCTGGAGATAGGGTGGATCACTCCTTTTCCTGGGAACCACATGACATACAGGCCATTGCAAACCAACCCTGATTTTTATCTACTCAGACCTTTTTGTCTCCTTGTCAGGGGTTATGGTTTGTATGTCCTGGATAGGATCACTCTGTTTTGGTTTTGTTCCACTTTGTGTGATCACTGCAGTTGAACACAAGCAGATGGCTTAAGCTATCTCTTTGCTTAAGCAAAGTACAGAGGAGAGGACAAGCAGCTTCCCAAGAATACACGGGCTAGCTGTTCTCCTGGGAAGTACAGTACCGAACGGAACTCCCAGCCCCAGGAGTTCAAACTCCTCAAATAAGTACCAGGGTACCTAACTCACTGAGCTATCCAGTCAGTTATACAATACAGTAATCCACAAAGACAATCCATAACAAAAACAATTAGAAAGGGACTGAAATAATCATACTCCCAAAATAAGTAGCTGGGTCAACAAGAGCAAAACTCAGTAGCTAGCTTCACCTGCAAGCCATCCCCTTCAATTCTTTAAAAAAATGTCTTGCCCTTTTAGCACTTTAACATTTTTGTGTGGACCTATGGCCATTAGCAAAACAAATAAACCAAAATACCACTACTCTACACAAATATCTGAACAGGCAAATATGCAAAACATGGGGGGGGAGTAGACCAGGAAAAGAAAAAAAATATTTGACCTGAATCAGATGTGTATGATGCACTGCTGCAATTGCATGCACACAAATGCACACACACACAAATGCGTGCATGCACACACACACACACACACCAATAGTTGAGATGACGGACTGCTCACACTGGGCCAGCGGTGGAGAGGGGCGTTTCTGTTCCTTTACCAAGGTAGTCTGACAGGTATGAATTGGATTCTCCCTTCTAATCTGTACAGGCAGAAGACATGGAAAGAAATATATACGAGCAGCTCTTCAAGCTTCGGACACTCCGGCAGGTGCCAGAAGCACTGCAAAGCATTATTCCAAGTAAAGGTAATGCTGCCAGACCATAGAGGCCAAAGCTTACTGGCAGAGGACATGCTTTGCACAAAGAGGAACCCAGGTTTAACCTCTGGCACCTCCTGCTTTTTTTAAAAAAGGTGGCTAAGTATTATTAGCAAATACATGTTTTTACGTGAGCCCCTGCCTCAGGAAGTGACAATGTTGGGCTCAATAGAAAAACTGAGCTAGTATAAGGTGGCTTCTGTTTTCCTTCGGTCCTAGACAGTGGCTTAGCTAAATATTTTCTTTTCCTGCACCTGCAAATGTTTTCTGAATTATCTGATGAGTTCTGAATTAATATATTCTCTTCCACAACTCCCTCTGCTCCTCTGCTATTTGTTTCCCAATGACAAATAACAACTGGGCCCTATTCATTTCAATTTTCTATTTGTTACACAATGAAGCTACACTCCCCCATCAACTACAGTTTAATAAGAATAAGAAAGCACAGAAAAGATTAGGAAAGGAAATTATGCAGAACGAAGGAATAAAAAGGAAAGTGAAGAGCCTTTAAGGAATAAAAATATAATACAGAGAAATCTAAAGCACGGAGAGAAAAACTATACCTGTAGGAGAAACAAGAAAACACAATGTTATCCCAAGAAATCTAGCAGGTAAGTTTACCTAGAAGAAAAAGACAGCAAGAACCTCCTGGATATCCTCTGGCTTCTCTTTAGATTGTATAAATCTTTCACCTTTTATTAAAGAATCTCCTGGATTAACATTATGATTAGATAGCAAGGATGCAACACTGACTTCAAAAAGGCTTTTGCAAAAACCTTGAAAGGATAGATCCACAATGAGTTTACAAGATCTGAGCAGGACATTTTGGAGATCATTCATAGGGTCACCATAAATCAGAGGTGACATGACAGCACATAACAACAGTGTATGTCAATACAGTATATTTTTATTAAGTTTCTCAGGATTTAAGTCAAAGTGGTTAATTCTTGCATTAGGTATAACATTGTCATGTCAATCACTGGAAGCCTGTGGAGGACCCTGTGCAGGATGCTGAATTGCATCCTTGCCTGTTGGCTATGCTGATTGAGCCTGATGGGAGATGTAGTCCAATATGATCTGGTGGTCACAGATCCTGCTCTACAAATTTAATTCAAATCATAATACATGGCCTTATCCCTAAATGCCAACAGTGGTCCACAAATGAACCCCTTCCACTGCGGGCCTGAAGGAGGCCTACATATTATTATTATTATTATTATTATTATTATTATTATTATTATTATTATTATTATTATTATTATTATTATTATTATTATTATTATTATTATTATTTATATATATATATATATATATATATATATATATATATATATATATATATATATATATATATATATATATATATATATATATATATATATATATATATATATATATATATATATATATATATATATATATATATATATATATCCCGCTCATCTGGATATATGTACGATACTCAGTGGTTCTCAAACTGGGGTCCCCAGATGTTCTTGAACTGCAATTCCCAGAAACCTTTACCACTTGGTATCCTGGCCAGGATTTCTGGGGATTGCAGTCCAAGAGCATCTGGGGAGCTGACTCTGAGAACCACTGCTAGGGCAGAATCCTGGGCAGCCAGCGTTCCTGTCCCATTAGAGAGAGCCCTCCAAGTGTATATCTTTATTTGTGTGGGCCTTCTTCCTATTTGCAGAGAAGGGGGAAGTCAGCATACAAATCAACATCCACTGTCCAGAGAGAGAGACTACGGTACACCACAGACTTTTTGCTGCCCTTTTGAATCCACCCGTTGAATGGTTGAAATGACCCAAGATAGGGCTCCTAGATTATGTGGATTCATGATGTAAAGGTGGCAAAAAGCTGCTGCATTTGTTTACTATTTCTGCCCCTACTGAGGAGGAAGAGGAGGCTATATATCAGTTTCACTTACAGTATCTGGCAAGAACAGTTCTTTCTGATAGGGCCCATACAGTCTACTGTGAAATGTGGCTTCACGTTTAACATCTGGAGTCGTGCATGCAAAGTATAATTTATACAAGTGAAGTACAGTATAAGTTAGAGTTATTTAAGTTTTCCTTTTATCTCTATTTTCTCATCCACCCAGTCGATAATGATGCTTGATGGTTAAGAACAGCTCAAACACCTGCAACAATGCTGCTTCAGGCAGGAAGATCAAGAGAGCAGAAGGCTAGGCTTAGCAGCATGTTTCCATCTGGTCTCCGGTTCCTCTTAGGCAATGCGTCTCTAGAAAGCCCCAAAGGTCCACCAATATCACTAAAGAAGCCACAAAGCAGTTTCTGTCCACAGCTTCTTCTGTGCTGCATGTCAGCTGATGCATCACATAGACATCAGTGGCCCCAATTGCCAATAGAAGGAAGAAACCAGCTGGGGACGCAGTATTCCATTGGGACAATCATTCAGAGGGCAGAACCAGAACATAAATGTCTTTTTAAATACCTATAATTAAATGAGAATAGTGATTTCCCCATCTTCTAGTTAAACTGCACTTCTTTCTGTGGATCATTTTTCATGGATGCTAGCTTGCACTTTGATGTTTTCTGTGGCCTGACCTGTATCACTCTCTAAAGCAGCACTCCTGTAAACCAGTGTAAATGAAGCAATATCACTCACAATGAGAAGAAGATTGTGTTTGGATATAAAAACAAAAGAATGGATACATGGAAACAGAAAGGTGGCAAAGATGAAATAAATAAAAGGTAGCAAGTATATCTGGAAGTGAATCGGTTATTCTAGAACAATTCAGTCACTGTTGTATATATCTCATCCCTTTATCATCTGGAGAACAGTGCTTCCAGGTGTACACCAAAATTTGCTCCTTACATACACAAACAGGTAACTGATACTTGACAGCATGTGGTAAAAAAATTTGGGGGATGCCACTCTCCTAAAATACAAGAGAGTTAAAGCATTCCCCCCCCCCTTTTAAATCTTCAGCCACATGGATGCTGGCCTTAAAGACTGCTGTTTAGAAAACATACCTGATGGTGGAGAAAGTTTATTGCCAATTGAGTTTTCCACACAGATAATGTTTCTTCACATTTATCCAACACCAACTCTTCCTGCTCAAAATCATCCTGCCACCTACACCCCAGGAATAATACCATCTTGCATGCTTCTCCTTTAGCCTTGGGTATCTGTGGGGAATATGTTTGGTACCTGCCACTAAACCTAGAGTTTCTACCCCCACATCTCAGAATCTTTGAGACCACCTCTTCTTTCTTGTTGCTCCTTCTGCCTTTCCTCTTTCCCCCATTTTCTGCTCTCTGAAGATACACAAGTACAAATGTAGCTGTACTCTATCTGTCCTGTCTGTCTGTCTGTCTGAACAAAGGCATGAAGTAAAAACTTTTTTTTAATGAAGCAGCACGTCATCTGATAATTTTTCCAAAGAAAGGGGTTGAGACTGGGCAGATCTGTTCACCCTTTTCTCTGCTCTAGAAAGGGAACAAATTTCCAATCCCTCTCACACCTCCTGAGGGCATTATGGAGCATTAAAAGAGGCAGAGGAGAAAGGGACAAGCCCCTTGCCTCTGTTTAAACCACAATGATCTTTTATAGATATTTACTCAGGAATAAATTCTCCAGGGTTTTAGGCTGGATTTTTCTCCTAGCCCTACCAGAACATCCTTGGTGGTCTCTCCTTCAAAGACTATCTAGACCTGGCCTGCTTAGCAGACAAAATCAGGCATGTTCTTGGTGGTATGACATAGTATCTGTAGTGTAGAGAAGAAATGTTGGATTCCATTCCTACAGAAAGTAGAATGAATAGGATACAATTATACACAAGGTCTTAAGGTAATTTGAAATAGCATATACCTTAATACTTTGCTTCTACTTTTGGGTGTGTTTGAGAGTAGAATATTTATTTATTCATTTAATATTGCTACCATGCAAAAATATCAGATGATTCTGGGACATGCACAAAATTACATGAGGTACCTTGGCCCAATTTACATGCCTATTGTGAATTTGTCTGCACACATTAAAATAATAAATATATGTAAGATACCAGGAGGGTGGTATGCCCCTGCCCCCACTATGAAGCAATTCTAACAAAGTTCTGGCATTAACTCTTATGAGCATCTGTCACTTTGAACATACTCGTTCTAACAACCAGCCTCTAATCTCTTGGTTAAGGGATGTGTCGGTTATGTATTTTCTTATGGTTCTGGCATAGTGATTAGTCACATTGTCCACTGTACTCTAGAAATAGATCTGGTACCTAAGCTTCCCAATTCATTTTTCCTGCATTCTTTAAATTTTTCATAGACTTAGGTGCAAAGGTTTTTTAAAAAAGCACTTGGTTCTTAAAGTGGGAAGTGGCTGTTGGACAAGAGCAGAAAACTGAAGACTTTAGTAACTCTGAGATTTCCATATTCATCATCCAAACAATAAAGCAGATCTTAGTTTATGCTAAAATATGATTTAGATCTATTTGTGTTTTTTTCCATTGTAAATACTTAAAAATTCTATTCAAATGCAAAACCATTGTTATAATCCTCACAAATCATCATAGAGGGGACTGTGGCTGAGACAGCCTCATTTACAACAATCTCATGGTGTAGTTAATTTGAATGATGCAGTTAGGAGTACCTAATAAACGGCACCTGCCCTTTTTTGTAATGAGTAAGGCTGTCATGGTGTTATTTATTCCCAGCTATGTATTCTCATTGGCTTGGAATTGTGAATAATTATAAAAGCAACAATAAGAGAGGGAAACATTAAATGTGGATTTATCAGAGGATAGATAGTAAGAATTTAGTGGAATAAAAGGTTGACTAACACAGGAGCAGTAAAGCAAATAAGTAAAGACAAAGGAATAGCAGGAAATGATGCCAGAACTTCATTGTTACAGTTCCTTTATAATGGAGGCATGGAAATATTTCACTCCTCCTCTTCTTACATGTATTTATGCTTTTAATGTGTGCAGGCGGACATGTACTGACACACAACATGCAGGACGCTAGGATACTTTGGCCTTGTAATGAGAAACAAAAAATACTGTTTCAGCTAATCATTCAATAAATAACAAAATGGAAAAGAAGTGAGGAAGCAACTATGGTTAAAAAATCTAGGGGACTGGTTATATCATTCAGAGCTGTCATATCCAAAGTCAAAATAGTCATTATGATGTCCAACTTCTGATACGAGAAGAACAAGCAGTATTTTTAAACAATGCTTCAGTGCAGAGCATGGGCAGCTCTGATACTGGAGCAGAATCAAACTAGATCTTAGAATAACCCTTAGCAGAGAAACACAGGCCTCAGAGAAACTAGGCCCAGGAACATTCACACATAGTACAGTGGTGCCTCGACTTATGAACGTCTCGACATACAACCATTTCGAGTTACGACCAGCTCCAGCCACAAAATTTTGCTTCGACTTGTGGCCAGAGCTTCAAATTACAACCAAAAAAGGCAGGGGGAAAAGGCAGGGAATTCAAATTGATAACCATTGGTAGGCAAAGAGGATGCTTCTTTGTAGCTCTTTTGCTCCAACGGTTAGAGTGACTGCGATCGGAGGAGGCTTCGGACTGCTTGGTAAGGTAAGGTGCTGCTTTCTGCTTCTTAAAAACTGTTCTGGGTGGGTTTTGCAGTGTGGTTTTGGGCTGGGTGGTGGGATTATGTTTCGATGCTGTGATGGGCCTTGCGGGGTTGTTGGTTGGTTTTCCCCCCATTTCTGATGGGCCTTGGGGGTTTGCTTGTTTTGGGGGTTCCCCCCATTTCTGATGGGTCTTGGGGGGTTTGCTTGCTTGTAGCGGTCCGGCCGCCACACAGGTGTGGAAGAATCACACAGGACACAAAGATTAGGATTGATTGGGTTCCGGAGCGATACGGTCAGCCGTGGTGTATTATGGCTTGAGGGTAAAAAGACTCTCTTCCCTGGCCCGTAGCCCCTTTTTTTTATAATCTCCCATAATGCAATTCAAAATTTACACAGCCAATCACAATAAAGTACATGGACTTACATAACATATCTTACATATCTTACTGCACATGTAAATGGTTATACAACATTACTATATATGGGTATATAACATAAGTTTCCTAGCTTGCTGGTGTACGTAACTGCTTCACTTAAGCACAATGGCGTACTCCCACACTTGCTTTTTGGGGTTCCCCGCTTTCTAATGGGTCTTGGGGGTTTGCTTGCATTTTGGGTTCCCCCCCCATTTCCAATGGTTCTTGGGGGTTTGTTTGCTTTTTGCTCCCCCCCATTTCCGATGGGTCTTGCACGGTTTGCTTGCTTTCTGTTTTGCTTGTTTTGCATTTCCTATGGGTCTTGCACGGTTTGCTTGCTTTCTGCTTTGCTTTTTTTTTGCATTTCTGATGGTCTTGCAGTTTGCTTGCTTTTTGCTTTGCTTTTTTTGCATTTCTGAAGGGCCTTGTACGGTTTGTTTTTCTCTCCCCCCCCCCCCCCCCTTTGGCTGGAATGGATTAATCGCGTTTCCGATGGGTCTTGCAGTGTTTTGTATGTTTTTTGATTTTTTTTCCTGGCCAGAACGGATTAATTGCATTTCAGCGCATTCCTATGGGAAATGGCACTTCGACTTACAACCATTTCACGTTACAACCATCTTCCAGAACAGATTAAGTTCGTAAGTTGAGGCACCACTGTACAGAATGTCATTCCAACAGTTGTTTGGCCCATCCTCCTTTTGATCTGGCAGATAGCCTGGTCCTGGAATGCAGGCAGGAGGAAACCAGGAATGACAGTCCAAAACATTTCACACCAGGGAGCCGGAGAATGAAGGCCATATATCAGGGCCAGGAAGCCTACACATAAACGTACCAAAAGATAAGATTCTTTCCCCAGACATTCAGGTGCATCATGGGCATAGGCCAAAGACACATGGGCACACAATCTGCATATCTACAGTGTTTCCCCAAAAATAAGACAGGGTCTTATATTAATTTTTGTTCAGGGGATGTTTTATTTTTTCATGTACAACAATCTACATGTATTCAAATACAGTCATGTCATCTTCTTCTGGTTGCTGCACAATGGTGGAGGGTGGGGTTTCACTGAACTGGGGCTTATTTTTGGGGTACGCTTATATTACAAGCATCTTGAAAAATCATACTAGGGCTTATTTTCAGGTTAGGTCTTATTTTCTCGGAAACAGGGTACAGTATAGGGAACCAATAGATCAGTGTAGTTGGCATCACTACCCAATGAGGGACTGGATCCAAACAACCAATAGAATTGTAGCATATTATGACTTTGTATCATTATAAAACATATGTACACTGTATTTTTGGGGTCTTCTCTGCTTTTAAGAGAAGTCTCAGCTGATTTTTAATTTGCTGTTATTCAAATAAAATTGGGCCTTTGGTTCACCTGTTGCATCTATGCCTGATTCTTTGCCAGAGAATCTTAGAACCCAGGTTAGGCTGGTAACAGTTCCTCTAAAGATGAATCAATATAATAATGTGAGGGAGGGGGAAAGCACCCCAATGCAGGGATGATAGTCTGGACTACAAAATACTCAAGACACCAAGAATCCAAACGGTAATGATATTATGGAATCACTAAAGTATAAGGTGAGCTTTTGTGCCTGATAGTACTCTTCACTCAGCTGGCTACTAGGGATGGAGGGAGAAAAGCCCAAAAAACATCCCAGCTAGATGATGAAGATTCAGGATCTCTAGTTAAACTGTTTTTCCAAGAAAAATGCCTGGGTCTGAACATGCAGCAGCTATGTGGGATCCGCTCTGAGTTTCCATGTTCTGTATTTCCTTCTGCCCACCGAGGAGTGGCTCGACCTAGCAAAAGCACTCAGGGAAGGCACGTTTACAGTGGATCCTCTACTTAAGGAATTAATCCGTATTGGAACGGTGGCTGTAAGTCGAAAAGTCTGTAGGTCGAATCGCCATTGACCTACAATGCATTGAAAACTGATTAATCCCACAACTGGCAGTTTTTATTCTATTTTTGTTCCATTTTGGTTTTTTTCTGGTCTGTAGGTCGATTCTCCGGCTGCAAGTCGAATCTAAATTTTGCAGCCAGAGAAGTCTGTAACTCAAAGTCTGTAAGTCGAGGGTCCACTGTATATCCTGGCCTGGGTTCGAATCCCCGCTGAGCCGTGGAAGCTCGCGAGGCGGGGGAATGAGCGTCCACAGCCGCTCCTGAAGTATCTCACTTACCTTGAAACTCCTATTAGGGTCACTATAAGTCGGTTCCGACTTGACCACGCATAACAATTTTCAGTGCTCAGCCGCTTTGCCCAAGTTATGGCTGCGTTTATTATTCTAGCATTTAACTACCTTTTTTCTTTTACTAGTAATTTTCCAATCTCTGCTTCAGTAAAACTTATTCACAGCACACACCGACTGATAACTTCTGCCAGGGCTGGTGAGTATTTCTAGCCAGAAACCCCAAATATAAAGCACGTTTTAGGTCGCACCAAGGCTCGATGTACTGTAGTTACATTCAGCCTCCCAATGGCTTCGCAGCCCGAAAGCAATCTTCGCGTGCCTTTCCCTCGCATTCCCCAAAGCATCAAGAGAACAGTTCTAATGTAACCCGGAATCTCGACGCAGGGGTGTCATGCTACACGTTTCTACGTCTGTAGACTTTCCAGGAGAAGACTAAGGACGGAGAGGGAAGCGAACGTCTTCCTGCGGCGCGCGAGTATGACGTACAGAAATGGTGAATGACGAGTTCGTATTTGGGCACCCGAGGCTGGAGGGGAGGATTCTAAACCGGGAGGCGAGACCATCTGTACCAGATAGAAGAGGGGATGACGCGGGATCGACTCCCGTCAGGTATGGTGAGTTAGGGTGGAGAGTTCGTATTTTTAATTGATTGTATACCTTGATCAAATCAGTTTCTTTTTAAATGCAAGAATAGCTTATTAGGAAGGGTGGTAATTTCAAGTTAACGTAGGTCTGTGTTTGGCTCATTAGATATAAATCTGATCAGGTTGGTTGGGAGGGTTAGGCTTCCCTGAGCAGAAATAAATCCATTGGGACTTAACTCTCCGTTAAAATTGCAGCTGTACTGTTTGTTTTCCAAAGAGCAAGCGTTGATCGGAAGAGCTTCGCGAGTCTCTGTATCACACAGGACTGCTCGTCAGGTGCTTTTTGCCCTCGTTCCCTCTCTTCTTCATAGCTTTGACCGAGAGATGGCGTTCAGGTAGGGGTCCCGGGCGGGATTCCCAAGTCATGAAGGAGCTGCGTGACAACAAACACAATTCAACCGCTTGCCTTTATGTCGGCAGCATGTTCCCTTGCTGAGGAGGGGGTGTCTTGTTTTTAGAGCCAAACTGAAAGAGTGATGGTTCTAGAATCGGACAACATTTGGAATGGTGTGGACAACGTAAGAGGAGCGAAGCAGCTCCATCCCTCTAAGTAGTAGTGACATGGGATCATCATATGGATTTGAGCAAGAAAACAAATACTTTTCCCACGCTGCATGATTTTCTGGATGGGGCTGTATTCTCTCTGGAAAGATAGCCCCACAGCTTAGGGATGCTCCTGGGTTCAGCTCTGTGCCTGGAAGCCCAGGTTTTTGTGCAGTGCCAGGAGTGCCTCTGAACAGTTAAAACTGGTGTATCAGCTGCACCAGTTCTTGGAGAGGTCTAATCTGGCCAGTGTCACTTGCCTGGGTTACATCTGAGCAGGATTACTGGAATGTGCTCTGTGGACCTGTACTGTGCTTTATAAAAAATCTCAATATACAGTGGTTAAACTGCAGTACTGCAGTCAAGACTCTGTCCATCACTTGGATTCAATCACAACAGGCTCAAGGTTGGTTCAGCCTTCCAAGGTCAGTAAATTGAGTACCCATTTCCCTGGAGGGGGAGGCAATCTTTAGTCTGTATAATTAAATTGTAAACCACCCAGAGAGTGCTTTAAGCACTATTGTTGTTGTTTAGTCATTGTTAAGACGTGTCCAGCTCTTCGTGACCCCATGAATCAGAGCACGCCAAACCCTCCTGTCTTCCACTGCCTCCCAGAGTTGGGTCATATTCATGTTGGTAGCTTCGGTGATACTGTCCAACCATCTCATCCTTTGTCATCATCATCTCCTCTTGCCTTTGCCAACATCAGGGTCTTTTCCAGGGAGTCTTCTCTTCTCATGAGATGGCCAAAGTACTGGAACGTCAGCTTCAGGATCTGTCCTTCCAGTGAGCACTCAGGGTTGATTTCCTGCAAAATGGATAGGTTTGTTCTCTTTGCTGTCCAGGGGACTCTCAAGAGTTTCCTCCATCAACACAATTCAAAAGCATCAATTCTTCGGCAGTCAGCATTCTTTATGGTCCAGCTCTCACGTCCATACATCGCTACTGGAAAAACTATAGCTTTGACTATGTGGACCTTTGTCGGGAAGGTGATGTCTCTGATTTTTAAGATGCTGTCTACGTTTGTCATTGCTTTCCTCCCAAGAAGCAGGGATCTTTTAATTTTGGGGCTGCTGTCACCATCTGCAGTGGTCATGGTGCCCAAGAAAGTAAAATCTGTCACTGCCTCCATATCTTCCCCTTCTTTTTGCCAGGAGGTGATGGGGCCAGTGGCCATGCTCTTAGTTTTCTTGATGCTGAGCTTCAGACCATTTTTTTGCACTCTTCTCTTTCACCCTCATTAAGAGGTTCTTTAATTCCTCCTCACTTTCTGCCATCAGAGTGGTATCATCTGCATACCGGAGGTTGTTGATATTTCTTCTGGCAATCTTAATTCCTGCTTGGGATTCATCCAGTCATGCCTTTCGCATGATGTATTCTGCACATAAGTTAAATAAGCAGGGGGACAATATACAGCCTTGTCGTACTTCTTTCCCAATTTTGAACCAATCAGTTGTTCCATATCCAGTTCTAACTGTTGTTTCCTGCCCCACATACAGATTTCTCAGGAGATAAATAAGGTGGTCAGGCACTCCCATTTCTTTAAGAACTTGCCATAGTTTGCTGTGGTCCACACAGTCAAAGGCTTTTGCGTAGTCAATGAAACAGAAGTAGATACAGTATTTTTCTGGAACTCTCTGGCTTTCCCCATAATCCAGCGCATGTTAGCAATTTGGTCTCTAGTTCCTCTGCCCCTTCGAAATCCAGCTTGTACTTCTGGGAGTTCTCGGTCCACATACTGCTGAAGCCTACTTTGTAGGATTTTGAGCATAACCTTGCTAGCGTATGAAATAAGTGCAATTGCACGGTAGTTGGAGCATTCTTTGGCATTGCCCTTCTTTGGGACTGGGATGTAGACTGATCTTTTCCAATCCTCTGGCCACTGCTGAGTTTTCCAAACTTGCTGGCATATTGAGTGTAACACCTTAACAGTGTCATCTTTTATTTTAAATAGTTTGACTGGAATGCCATCACCTCCACTGGCCTTGTTGTTAGCCATGCTTTCTAAGGTCCCCTTGACTTCACTCTCCAGGATGTGGAGAGGTCAGCAACAACACTATCTGGGTTGTCTGGGACAGCCAAATCTTTCTGGTATAATTCCTCTGTATATTCTTGCCACCTCTTCTTGATGTCTTCTGCTTCTGTAAAGTCCCTCCCATTTTTGTCCTTTATCGTGTCCATCTTTGCACAAAATGTTTCTTTAATATCTCCAATTTTCTTGAACAGATCTCTGGTTTTTCCCTTTCTGTTATTTTCTTCTATATCTTTGCACTGTTCATTTAAGAAGGCCCTCTTGTCTCCTTGCTATTCTTTGGAAGTCTGCATTCAATTTTGTGTAACTTTTCCTATCTCCCTTGCATTTTGTTTCCCTTTTCTTCTCTGCTATTTGTAAGGCCTTGTTAGACAGCCACTTTGTTTTCTTGCATTTCCTTTTCTTTGGGATGGTTTTTGTTGCTGCCTCCTGTACAATGTTACGAGACTTTATCCATAGTTCTTCAGGCACTCTGTCCACCAAATCTAATTCCTTAAATCTGTCCTTCACTTCCAATGTGTCTTCATAAGGGATTTGGTTTAGATTACACCTGACGAGCCCAGTGGTTTTTCCTACTCTCTTCAGTTTAAGCTTGAGTTTTGCTATAAGAAGCTATATGATCAGAGCCACAATCAGCTCCAGGTCTTGTTTTTGCTGATTGTATAGAGCTTCTCTATCTTTGACTGCCGAGAACATAATCAATCTGGTTTTAGTATTGCCCATCTGTTGATGTCCATGTGTAGAGTCACCTCTTGTGTTGTTGCAAAAGAGTGTTTGTCATAACCAGCTTGTTTTCTTGACAAAACTCTATTAGCCTTTGCCCTCCTTCATTTTGAACTCGGAGGCCAAACTTACCTGTTGTTCTTTTTATCTCTTGACTCCCTACTTTAGCATTCCAGTCCCCTATAATGAGATCATCTTTCTTTGGTTTCAGGTCTAGAAGGTGTTGTAAGTCTTCATAAAATTGATCAATTTCAGCCTCTTCAGCATCGGTGGTTGGAGCATAAGCATGGATTACTGTGATGTTGAAAGGTCTGCCTTTCAACATCACTATAGCATGGTATAAGCACACCTTTTGCCTAGGAAATAGCAGGTCCAAACTGCTGCAACAAGATTGCTAACTGGGACTGGTCACAGAGACCACATAACTGCCCCTATTACAGCCACTCCACTGGCTGCCAATCTGTTTTCAGGCATAATTTAAAGTGCTGGTTTTAACCTATAAAATCATAAATGGCGTGAGTCCAAGCTATGTCAAAATTTGTATCTCTCTTTACGAGTTAGCCCTGGTGTTAAAATCATCAGGAGAGGCTTTTCTCTTGATCCCACCACCCTCTTAAGTGTGCTGATGGGGACGTGGGAGAGGGTGTTCTCTGTTGCTGCTCCCAGACTTTGGAACTCCCTCCCACAGGAAGCTAGGCTGGCCCCATCTTTGGTATCATTCCACAAGCAGGTGAAGACCTTTTTCTTCAGGCAGGCTTTTTCTTCATAACTGACTGTCAGGAAACAATAAATGAGCTGGTTTATAGTTTGTTACTTCTAAATCTGTTTTTTAAAATGCTTACCTAGCCTTTTTATATATTATTAACTCTTCTTTAATGTTTGAATAATGTACTGTTTTTAGCTTTTAACGTTGTGTTTTTAATTATGTAAGTCACCTTGGGGTTTTTTTATGAGAAAGGAGAGGTAGTAATATTATTTATAAATAAATAAATTTAACCAAAATGGGAAACACTTTAGCTACATATATGTATCTCAGAAGACATAAACCCAGTTTGATACCTACAGAATTTTCTGCACTGTACATTAAACTAAGTACTGTACTTTAGGAGATAGAAAGATGAACCTAAGTAATCTATACTGAAGGCTATGAAACATAATAAAACTGTGGCCCTGTTGAAGAACAGTTGGGCCATATTTACAGAACTTTTTAGACAAGACTGTATAGATCCATTGCTTGAAATCTTGTTGCTTTGTGTAGTAAGTCACAACTAGAGTAGGCCCATTGAATCACCAAATAGCCACTGATTCAATTGTCCTACTGTACAGTGGTGCCCCGCATAGCAACGATAATCCGTGCCGAAAAAATTGTCGCTATCTGGATTCGTCGCTATGCGGGGAAAAAAACCCATAGAAACACATTAAAACACGTTTAATGCGTTCCTATGGGGGGAAATCTCACCGCTATGCGGAAATCCTCCATCCGGCCGCCATTTTCGCTGCCTGGTAAGCGAGGAAAGGGCGCAAAAACACTGCGGGTGGCCATTTTTTCCCTGGTGGCCATTTTGGAACCGCCGATCAGCTGTTTTTAAAACATCGCTATGCGAAAATTGTAAGCGAAAGGCTTACTGATCATCACAAAGCGATGTTTTCCCATATAAAATATTGCAATGTGATCGCTTTTGGGATCGCAAAAACCTCATCGCTATGCGGATTCATCATTAAACGGGGCGCTCGTTAAGTGAGGCACCACTGTAGTTGCAACCTATTAGCTGAGCAACAAAATTTCAATCATTGTCTCAAAGTATCGAGTTAGAATGTGTAAGTTTGCAATGGGACCTTTCAGCTGTACAGAAAGGGATTTTTAAGCAATAAGAACTTTAACCCCGCCAAAAAAATTCTATTTAAATTAAATTAAACTGGATCCAATTTAAAAGAGTTTTTGACTTTTATCTATTCTGATTTTAAAAAGAAAATAATTTTTTCCTGACTTGCTGGGGTGCTGGTGAAGAAATGTTGCTTTCATGAATGTTTCAGGGAGATTTGGGAGCCCAGGGGCCATAGAAACAACCTTTAGCTGCATGTAGTCCTTGGACCACAGTGTGCTTATCCATACAATGCAGGTCTAGGGTATGCCACAATTCATCTGTTAGTCTTCAAGATACACCCAGCAACCTCTATGTTGCTGCTGCTCGGTAAAAGCATTTGTGCAGCAAAGGAAGGCAGCATTCAGCAGCAGCAGCTCCTGCATCAACAGCATTGGTTCCTTAAGTGTGAATCTCGTTGGAATGATTTTTTCCCAAGACGGCAGAGGTAGAACCCATGGTTTGTTTTAGATTAGTTTGTGGATTCCATTTCTGGCTTGCTAGGAGAGGGACAAATCAGGGGTCACACAGCAGGAGAAACAGTCCCTGGCATGAAGATCCGTGGTTGCTTTAGATACCAAGGGTGAAGCAACTTTGGCAGGTTGCCTACGTATGTCTGTGTGCATTTGAAATTTTCACCCCCAACATCTACTATGGGCTACACCGGTTTCTAAATGCCCCCAAACCAGAAGTGTCCAGATGGCCCCTTCTCGTTTGGGGAGCTGAGGGACTTGGGGAGCAACCCCAATCCCTCTAAGACAAAAAGCATCCTGGAGGCCTGCAGGAATTAAAGAATCAAAAATGTTTTTTCATTTGCATTGGAGATCTCTAGAGTTATCTGGGGGCTGCAGAAATGACCTTGCAGGCCACACTTTGCCTGCCCCTTGTTTGCCAGCCCCATACAGGGCAGGGGTGACCAGGCGGCCTGTAGGATTGTGTTGCTCCTCCACACGCTGGTGTTCTCACAGATCCCCAACTTCTTGTGTCATGCAATCATAATCTTTATTTTTGAAAGTTTTCTTCAAGTTCTGCAGGTTGCCGAATTGTAGCATTAACCATGTTAATAAGCTTTATAATTGTAGGCTGTTAGGTTCACGTATTAATTTATGTTCATTTTCAATAGCTCTTCAAATAACTACGAGTCGTAGTTTTTCATAAAAAATAAGGTGGAATCAAGGAAGATGGCTTCAAATCCTCCTGGACAAGGTAAATGTTGACATTTGGTAATCTTTGCCTCTGTGTGTGTTTCTCTTTAGGACTGAGTGAAAAATCTGTGAAAACTCGTCTTTGCTTTTTTGCTTACCGGTGGCTGCCTCACTGGAGCTCTGTCCTGGTAGAGGTGCGACCGGCCCCTTCTCTCCTCAGCTTTAGAGAACAAGTGAAGTCTTGTCTGTTTACTCAGGCCTTCCACAGCCTTATCCCTGATTAATTTTCTCTCTTTTATTTATTGACATCCTGTTATTTTGGGATTAATTGTCTCTGTTTTGCCACTATCTCCTGTATTAGCTATTTTTTATATACTGTATGGTTAGTATGTGATCAGTTTTTCTTTCTGTTCATGTTTTAATTGATGTCTATTATTGAATTTTATTTATTTATTTAAATAAAAATATGCCACCTTTCTCCTTAAAAAGGACCCAAGGCATCTTGCATAATTAAAAAGATAATAATTAAAAGCTTAAACAGTAAGTATATAAGTATTTTAAAACGAATTAAACAAGTACGGTGTTATGTTAAAAATGGTAAATGAAATCAAAACTAAAACACATTTAAAACAACAAAGCACAAGAGCCCATTTAAAAAACCCTCTCAGACCACCAGTCATTAAGGAAAAGCTTGCCTGAAGAGAAAAGTCTTTGCCTGCCTTTGCAAAGTCAGCAAAGATGGGACCAGCATGGCTTCCTGTGGGAGGGAGTTCCAGAGTCTGGGATCAGCAACAGAAAAGGACCTCTCCTATGTTCCTACTAAATGCACCTGTGTGGGTGGTGGGACTGAGAGAAAGGCCTCCTCTTATGATCTTTGGTCCATGGAAATCCTAGGAATTTTTCTCCCAGTGGTTTCTCCCTACCTCTTATTTGACTTAGAAGCTATAAACTTAAATTTAAATGTTCCCTCAAGCTGGTCTGATGAACTTCAACTGATTTTGTTTCAGTCTTGGAAAAGGTAGTCCTGACGTCTTGAACTATGTGCACATTTGAGCTTGATTCAAACTGAAGTGGTCAACTATCTCATAGATTTTGATGGACAGAAGTAGAGATGGGGATGAAGCGAGCCGTCCGAAGGGAAAACTCCTCTCTGCATATGCCCCTTAGGAACAGCTGATCCCTGGAGGCATAAGCAGAGACAGATAGATGAAGGGATGAATCTAAAAGGATTATATTCATTGCTTCGTATTCGTCAGGGTCTCTGGACCCCAAGAATAAAAAGCAACGAATATCTGATGAATCAGGGATATTCGTTGGATATCCTGATTTGTTTTTATATTTTTCCTTGTGCTGGAGAAAATTTATTTATTTATTTATTTATTTATTTATTTATTTATTTATTTATTTATTTATTTATTTATTTATTTATTTATTTATTTATTTATTTATTTAATTTATACCCCACCTATCTAGTCATTTCGACCACTCTAGGCAGCTTACAACAGCCAGTGCACTCCCCTCACCCAGACCGGAAAAACAGTTATGCTTTCAAAAAACAAGTCTTGTGGCACCTTTTAGATGTAACAGACCTTTTCATGGATTACAGTCCACTTTTTCAGACAGATGGGCCAGTATCTAATTCTCAGCTAGAGAGCAGACCTGTTGAATCAACTGCTGAATGTAAATTCCATTGAGTCCGTGGTCTTCTATGATTGGCACTAACATTAGGGTCCTGGCCATGGAGACACTGAAAGAAAATCTGTTGCTCTCAAAGGTGCAACAAGAATAATTATTGTTGTTGCTGGAAATATAGAAACAGACTAATGGGAGTCCCTCTTCACAAAAAGCCTTCAGAGTGTCTTTTAAGACAGAAGAGGAAGAAACTGATGGAGGAAGACCGTTGTGAAGCTAGATTTAACAAATTCTTCACCGGAAGCACCATCCGAGAGAAGATTTGTTTAATTTTTAAACTTCTTTTACTGAATTTTAAAACACTTTATTATGGACTGAAATATCTTTCCCAAAAATCGTTTTTAACCATACTTACTGCTGGACAATTACCTGCCAGGCTTATTACATGAAAGCACAGATAAGGTAGTGTAAGTTGACTTTGACAAAATCAGTTTTTCCTTATGGGTAATGAATGCATAATGTACAACTTTTAAAGAAAAATGAACTAATTTACTGCCAGTTTTTCTACATGAAAAACGAAAAGGAAACTGTTGGAACACTTTGTCTGTAAAAAGGTGACACTGCTTCAGTTCAGCTTATTACATTTAAAGTTAGAGTCCATTTTAGGATGTTCTTATTCTTCAAGTGGAATAGTCTTTGGACACCATTTTATTTAACATATAAATTACTGCTCCTAATGCAAAACCTGAAACATGAAGGCCTTCATTAACACATGCACACACAAGAATTGTATAGGTTTCTATATTCATTAGCCACTAAATGCATTAGATACTGTATTTCTAATGCATTTCTAATGCATTATGATCTTTCTGATCATAATTATCAGAGGCAACTAAAATATTCTTACGTTAATAATTCAAGACAAACGTAATGAGCAACATGAATTTCTCTTAATTGTTACTGTACATGTGGGAGCACATCTTAGAATGTAAATTCTTGTTAGAAAGTAATGGGAGAATTGGCGTGTGGATTGTGATAGCAGTTGGCACAATTAAGCTACAGTACTGTATGCACTTGTTTGCTGGCCACATTGCTTAGAAATTGATATTCCCTTTCTGTATTCAGTCAATCCCTATGTGGACAGCCAAGCTGATGGGTTTTGTTGTGCAGGCGAGATGTCTACAACCAGTAGAGACCTTAACTTTTTGAAAACCAGTGTAAGGGTGCATTCCCAGCCAAGAATTGGTGGGCCCCATTAGGAAGTGAATATATTGTTCCAAGTCAGGTTCTCATGATTGCTTTAGGAGTGGCACTCTGTTGTGGGAGCCCTATCCCAGCTATTCTCTGTGAAGTGGAGGCTTCTGTGAGTTTGCTGGCTGGATATTTCAGTGGCTTAGATATTTGGCTCCAGAGCCAGAGTTTGAGTTTCCACTGTGGCCCCTGTGAGTCAGGACAAGATGTGTGAGCTGGGCAACCTGCACCAGCCTGCAAAAAACTGCTCTATTCCTTGACTACAGAAGTAATGTGAAGGAGGAGGAGGAGGAAGTGCAGAAGAACATTTTTCTTTTACTCCGTAGATATCTGCTTGTAGAGCTATATAGGACAGAATGAGCATTACACTTGTTGTGTGGGTATTTCCTTTAAGGAGACTCAGCAGTCAGAGTTTGGCAGGCATTTGGCTTGTCTCATCTGTCTTGTGTGCTCTTTTTTTTAAAGCTTCCTAGCAGGTTGTCCTCATGAGAAAGGGCTCCTCTTTGTCTGCATCTTTGCCCAGTTCAACACTTGCCTATCTCCCAAACCTGTGAGATTGCTGTGTAATGCAAATGTTGCTGTGTGTGTGGGGTTTTACTTTTGAAAAGGAATTACAGTTAGAACGCCAGGTGTTTAGTTACTTTTATAACTGAAATTTTAAATGCAATTACATGTTTATTTTCTTGTTCCTCAGTAATAGCTAGTGCTGCTTTTACTTGTTTTCTAATGAAATACACATCTTAATGCTACAACCCACTGACTTGTGGTCCAAAGCAGACTCTGTTCCCATCTTTCTTATTGTTGCCAGTAAGAGCAAGGAGTCCAGCACAAGCCAGGGCTTGAACTGTGTGATGTTCCTTCTCTTCCACTTAATGGACCCCTTTTTGTACAAGAGTCTTGTGCTGCCTCAGATCCACAGATGTTGAGGAATAATGTTTTGAAGTACACTTCCTTCTGTAAGCATGCTTGTTTTATTAGTTTTCCCCACTCCCTTGTGTTTCCATCCTTACTTCAAAACTTATTCAGGTATCGCAACGCCTGAAGCCATGTACAAAACTAAGAGTTGGGGAGTGCACACATACTGTAAGCCCCACGACTGGGTCCCCTCCCCATTGAGGCTTGTTTAAGGAATACAAAAGTCTGAAGCAGAGACTCTGGATGTGTTTGGCCCAGTGTGCTTATAGTTCTGGCATGAACAGGACTTCCAGTCACACAAGTGCTACCATCTACACTTCAGGTTCAGGTTCCTTGCACAAAGTTCTCAGTGATTTCCATGCGAGAGAGAGATGTGGGCACAGGGTTTATACGCGTGCTGCATCTCCAAAATTCTGTTAGGCTGGTAAACAGTTATAGGTGTAGTTCCCGAATAGGGCTTCTATATTTGTCAGAGGCAGATTTTTCTTGAATGGGCTTTGACTTTCAACTTCCTGTCAGGAATGTGTGTGTGGCAGAGGGACATGCCCGCACCGGTTGGTTTTCCCATCCGTTTATATTATTCTTTCAGCCTATTTTGCTGGAATCCACCGTGGCATAAACAATTGAAACGTTGGCTCACATCATTCTCTTCTCGTACATTTTGTTTTGGTAGGATGTGATAATTAAAGTGCAAACATCCATGCTTAGGTGTATATTGAAGGAAATAATGCTTCATATGGAAGTTTACTCTCAGTTTTGAAATTGGCATCTGAGAGAAACTTAACTCAAGATTACAGACTCCTTTTCCCTGTTAGTATGTATAATATTGTTAGCAAGCAATATTATGTTATAAATGAGGGAAAAAAAGAAAGGAAATTTATAAACAGGCTTGTGGGGCAGCACTTGTTGGCTTTGAAGATTAATATATTCGCCATTGATATTCATCATCCTAATTGCCTTTGGAGAGAGGGCTTTAAGCCAGGGAGGTTATTGAGTGGTTCAAAGAAATTGCACGCTTCACTGACATTTACATTCTTTTCGTGCTTGCCAGGCTTCCAGAATAAAAACAGGGTTGCCATCTTGGCTGAGTTGGACAAGGAGAAACGGAAGCTGCTCATGCAAAACCAGTCATCGACAAATCACCCTGGAGCCAGGTACCATCTGTTTGAAGGCTTGTCTCTTTGCCTCAGTCTGGTGGCAGAGGAAAGCCAAATGGCACTTTCTCACACCAGCAGAGTTCACATCAAATGGGCCCATTGAGACATTGACAGCTCCTTGTTCACCACAATTAGTTTATGGGAGGCAGGTAGCGTACACCCACTTCTCTCTTCTGAGTATCACCTTTGGCCTTTCTGTCTAGAGAAGGAACAGATTAATATACTTAAATGGGTGTTGGGTGCTTGTGTGTGTGTATGTTGTGTTTTTGAGGGGTGTGTGTTATGTTTTGCCCACTTCTCAGTCAAAAGTGGTTTATACTTTAATGTATAAGCTACAGAAAAACAATTCTGTTTTGGTCTAGGATACTGGAATTGAACATATTAATCTGAGGCACATTTAAATAATAAAGAGTTGGAATCTCAAACAGACATGGGGAACTGTTGTTAGGTGGAGGGCTAGATTCTGACAGCCCACCTTTCTACAAACCGGATGATGTCAAGAGCGAGGCTGTGCCTCTGATGACATTGTTGCTCAAAACCACCAGAGCTTTCCCACCTGGTGCTTCTAAGAGGAACCCAGTTTTGTTTCTCTTTCCCACACCCATTCTGTAGCAGTACAGTAGGAACCCCATATATGCGGGGGATGAGTTCAAAACTTTCCCGCAGAAGCTGAAAAACACAAATTATAGCAAATGCTACTGTAAGAGCAAGCACTATACATAGCATGGTCTCTGGCGCCCTCTACTGGCCAGTTCTGGTAACTTCATGGTTAGAAATATATAGTATTTGGGATTTCTCTTTTAATATTTTCTGACTGTGAATAAGTGAATCAACGGATTCTGATCCCATGGATAAGCGGTTACTACTGTATTTAATGTATTGCTTATGGCAGAGTAATCATGTTTTTGTGTACTGTAACTTGATGGTGTGTTAGCTACAAGCTTAGTGGGAAACTCTTTCCCCGCATACAGAGTTCTTCAGCCATTGCACCAAACATATGAACTTCCCATCATGAAGACAGTGGGTACCTGGTGATACTCCAGGTATCACTTAGGCAAGTCATTGTATTGGGGGATGGGTAGTATTGGTGCTGGGCTATTCTTCTGCCCATCTTCCATTGACATCCTTTTGATTTCCACTGAGGCATGGACATTGTTCCTTTTCACGTAACCTCCTATTGCTGGGAGGAATTGGTTGGATCCAGAGTCAGTCCTATATAAGCTAGACCAACTGAATTCAAGAGTTAGCCATGATTAACTTAAGTCTTACTGGTTTCAGTGGGCCTATTGTAAGTATAACAATGTCTAGATATAGCCCACTGTTATTTAGCAGAATTGTTCATGTGGAGTACTTACCTCACATCTTGCATGTCAGATGATTTCCCCACCACCACTCACGATTTCAAATCTTTGGTTTTAAAGTAAAAAAGAGCAGTGGGCCCACTAAGCTCCGACATGCCCGCTCTGGCCATGACAGAGCTCCACCTTGCTCCTTTGCTAAGTTGCTCCCTTCTCTGCATTGAGATGATCTTTATTTTTCCTGGTTGCTTGCAGCATCTCTCTGTCTCGATCCTCCCTTAATAAGGATTTTCGTGATCATGCTGAGCAGCAGCACATAGCTGCACAACAAAAAGCTGCTTTGCAGGTAAGTTGTCCTGGTCCACACAGACTCAGATGGATGACGTGGCAAGTTTCATTTTAAAAATTTTGCTACCTCATAAACTGAAGAGCCATTTGGACCCCTTGGGATGAGAAACTGTTGTGTACCACAAAAGCCAGGAAATGTTACAGTAGTTCTACTTTGTGAAGTTCACCAACCTGGAAAAATGAGCAGACAGAAGTGGGCAACACACAGCCCATGGGAAGCATGCTGCCCCTTGGCCACTTTTGTGGCCCAGACCACACTAAAATGGTGGTGCGGTAGTTAAGGCACAGGGCCAAATTTATTTTCTTCCTCCCCAAATAAAAGGAAGGAGGAATCCTAAGATGGAGGTGAACATCATACGGGCAGTGTTTCCACTCCCAATTTTAAAATACAGAACAGGAAACCTATACAGTGGTGCCCCGCATAACGAGCGGTTCGTTTAACGACGAATCCGCATAGCGACACGTTTTATGTGATCGCAAAAGCAATCGCATAACGATGTTTTAGATGGCCAAAAATCGCTTTGCGATGATCGGTAAGCGTCTCATATTTTTTGTGCATGTGCTTTCATTTATGTGAAAGGGAGAATCTCCTTCAGGTTTCCCATGTATGTTTCTTCATTTCAGTTTCCTGGCACTACAGGCACCCTAAATAACCCTAAAAACCTAGTCTTAAAAACCAGACAAAAGGCAACAGAAAAAAACCAGTCTTCCGCAAAGGTAGGGGAAAATAAATGAGAAAGAAAAATTGTCAAAACCACCGCTAAAATGTACATCTTTAACAGGATAAATCCACAGTATATTAACCAAATATCAATTAAAAGAAAAAAATCTATCATATAGGGACAGCACCATGATGCCAAACATACGGGGGGGGGGGAATAGTAAAATAAAACACACACACAGCCCCCTCTCCCAAAAAACAAGAAAGGCAAGCAAGCAAATAATAGCAAAAAAAAAAAAAATACAATCAAGCCCACCCCCAAACTAAAACCACTATAATATGGGGAGGGGGAGGGGGAGAATCCAAAGAGTGAAATACTTCAGTGAGAAAGGATGAGGAATCAAAAAACTAAAAATAAAAATCCTAAAGAGGCATGCTGGCAAAGGCAACCTATGTAGTGGCAACAAAAATAATCCAAAGAAATGTTTATATGTCTGACCGAAAATCAAGAAAAGAAGATTTAAAAAAGGATCAAAAGGGCAGCCAGGCAGCAATCCCAATCTTCATTTTGTGAAGAATCGTAAAGCGAAATTCCCCCATTTAGACCATTGTTTTGCGATCGCAAAAAGATTGTCGTAAAGCGGATTCGTCATAATGCAGGGCAATCGTAAAGCGAGGCACCACTGTAAGACATTTTGTTTCTGCTGTGTGTTAGCCGTTTAATAGTAGAAAGCTAAAATGAAGTTCAAGTCTACATTGGTGCAAACAATTTTGCCAGTGTATACTGTATCTGCCACTGCCTCCTTCCCATGCCAGTTGATTTTTGGTGCAATATATATTAGGATGGTCAGCTATAGCTATAGAATTAACTAGATCTATCTAGAGGAACAGAAGGTTACTCAGTATAGACACTTTTGGTTACAGAAATTCTCTAAATTACTCCCAAATTATGGTTTCTCTGCCCAAGCACTTAATCCATGGGGAAATGACACCAGAAGAGTTTTGGATGTCGGAGCCCAAAATGACATCTGCTATCAGGTCCTGAAAATCGTTCAGTGGTTAGCAGGCATAAAGATCAGCATCAATATGAAAAATGCATGCCATGCACCATGAAAGTGGAATACTGGAAAGCTTTTACTAGATTACATTCTTTCTGTCCATGTGTACCCGTCCAAGATAGGCTGTCTTATCTGTGGGTGACTAGCTTTGGAAGATTTAACCCACTGTATTCGCCATTGGCAGTCATATACTGGCATCAAAGAATGTTGTTTAGTCCCCTGCTAAGAAGAAGCATTGGGAAGCGACATAAAAATTGGGTTTCCTGCTTCAAGAGACAAACCAGTAAGTGACAGAAACATTTGCTTTGTCGGCAGTAAAGGCTGCCAGATGCAAGGAGAAATTTGTGGACTCTTTCTCTGTAAATCAGCATGGAAATCTGAAAACATAACAGATTGACCATAACCTGATAAAACCTGTTAATGTTGCCTCCTAATAGTTTTAGCTGTATTTTAGAAAAACTCATTTGTTTTACAAGTAAAGTTTTCCCTGTTTTAAAGGCATTTAACATGTTTGCATACTTAATATGCACTAAATTTTATTGTATCAATTTTAGCTGTTGTGGTGCCATTTTTATGCTAGTTTGATTGACTGTAATTGTTTTCTTTTGCTATCTGTTACTGGTGCAATAAATAAAAATATCAAATATATCCTCCCATACCACCTAAAACATTTCCCACAAAGCAGTTACCTCACTCAGCTAATGGTTGGAGCAGCCCACATTGTGCTTCTGCACAACTGAGAGATATTTTGTCTGCATAAACCAAGACCCAAAATATTAAGAAATTGGTTCTTGCTTTTTCTTTTTTTCTTTTTTTTTTGGAGGGGTGGGGGGGAGAGAGATTATATCTCCCAGAATCCTCCAGCTGCCATGCTCACAGATCATGTTCGTTGGGAGATTCTGGGACTGTAATTTCAAAAACCTAATTTTTCCAAATTCTGGTTAAGAGTAGTATTGAAAGCAAAACGAACATGCTTAATGAAGCTTCGGAATTGTAGGACAACTATGTAATTTAATGTTCCAGACATAACATTTGATACCATAAGAGTAATAGTATCAGAACTTGGCCTGTGCCACATCATATTTTTCATTATAGACACATGCCTTAGTAGCTGCCTCCAACTAAGCTGGAATTCAAGTAGCAGGCAGTGTAGAGGCAGCCTATGTAAAGGACTCCTAGACAACTCCATAAGCAGATTGTCCTTTCTGTCTCTTACACTGGGTTACACATCCTGCTCTTCATAAGACATCAGCCGCAACTCTCCACTCAGATACGTTTATTGAAATGCAGAACTTGGGAAAGTTCCTTTTTGGGACTACAATTCCCAGAAGTACTGCCGTTCCCAGAATTCAGCTGTCAGCCTGCTCCCTTAAAAAGTGACTTTCCCAAGCTCTGTGTAAATCTCAAGGACAAGAGAGTGGAGGAAAACTCATTTTCTGTTGGTTTACGTGTATGACTTTCTCAAATGCATTTGTTTCTCTTCCAGCATGCTCATGCACATTCCTCAGGATATTTTATAACCCAGGACTCTGCTTTTGGAAATCTTATTCTTCCTGTATTGCCACGCCTTGATGCAGAGTGAGAGAGAATCCTTGGGAGGAAGAACATCGGTCTTCACCTAATCCTACAGTTGCTGCCTTTCAAGACTTTTCAGTCAATGGTTTTAAAAATAAGAGGGAGAGGACTCAAAACTCAAGATACATATTCTTAATTGTAAATACTTTCATTTTGGTTCTAAGTGCCCCCACGCCCCGTGGACATTAAATTACTTACAAGTCCTGGTATATTGTGCTTTTTCTTTCTTTCTGTTCCCAACATTTCATAATGCTCATTTTTCCCCAAAGAAGGAAAAAACTTCATTTTAAAGCCAGAAGTTATGGAGAAATACACATCTCAACAGATTTTTCTCTTCTCTAAACATGGGCAGATTGTTGCACCTTTTTCTACCTTAACTTCCTGCCCATGTAAACTCAACAAGTAGACCCACCCTTTCATTCCCTAAATAGGAAGAACCTTCATTACCTGGGACTAAACCTTTTCTTTCAGTACAAAGAGATTTCCAAAATATGGATTAATTGGACTAGACTAGTAATACTTTCCTTTACTTCTTTATTCATATTAGAGTGTTGCACAGTTTGAATTATGGATGTGTATAAATCAGGTAAAATTTAAAAAACAAATTAAAATATTTAATTAGATTATTTTCGACCAGAGGTGGGCTACATTTTTGTACATAGGGTGAGGCATAAATTGCAAGTAAGTGTTGCATTGATTGAATTTCTCCACAGTCAACACAAAATTTGTCCTGTATCCAAGTAGCCCCATTTTATTTGATTATTCTTTTCTCTTCCTACTTCTCTCTGAAGTCTATTAAGTGACTTCCAGATGGCCCAGCCAGAATCTTGTCCTGGTGGGAGACACTCTTTTGCATTCATCCATTCATCAAGGTCCATTGTTTTTGTTCTTCATAGGTTTTACCTAGCCTCTCCTGGTTTAATATTTAGAGCCTGAGATGTGTGCAGAAAGTTTCCTTGATTTTAGCTTTCGTCATGGGGGTTGATGTCAATGAAGTGGCTTGGTTTGGTGCTGTATCACATTTTGTGTATTATTTGCTACCACCTCTCAGTACGCCGCTGGAGGGACAATGCCAGCCAAATAGACTTTTTCAATGAGGGTAGTAACACTTATGTAACTGTGGGGAGGACTGCAGAAATTGACTGTTTGTAAATGTTAATGCTCTCAGAGAGTGTGCTTCATTTCACTATGGAGATATCCATTTCTCTTTTCCATTTCACTAATGACATCCTACACAACAAGCGGGCTAGATTATAGGATTACAGTGGTGCCCCACTAGACACTTATCCCACATGACGTTGAAATCGCTTGATAATGACATTTTTGCAATCGTTACTGCGATCGCAAAACGATGGTTCCAATGGGGGAAATCCGCTTTACGTTGATTAGGAGCCTGTTTTTTCCGGCTCCACAAAATGGCTTCCCTCCCTTCTCAAAATGGCTGCTTTCTGGTTCTGCAAAATGGCTTCCCTCCCTTCTCAAAATGGCTGCTTTTCGGCTCCGCAAAATGGCTTCCCTCCTCAAAATGGCTGCTTTCCAGTTCTGCAAAATGGCTTCCCTCCCTTCTCAAAATGGCTGCTTTCCGGACAGAAACTTCGCATTACAGCGATTTTTAACAGCTGACTGGCAGTTCTCTATGGGCAATCTTCACTGGACAATGAGGTATTTCCCCCATTGGAATGCATTGACCGGTTTTCAATGCATTTCAATGGGGATTTATTTATTTTTTTTGCTTGATGACGATTTCGCTTAACAGCGATTTTGGTCGAACGCATTATCGTCGTTAAGCGGGGCACCATTGTATGTTGAAACCATGCCTACTCATGCATAAAAAAGGGGCTGCTTTAAGTCCTTAAGGAGTAAAATCCTACATACTAGAAGGTATGATTTACAAATGTCCCACACACAAGGTGAGCAACCAGTGAAACAGTCCAGGATCCAGCATGTTTCACCAAAAGCTAGTCCTATCCAGTTCAATCAATTCTATGAAGAATCACAAAACCTTCTAGAACTGACACCAATGAAAGATGTTTTTCTCATTATAGGGGACTGGAATGCTAACGTAGGGAATCAAGAGACAAAAGGAACAACAGGTCAGTTTGGCCTTGGAGTTCAAAACGAAGCAGGGCAAAGGCTAATAGAGTTTTGTAAAGAGAACAAGCTGGTCATCACAAACACTCTTTTCCAACAACACAAGAGGTGACTCTACACATGGACATCAACAGATGGCCAATACCGAAATCTGATTATGTTCTCTGTAGCCAAAGATGGAGAAGCTCTATACAATCAGCAAAAACAAGACCTGGAGCTGATTGTGGCTCTGATCATCAGCTTCTTATAGCAAAATTCAAGATTAAACTGAAGAAAGTACAGTGGACCCTTGACTTACAGACGGCTTGAGTTACAGACTTTTTGAGTTACAGACTTCTCTGGCCGCAAAATTTAGGTTTGACTTGCAGACTGAGATTTGACTTACAGACCAGAAAAAAACCAAAATGGAACAAAAACGGCCTGTTACGGGATTAATAGGTTTTCAATGCACTGTAGGTCAATGGAGACTTGACTTACAGACTTTTTGACTTGAGAACCGCCTTCCAATATGGATTAAGTTCTCAAGTCAAGACCCCACTGTAGGAAAAACCACTGGGCTAGTTAGGTATAATCTAAACCCAATCCCTTATGAATACACAGTGAAAGTGAAGAACAGATTTAAGGAACTCAATTTGGTGGACAGATGCCTTAAGAATTATGGATGGAGGCTCGTAACATTGTACAGGAGGCAGCAACAAAAACCATCGCAAAGAAAAGGAAATGCAAAAAAGCAAAGTGGCTTTCCAACGAGGCCTTACAAATAGCAGAGAAGAGAAAGGAAACAAAATGCAAGGGAGATAGGGAAAGTTACAGAAAATTGAATGCAGACTTCCAAAGAATAGCAAGGAGAGACAAGAGGGCCTTCTTCAATGGACAGTGCAAAGATATAGAAGAAAATAATAGAAAGGGAAAAATCAGAGATCTGTTCAAGAAAATTGGAGACATTAGAGGAACATTCTGTGCAAAGATGGACACGATAAAGGACAAAAATGGGAAGGACCTCACAGAAGCAGAAGACATCAAGAAGAGGTGGCAAGAATACACAGAGGAATTATACCAAAAAGATCTGGATGTCCCAGACAATCTAGATAGTGTGGTTGCTGACCTTGAGCCAGACATCCTGGAGAGTGAAGTCAAGTGGACCTTAGAAAGCATGGCTAACAACAAGGCCAGCGGAGATGATGGCATTCCAGTTGAACTACAGTGGTGCATTATGATGTTAATTCGTTCCAGCGAAATCGCTGTAGAACGAAAACGTCGTAAAGCGATTTTTAAAAGCCCATAGAAACGCATTAAAACCCGGTTAATGCGTTCCTATTGGCTGGAAACTCACCATCCAGCGAAGATCCTCCATAGCGTGGCCATTTTCACTGCCTGTGCAGCAAGGAATCCGTCCCAGAAAACAGCGGGGTGGCCATTTTGTTTACCCGGTCGCCATTTTGAAACCACCAATCAGCTGTTAAAAAAATCATCGCTTTGCGAGAATCGGTTCCCAAACCAGAGAACCAATCATCGCAAAGCAAAATTTCCCCCATAGGGAACATCGTTTTGCGACCGCAAAAAAATTGACGTCAAGCGGTTTCGTCGTTAAACGGAACGCCCATCTTGTGGGGCGCCACTATATTTAAAATCTTAAAATATGACGTTGTTAAGGTGCTACACTTAATACACCAGCAAGTTTGGAAAACTCAGCAGTGGCCAGAGAATTGGAAAAGATCAGTCTACATCCCAGTCCCAAAGAAGAGCAGTGCCAAAGAATGCTCCAACTATCGTACAATTGCACTCATTTCACACGCTAGCAAGGTTATGCTCAAGATCCTACAAGGTAGGCTTTAGCAGTATGTGGACCAAGAATTCCCAGAAGTACAAGCTGGATTTCGAAGGGGCAGAGGAACTAGAGACCAAATTGCTAACATGTGCTGGATTACGGAGAAAGGCAGAAAAATATCTACTTCTGCTTCGTTGACTATGCAAAAGCCTTTGACTATGTGGACCACAGCAAACTATGGCAAGTTCTTAAAGAAAGGAAATGTTGTAAGCCGCCCAGAGACCTTCGGGTAGTGTGGGCGGCATATAAGTTAAGTTTAAATGAATGAATGAATGAATGAATGAATGAATGAATGAATGAATGAATGAATGGGAGTGCCTGACCACCTTATCTATCTCCTGAAAAAACTATACTGTATGTGGGACAGGAAGCAACAGTTAGAACTGGATATGGAATAACTGATTGGTTCGAAATTGGGAAAGGAGTATGACAAAGCTGTATATTGTCCCCCGGCTTATTTAACTGATATGCAGAATATATCATGCGAAAGGCTGGACTGGAGGAATCCCAAACTAGAATTAAGATTGCCAGAAGAAATATCAACAACCTCAGATATGCAGATGATACCACTCTGATGGCAGAAAGTGAGGAGGAATTAAGGAACCTTGTAATGAGGGTGAAAGAGGAGAGCACCAAAAATGGTCTGAAGCTCAACAGCAATAAAACTAAGATCATGGCCACTGGCCCCATCACCTCCTAGCAAAAAGAAGGGGAAGATATGGAGGCAGTAACAGATTTTACTTTCTTGGGCTCCATGATCACTGCAGATGGTGACAGCGGCCACGAAATTAAGACGCTTGCTGTTTGGGAGGAAAGTGATGACAAACCTAGACAGCATCTTAAAAATCAGAGACATCACCTTGCCAACAAAGGTCTGCATAGTCAAAACTATGATTTTTCCAGTCGCAATGTATGTAAGCAAGAGCTGGACCATAAAGAAGGCTGACCGCCGAAGAATTAATGTTTTTGAATTGTGGTGCTGGAGGAGGCTCTTGAGAGTCCCCTGGACTGCAAGGAGAACAAACCTATCTATTCTAAAGGAAATCAACCCTGAGTGCTCACTGGAAGGACAGATCCTGAAGCTGAGGCTCCAGTACTTTGGCCATCTCATGAGAAGAGAGGACTCCATGGAAAACACCCTGATGTTGGGAAGATGTGAAGGCAAGAAGAGAAGGGGACAACAGAGGACGAGATGGTTGGGCAGCGTCATCGAAGCCAGTAGCATGAATTTGACCAAACTCCGGGAGGCAGTGGAAGACAGGAGGGCCTGACGTGCTCTGGTCCATGGGGTCATGAAGAGTGAGACACGACTTAACAACTAAACAACAACAACATCTAGACGTTGAGTGTGCTGGAAAGCCACAGTTTTGAGTTTTTTACTGCCACTATAAATTGGTCAGAATTGTATTGATTTTTTTTTACTCCAACGGGGTGTACATTGCAGTGGCAAATTGCCACAAGTGCCTGGTTTATATTCCTTGTCACACACCAGTGCATAATAGTAATTTAAAAATTGCCAACAAGAAAAGAATTGATGTTTTTGAGGGAGAGAGAACATGGAAATTTCCCAACAGCCATAATAATATGGTGGTTAGATTCACCATACAGTGTACTTGGATTTGTATTTTGGTCTTCATATGCTTGTTCTTTCCAGCAAGTTGCTTATAAGCAGCATTTATATTCGATGTACATTATCTCAGTCTCACAACAACCTTGTAAGGTAGCTCAGTATTCCCAATATCTAGACCGAGAGAACCTGGCGTGAGGCCATCTGGTGAGTAAGCAAAAAGCCCTCTGTTAGGATAAATTCACAGATTAGCATTCTGTACAGAGTCTTCACTGTGTGATTGGACTACAAAAACCACATTGAGACTGCAGATTAATGCATCTTGAGGATAAACTCACCTTTGCATTTAGCGGTGTACTTTTTTTAAGAATAAAAAAGAATGCAGCCTCCGTTGATAGTTTTTTAAAGCAAAGAAAAAAAGGGGGTATGAGTGACCCTAAGGACGCGAGAGGGGGTTCAAAACCTAGCAGAATCCTCCCTCCCCCTTATTTTTCCTCTCTGAGGATATACAAGAGGACTGTTAGAGCTCCATGTTTTTCTACTTTTTTTTTAAGTGGGGATAAAGGAGTGATGGGGGGCACATGGGGTTCACCCTGATTTAAAACTATGTGGTGAGTTCTCAGCCTGGCCCTCACAAAACATATATTTCTGACATTCTGTTCTTTAGCTTCGCCCATGGGAAGGAGTTCTGCTTGCCTGCCATCCCCACAGATCATCTTTATTTAAAGGCGAATTTCTTTAGCAGCTAAAAGAATTCACAAGTGTACATTTCAAAGTCATGCACTGATCTAAATTTGTCCTGCATAATTTCATGGCTGTGGGAATATTAAGCCAAAAAAAAGGAAAACTAAAGGAATAAGGGGGAAAGCAGGTCCTTTTTTCTGTTCCCCCCCCCCCCAAACATTTGAAGCTGCCCTTTATTTTAGTGGCTGAACAACTCGTGGTGCACCAGATGCTGTTGGACTACAGTTTCCATCATCCCCAGCCAACGCTGGCATTAGTGAAAGATACTGAGCATTGTAATCCAGCTGCATCCATGCCCACTCTGTCCCAACATTGCCTCTTCTTGCTTAGATGGAGCTCTCCAAATTTTCATGGAGTGTTAAGCTACAGGAGGACAGATTTCATACCCACTTGATCTTGGTCAGCTCTAGTCACAGTGAGAAAGGCAGGCAATCACGTGTTTTACTCCTAGATGCTGAATGCCTGTGATCTTAAGAATACAAGAAGAGCCTTGCTGAATCAGGCCAAGGGCCCATCTAGTCCAGCTTCCCGTATCTCACGGTGGCCTCACCAGATGCCTCTGGGAGCACACGAGGCAACTAGATACCTGTCTCCTGATATCCCTCCCCTGCAACTGGCATTTGGAGGTACCTTTTAAGCCTGGAGATTATACATCCCCATCATGGCTTGTACCCTGCAATGGACTATTTCTTCAGGAACCTGTCCAATCCACTTTTGAAGGCATCTAGGCCAGATGCCATCACCACTTCCTGTGGCAAGGAGTTCCACAGACTAACACTTTTGGGTAAAGAAATGGTTTATTTTGTCTGTTCTCACTCTCCCAACCCTCAATTGGAGTGGATGTCCCCTAATTCTAGTATTGCGTGAGAGGGAAAAGAGCTTCCCTTATTCATCCCCTCCCTAATTTTATACGTCTCAATCATGTCCCCCCTCAGGTGCCTTTTCTCTAGACTAAAGAGCCCCAAATACTCTAGCCTTTCCTCATAAAGGAGGTACCTCAGCCCAGTCATCATTTTAGTTGCTTTCTTCTGCACCTTTTCCAGTTCCACGATGTCTTTTTTGAGGTGCAGTGACCACAATTGTATGCAATACTCCAGGTGCGGCCTTCCCAGCATTTTGTACAATGGCATTATAACATCGGCTGTTTTATTTTCAATCCCCTTTTTAATGATACCGAGCAGAGAATTGGCCTTCTTTATTGCCATCCCACATGGAGCTGACACTTTCACCAAGCTGTCCACCAGCACACCAAGATCTCTTTCGTGATCCATCATGGACAGCTCAGAATCCATCAGCCGATAAAGGTTTGATTTTTTGCCGCAATGTGCATTACTTCACATTTTCTTATATTGAAACTCATTTGCCACTTTGTTGCCCATTCTCCCAATTTGGAGAGATCCTTCTGGAGCTCTTCACAATCTCTTCTGGTCTTCACCACCTGGAAAAGTTTCGTGTCATCTGAAAATTTGGCCACCTCACTGTTTATCCCTGCCTCCCGGTCATTGATGAGCAGTTTGATAAGCACCGGTCCCAGGACAGATCCTTGGGGCACACCGCTTTTCACCTCTTTCCATTGTGAAAATCTTTTTAATTTGTCTGGCCTCAGTTCTAGTAACTTGATGCAGTCTCTCCCTTTTGCGCTGGAGAGGACAGCCTCCTAGGAGGTAGTACATTTCTTTATTCTGAATTCATTTCTGTAAATGAAATGAGGGATGGTGTAAACTGCAGGGCCAGGAAAAACAGTGTTTCAGTGATGTGGTAAGGGAAAAAAATCACATACAACAAATGGAGACCATGAATAGCACAATATTTTTGGCAATAGGGTTTTTTAAAAGCAAAGTTTAAAGTAAAGGTACTACAAGAAGGCAACTTGTAAAAAATGTTTGTAGAAAATGGAGGAAGGTGTTGGACTGTTTTGTGAAAATTTTAAAAACACAGAAATATTTTAAATACCAAACATTTGTGAAAGGATAGGAGAATGAAAGGAAATATGATGAATGGCCAGGCAAGGCTAGTTGGGGTCCCTCTTATCATCATCATCATCTTAGAGCTGCAGAGCTGGAAGGAGAAACTACAGATCATGGCGTCCAGCCCCTGCATTGCTGTAGAAAATAAGTAGGCTAGCTTTGGTTGTGCAGTTTTTGAATAAAAGATACAGGCCTTTAAGTACTGAAGAAAATGTGGTGTGCTTGTAGCAGAATTGTATTTTGGAAAGTAGGCTGATAATGTACCCTGATGAAGGAATGGATCTCTATGGCACTCATAAGCCCTGTTAAGGAGCATGAGTGTGATTATTGGGTTAGTTCCTAGCTATGGAATCAAACATGTGTGAGGCTAAGGGGTGAAACTTAGAAGTTTAAAAAGAAAGATGCCGTGCATAACATGTGGCGTTCTTAATGACTCTAATTTTTAATTTGGTGTCACTTTTCGCTGAACTTTTCTGAAACATTCTGCCACAAGAGGGAGTCTCAGAAGGAGAAACAAGAGATAAACAACTACAAGGCTCTCCAGTACTGTATTTATTAGACAGGGAAGTTAGCTGACAGGATAGCTCCTGGCATGGCTTGTCAAATGAGGCCATGGTCACACCAGGGAAATGTTCCCCTGTTCTAAAGATACTTTTTATACCTTTGTTCTACTAAATCATGGTCACGTGGTATATACCGCGTTTCCCCGAAAATAAGACAGGGTCTTATATTAATTTTTGCTCCAAAAATGCATTAGGGCTTATTTTCAAGGATCTTTTAATTTTTTTCATTTACACCATCTATGTTTATTCAAATACAGTCATGTCATCTTCTTCTGTTTGCTTCCTATTTAAATTGTTATGGTCAGCTACACCATGGTACCAATTTATTTTCTCTCTTGTCTTCTAGGGCACTGAACTGTAAAAAATTTTTAATGATACATCAATATGTTGAGGAGTTCCTGTTCAGTAAAATATTCCTTTGTTCTGTCGGCGCCTCTGGAAGAATTGCATTACACTCAATGGACCAGGCACCCCTATCCAGGTGTTGCTGGCCAGACATCATCATCATCATCATCATCATCATCATCATCATCATCATCATCATCATTATTATTATTATTATTATTATTATTATTATTATTATTATTATTATTATTATTATTATTATTATTATTATTATTATTATTATTATTATTATTATTATTATTATTATTATTATTATTATTATTATTATTATTAATTTCTATTTATACCCCGCACTATCTGGCAACCAGGCCAGTAGATGGAGTGATGCGACACCTACCAATGCCTTGGCAGACCTGGCCATTGACCTAGGTTTCAACATACCAGCAGTGAAAAATTTTGCACTTGTGGAGGGGCCTGTTGCAACATGGCCACCCGCAAGCGCGACACACCCACCCACTCTCAAAATCTGCCTGGCTTCTAATTTCAGCCCAACCTGGAGCGGGAGCAGTAGCAGCACCTACTTGGCGAGTGTGGGGCTTCCTCCCTGCCTCGTAGGGTCTAGGTCCCGCCTCCCCCCGAAGCACCCACACGTCCAGAAGGGGAGCCCTCTCCCTGCCTGGCATTCTTCTCCCTCAGGGGTTTGGCGCCACCGGGGCTTCTGCTTTTAGGTCTCTCTCTCTCTCCCCACCCACCCCCGCTCTTCGCGGGTTACCTGGCGAGGCTGCTGCTGCTGTCGCCTCATCCTCTCTGCGGCTGAGGTGAAGGAGGGGCCCCACTCGCAACCTGGCTGCATGCTTCTCCTTCCTCCCGCCTGGTGCTCCTCCACTCCCTGCCCAGAAGTGCCATGGGAGGGGATGATGCTGAGAGAACAGCCTTCGCACGCATGCTCCCCTCCCCCATCTCCTTTCACAACCTGCCACGGAGAGCTCGCACCCGTCCATCCGTTGGTCTTGATGGTCTGTCGCTCATTCCCTCCCTCTCTCTTCCTTTCCTTTCCTTTTCCTTTCCTGCTGCTGCTTGGTTTGCCACTGCCGCCAGGGCCAAAGAGCCCCGGCCAACAAGGAACAAAGAAAAAGTATATGACTTCTGAATCACCCATCCCCTTCTGCCTAATGACAGGACCAAATGCAGACTGAAAAAGGAAAAAAGGAAATTCAATTTTTAAGCAAGGAACATCTTACTCCAACACGTCCAATTGAAGAGACAGTGGTCTTCTCATCCCTTTCCTATTAGAGGCTGGATATCATTGTGGCCATTCTGACCATGCATGCAACAACTCTAAACAAAGGTATTGTGTTGTATCCAGACCAATAACTGATTATTCTTCCTGCACTGCTTCTTCCATTCATTTTGCCTTTTACCTGTATGATCAGTGGTAACAATCTGTCACAGATTGCTACAAATACCATCTCTATCTGCAGCTCTTAGAAACTTCTGTTTAAAATTTATAAGGGTCCAACCCTTGGATCTCTATCCTTCAGGATCAAGAGAAAGAGGAGAGCTTTTTTTCTTATGTCCAAATGGGAATGCCACTTAGCTTGATGTTTTCTTGATAAATCAGCAACACCGATCATGTGAGCCCTGTCTCGGTAATTCACCTCTTGTGTGATAAAAGGCAGAATCAGTAGGAAATCAGTATAGTGTCAGGCCTGTAATTATTCTTGTGGATATCCCACATTTGGAGGGGTGGGAGATGGAACTTTGCTAGTGGCAGTCAAGACTGCTTTCGGGATGAAGGGTGGAGCTGTTGAAAAAGAATGCGAAAGAGAAAATATAGAGGAGACGTGTAAACTGTCTGGAAAGCACTTCAGAATTTTTGTAGTTAAAATATTCCGCTGTGGTTCCTTGTTGACTATTGACACTTTGTAATATACAGTGGTGCCCCGCATGACAACGATAATCCGTTCTGCTAAAATCGCTGTAAGCGAAATCGTCGTCATGCGAAAGTAAAAAACCCATTGGAATGCATTGAAAACCAGTTAATGTGTTCCAATGGGGGAAATACCTGCTCGTTTTGCGAAGATCACCCATAAAGAACTGCCGATCAGCTGTTCTAATTCGCTGTAATGCGAAGCTTCCATCCGGAAAACACCCATTTTGCGAAGGGGAGGTGTCCATTTTGCGAAGGGAAGCCATTTTACAAAGCCGGGAAAATCGTCGTCAAGCAAAAAAACGGTTCCTGAAGCAGGGACCAAATTGACGTAAAGAAAAAAACCCCATAGAAACATTGTTTTGCGATCACTATAGCAATCGAAAAAAAGACATCGTACAGCGATGTCTTTGTCAAGCGGGGTCATCGTTAAGCGGGGCACCACTGTACAGTTATACTATGAATTTCCAAAACACTATAGATTTATTCACATGATATTTTAAAGTTCATGGAATTAATATTCAATGTTTCCTCCACCATTGTTATTTAATCTCTGCCCACCCACTCCAGAAATAAAGAGACAGACTCAGGTGTTAAAACAGAAAAAATAAACACAAATTGGTTTTGATTCCTTACCTGGTCAATGTCTTCACCTGCATAAGGAGGTAAGGTGATAAAAATGGAAAAAAATAAACCAAAATTAGGTTTGATCTCTTACCTGGTTGGTGCCTTGACCTGTATAAGAAGGCAAGGTTGTGAAAATGGAAAAAAATAAACCAAAATTAGGGTTGATCTCTTACCTGACCGGTGTCTTGACCTGTATAAGAAGGGAAGGCAGTTAAAAAGGAAGAAATAAACCAAAATTAGTTTTGAACTCTTACCTGATTGGTGTCTTGACCTGTATAAGGAGGGAAGGTGGTAAAAATGCGAAAAATAAACCAAAATTAATTTTCATCTCTTACCTTCTCAATGTATTTACCTGAATAAGGAGGGAAGGCAGTTAAAACAGAAAAAATAAACACAAATTGGTTTTGATTCCTCACCTGGTCAGTGTCTTCACCTGCATAAGGATGGAATGTGGTAAAAATGGAAAAAAATAAACCAAAATTAGGTTTGAGCTCTTACCTGGCTAGTGTCTTGACCTGTATAAGGAGGCAAGCTTGTGACAATGGAAAAATAAACCAAAATTAGGTTTGATCTCTTACCTGGTTGGTGTCTTTACCTGTATAAGAAGGGAAGGCAGTTAAAATGGAAGAAATAAATCAGAATTAATTTTGATTCCTTACCTGGTCAGTGTCTTTACCTGTATAAGGAAGGAAGGTGGTAAAAATGCAAATAAATAAATAAATAAATAAATAAACCAAAATTAGGTTTGATCTCTTACCTGTTCAGTGTCTTTACCTGAATAAGGAGGGAAGGCAGTTAAAATGGAAAAAAATGAACAGAAATTGGTTTTGATTCCTTACCTGGTCAATGTCTTCACCTGCATAAGGAGGGAAGGTGGTGAAAATGGAAAAAATAAACCAAAATTAGGTTTGATCTCTTACCTGCTTGGTGTCTTGGCCTGTATGAGAAGGGAAAGAAGTAAAAAAAAATCTAAATTGAGTTTTGATCCCTTACCTGGTCAGTGCCTAACCATAAGATATGTTGATTTACCTAGAAGATAGTTATATGATGCGTATTAACATTTATAAACCACTATTTCTTTAAATTTTGAGCAAGAAATTAACACTATGAATATGGAAATAAATGCAAGAGAAATCAACCCAGAAAGAGAACTATTAAGCTCAACAATAGATCCTGGCATATTAACACATTAAATGGGTAAATATTTCAGACACAATAATCTTTGGAACCCTTTAGACTTGGAAACAATATGTAAAGAGGTCTGTTGTTCATTTCTGAAGAACATAAACAAAAACTTTTTTTCTAATTATGGTTACTAAGGAAGGAGATTAACCGAATACAATCTAATGAATGCTAGGGATGAAATACACAGATTAATCATGCAGAATGGGCAAATGTTTCAGAAATGAAACATTACTGTTTCACTTCCAACAATTACACCCATGGCTCCATCAGAAAGGAGGCACCCACAAATGCTACTCTTTCCCATCTGTGTGGGAAGTCTGTTATTGAAATCCAGCTTACATTTTGCTGCCCCCGAAGACCGCTTCCGTCACGTGACTAGCATGACTAGACACAAATGCCGTTACCTTCCCACTGAGGTGGTACCTATTTATCTACTCACATTTACATGCTTTCAAACTGCTAGGTTGGCAAGGAGCTGGGACAAGCGACGGGAGCTCACTCCATCACATGGACTCGATCTTACAACTGCTGGTCTTCTGACCCTGCAGCACAGTTGCTTCTGCAGTTTAACCCGGAGCACCACCACATCCCCTCTATTAAAGGTACAATGTGCTATTTCCCCAAATGCAAGTTCTTTCTGCAGCTGCCATGAAACCCATTGCAACAGCAGTTTGCGCCGTAGAAGGGTAAGCCCCTCCTAGTGCATTTGGTGAAGTCAGAGTGCCCCCATGACATATGCCTTTCTCTCATTTAAACCTCCACCCACCCCACTGTCTGAGAGAACCACAGGAGGCAGCCAAAGAAAACTTCTATTTATTGATCTATAGGATGGCCTTACATTACTCCCTCTTCCCCCTGCCCTAGCTCATGATTAGTGGCAAGGTTAGTGACTAGAGCTGTGTAAAGTTATACTTCAGGCAAGAATGCTTAGGCTGTGCTTTCCAAGGATCCTATAGTCTGTTGTCCATCTGACATAACTCTACACAATTCTACACAACTCTACACAGTTCAAGGCCTGGCCCTTTCACTGTCCATCTTCCTGATCTCCTTCCTAGTTGGGTAATGTTGAGTTTGCACTTGGACTCTCCCTTCTGTTTTTACTCATGATTGGGCAGCTTGGGTCCCTTCTACAATACTAAATTTGTGGCTTATGATTGGAGGGCCAGCTTGAATCCCTACCACTGTCAGTCCACCTGCCCTTACTTCCTGGTTCATGATGGGGGGCCAATTTGAATCCCTCCCACCCTTGCCTCTTGGATCATGATTGGTGGGGCCAGCTTGTATCCATCCCAGTGATATCTTGCCCACCCCTACCTCCTGACTGATGAGTAAGGCACCAGCCTGTATACATGCCAGTGTGTTCCCAGCCCCCTCAGCCTCATGAGTCATCCTATTCACACAGCTCATGATTGGCAAATCATGCATTTCTTTCCATCCTTCCCATCATTATCAATGAAAACAGGGTTTGTGTCCCTCCCTTTTTCCTGCAATATCCTTCCCTAGGAGCATGGCCCAGAGCTACCTAATAAAGAAACTTCACTTAGAGTTGTTGTACATAGCATTTTATTGAGCAGATATCTCTCCTCAGAAGCACCCTTGTATCTTAGACAGTGAGTAGAGAGACGGCAGAGAGACATGTGCAAAGTGCTTTTGTGTAGCTGTGCTACAGCTGATGCATAGCTGTCTGACCAGACCAACTGCAGGACTCGGGCAGTTCAGTGGCTGAGGTCACACATGGCTGGATGCTTTTGGAGCAGCACCTGTAGCACAGCTGTCTGTTGACTCCAAATCTGGATCAAGGTGAGTGTACTGGCGAAAACCATCCTTGAGACTCGTCAGGAATTCATTTGGGGATTTTTGGGGTTTTTAAAAACAATCTCATATACTCTGTGAAGGTTTCACAGCCTTTGGCACTGCTCGTTTGAGGCCATGAATTACAGCATTTTTTGCTGCTTTCAGCAGGCAGGCCCAAACAAGCTTATTAGGATTGGGATCAATAACTCAGGTTATGAGGGCTGCTGCTTCAGCCCAATCAACTGTTCCATTGTCATTGGCTATTTGTTGAACCCTATGAGTAGTATACTGGGTGTGGGTCTTAGCAAGAGTCTGGCATTTCTCATCTTCACTTAGGAGGCTGCTCAGAAGATTGGTGAGTAGTAATGATCTGTTGGATCAAGTCCAGGTACTCCTGAAGGGCCTCTCGATATGGTGGAAGATCTTGTTTCCAGTTAAATAAATCAGCAGTGGGGAATGGGTTATGGGCCAGAACTAATTTATTTCCCATTGGAAGATCCATTAAGGGGAGAACTTTCTCCACAGATATAGGTTTAAAGCGATCTGGGGCACTCCCTGTGTGGTTTGTTTACATCAGGGGTGCCCGACTCCTGGTCCACTGCCCGGTGCTGGTCCGTGGGCTTACTTCAACTGGGCTGCAGACACAGATCTCCACCCCCCGCCCACATGCATGGGTGGGTTGCATTTGCGGAGGTGGGTGTCACAGTTGCAGCTGGGTGTGTCACACTCGCGGGTGGGCATGTCACACTTTTGCGACTCCCCATTGGCTGGAGGGCGGCCGGCGGTGCTTGCTGCTGGCTGCTTTGTTCTCTCGGATGGATAGTTCATTCCCCCCTTGTTGGCTGCTGCTCTTCGGCCCCAGTGGTGGCAAACAAGCAGCAGAAGGAAACAAAAAGGAAGGGAAGAGAGAGGGAGGGAACAAGCAACAGACCATCAAGACTGATGGATGGATGGGCGTGAACTCTCCATGGCAGGCTGTGAAAGGAGACAGGGAGGGGAGCGCACGTGAGAAGGCTGTTCTCTCAGCATCACCCCCTCCCATGGCACTTCTGGGCAGGGAGCCGAGGAGTGCCAGGCAGGAAGGAGAAGCATGAGGCCAGGTTGCAAACAGGGCCTCTCCTTTACTTCAGCCGCAGAGAGGATGAGGTGACAGCAGCAGCAGCGGTAGCAGCACTGGTGCCCGGAGGGGTGGCCTAACGAGGCACTTGAGGTAAGGGCTCTGCGTGGCCCCCTCCTTCTCTCCCTCCCTGGTACATCGCTGGAGTGCTTCAGAGCACCTCGCCAGGTGACCCACGAAGAGTGGCGGGGTGGGGGTGGAGAGAGAGACCTACAACCAGAAGCCCTGGTGGTGCCAAACCCCTGATCCCACAAGTTCTGCCACTATGGAGGGAGGAGACTACTGGGCAAGGAGACAGGTCCCCTTCTGGACGCGTGGGTGCTTCGGGGGGGGCAGGCGGGACCCAGCCCATATGAGGCAGGGAGGGTCGGCGGTGAAGTTGCTCCTGTGCTTTCCAGGACCAGCGAGACAACTCTGAAGCAGGGCGCTTCTGGGAGCCCCTGATGAGGAAGCCCCACACTTACCAAGTAGCTGCTGCTGCTGCTCCCTCTCCCAGTTGGGCTGAAATTAGAAGCCAGATTTTGAGAATGGGTGGGTGTGTTGCGCTCACGCTCTCGCACACATGCATGCAAGCGTGACACACCCCTCCGTGAGCATGACATGCCCACCCACAAGCACGGGGGTGCCCCAGCCCCCCCACCAGTCCATGGTCCTAAAAATGTTGGGGACCACTGGTGTACAGATCTATCAGGTGATGATGTCATGAGAAGCTTCACAATGGACTTCTGTCAATTGAGCCCTTGTCAAAAGCAAGAAGCCACAAAAGCAGCTTGGGCCAACAAGCCCCACGGATCTCCGAATGGAGAGGTGCATTTGGCAAAGAAAATAGAAATAATTCCTCAGTGGCCACTCCCACTTGTCACATTCATCTTTTTGTCAGTGTCTCCTCTTCCCTTCTCCCCCAATACTTGAAATTAGGATAGAAGATGAAATAAACGAAAAAGACTTTTTAAAAGTGTCATGCCACACTGACACATTCAAACCCTTCCTTCTTACTTATACTTCCTCCTATGAGATGACCATCTCCTGCAGTATAGAAAGAGGCAACTGGAAAGATAAGATTGAGGAAGTCTTCCCAGTAAGTTAAAGACAGGGAACACGACACCTTCCAGGTGTTCAGCTATTTCATCCTTTATGCTTCATATTTGGCTGTGCTGGCTGGGACGGAAGTGATTTTTAGTCCGACAATAACCAGAGGGTCAAGCTGTCCCCACTTGACTCAAAGCCAAGACTCTGGAGCCCACCATGCTCAGGAGAAAGCAACATACATATGCTTTTTTCATGAGTTGAATCATTCATGTTTGATAAGAGCAAAACATGTGTTGCAATACTTTACAGACAAAGAAAAATGTGTGGGCTTCTTAATTCTCATTTCATCTTCCCACCTGTAGTCTTTTGTTTTGTTTTTTTGCCTTCAATTTTCTTCTTATTACTCCTGCTTCCTGTGGTGTTGAAACAAAAACCCAGTGACAGTAAATTTTAATCAATAAAAAGAGAGAGCTTCTAGTCTTTGCAGGTATAGTAGATGTCAGATGAGGAGGAAGAAAACCTACAGGGAAACATTAGTCTATGCTGAGAAAATATTTCATGCCACAAGCCAGAAAATTCAACAGCTTAATCATGTGTTGAAAAGGTGTGGAGTGACAGTCATAGTCCTTGAGAGTGTTCTATAAAAGGCAAGTGGAGTGACAGCATTGCCTTTCTAAGATCTCCAAAGAAAATGTAACTAATTTAAACAGTAACTTTTCTTTTAAAAGATTCATTGCTTTAGTCTTCAGCTATATATCCTCGTGGAAGATGCCTGAAATCACACAACCCACAGACTGTAAGATACAAAAAACCTTGTACCATGCAAATGGAAAAGCTACTTTTGAAGGATGACAAACAAAGTGTGTGCAAAGCTTCCACTGAGTTTGCAGATTTGTGTTGCTTTAGGATAAGAACAGACTGCTGGTCATATAGAGCAGTGGTTCCCAACCTTGGGTCTTTCGATGTTTTTGGACTAAAACTCCCAGAAACATTCAGTACTAGCTGTGTTGGCCCAGATTTCTGGAAATTGTAATTCAAGAACACCTGGGGACCCAATGAGACTCTTTTATTAAAGGATAGCATCAATTTCTTACACAAATGAGCAGCAATAGCAGCACAGGTAACATCAAAGGAATGTATGATGGTATCAAACAGGCTTTCGGTCCAATACAGAAGAAATCTGCTCTCTTGAAGACTGCTACAGGCGTGATCATTCAGGACTGAACACAGCAGATGGAACACTGGGTGCAGCACTTTTGTAGATTAGTCATTAAGTCATGTCCAACAGAGGGACGTGATGGCGCTGTGGGCTAAACTGCAGAAGCCTGTGCTGCAGGGTCAGAAGACTAAGCAGTCGTAAGATCGAATCCACGTGACAGAGTGAGCGCCCGTCACTTGTCCCAGCTCCCGCCAACCTAGCGGTTCGAAAGCATGTAAATGCAAGTAGATAAATACGGACCACCTCGGTGGGAAGGTAACAGCGTTCCGTGTCTAAGTCGCACTGGCCATGTGACCACGGAAGATTGTCTTCGGACAAAAACACTGGCTCTATGGCTTGGAAACGGGGATGAGCACCGCCCCCTAGAGTTGAACATGACTGGACAAAAATTGTCAAGGGGAACCTTTACCATGTCCAACACTTTGTGCCCCCATGGATCAGAGCACTACTCTGAGCTGTATTCCAAAGAGAATGCAGTAACCAAAGATGCATTAAATAACATCAGGTGCCTGCCTGTCTTGGAAGTGTTGGACAGTGAACCAACTTTAGCAGAAATAAAAGCGGCCTCACCTCCAGCAAAGCACCTGGGAAGGATAACATCCCTGTTGAACTGCTGAAGTGCTGTAAAGAGATCATCACCACTGAGCTGTATGAAATCTTTTGTCTTTGCTGGAGGGTGAGGCCTGCCAAGACTTTGGATTGACAAAGAGCCTGAAGAAAACACAAGTCACGGGCCAGGGCGTGGACTCACTTCCCTCTATTGCCATCTCCACACAAGAACTGGAGGTTGCTCATGACTTTGTGTACCTTGGCTCAACGATCTCTGACACTCACTCCCTAGATGTGGAGCTGGATAAACGCATTGGCAAAGCAGCTACCATGTTCTCTAGACTCACAAAGAGAGTATGGCTCAATAAGAAGCTGATGGCATACACCAAGATCCAGGTCTATAGAGCCTGTGTCCTGAGCACACTCCTGTACTGCCATGAGTCCTGGACAATTTGTGCACAGCAGGAGAGAAAGCTGAACACCTTCCATATGCATTGTCTCTGACATATTTTTGGTATCACCTGGCAGGACAAAGTTCCAAATAGAGAAGTCCTAGAACAAGCTGGAATTTTTAGCATGTATACATTACTGAACCAGCGACATCTACATTGGCTCAGGCATGTGGTGAGAATGGCTGACAGTCAGATTCCAAAAGATCTCCTGTATGGAGAATTAGTGCAGGGAATTCGCCCCAGAGGGAGACCACAACTGCAATACAAGGATATCTGCAAGTGGGATCTGAAGGCCATTGGAATTGACCTCAGCAGATGGGAAACCTTGATATCTGCGCCTGGAGGCAGGCAGTGCATCATGGCCTCTCTCAATTTGAAGAGACACTTGTCCAGCAGGTTGAGGCAAAGAGGCAGTCCCAAAACAAATCAGGAAACTGGCCAGGGGACAGATTGTATTTGTCTTCAGTGTGGAAGGGATTGTTACTCTCGAACTGGCCTTCTCAGCCACACTAGACGTTGTTCCAAGATGTCTATTCAGAGCACGTAACCATAGTCTCTCGAAACTGAAGGATGTCTACAGAACAGCAATATTTCAGTAGAGCGTTTTTCACGTTATTATAGATCTTGGAAAATTTGGGGTTTTCAGTGAGTTTTGTATGATTTATTGGTGAATTTATGAATAAGGTAAAGCAGTGGTCCCCAACCTTGGGCCTCCAGATGTTCCTGGATTTCAACTCCCAGAAATCCTGGCCAGCAGAGGTGGTGGTGAAGGCTTCTGGGAGTTGCAGTCCAAGAACATCTGGAGGCCCAAGGTTGGTGACCATTGAGGTAAAGGTTCCCCTTGACAATTTGTCCGGTCGTGTCCGACTCTAGGCGGCGGTGCAAATCTCCATTTCCAACTCATAGAGCTAGCGTTTGTCCGCAGACAATCCTCTGTGGTCACGTGGCCAGCATGAGTAGACATGGAACGCCATTTATCTTCCCACTGAGGTGGTACCTATTTATCTACTTGCATTTTTTGCATTTTGCATGCTTTCGAGCTGCTAGGTTGGCAAGGAGCTGGGACAAGCGACAGGAGCTCACTCCATCACGTGGATTTGATCTTATGATTGCAGGTCTTCTGACCTTGCAGCACAGAGGCTTCAGTGGTTTAACCTGCAGTGCCACCATGTTTATGAATAGCTGTCTTAATTAAGGGCAGGTTTTGTTTACAAGTTTATTATAGCCTTTCACTGATTTATATATTCATTTGATTTAACTTTATTGGGGATAGTGAAAAAAAAGAACCAAAAAGAAAAAGGAAAGAAAGAAATTTAAACATATTTTTAAAAAAACAATTAGCTGCTGTATTCTCGAAGGCTTTCACGGCCGGGATCCAATGGTTGTTGCGGGTTTTCTGGGTTGTTTGGCCATGTTCTTAAGGTTTTTCTTCTTGCTAACGTTTCGCCAGTCTCTGTGGCCGGCATCTTCAAAGGACAGGAGTCAGAACTATGTCTGTAGGTACTCTGGTGCAGTTTGCATCATCAAAATTACCTGTTGCTTTACCTCCCTCTACATGTACAAAGAAATATTACAGAAGTACTGTATGTCTTCCATCTTCTCTTCATTCACAAAGAAACAAAACAAGTCATAAAGCTGTCTGTGAAGTCTTCCTCATCCATGACATTAGGAGGATAAAATTTATGGGAATCTTGAGTATATTTGCATTTCCAAGATTGCATTTCTTTGTATGATTATATGAACTCAGTGATCTCAATGAACAGGACCGACTCAGAAGACATAACCTGAGAATAGACACATTTTGCGCTGCGCAAGGTTTGAAAAAGAAAAGGATTGTATAGGTTGAATCAAGGCTCCTTAAAGGAGATTTGACCCTGTGAGCTTGGACTCCATGACAGCACTTTCGACTCCAACAAACAAAAAGCAAATGAATATATTTCATTTGCTGAGAATATAGCTCATCATCTATTGAAGGATGGAAGAAAAATTTAAAAACATGCCTGTTTGTTTACTCAGTATCTTGGGTGTTTCCAGGACATGTTTTTAACACTATTTGCACAATCTGGGAACTTTCTGGCCACTGAACATATCACAACACTGGGCCAGTCCTACAACTAAAATCAACATATTTTATTTTTAAAGCGTTGCCTTCTCCTCCACCAAATATGCAGATATATTTAGATACAGTAACAGCTGCATGTATGTAATGTGGCATTTGGAATAGATTTTTTTTTAAAAAAATTAATATAACAAAATATGACAAAACATAAATGACAAACAGAATCACAACTCAGATATACAGTATAACCCACACCATCGAGTATGTACATTTATACATAAATATTCTCATCAATACGTTTCATCTTAATTTCTATCATTGCTCTGTCTCTTTCCAAAAATATAATTATTCCTGCGTTGGGGTATAACCTTTATGTTTTGTAAATATGCATTCTATATAAGAGTTCCATATCTCATTAAAACTATTTTCTTTCAATAATCCTTTTCTAACTTTCAATTCCCAAGTCAATTTATCAGTAATTGTTAGATTCTACATCTCATTATATCATTCTTCCAACATTGATTGATTATTATTTTTCCAGTTTCTTGCAAATATCAGTCTAGCTGCTGTTAACATAATAACAATTAGCTCCATTTTCTCTGTCTAGTTTCTCAGTTTCCACATATTTTATTTATTTATTTATTAAATGTATACCCTGCCTATCTAGACCAAAGCCTACTCTGGATGGCTATATATATTTAACAATATTAACATTGGACATCTTTGTATATCTGTCCCTAGAATTTCTTTTTCATTAAATATAATCATCCATTCCTTCTGTCTCTCTTCACATGCCCACCACATATGATAGTATGTCTCCCTTTCTTTTTTACATCTCTAACATATAGATGATAACTCTTTATTCAATACATTCAATTTCATTGTTGTTAAATATAATCTCTATATGATTTTATAACCGTTTTCTTTTATCCTAACGGTCATATTTTTCACTATTCTTTCCCCCCAGATCCTCTTCCATACCTATTTAACTGATTTCTTTATTTAAATCTCCTTGCCATATCTCTTTCAAAGCTATTGTTTTATATTCATTCTCTACTTGCATCTTATATATTACACTTATTATCCCTTTTCTTTGAATATTATCATCCATCTCTTCCCTCTTTTCAATAATTTCTTCACATTTCGTCATCCCCTCCATTCTCCTTCCTTTTTTACCAAATTTCCTTCCGTTCTCCTTCCTTTTTCACCCCATTCCTTGGCCCAATTACTGTATCTGTCTTACATTTAATCAATTAATTCCTTCTCCTCTTTGTACCTCTTTTATTCTCTCTATATTATACATCCTATTCCCATCTTTAATTTTTATAACTTTTTGTTTTAACAAAACCTTATTTAATTTATTCTTCAGGTTATCTGAATGGAATAGATTTTAAATTCTAACTTTAAAGAACCCAACAAGTCTCTGAACCTCATGGTTAAAAAGACAGAGGAAGTTGTGAGCACTAGTGTGGTATGACATTTAGAGTGTTGGATCAGAATGTGGGAGATCCCTTCACATACCCTTTGGACATAACACTCTCTGGGTAATAGTAGTCTAGTCATTTTCTCTCAGTCCAAGTTACCTCACAGGACTGTTGTGAGGATAACGTGGGGCTAAGGAAGGCTATGCACATTGCCCTGAGTTCACTGGAGGAAAGGCAGGATATAAATATAAGTAAATATTTATAAGTTCAAAAACCATCTGAAGAGAAAATATGTGTATAAGGACAATTGTGCAAGTGTTTTCATTGTTTCATGGACTTTATGTTGTGCACCTGGTCACATAAGTGGTTGCACACTCAGTGGTGCAACTGTAGGTACACAAGGATGCAATAAAGGATTAGGCAATCTTATTGCAGTGCTTCACAACTTCCCTTATGCCGTTAAGTAAATGATCATGATTCTGGCATAAGCCTGTGATATGGCCCTGGGTGGGCTGTCTGAGGCCATAGCTCCTGCACTGCTAGCTGGCTGATGAGGGCCACATTCAGGGGGGAAAGGGCAAGGCGGAAGAAGGCCAGGAGGACCCAGGGACTTACTTCTGGAAAACAGAGGAAGAGGATACATGGAGAGAGACTTTTGAGGCTTGGGATCCCCATTTCTGTGCCTCTGTTGAGGTGGAGAGTGACTGGGAAGAGAAGCCTCGGGTTGGTTCCTAAGACCTATCCTTTGGTTAAAGAAAGAGACCATGAACAAGGGACCCCAGAGCCAGAACGCCAGGAACCTACTGCCCCTTCAACACAACCTGGGCACTGATATTGTCCAACCATTGTAGCCGTGCCCATTCCAACCCAGCCGTGGCACTGCCAACAAAAGAGCCTGTGTGAGAGACAGTGGAGGCTCCAGGAGGAGCAGAGGAGTGGGGTCCAGTAAACCCTACCCCCCATCTGCCTGTATTGGCCATTTTGGAAAAGCCTCCAACCAGGGCTGGGACTTATCTTCCCCTTCCACTTTCAGAGACCGGAACTCTCGGGACACCATGTAGCTTTAACAGGGGACCCTCTTGAAAAGACATTCCCTGGTGGTGGTGGGGAGGATAAGCTCAGGGAACTCAACCTTCTAGGAAGCTCCTGGAGGGGGTTGGTGGCACTGTTCCTGTCGTTTGCAATAAAGCCTGTTCTTGATTATTCTCACAGCCTGGAATCTAAGGAATTGCTGCCAGGAGACATTGGCTTCTGCTAGCATGACCAGAAATGGGTCCGAGGATGCTCACAACGCCTCAAATATGAGAGGACTTTTAATGACAAAGACTGGGATTCCTACAGTGATTGCTAAAAAATATAGCAAATTTAACTTTAAAAATTAATGGCAGAGTGCTTGAGAATTAAAATACATACCAGTTTCACTGGGGCCTGACCACAAGATCTTTAGAAGGAAGGAAAACCTAATGGGCAGCATGCTGTTTCTTCATTTGATTTTTAAATAGTTTTTAAAATTGAGCATTTTCCCCTATCCTTCCTTTTCTGACACTGTTTTCTCTCCCATGATCTATATGCTATCAAACGGATTTCAGACAGCCAGAGTTAATATACTCCTTGGCTTGCCTAATATATCCAACATTGTGTAAATTGTGAAGTTTTCTTGTTTGACAACTACAAGAAATGCAGACACCCCCCCAAAAAAAACCCCACCACAAAAAAATGAACTATTGTAAATAATTATTTACAGTGAATTACAAACTGCACCCTATAGTCTTGTCGTAAATATGCCAGCTTTTCAAAACAGGGTGGGAAAAAAAAGCTTTTATGAGGAATGAAGCCAGCATCCTGTGAATCACTGTCATATTTTTCCAAGCTGGGAAGTAATTTATTATTTACCAGCGAACCCCCCCTGTTTTTGAACTATGAAATACTTGTTGTTTACATGCAGAAATGCAATTGTATCTCTAATCCCTTTGTAGTGTAGCCCAGTTAAAAGAACTGGGGGGGGATGAAAGGGGAGGGGGAGAAATACCCTAAGGAAATCAAAGCTAAAAGAAAGTAGCTACTCCTATGCATGTAAATCAGCTACAATATTTCACAATCATTAACTGACAGATAGAGATGAGCTCCATAGAACATGTAATTATCCTACAATGTATGGCAGAGGGAGGGAGATGGAGCTGCTCACATTAGATGACAGATATTCCCCGGAAAGACACTATTCCCATCCATTGTTCAGCTCATTTCACACTTTGGGGTGGAATCAGATATAAAACTTTGTGACGCAAGAGGGGGCACATAGAACAGAGACAACCGTAACTGCATTGCTTTGAGTGATGACACACACCACATACTGCAAAATATGTCCTTAAGCAGACTGGATTTTGTGTTTTTGTTTTGATTAGGAACGGGATTTTCTGAAATCAAGGACTCCTAATCCTCTAATTCATTCAGGACACACACACACACGGCCAAATTAGGGGACTGTGAAAGGCCTCAAACCAGCAGGAGTTAGAGCAGCTCTCCTGCTGCCACGCCATCCCCACATGGCTTCTTCGAAAAGGCTCCATTCTACGTTGGGAGTCATGAGGATTCCTGGAGATTTGCAAAGGTGTGTGAAAGAATGAGTTCCAGCAGGTTCCTGCCTCTGTCAATTTCCATTTTGAAATCACTTCCCCCATGCACCTTTCCAAGTTATGGGGAATTATCATAACTTCCGTGGTGCAAGGGGTCACTTTACTAAATGTTCAAAGACATGGCATGGGAATAGCATTGAGGGGAGGGGGCTGCTTTACTGCCAGCCAGTTTAAGGGTATTACCAGTGATACAGCTGGGGGTGGGGGTGAGGCAGTTCCTGCCAAATGGTTGGACTGGGAGTCCTCGAATTCCAAATATTCCATCCCTAGCTATGATACATGAGAATGTTATTTTGAAAAGTAACTAGTTAGAGGTTTTTTTTAGTTTTAATTTTAAAGTAACTGCTTGTCCATTTCTCAACAGCAAATAAAATACTTACTGTTAGGTACTATTTAAAACCATCTAATGCCTATCAGATGTTGCTCTGGGGTATGTCTTCCACCTGCCTCGTCTTAACTTTAAGAGCCACAACAGAATATGAGGCAGGAGCATGAGGTACAGCACAAGTTAGCACGTCAATCATGTGAGATCCCTCCTCTAGCTTTTAGTGAGGCCACTCACCTTAAAATGCTGTGTTTTTTAAATTTATACCACAAGTTTAAAAGAATTGTAAAGACATGTGCTATTAAATATGAGATGGAGAGAGAGATCAAAACTCCAACAACATGTCTGGTGGGTGGCTAGACCATATTGATAATGCAGCAGACAAAACAATACAAAAGATGCTTCGTTAAAAGGAAAGCTACTGTATAACATACCCCTGCCTCAGTCTGCATTTGGCACATTCATTTACTTTTGTTTCCTAATTATCAATTTGGAAGTAGTATGGCTTTGTTTGCATTCCTGATGTCTCAGATGTGCAGCACAATAAGATTTGCGTATCTCATGGGACAACACTGGAAGAAAAACAAGTATGGTAACTGTTTACCTAATTGTATGACTCTTGAATCAGTCAGTGGCCCACTTTCTTTAGTCCACTCTTATTTTTGTGCACTTAGAAAACTTAAAATTTCCCAACCTTGAAATCCTGGAATGAGCAAGAATTTAATTTTTTTCATTAGGACATAATCACTTCTCCTTCCTTATTGTCACCACTCCCCCCCCTTTTAGGCAATTATGTTTGTGATCTGGGATGATGATGGTGGTGGTGGTGGTCATCATCATCATCTACCTTTAAGTCAATTCTGACTTGTGGCAACCCTTTTCAGTGCTTTCTAGGTAGAGAGTATTCAGAAGCGACTTACCATTGCCTCCTTCTCTGGGTATCCTGGCACAGTGCCCATGGACACACAGGCTAGCTTTTCTGAGATGCACAGTGGGGAATTGAACTCCCAGCCTCTGGCTTTGCAGCCAGATTCAAAACTCTTTAAACTACACAGCCAGTTGGGATAGGATCAATTTAATTATGAGATCATATAGAGCTGCATGACAGCCATCAATTATGATAAAATGCTGACAGCTACAAGTCAGAAATTGCCAAATGTCCACTACCACTGAAAAATATTGTGGCTGGCTATAAAATGTTGGCCAAAGATTAGATGTAATATGTTGATATTCTGTGAAGAATATCTGTCATTCTCAGAAGAGAATTCTGAGAATTTATGGAGGAGTGGAATGATTAACTTAAGCTCTAGAGAGCAACTGACTCAATGTATACGCAGTTAGAGAAAATATGTTGAATACACTCTGTCAGGATAGAAAGTGTAACATCTGAACAACTTTGTAAGAGTTCTATAGATCTTTATTGATCTTCAGGAAAAAAACACACATAGCTGTCATTTTTCACAGAGAAAGGGTGAAATCTCAAATGAAAACAGATAACCAATTTCCAATCATATCAAAATTCATCTCAGTATCAAGCAACATTCCCTCTAATTTTCAGCCCTGCTGGGCTGTTGCTACATGTTGCTGCTCATTGATGTCTAGTACCCAGTATCAGTGTTGTTGGTATCCAGTGTGTGTGGTGCATCATGGTTTTTATGTTTCCTTTGCCTCCCTGTACGTATATTTCTCTCAGTTGTTTACATTTGCCTTCAACAGTAAACAACTCAGAATTTTATCAGTGGAAATCTCTGTTGCTTTTATCAGAGTAGTAAGTTGGCCCCATAGCAGATAAACAACAACAATAACAATAACTATTATTATTATTATTATTTTGATTAAATGGGTCCCAGCATATGAGGGAATAGTAAGTTACTTGCCTACCATTTTACTGGGTAGACAAAATGCTATGGGTGTAAAGTGCTGGAGGAGTAAGTTGGCCAATTACCAGTTTGCTCTATCTGCATTTTAGGAATCTAGGAGTTTTTTTCCCCTTAGTTGTTTTGTATTATTGGATGTTTACTTCAATACTCAACTGTTAGTTATGAAAGAAGTTCTTTGGCAAAGCAATGTTATTGTACATTGACTTTGCTTCCAGACTTGGCTAGAGAGCTGGCTAATTATTTCAAAGTAACTTTTTGTGAACTGCTGTTCAAGCTTCATTTTTAAAGCACAATGTATGTTTGAAGGGTTACATTTTCTATATGCTTCTTAATTTTTAAACACTCTATACATATACATGTTCACATCTTGACAATGCTCTATGCCAAAAGCTATCCTCCTCTCCCTCATCCGTGCGTTTATCCGGTTGGCTGCATCCCCCCTGTCTTCAGGCTAATTTGCTCTCCTCACAGTCTTCCAGCCTTGATGTGTGGACTTGTCATTTGCTAAAAATCATAACAGCCCTGCGAGACTGCAAGCAACAGGACTTCCATGACACATTATCTATGGCAGATCATTGTAGATACAAGAGAAATGCACCAGGAAGACTGGTGATCAGACTAGAGTCTCCCTTCATGCCCTTGATATCTCACTTTAAGGACCCACCTTCAGTAATAATGCTGCATAAATACAAGTGTGGATCTTTAGTTACAAACCACCATGCCACTGCACCACATTATAATGACACATGTGAACAGATGGCCTTTCCATTAACCGAAGTCAGGCAGTCACTGAAAAGCAGTGCCATCTCTTTAGATGGCCCTTTCAATCCCACAAGCGTTCTTCTCTGCTGGACAATGGAAGTGACTGTACTGCATGGCCTTCCCCAGGTCACCCTCCTGCCTTCAGAGTTGGTGGGGGATGCTATCCCTTCCCTTTCATTCACCTGCCAGGCCAGATTACTTCTTCTCCATCAGAGGGAGTAGCAACTTGTCCTTCACCTCAGGCAGCAAAAAGTCTGGTACATGTTGTAATATCACATAGATAAAGTTTTTGAGGTTGGAATAGATCTTATCATTATATTACCTTTCGGTCCATCAGCTTTGCCACACCTTCCTGATCCCTTCCTCCTTCCTTGTGCTGTATTTCTTCTCTTCCATTCTCTCATGTTCCATCTGCCACTGAGGCCATGGCCTGATTCGGAGCAGGGAGTAGTACAAGGGTGCCTTTTATATTTATTTCCTTCTCCAGCTGGCTCACAAATGATTAGAATATATGGTGGAACCAGCAGATGTACCCAGCGTCCTAAGGGTTAGAAACCACATCCCCACTCTCGTTCTTTCTTTCTCTGCCCCCTGCCACCACTCTTCATCTTTTGATGTGTGAGTCTTGTCTTGTTCAAGGGTTGCCAGTGTGGCCCACCCACTACTTCAGGAACCTGCCCATCCCTGATATAATGGAAAATTTGTTTGCCGAAGACATCCCTTCAATATACATTCTACAAATGTTCAACCCCAGATATGGTGTGACATTGATTTGTTTTCAGACCTCCTCGCCCATGCGGCTTAGCTTATAAGAATCTGTCATAATATTCAAGGGCCCTCTTATGTAGTGGCATCAGGAATATCACAGCCTTGGTAGCTTCTTACACCCATAAGCAGTAGGCATTGTTTTGAAAGAAAATTTCACTACCTGGCTGAACAAAAAAAAAAAAAAAAAAAGGCAAGGGGGGTGGAGAGCTCTGACTGAAACACTGCTAGCATCTTCCTGGCATGAAAGCACCTTGTTTCTTCAATTAAATTGACTTAGATTTGCTGGAATGCATATTGACATCCCAAGCTCTCTGCCATGAAGCCTGTGGGGAAATAACTACTTTGTTTGAAACACATGGCTTCCTACAGCATCCTGGCTTCTTGTTTTTCTTCTGGCTCCTTGCTCCTGAAACATACAGGCTACGTCTGAAGTGGTGTGAGCATGGTCTTTCAGAATGAAAGTCCTAGAGTTTAAGAACAAACTCTTAGGGTACTTCCAGATGAAAGGGTCCTATTTGTACAGAGGTTTTCAAGCATAGGGCCCCAGATATTTTTGGACCACAACTCCTAGAAGCCCTGTCTGTTAGCTATGCTAGCTGGAGCTTCTGGGAATTGTACCCCAATAATATCTGGAGACTCAAGCTTGGGAACCACCATATTAGTGCTACCATTCCTTATGTTAGAATTTAGATTAGGCATCCTTTAGTCTCGAGAGACTATGGTTAACATGCTCTGAATAGAGGTCTTGGAACAGCATCTAGTGTGGCTGAGAAGGCCAATTTGAGAGTGACCATCCCTTCCACACTGAAGACAAATACAATCTGTCCCCTGTCCAGTTCCCTGCTTTTGCTGGTTTTGGGACTGGCTCTTGGCCTCGGCCTGCTGAACAAGTGTCTCTTCAAATTGGGAGAGGCCATGCTGCACCACCTGCCTCCAGGCTGAATGATCAGATGTCAAGGTTTCCCATCTGTTGAGGTCCATTCCTAAGGCTTATGTTAAACAGCACTTTTTCCCCCTGAAGGGTCCACTGCTTGCAGATATGGAATTAGCATCTCATTTCTTAACACCATTAGTTTTCTTAGGGCCAGCCATGTGACCTATGTGACACAATACCAATGCCCCACAATCACTCCCTACCTCCAGGATCTGCTGTGTGCTGTAGGCGCCTCTGCCTAATGGTAGGGCTGACGTTATCAGGAACATTATAATATTTCCTTTATTGGTCTTTGTCTTCTACCTCAGCTATCATCCACTGTATCTGAATGTTTGGGAGAGTGGAAGTGAAATGAGAAGGCAAAATTAGGAGACAGCGTGAGACTGTAACTGCCTTGTCATGGGCTGGATAGGTCAGTGACTTCAGTTGGCAGTTTTATTCCCCACTCTGTGTGATAGGAGAAGAGCTGGTCTGTGTAGCCTTGGGCAGGCTGCAGAGTCCCAGCGTGGCCCCAGAAAAAAATAATTGTCAACCACTTCTGAGTACTGTATGCCACAAAAACTTCAGAAAGGAACACCATCAGTTGGAATCTACTTGATATCATGTAATTATTATTAATTGCACTGCAGAGTTATATCATTTAGATATCCTTTTAACTGTCATGGTGACACAGCATGGGATATATACTTTCCTGATGATCTTGGAATACTCTGGTGGGCAGCGCTACTGCACTTCTCCCCTGAAATATGGTAGAGAATTCCAAGGACCTCTTCAAACTACAAATTCGAAGATTTGCACCATAGGATGGACCCATGGTAGTTAAAACTGTATTGAACTGCTACAGTTGTGCAGTGAAAATCCCCTCTGATGGCAAAATGAGAGACTGAAGGAAGAAAAAAATGATGGTTATGCAGGTGAGCATATAACCTAGAGAATGGCAAAGAAAAAAAATGGGAGAGAGATTTTCTTTCACAGCCCTCTTTTAAACCTTGCCCATGACTACACATTCTAGGACAAAGGTCCCCAACCCCCGGTCTGTGGTCCAATGCTGGTCCATGGCCTGAATTGGACCAGGCAATGGAGACAGACCTCCCACTCCCCACATGCACTCCCCCACACACAGCCCCTTTGCGCATGCACCTGCCACCAGAGCCCATGCAACCACTCCCCCACCCGTTTGCGCATGTGCCCAAGCACCCACATGTGCACTGTGCCACTGTTTGTGCATGAGCATGAGTGCATGCATGCCCGCACGAGCTCCCTCCTGCTCCTTTGCACATGTGCATGAGTGTGCCCATGTGTGTGTGTGTGTGAGAGAGAGCTCTCCTTCATGCATATATGCAAGCTCAAGGGGGTGCCCCACCTTCCCCAGCCAGTCCACGGGATTAAAAAGGTTGGGGACCCCTGTTCTAGTAGACACCGTTTGGAATCAAACTCCCAACCTAACTTACTAAGCTATCCAGTGTTCAATACCTAAGATACAGTACAGTAAATAATTAGCTAACTTCCCCACAGTATTTAAATATACACTGTAACCACAGATTTAGAATGCTCCATATAACTCTGGATGCTTTCTTATGTGATTATGATAGTGAAGAAGAAGAAGAGGAAGACGATGTGGACAATTCAAGTTATGAAGGAAATAAAACATCATCTCCTAGGAGAAGAATGAAGGATTTTTAATTGTGAAGGCAGAGAAGATGATCAAGGGCTAAACAAAACAGTGTGTTAAATTAATAATCACATGGTTTTAAACCCACCCACCCCACATGTGATCAGGGCTGTGACACTGATGGTGGTGATGAGTTTAAACCTCCCTGCCTTTCAAAATTATTTGACAAAGGTAATGCCTCTGTAAGTATTTTTGCTGTGGGAAGAAAACTTATGTGTACCCAAGCAGCAGCTGTGGTAGCAGTAAGTACAGTTGTTGTTGTTGTTGTTGTTGGTGGTGGTGGTAGCAGTGGGGTGTGTGGGAGTGATTTTTATCAGGAGAGCTGAACAATGGATTAGCCACCTTATTCTGAGTTCTGATCAAAATCAGAAGATTTTACCAATGTTAAATTATGAATTTTTTTTTACACTTAGCATTTCAACTTCTTTGTTCTTGTTTCGTATTAAATGTGTTTATAGCTTTGGTCCATTAAAAACCATTCATGCAGAACCAAACCAAATGCAATTGAATGTGAGATTTGATCCATCCAGGCTCAGGAGATATGGGGATGGAGAGGGAGATAATCCAGAGTTCCAGTAGAGAGAGACAGGAAAGAGAGAGAAGGCGGCGGAGGGTGAAATGAAGGAAAAAGCAAATGGCAAGAAACTGGTTAAAAAGAAAATGCAGGGTAGAAAATGTGAGAAGGGTGTGGGAATCTGCCCAGCTAATGTAGCAGTGCAAACATCTCAAATTAATACAAATGTGAAAGAGCAGCTCAGAAACATTTGTTTACCCTGGGAATAAAGGATGGAACAACACTAGAAAAACCTATTATGTGTAGCCATTCATTCATTTAAAGGAAAAAAGGATTTTTCTATCAGATAGCACCTGAAACTCTTTTTGTTCCGTTAAATGCCATTGAAAGGTGAAACCAGAATATTGTCCCACTGGATTCTGGCCAAGGAGGAATGAAACTGAACCTTTTCTTTGTACAAGCTGCACAGGACTGGATCCAGACCAGGGAGAATAGAATCCATATCACGTATCGCTGCTCATCCATTAACCTAACTGAAATATTTGAAGCAAGCCCCTGTCTGTCAGTCACAGGGATATGACAAGAGTTGCTCTTGAGAATCCGATGTGGAAAATCCCATTTCTTCAGGTTAATGTGTTGCCTGCTAATGATTCTGGCTCATTCAATGACTGCGATTAAACGACTAGCAGATGGTACATAAGCTACATTCATGAATGCAGAACAAAAGCAAATGTAAGCATTTGAATGCTTCTGCACATTTTTATAACTAAAGAGTTTTACTTACTGTTTCCTCCAAATTTATACCTTAACTTCCATTAAATCAATGATAGTTTAATGATAAACCTTAACAATTGGGAGACAAATTTTACTGGGAAGAGCATGTTACAGAGAAAGATCACCCCCTCCTAAAAGAAAAAGAAAACAAAGGATATTGAATTTGATTTGAAGAATGTGGGATGCATTTGAGGGGGAAATTAAGTCCATATGTTTCTTTACTTGCTACAGTAATGTTTTATACATTCATTATTGTATACGTTTGCAGAGCATAATAATTTCAGGGACTGGGAATGAGGAGATTTAAGAAGGGATCGTTGTCTAATTGAACACCATGGCTCCCTCTGAGGCACCTATCAGTTGTGAAAGGAAAAAAGGCCATCGCGGATAATGCTAGTTACCAAGTAGGCCCTTTCAAGGAAACCTCCACTTGAACCTTCAGATGATGACTCTCCCGCTCCCACCTTACAGTTCACAGCCATACAGGGGGACTCCAAGTGTCCAAGCAGATTGGGGAGGGTAGAGGAGTAGATGGGACAGGAGATAGGGGATCTTGTCCACCAGCTGGGCTGGCCCAAGTCACATTGCTGACTGCAGAGTAGCCAGTGATGCCCCCCACCCCATATCCAAGGTCGGTGCACGGCAGAAAACCAGACAAATTATTTGGGCACATGTAAAGGCTTGTGTGATTTTGGCAGTAGACCACACAAGCATCTCCTCCTTTCCTTAATATTAAAAATGTAATAATAACAGAACAAAAAAAATTAGGCAGATCAGGCAGGTGGAGTAATCAATAATGGAGGGATTATGGATTGGCAAGCTCCTACATATAGATTGTAGAACAAAAGGACATGCTCCACCAGTTCAGCTTCCATATGCACAGCCTTTCAGAAGGAGGCATGCCATTGTAACGGTCAGTTAATAACTGGGATGGCAGAATGTTAGAATTGGCTACGGTGATGGCCATATACAGTTTCCTCCAGTTAGGGATGGTTCAAAAGGGTTTCTTTTAACAATTCTGTATTGCATTGGAAATCTGTTGTACAAAACTAGTTCATCAATGTCATGTCATCAACTTTGTGTGAGCCATGAACAGAAAAAGAAACTGTGAGTCTCACTTTCTAAGCCCACTGTTTAAGAGTAGCTTATCTTACCAAAGCGATAACGCACTGACTTGTCAAAGAAGTAGTTTTTGCCACACAGGATGTAACAGGTGGGGAGCTACTGTCTTCAGTTCCTCCCTGTCAATTTCAGCATAGGGAAGAAACATTGGTATAAAGGCCTTTTGGTGACCCAGGTTTCTGGGTGCAAGGGGGGGGCAGGGTAGGCATCCATTCATCTCCAGACTGCAAGTAATTACGGCCAACTGGACTCATCAGGGCTGCCCGACATGTGAAGGCATCTGCCTGCCTCCTTTTGTTATATTGTCAAGAATTCTATTACTCATGTGCCACAACACAAGTCAGATGGCACAAATTGCTCTGGTGAATTGCCAAGAGTTGAGAAGCTGAAGCCTGTATTTCTCACTGCACACCCTTTCTATGATTTAGAATGTGATGAAATTCAAGCATTGATGTGTTAATTAGTGGCAATCCAGTGCAGTGATTTACACCACTTGAGTTATGTGCAGAGGTGTGAACAATAGAATTTTTTGTGATTTATATACACCTCACAGTACAAAAGTACTCTCTGGGCAGTTTGCAACATAATTATGCAAAAAACACTTCACCCCTTCCCCAGCAAGCTGGGTACTCATTTTATCAAACTCGGTAGGATGGAAGGCTGAGTCAACCTTGAGCCGGCTACCTGAGCCCACGGGATCAAACTCAGGTTGGAAGCAGAGGCTTGACTGCAGTACTGCGGTTTAACTACTGCACCACAAGGCTCTGTATTCTTGCCACTTAATCAAGCTGCATCCATAGCAACAATCTGTATCATAAACATTCTAAGGCATGACTGGCTTTCTGTCTTCATCAGGCAGGACTCACAGAACTGATTGGGGTTCCCTCTGATCCAAAACTGCCAAATAGATTCCCCATGGAAGGAAGAGAACAGGTGATGCTTGTGCAAGCAGAACATTCTTGGAAGTCTTTGACTGTAACAATGGCAGACTCAGATCCCTAGTGCATGTAAATAGCAGGCAGGTGGGGGGGGAGACATTGCAATGGGGAAAAACTCTTGCCAACATTTGTGCCAGCTTACTATGTGTTACAGAGCATGAGGTCTACAAGCCAAGATTATCTGCATTCCAGGATCACATTGCTCAGGCTTGGGTATGTACATACAGACATATATAAGTAAGTAAGGGGGAGAGAGAGAGAGAGAGAGAGGTGGGAGGAAAGCATGGTAACCCTAAGAGGATCAGTCCTTAGGAAACAATAAATTGCACAAGACAGAGAGAAACCAACCCAAAGGGAATTCTAGCCATCTATCGTTATTCTATTTGCGAGATGTGTTTGAATGCCTGCTCTTTCTCACATAGGTCCCTGTGTAGAATTAGGGAACTTAGATTTCTGTGATTTTATTTTAACAAGATAAAGAAAAAAACAGACCAGCATTTTCCTCTTTTTCATACTGGTTGAATAGTTTAAGGGTCTTTTTGATGGCACCTCCCTGTGGTTTACTAAAGTGTCTTTCCAACTGTTCAGAACTGCACTGTATGTTCAGCCAACCAGTGTCATATATAACTATGACACTGGCTGGCTGAAAGTACAGTATATAATTGAGCCTTAGAGGGATGAGCAAAAAGATTTTCAAAGTGTGATTGGCCTTTTCGCAGTCAGTAAAATATTCAAACTTTTCCAGGCCTATACAGCAATAGAAAAAGAATAATAGTCCTTTCCAAAATTCAGAAACAACTGGGATCAAAGAGCTCCTTGTATAAGATCCAGTGGAATAAGACATGTTGTGCCGGAGTATGAAAACTCCAAGAATTTTCAAACAGTCTTGCTAGCTGGAGGGCAGTGAGAGTTGTAATCCAGAAAGATGAAGTCTAAGCTCTGCATTTTCCCTTAGAACATCTGGCCTCTGTGTCATACTGTGAATGGCTTTTTAAAATTAATATTATTTTATTTATTTTCAAAACTATTAAGGGTAGGGTAAGGAATACAGAAGGTAAAGGGCGATGGAAAGGGTGGAAAAGGGGTTTTGAGGATAAGAGAACATCAAATATATAATCATTCAATCTTTTCATATTAAGTATATCAGCATATAATCAATTCATATTCCAATAAAAGCTCATCTTTCTAATTCTTCTTTTTTTAAAACTATTTATTTACACCCCTAGCTTTCAACTTGCAATTATATTATAGCTTAAATCTAAGTTATTCCAACACCATCAGAACACCAAGACCAGTTGTAAGATACATCCCCTCTTTCACCCTCCTTTTGTCTTAGAAATACGCTTGACAGGCCTGACATAGTATACATTCCGTTCACTTCTCCCATTTTCTCCATGTTTTTCTTTTGTTTCTGTGACTCTGTTTTCTTCCGTATTTTGAAAGGGGAAACAACATCTAGAGCAGTAGTTTGATTTCTAACCTCAGTTTTTCTAGCTGCTATAGCTACATAGCTTACTGGGTGACACATCATCCCCTTTATATTATCTGGTATTGCCCTCAGTACACACAGTTCTGGCATTTCTTTTAACTGTGATTTAACCTCTGCTGTTTTCTCTTCCTTAAAATCTTTAATTAAATATTCAATCTGATCAAGATGCTGATTTACCTGCTTAAATCCTGTCAACACTGCCATTTGAAAGGTAACTTGCCACTCTGACCATTGATCTCTAGTTTTCCCAGGGAGCAGTTCCATCTTTCCAGTATATCTGATCTATATATATAACACTCTTTAGTCTCCACTATTTTATCAAAGACCCAACCCCTCACCTGGAACTTCCTCTCCCCCTTACCCAGATATACATAATGTATAAATCAATCTCTGGTCCAATGTATTAAATTACAACTATGACAGTATTGTCAAAAAACAGCAGGCAAACTCAAACAAGAAATCAAGCACAAGAAATAAGTCTCTCAGATATTTTTATAATCCGTCCAAGTCCGATTCCTGTCTAGGTTTTGTGGGCTGCTTGATTCAGTCCTTTCTCTCGCTGTTAATTTCCAGACCGTTTCTGTTTCTTTTTTGCTTCCCAGAATTTATTCCATCTTCACCCAGCAAGGCTGTGTTATCAGAGTGCCATTTATCAAAGTCCTCAGTTCAGTTCAGATCGTATGGCTCTCAGTTCACAGTTCACAGTCTGTTTTTTCTTTTTTAACTTCCAAAGGCTTATTTCTCCTTCCCCAGAAAAGGGGACCCAGCTCAGTTTTTTAATCAGAGTCCCACACAATCTAAGAATATAAGAGGAAGAAAAAAGGTCCAAAGTGAACAGCTTTCACCAAGTTTTAATCCCTTAAAGCCTGTCCAGTGTTAATTTCTCCGGGTATTTTTTCTTTAATAAAGGCACGAGCTATTTCTGTCTGGCTGTTCCCTCGGTTCGACCTTGAATCAGCTTGCTGAACATAGATCTAGTTTCCTTTCATTTTTGAAGCGCAAGCTGACATGCTAAATACGCCGCTTCTATCTCTTTTCGGTCGTAAATTTTCAGACTCACTTGTTCTTCATTTTAATGGGGGTTTTCATAGAACAAGGGCTTCCACTTACTTTGTTGTTGTATATTTTCACCATGCTTCTTGTTCTCTTATCCTCAGCGACGGAGCTGTCCTGGCCGGTTGCCAAAAATGGCTTCCCGTCTTCGGTCTGTGCTTGTGTGAATTTTCAGAAGGAAGAAAAATCGAGTTGCTGCTCAACCTTCTACCTTCTGTGGCTCACCATCTGCTACAGAAATGTCTCTCCTGACCTCCCCTTTGATTCCCCCATTTCTAGGGGAATCCCAGGCCGAATCAGTTCCAGCTTCCCTGGGAGCTATTCCCAGCAGCTGCTGGCTTCACCACGACGAAGCTCCTCCCCAAGGCCTACCTCCTGTGAATGGCTTTTGAAACCTCTCTGTTTCCAAAGCAAAATGCAATGCAGCCATGGGAAAGCATGTTGGTCTGTTATAGTAACAGCTGTAAAGTCCTACCTCAGGTTCATTGTGCTGTTTCCCTCTGTGACGATTGCCCACATCACTCATGCCATTCATATTCATGAGCTGATTTGCATGAACCTATGAGAGGACTGGAGAGATGCAGCTACATGAGGTTTGGTGGGAGAAGGAGGAGTCAGATAGGGCTGGTTAGTCAGAGAGAAAGGGAACAGATACTGATAGAGCTGGTTAAGAAAATAGGTAGAGAAGGTGGTAATGATATAGCTAGAGAAAAAAAAGTATGTACTGAGAGAACTGTTGATTTGTTTGTGTATAATGTGTATCTGAGAAACTTCTGTTATTATTCAATCTGCTTCACTTCAATAAATAAGTTCTGTTTCCACAAGTCAAGTGTTCGGACAAACATCATTTATATTCGCGAAGCCTTTCACGGCTGGGATCTAATGGTTGTTCTGGGTTTTTCGGGCTCTTTGGCCGTGTTCTGAAGGTTGTTCTTCCTGACGTTTCGCCAGTCTCTGTGGCCGGCATCTTCAGAGGACAGCAACCTGTACTCAGGTATATTTGGATGGAGGGGACTATGTGTTTTGTGACACAAGGACCCAAGTGGATACAGCTATGATTCACAGTAATGTATCCTTTCTCATAGAAACCACAGAAGGAAACAAAGAAACTTTTACTTCAAGAGATATTAGGCTTTAATTATTAAAACTCTCTGCTTCTAAAGACAGATGTTTTAGAATCAGAAAATTCATGATGGCCTAGTTTCTATTTTGTAGAAAATACAGTCTTGGATCACTACTTGGTCTGTCTACCACACTATTCCAGTTTTCTGGAATCACCTTAGATAGTAAAACAACAGAGAGGTGTTTAACTAGGACTATCACCAAAACAAATGTTCCACAAAATATTTCAAATCCAGAAACCTGTGTGATGGAGCTTCAATATATCTGAAATTAATCTAAGCTCATAACTATGTTTTACATCACTCCAGAATATTGATTCATTGACTGAGATTCATTTATATAATACAGTAATTTTAAAACTGCAAAGCTGGCAGGGACCATATGGGTCATTGAGCCCACCCCCTGTTAAGGAGGCACTGTAGGGAATCAAGCTCCCAAGCTCTGACTTTGTAGCCAGATAGCTAAACCACTGAGCTATCCAGCAGTTCCCTCTTTGACTAGTTAGAATTGCTGGTGGTTGGCAAAGACTATCGTAAAGGCACTGATAAGCATATTCTCAAAGCATTTTTGAAAACTGCCCGTGGTTCTCAACCTTGGGTCCCAAGATGTTCTTGGTCTATACCTCCCGGAAATCCTGGCCAGCACAGCTAGTAGTGAAGGCTTTTGGGAGTTTTAGTCCAAGAACATCTGGAGAACCACTGAACCATAGTAGTATGATGACCCAAACTGACACCAGTTTGCGGCAGGTCTTGTTTTTGTTATTAAGCAGCAGAAATATCAATGTGAATACCAATGGGTTATGCTAACAGACTACTAAACAGGATAGGTAAACTACAGTGTGCAGACTGAAAGAAGCATTCATTGCTGTACAACTACTGATGTACAACAGGCTTGAAACGATTCAACCAGAAAGAACAGCCCATTCAGCATCAAAATAGACGTAACTTTAATTGCATAAATGTAACTAAAATGCTCCCCCCTGCCACCCCCCCAAAGCAAACAGAAGCCATGGAAGAGGAGCTTGGCTGCTTAAGTGACTGAGTTTAACCCTTTCCCCTGATGTGTGATCAATAAGATGTCTTCCCCCCCCCCAAGCTGCTGTTTCAAATTACAAGAAAGGAGATTTTGTCTGAACATTAGGAAGAACTTCTTGACAGCCAAAGCTGTTTTGGCAGTGGAATGGGCTGCCTCAAAAGTGGGAGACTCTCTTTCATTGGGGTCTTTTAAAAGAGAAATGCTATGGTCCCCTGCCTGGAATGTCTTCGCTGTGCATTTCCTACTTTGGTAGGAAGCTGAACACTCTGAACCAGGGCGTTTGTTCCAGCTGCACAGTCCTACAATTCTGTGATCCCTTTGGGAGGTCACACTTGACTGATGCTAATGGAGGTTTTCCTTCCAATGCAAAAACTGGAGAAAAACTGGAAAGATTTCTCATTGGGGTTGTAACTAGAGAAAAGGACAAAGCTCTCTTCCCTACCAACACTTACGGTGCCTCTAATATTCCGTCCCAATGATGTTGGAGGCTTCCCCTCCAATATAAAAAGCAGTTTTGGGGAGGAATTCTTATAGGGACCATGAAGGAAAAAGATTGACCTCTCCTCCCACAGCTTTTACAATGCCCTCCATCTCAACTTCCTCCTCACCTTGGAGGCTTCCCTCTGAAAGCAAAAGATCCTATTGGGGGAGGGAGATGCTCTTTCTCTGGGCAGGAACTGCACGTTTCAGAGGACTCACAGTAAACTTCTTACTGTGGGTTACTTGAAAGCAGTTGGATGGACAGCTCAGTGGTTTGGGTATCTGGCTGTGGAGCCAGAAGCTGGGAGTTTGATTTCCCCCCACGGTGCCTCTTGTGAGTAAAGCCACCTTGTGTGGCCTTCTTTGTGCACCTCCACAAGAAGGGAATGGTAAACCACTACTGAGTATTCTCTACCTAGAAAAGGCCATAAGCCAGAACTGACTTGACGGCACATCATGATGATGATGATGATGATGATGATGATGATGATGATGATGATGATGTATTTGAAATCAGTACTGAAACCACTTCTTTTAACACATCCTGCTTTGATGTGATTCCTAGCATTAATGATGTGATTCCTAGCTGCCCAGAGTGGACTGGTTGCCAAATGGTGCGGGGAATGAATGAATGAATGAACGAATGAACGAACAAACAAACAAACAAACAAACAAACAAACAAACAAACAAACAAACAAATAAATAAAAGGAGGGTGTAGAATAGTTGCCAACTGGCTGGTAGGCCAGGGCTGGGAGAGTTCTTGCTCCCACTGACAGCCATGGGATTGGGGTAGCCTCGCCTGCTTGCCAGACAGAGAGGGGAAAAGTTGCCACTGGAGCTGGCCCTTCTGAGCAAAAACATCACAAGCTGGCCAGTGTCAAGTAACCAAGGAGTTTTCCTGGCACTGGCCAGGAAGTGACACTGTTGTTGCCTAAAAGGCAGCCCCAGCGGTTCCATTTTTGCCACATGTCAAGCCTTGACCTCAATGCTGTCAGTAGCCAGGAAGCCTCCCAGCACTGGCCAGCCACCGGCAACGAAAACCTCAGTAGGGTTTTAAAATGGTGCCAATATACACTTTTAAAAAAAGCACATATTGGCACCACACCAGGGCTTTCATCATGTACAGCAGCCAAAGCTACTGTGAATTCAATTTTAATTTTCTGATACATTTGGTTACAGCCTGGATCATGTCAGGAAGACGGCTTAAACTCACCTGTAGTAGTCATAGTGCTGAATTCCTGTGTGCAACGCTTCTTTTTACCTTTTTAGAAAATATGCACCCGTACTGTACTTACACAGTGAATGTCACACCTAATTTACTAAATTCGTTTTCTTACCAGTTAAGAGCCAAATAGCTTGTTGATATTAAGGTATTTCTGGTAGGAACTTAAAAACCCAAATTTTCAGGAAACCTGAGTAAATGAGACAAAAGTAAAGTTTTCACAGTGGTCCACTTTGATTTTTTTTTTTTTGGCAAGTTTGGGGACCACCCCTCTCAGAGAACGTCGTCCCATCCGCTGCTTTTCATACCAGATGCTGCCCATAGCAACCGTCTCCTTCTGAGCAGTCAGGTAAAAGGGAGACTTGGCTTCCATTTGGGAAGGAGGATGGTGGGCATACATGTAGCTGTAGAGGAGGCAAAAAGGGCAGAGCTTGTGGCCTCTGGAGTGATCAATATATATCTGGCCATAGCACACTCGGTTCAAGCCCACCCTTTTCTCTTGTTTCACATGTTCTGGCAAAGAATGGACGGTTCCGTGGACCCTTCAGCAGCTCAGTGTCGCCATACATTAAGCCAGCATGCTCCTGCAGCATCCTCATGTTCAGGTACTGGTTGTTATGTTTTACCACAGTGGAGAGTAAAGCCACAGGATTTCTAGCACCCAGGCACCCAATCTTCAGTATCTCTTTTTAGTCAGAAAGGGAAAAATAGACAATGTGGCGAGATTGAGCCCCAGACACCCCAGCTTTGCTGAGCACCCTCACCTTCTCCTTGAGCTTCTTGGTAGAAGCACTGAAGCTTCCACTTGTGATTGAAAAACCTAGGCCAGCGTTCTTCAGAATCCGGTCTAACCCCCCAACGGATAGCATGAAGAGATGTGGCCAGGAAATCTGAGCAGTCCGTTTTCTTCACAGTGATGTAGAAATCCTCAAGGCTTTCATTCAGCTTCACAGCTGGAATCTGGGTCACAAGAAATGAAACCCATTGTGTTAATTCTCACAGGGTGAAAACAGACCCATTTTTATTAAAAGGAAGCTGATCTAAACTGAAATTTCCTCAGATGTATTACTTTTCAGAGCCAGACCAGCCTATCTCAGGAAAAGAGTAGGTGGAGCCACATATTTTCTCAGGCTGATGGGCTGTTTTCTGTTCATTCCTCAGCATCTGAGGTGAAGGACAGGATGAAAAACAATCTTATGACGACGACTAATACTAATACTAATAATACTAATACTAAGGCTGCTGCTGCTACTACTGATGCTAATGCTAACACTACTACTACTACTACTACTACTACTGCTACTACTACTACTACTAATAATAATAATAATAATAATAATAATACTAATACTACTACTACTACTAATAATAATACTAATAATACTAATACTAATACTAATACTAATAATACTAATAATACTAATAATACTAATACTACTACTACTACTACTACTACTACTACTACTACTACTAATAATAATAATAATAATAATAATAATAATAATAATAATAATAATAATAATAATAATAATAATAATAATAATAATAATAATAATAATAATAATAATAATAGCAGCATCAAGTCAATTCTGACTTATGGTGTCCCGTTCTAAGGTTTTCTAGGTAGAGAGTAATTTCCAATTCCCTTCTTCTGGGACTATGGAATTTTCCAAGGCTACAGGGGCTGGTTCTTCCCCAAGGAAGCATAGTGAGGAATCTAACTCTCAGATTCTAGCCCTGCAGCCAGATATCTAACTCACTGAGCTATCCAGACAACTCAGCTCATATTTAGGGGGTGCCAAATAAACATTATTGCAATCAGGGAAAAGAGCTGAGATTCCTCCAATCACCAAGTCTGAACAGAATTTTAATCCAAGTCAGACTGTCAGCGACGCATTAGGGTGTCTCCTCCCCTCCCCTGTGCACATGACGTGGCTCCCTAGCACATGTCACATTGAACTCTTTGCTCTGCAGAACAGATTTTCTTCTTTCAGTTCCTTGGAGGTCAAGGTATGCATGGTGTTAAAGTATAGCTGCACAACATTCAATTATTAAAAAAACACACACACAAAACAAAACCCATCCTTTATATGAATGTGGGATACTGTGCTTTTGTATCCACCCCTCAAAACACCAGGAAATGGCCTGATATTGCTGCACAATATTGTCTACATTGCAATTAGGAAAAAGGATGCCAAGCCTTACTTTGAAAAGGACAGCCTGACTACTGGCAAAACCAATGGCAGCAGTGAAAGTAATCAGAAGGTCTACAGGATACCCTTTTGTGCTCACTATCATTCACATTATGTGACCACTGAAATTGTCTTCATCTTCAGACAAACGCTGGCTCTACGGCTTGGAAATGGGGATGAGCACTGCCCCCTAGAGTTGGACACAACTGTACTATATGTCAAGGGGAACCTTTACCTTACCATTCACATTTGCCAAAAACAGTTGTGACGATTGCTTTGTGTTTGGGTGAGAAATGGTTAACTGATGAAAAAAAGGAGGCAGGTTCTGGGATTTTCCCTTGCTCAGTGTCTGTGAATGGTAATGAGCACAAGAGGGTAACCTGTAGACCATTTTGACTGCTGTTTATCAACATTCAGGCAGCTCTTTGCTATGTAGCTTGGCTTCCTTTTTCCTGCTGGCAACATGGGCATGATTTTGTGCAGCAATACCAGGACATTTCTTGGCATTTTGAATGAATTGTAGATGCAGAAGCACAATATCCTACATTCATAAACCAAAGGTATTTTTGTTGTTGTTGTTGTTGTTGTTGAAGAACTGGATATGTCTCTGCATTCAATTTTGATTTTTAACAAATACTATCAGCATAAACTAGAGAGTGGATGATAAATTATCAGGATCTTAGCAGTGTGGAAGGAAGATGTAACCCCTCACCCTTACCACCATGACCACAACCACTATAAACAAAATAAATGTATCCCTGAGGAAAATCCCTTCCTCAGACTGGTGTTGGCTTATGAAGGAAATGCCTCATTAACTCTAATGAAAGATTCTTCATTAGCCTCCACTGCAAATGCCATTTTCTAGGAAAGATTTTCCTGAAGTCTGTAACAGGAGTGGAAGGTTTAAATTCTGCCTCTGCACCTGTGTGCAATCCAGTGGCGATCAGTTTCTGTTCCCCAGTTGATGCTCTTTGTCTTTGAAACCAACATGCATATTAAATTCCAATTCAGAAAGCCCTTCATAGGCATTCTCTCTCTTTTTCTTTTTCCCTTTTTCCTTTTTTTTTTTTTTTTTTTGCACCTGAGCAGCGGAAACTTCCTATCCTGCTTTTCCAGTCAGATCTACTTACCTCCTCTATAAAACTCATAATTAAAAGGAAAGCTATAAGCTGGTTATAATGAGGTACTGGCAAAAACAGGAGGCAGGCATGAATATTATTGCCTTTGATGCTGAGAGATGAGAAAGTTGCAAAGAACCTCTTCTTTGCATCATCTCATCACAAGATTAATTCCAGCTATCTTATTTCACATCTGTGCATCAGACTTTATTAAGCTACATTGAAACACAGGCCCATAGCCACAAATACTGTGATAAAAGGAAGGAAGGATAAACTGATAGGGAGGCAAAGGAGTGCGCATTTTAAATACAAGGAGCCTAATCTTTAAAACGTTATTTAATTTTAACAGAATCAAATTTAATACAATACAAAAATTAAGCTCCCAGTGTTGGTTGTTTATCCCAGTATATTGGCCAGAACACTGAAAATCAGGAGCAGGCTTATTACTTACACAATGTTCAAGGGAGAAGTTGCACATTTCCCCTGAAATATCTGTAAATAAAAGAAACAGTGTTTTGCTGTTGCCCACTCCCAAAAATAAAAACCCAGACATTTAGTAAAGTGCCTGAGAAGCCAATGGCTGAAATCCTGTTGCTCAGTGTAGTAAATCACACTAGTAAAGACCCACTAAATCAATGGGGATTTTGTGAGTCAATTCCCCCATAGGTTTTATTGATTCAAATGAGTTAACTCTTAACTGCAACATAAGGTAGAGCTATGTCCAGGTGGGTATATACCGTATTTTTCTGTGTATAAGACACCCCATGTATAAAACACACACACACACCCAGTTTTCTAACTCAAAATTTCTTTCTTTGCAAGAAAGTGGAGGGGGAAGGCAGGGATCAAAGTGCTTTGATTCCTGCTTTCCCCCCTCCACTTTCTTGGGAAGAAAGTGCTTTCCCCTTCCACTTTCTTTGCAAAAAGCTGCTTTCCCCCTCCACTTTTTGCAAAGAAAGTGGAGGTGGAAAGCAGATTCCTCACAAGAAAGTGGAGGGGGAAGGCAGGAACTACTGCTTTTCTTGCAAGGAAAGTGCTTTCCCCCTCCACCTTCTTGGCAAAAAGCTGCTTTCCCCCTCGCAAAAAGTGTATAAAATGACTCAATTTTCCGCTAATTGGTTTAGGAAAAGGTGTTGTTTTATACACAGAAAAATATGGTAACTCACTATTTGGATCGCTTTGGGTGGAGTTTGGTTCAAATCAAATTATGACGTGTCTTGATTTAGAGCACTCCATCCAAACCCTTTTTAGACATGTCTCACTCCTTTCTCAAAATTAAAAGACGCCTGCTTCTTGGGAGGAAAGCGATGACAAACCTTGACAGCATCTTAAAAAGCAGAGACATCACCTTGCCAACAAAAGTCCGAATAGTCAAAGCTATGGTTTTTCCTCTAGTGATATATGGAAGTGAGAGCTGGACTATAAAGAAAGCTGACTGCTGAAGTATTGATGCTTTTGAACTGTGGTGCTGGAGGAAGCCCTTGAGAGTCCCCTGGACTGCAAGGAGAACAAACCTATCAATTCTAAAGGAAATCAAGCCTGAGTGCTCCCTGGAAGGACAGATCCTGAAGCTGAGGCTCCAATACTTTGGCCATCTCATGAGAAGAGAAGACTCCTTGGAAAAGACCTTGATGTTAGGAAAGTGTGAAGGCAAGAGGAGAAGGGGACGACAGAGGATGAGATGGTTGGACAGTGTCATCAAAGCAACCAGCATGAATTTGACACAACTCCGGGAGGCAGTGGAAGACAGGAGGGCCTGGCGTGCTCTGGTCCATGAGGTCATGAAGAGTCGGACATGACTGAATGACGACACTCCTTTCTGGCACAGCCCTAGGACTTCTCAGCTTTTTTCATGATGCAATGTTCTCTTAATTATCCTGTTGTGTTGCTTGTGCAGGTGATTAGTGGGTGGTGTTTTCTGAGGTGGGTTGTGACGTTTTAATGGAGGACAGGAAAACCTTTATTTTCCCTCCTTTATTTTCATTTTCTCCATTGCTTTATTGTTTTTAAAATTATTTCCCTATTGACGTAGCACTATTATAGATAAACAAAATACACTGGTGGTATTATATGTATCATGCTAGATAGATGCATTGCTGTTTCATTATGTCACTTACTTTATTTAACAATTACTATTTGGCCTAGTGGTTGCTTAGGAGAGAGATGTGGGAAGGTAAATAAAAGCAACAACTCAGAAAACCAGTTTGATTGGAGCCTAGCTTTCCTTGACTATGCTAAAGCAGGTCATCATTACAGTAGGCCCATTTGAATCAATTGAACATACAGAGGAGTTGACTTGCCAAATCCCCATTGATTCAATGGGCCTACTCTAGTGTGTTTTGCTTGGCTAAGCAATAGGATTTTGTCCATTCTCTCAGTAAGCCATCACTACCTTCAAAACCACATAAGAACAGGGCTGGATCAAACCAAAGCCCTATCCAGTTGAATATTGTGTTGCAACTGTGGTCAGCTGGATGTTTTGGAAGACCATGAGCAGTACCCTCCTTGTCAGGTGCCTCAGCAAATGCTACAAAGAAGCATTGTCATGGCTACTAGCCATTTTACAGTCTTCCCCCACACTCACTGTGAATAGGACCTAGAAGAGAGAGAGTGCATTCCAAAATTCACCTTTCTGCACAGAGTTGAGAAGTCTTTGCCATATGTACAAAGTGGTAAGACTGAACTACAACAACAATGGTTTGATCTGAAAGATTATGTGGCATGCTTGCGATTCTATTGCTGTTCCTATGAAAGACAATATGTGCTGCAATTAAAAGCAAAAACAACCAACAGGACTCACTTTTTATTCTGCCAAGTTATCAGAAAGCCCTATTGTTTCATCAGCATACAAGTTTACTGAGACTATAAAACAATACGAGCTTTTCCAAATTTCTGCTTGAGTTTAAAGGTGCTAAATGAAAGCTTCTTACTGGAAATTTTCACTGCAGACATAGCTAGCACACGGGAAGCGCTATATTTCACTCTGGCTACAAAGCAAAGCTGAAAATAAACCAGGTTTTCAGGACGAAGGAGAATGAGCAAAAGGCCATGGGAAAAAAGAACCTGAACAAAACAAGATGAGAAGAATGCCATATCCAGTTCTAACTGTTGTTTTCTGTCCCACATATAGTGTATTCGCTCCCAAATCCTATCCAATTCTTTGAAATTCTTATTTCATTTCAGCTCCTCTTTCCAATTCTTCCAATTTTATCTAACATGGCATGTGTTTTCTGTGCACATGCACACACATTGACTCCATGTCCATGTTTTTTGTTTTTCAGGTTGAGGGGATGACTATGATCATTATGACATCCTTATGCCTACGAGAGTGTGTAGGGAGAGCATTCAGGGCCACTGCCACCAATAGCAGCTGCTCAGCCCCAGTTTAGCCTCTGAAACACCTCTGGGTTGCCTTTGGGGGGGGAAAAGTCCATTTAGAGCCATGCATCTTTCCAAATCTTGACAAGGGCTTCTGCACCCAAGGTTCTGTATGGAAGACATTCCACAGTTTATGCACTATAGCTGAAAAAGCTTTAATGTACAGTGGTGCCCCGCTAGATGCTTATCCCGCATGACATCGAAATCGCTTGACAATGACTTTTTTGCAATCGCAAAATGATGGTTCCTATGGGAGAAATCCGCTTTACGTTGATTAGGTCCCTGCTTTGCAAACCGTTTGTTCGCTAAACGATTTTTCCGGCTCCGCAAAATGGCTTCCCTTCGCAAAATGGCTTCCCTCCCTTTGCAAAATGGCTGTTTTCCGGACAGAAGCTTTGGAAGACAGCGATTTTAAACAGCTGATTGGCAGTTCTCTATGGGCGATTTTCGCTGGACGATGAGGTATTTCCCCACTGGAATGCATTAACCAGTTTTCAATGCATTCCAATGGGTTTTTTTTCTGCATGATGACGATTTTGCTGTACAGCGATTTTCCTGGAATGGATTATCGTCGTCATGCGGGCACCACTGTACTTTAATGGGAGAATGACAAGAACAGGGCTTCTGATGTTGCATAGAGCACAAGACAGGACTCTTGAAGAAAAAGGTGGTTCCCACTGCAGACCATCCCCTGGCTATCTATGGACCTCCATATGCACGGGCTGACTGGCTGTCCTCTTTGTCTGTGGCTGAAGAGAGTTGTACTCTAATGCCTCTAGAGAGCCAGAAGATAGAGGAAGAAACTGCTCTACAGGCTTTAATAGAAAGATGGCACTTTGCATTGTGCCCAGAAACAAAGTGGATGTCAGTGGAGCAGGTACAGTGACTGGAGTGGTACATAGTTACTTATTGTAAGGTAAAGGCCCCCCTTGACAATTTGTCCAGTCATGTTCCACTCTAGGAGGCTCATCTCCATTTCCAACCCATAGTGCTAGCTTTTGTCCAAGGACAATCTTCCATGGTCACATGACCAGCGCGACTAGACACGGAACGCCGTTACCTTCCCATCGTGGTGGTACCTATTTATCTACTCGCATTTTGCTTTTTGCATGCTTTTGAACTGCTAGGTTGGCAGGAGCTGGGACAAGTGATGGGGGCTCACTCCGTCACATGGATTTGATCTTACGACTGCAGGTCTTCTGACCTTGCAGCACAGAGGCTTCTGTGGTTTAACCCACAGTGCCACCACATCCCTAACAGTTATTTATTGTAGTAGAGCAAAATATGGCAATATAATATAACAAATGATGGGAGAAAACCTGATTCATTCAAAATACAGTGTTGGAACTGACCTTTACGGGTACCATCAGACTGACAGAATGATACATAAGTGGCTTCTAGATAAATCAAGCTTAGACACTCACTCAGAGCTACAGGACTTGACAAAAATGCTTGGGAAAAATAGATGAAGTAGAATGAGAGGAAGACCAAACAGGAGGTAGATTGACTTCTTAAAGGAACCATGGCTTTGAATTCAAAAGACTAGAGCAGGGCTGTTAATAACAGGACTTCCTGGAGATAATTCATTCACAGGGTCACCATGAGTTGGAAATGACTTGATGGTACATGACAAGAATAATACTGGATTCATGTGGTTCCCTACTGCCCTGTAAATGTAATCTAGTCTCTCCACAAACCTTGATTCAAATGACATAACCAAGGGCCACTCACCTTTGTAATGTCCATGTGTTCTTTCAGTCCCTTCGTCATGCACCAGTACCGCCACACATTCAGGGCATAGAGGGTTGCTTTAGTTGTATTTGGACTCACTCACAGTGGTGATACAAAAATACTTTAGGTCATCATCAAAATTAAAAGATGGGGAATTTGTTTAGCTTTCTGGAATAAGCTGAAAAGCAAGAAAGCATGCAGCATAAATCTGTGTTACTTTCAAACCATGAAGTGCACAATTGTCTTGGACTTCACTTGTGCCACTTCATTAAGGTACCTAATTAGAGCTACTGTGGCAGGAGCATATAGCGCTTCTAGAAATGGAGGATGTGATACAGATCCTGGCCAGGTCAGTAGCAAACAAATAGGCACCAAAACATTTTGCTACATTTTGAAAGGTGTGTTGCACTGCCTCACTTCAGCTCTTAAACACACATCTATTATTGAAGATTTAGCCTGCAGAAATGTTGTTCAAGTAGAGCTCACATTAAGACTGCCTCAGTGGTGGAATGAAAAATATTAAGCACAATAAATATTATAGGGGAAATAACATGCACAACCTTTGCTTCACCAAAACCTATAACCAACTAAGTGTAGACATGTGCACATAAACCAATATATGCCTAATATTCTCAATGTGAACACATTTCCTATGTGGCAAATATATTCACACACACAATTAACCTGAGGGTTTTCCCCATAGACATTCACTATCACCCATGTGGACACCCATGCCTATAGAGGTTGATCAATGAGTCCGGCAGCATACATTGCTGTGTGCTGTTAAAGTGAGAACTAGATAGGGGACCTGTAACAAAATTGACAAGTCTCAAAAAACAGCTAGGACAAATATTGCTCTAATTGCTTTTTGTCACTGGGGTATTGTGTTTTTGTTTTTTTGTTCCAGTCAAGGTAAGGTTTTGGGAGGAGAAAAAAAGTTCCAACTATTTTTTGTTGAGCCATGATGCTGTGAAATGGAAATTATTTACTCTGGTTATTATTAGGTTTGTCCCATTCAGAGGACATTGTAATTCTTAGTGGGTTCAGGAAATGCAGGATATCTAAATTTAGCTTTTGTGCTAACCTTAGCTACATCTATAATCCTATTGTTAGCTCACAATACACTGGAATTCGTATGGGGCTAGAAAAAGGCCTCAAGCTCATTTGATGCTAGTTTTTAAAAATCCCACCTATGGGGAGTCAAACTGCCAGTTCATTTAGCTTCTGTATCTAGAGTAGGAAGGAGGCACAGGTTTGTCCTTCCTCTTAAGCCACAGAATGTCTTGGAGTACCCTACCTTAGACATTCTGTTAACATTATCTTCATTTAGGGACAGAAGCATGGTTTCATCTCTCTCTCATAAACCCCAAGCATGCCTGTTAGTTTGTGCATAACAGTTGCACTTCCAAAGCAAAAAGCAAAGCGTGCTGCTTATATACCGCCCCATAGTGCTTCAAGCAGTTTACAAGTTAATTATGCAGGCTACACATTGCCTCCCCGTCCCCCAGCGAGCTGGGTACTCATTTTACTGACCTCAGAAGGATGGAAGGCTGAGTCAACCTTGAGCTGCTACCTGGGGTTGAACCCCGGGCCGTGAGCACAGTTTTGCAGCAGTTTGACCACTATGCCACGAGGCTCTATATTTTGAAAGGAACTCTGTAAAAGGAACAAGTCCCTAAGCTCAATGAAGTTTAAATATGAGTAAGCATGTGGGGGGCACAAGTGACAAAGAGTAATATTCCTCCTGGAATCCTTGCCCTCCCCTCAGAACAAATGGCACACCAAGGTGATGGAGAACTGCAAACACTTCTCCTCTGTAGTATGTGCGGTTGTGTATAGTCCTCAAAGATTTCAGCAGTGATGAAAACACTATTTACTCTGAGGAGATCCTGGGCCTTTTTTGTGGCTTATCCCAGGCTTTGGAAATCCTTGTTAAGGAAGGCTCATCTAGCCCTCTCTCTGATGGCTTCCCAGTCGCAAGTAAGAACTGTTTCATTCAGGCAGGCTTTTGCTTGTTATGACCATCCGAAATCTTGCTGTTTGGTCAATCGGCTGTGATTTCTAATATCCTCCCAAATTTTACTGATTTTTCTACTTACCTTGTTTTTATGCTTTGGGTGTTATTTTGTATTTTACTGTTTGTCATCCAGCCTGAGAAGAATATACATCTGTCAAATAAAACAGATCTCATAATGCTCTGGATGTTGCGGATGTCATGTTTGTTTTGATATGTTGTTTCACCTGAAATTGCTTTACTGTTATTTTACATGCCACTTCAGTGATAAAAAAATAAAATGAAGCAGAAATGCTTTGAAATAGATTATAAAATACAGTTACCTAATGAAACAAACAAATAAACAAAAAACAAAGCAAAGCAAACTGGTAGTGCAGGTTTCTCTTTCTTTTTGTTTGGTTGTTTGTTGTTTAGTTGTTTGTTTTGGGATTTTCCATGCTTGCTTGCTTACTTATTTGCTTGCAGGCTGGTTTCCAGAAACCAAGAAGCAAGGCCAGTTTCCCTCCACAAACCATTCAGACAGATCATTTTTAATGGTTGTATCAATACATTTACAGTATTTTATTGATTTCAGCTGTCTTCAGCTATTCAGAGAACTTTCCTCCCCGAAACCTCCGTCTGGCTTCTCCAATTTGGCTTTATTTCTGTAAAATAAATCATGCCACAGTGTAATATGTCATGTGTTGTTCATCTGAGGCTATATTTATCTAATTTTTAGACCTGCTAAGGACCAGATGATTTTTATTATGTCCTGATATGGTACATAAAACCATAGAATTCAAAGACAGTGTAGTTTCTTTTTCACATGACTGTAGATATTTTTCTTAGTTTGCCTGAAGATTCCACAGTGTTAAAGACTAGTCCAAGGGTCTGGGATGGCTTCTTAGGACTCCTGGTTTGAAGCACTTGTTGCTTTTCAAAAAAAAAAAAAAAAAAAGGAAAGGTGCCAAAAAGAAAACCATTCACAGGGAATGTATAGTATGATGAAGCAGTTAGAGTGGTGTACTGAGAGAGACCAAGTCTCCAAATTTTGTTCAACAAGGGACCTTTGGTTATTCACTTTCTGTCTGTTTAGCCTACCTCAAGGGATTGCGGTAAGGATTGAATGGGGGAGAGTGAGACTCTTCTCTTGCCCCATATTGATTTCCTCAAACATCCCCCCCCCCCACACTGTGCTTTTCACACAGCAGGGTTTCAAGACTCACTTTTAGAGGAAAGAGGTGTGGAAACTAGGCTAAGGGGAAGCAGCTGGGAGGCCAGTAGTCCTCTGTCTCAAGGTCTGTCCAGTCCAAGTTTAATTTCAAGACAGAGAACTGTAAGAAAAGAGCTTTGAAGTTGCTTCTCAACAGAAGCAAATTCAACACCTGGACTCAGCAGGCACCTAGGTAACTGGATCTCAATGTCCCCATTTGGATGGAAGATATTCTATTTCCACGGATATTACAGTTTTTATTTATAAATTTACACTTACACACATAAATAACATATGCAAACTTTATGCACATCTGTGTCCCCTGGTAATGCATTTTCCCTTTTAGGTGTGTAAATGGCTGCTCCAGCTATATGCCTAATTCATCTCCATCATCTCTCCCAAAGGGAAAGAACTTTTCTCAGACCTTCTTTGCAAAGGAGAAGCAATCACCAGACTTTGAAGGTAGTGGTGGAGATCAAACACGGGTTTGGATGGGTTATAATCACAGCTTGGGAAAGTTACCTTTTAGATCTCATCGCCCTGCCAGCATGGCCATTGGCTTTGCTTCATGAAAATGCATCACCCAAAAAAAGAGCTCAACATAAGTGCAGGTTTGCATAAAATGTGCATATGCTGATCTATATGCATTTGGGAGTCCTCCTCCGGCCCAGTGCCCAGAAACAGAATGGCTGAGTGTGGAAAAAGCAAATGGAAAGACCTAATCGAACACCAAAGGCCAAGAAGGCTGAAACCATGACGGTAGCCCCAGTCATGAATGTGGTATGGAAAGACCAGTTGAAAATACCCAAGTTGACTTGGGAGATTTATGGAGCCAAGGGCCAGCTGAACAGCTGAATGTCTATGCTGCAGATTGTTGACCAGCAAAGGCTAGAGGTCCTCCCTTCCTCATGAGGAAGGGTCCAGAAGTTTTCCAAGTCTCCTGGAAGGGCAAAGTGCTAGTGGTGGGCAGTAAGAACTCTATCAGTACCTCTGAAGATGAACAAAATAGGAATTGAAGATAAAGTCATATGTCAAGGGAAATGTCTATTTTCTGCTAGTTCAGTATTTTCCCCTTAGGCATGCATTTCTTTCAAACTGCCATGGCTGAGCAATCAGACTTGCAAATAAATCCCATACAATCACAAAACAAAAGCAATTATTTGCAACATGAGAAAGGAGGCAAGCTGATAAGCAGAAGTCTCCTCTTCTTAATGTGGGAAATTAACTACTAATCATATCCTCTAATTCTCCCCCTGAGAGTGGGCAAAAGGAAGGTGTCAAAAATCTCCTCTCTTCCATTTCTTAAGTCAAGGCAGGAGTTATCAACATGATACCCAACCTTGAACTACAATTCCCAAAAAATCTTAGCAAGCACAGCTAATGGTCTGTGATTGTGACAGTAAGAGCACAAAGCACCTGTCAACACTAGGTTGCTGACCCCGTGGCTAAGGGCTTTCTGCACCACAGCAGCAACAAAACAGATCTTATGTTGAAATAAAGAAAAAAACTGACAACCACCAGCTGGTATAGTAGAGGAATTCTTGTTAAAAGCCTCACACACAAGGAGGCCACATTTGATCGACAGAGATAGTTGAGTTACTTTTAGTGCTCAACTAAAAGTTGGAAGGAAGCCTTTGTTTTGTAAACTAGACAGGCTTGACAGGTTGCCCTTATACTGTATAACGCTGGTCAATCTGGCGGACTGGCTCTTTAATGTTAATCTACCTGAGTTCAGTCCAAATGTCCAACCAGGTGGTTTTCATTGTATCTGGAGGTATTTGTGAGCTTTGTTTGAGTTGATATCTTGCCTTCCCTGACAAAGATGGCACAGGATATTGTCATCGAAAGCTTGGACTATTTTAACAATAAACATGAATTGAACTGACTGGAAATTTGTGAGCTGTTTACACAAGGAGGGGTGTTACCTCCCCATCATACATTTGTGATGCTTCCAGAATGGATTAAAGGACTGTACAATTGTCCGAGAGTAACAAAGCAAGTGATCCAAAAATTGCATACCACGTATTGAAGTTTAGCCCCAAGTCATAGGTTTAGGGAGGCCTAGTTTTGCAAGTGGGAAATCTAGGTCCAAATCCCTGATTATCTGGGAACTTCCTTTGATAACCTTGAATCTCTCTTTTAGCCTAGGCTTTATCACTGCAAAGGCAAAATATCCCTTGGTGTTCCTTGGAGAAAGGGATAGAAATGTGATAATATTGTCTACTGTGGTGTGCAGGCCTGGGGAAGCCAAAGGAGAGATCGCACAGAGGTACCAATTAGTCACTTTTCCTTCATCCACATTGTGTCTATAGCATGCTTTAAAATCATATGCAACTTACTTTTCAGGGATTAAAGAAAGCAACCAGCTTTGCAGAAAATCATTTATTAAACTATGATGTCGCCCTATGTAGGCACAGACAGGAGGATACTGTGGTTAAAAGCATGCACTTCTCACAAACATAACTGGCTGTCTTGGTGGGTCACTTTTTTGAAAGGTACACTGAGGATCCTGGCCCCAAATGCTTCTAGGTGAAAGTGGGGTAACATTCATACAACCAGATTAGCATCTTGGGGGTATGGATTCCATGCAGAATTCATTGATCTGTAATAGGTCTGTCTCACCTGGTGTCCAGTTCTTCAAACATATCCCTTTTTTACCTGTAGCTGCATTTCCAAGACTGAGTCAAAGAGTAAGCATGGGCTCTTCCAAAGCCAGTCCAAGTCCAAAACTCTGCCCGCTACACCTCAGTGGCTACTCCAGTGAACAGGGAAGGGCAGAAGGCCCTATTTCTAGTATTAACAGCTGGCACAGCCAACCCACATACTTAATACTGCAAGGGATTGACAAGAACTGATGCTCCACAATGCCTATTTCCAATGCCTGCTCCATGGGACACACGTGAAGCTTGTCAGGAGAGCAGGATCCCGGTGAATTTGTTGGTCAGGACAAGACAGAAACAAAGGCTTTCCAATGCTATGATGCTTCTCCAGCAGTGACCTGAAATCAACTGAGGGTTTAAGCCAGAGGTGTGCAGCCTGCCACCTTGTATCAGCCTTATTCATTTATTTTCACTTACTCATTTCTTACATTTATACCCAACCTTCACATTAAAAAAACAGTGCTCAAGGTGGCTTAGACACTGTTTAAAAGGATAAAATAAATAAAGCTGAGTTTAAAAATTCATGAAGCCAAGTAAATCAACCCACTGTAAAAACCATAAAAATGGAGTAAATTCATTAAATCCATTAAATCAACAATAGATACTATTAAAAAACAACAGAGCAGGGCAAGGTAGCCAATATAATTGTTTAAATGTGAAGAAGACAACAATGAAGAAGTAAAAAGGCACTGTTAAAATAATGAGCAAGGAGTAATGAATTACTTTTTTTTAAAAGTAATTCATTAGTATTCATTCATATTAGTAAAAAAGTACTGTTTTCTAAAGAAAACCTCAAATTGTGACAGAGTTTCCTCTTCTCTGCCAAAGTTCTTAGTTGGAGCTTTCAGAATCAGAGAAGAAAAAGCAATCTCTCATCAAACTATGCACTGCTGATCCCTCCTATGTGAGTCTCCAGTAGGGCGCTGGCTTCTAAGAACTTTTCTCCACCCAGTTTCCTTCATCCTTCAATCCCTCTCCCCGTCCCCCATGGTAGAAGGTCAAACACATGGTTGAAGACACTTGGGCAGTTTGAGGAGACATAATCCTAGGAGGCTCCTGAATTCAAACCATAGGGCAGTGGCAAGAAATGTAATAGCTTACCAGATGTTTTTGGAGTGCAACTCCCATAATACCTCACAACTGCTGGTACTGTCTGGGGTTTATGGAAGTTGTAATTCAACATCTGGACAGCTAGATGTTCTCCACTCCTGCCCTAGAATCCCTGATAGCTGGCCCACAATGAAGCATTCATTCTGTCCATCTAATACCTTAAATACCACACTCTGCAGGGATCCATTAACCTAGATTTCTGTGACTCTAATCTGGTCATTTGAATTGTCCCCAGATTCACTTGCTGGGGCTCATTTTCCATGCAAATGCCATGAAGATTAAGGTGCAAGTCTTACATCTTTTAAGGCTGTACGCACACGTATTTTGGGACAATAAATGCCACACAAGAGTTGTCAACATTCAGTATACAACGGAATCAACCTCTTCCAAAAAAGTCTTCTCCAAAACATTTTAATACAGTTGCAGGCACTAAACATGAGATGAAATGTAATTCCAAAACATTAGATTTGGCACTTGTAAAACAAAAGCTCTCAGTGATGAACACATGATTAACACTTTCTTAATGGCAGTTATATAAATGGGCACATAAACTATTAATCAACATTTCAAAACATTTTCCAATCTTCCTAATAAATTCCATGCAATTTGTATTTGGCTGTATTGAGGTGTTAAGAAGGTACAGATGATTCTCAACCAATATTCCTGCAAGTTGAAGGAAGGCTGTTTCTTTGTGCTTCTGGACTGAGCACCTGATTTTTCCTTGTTTGTTTCTGTGTAAGTGGGCACAACAACAAATGCTTTTATTTTTGCAATAACAACTTAATCACACGTCAGCCCCAGTTCAAGTTGATAGTTGCAGTGAACATGGTAGGAGAGAACAGCTTTTATTGAAGTATCACTTCTGAAGTGACTATATGTTGTTCTTTTTTTTACCAGATGAGTTACGAGTAGTGTAGTGTTGAAATTGGAACTGTAGGTGCTCATCATGACAATCCTCATAGCTAGCCAGCCCATGGAACAAGAACCCCAAAACAGAGAATGCCAGATCACTCCATATCAACAATTAAGGAGCAGCTCTTCTGTAGAGCTCATGGTCTTAACTGCCCATTCAGTAACAGAACACCCTCAAAGACTCTGCTTTACAACAGAGATAGCTTGCAACAAAATCTCACCCTTGGGAAAATCCATTTCTCTTCTAGCCACTGTGAGGATTGCAGCTAAGCTTAGAGGGACAGAGGGAGGGATGATTGTCATAGTCCTTAACTACTCTTAGAAAGCGCTGGAACTTTGACCCTGTGAGCCCAGGCTACATTATGCCCCTGGTATTCACACCATAGAGAGTCATAGCTAAATCACACTATCCTACAACATATTGTAGGGAATTTCCTGTCAGATGAATGATGGCATTGACATCCAAATGGTGACAAGCCCGAGCAAATTACTTATGTTGAAAGTTTTATCCAATATAATCTGAGCCCCAGCTGTAAATATACAGAAGAATCCATTGTGTCAGCTATGAGCACTAATCTCCTGCTCCATTTTCCAGGTAGCTACTAGGAGAGGAGTGGGATCTCATAACTTACTATACAGCCATTACTCATATAGTGGGTGTTTTAGCACATTACAGCAGGATCATTTTTGTTGCATCCCAATGGATAGCAATAACATGTGCATCAGCTCCGAAGCTTGGAACAGTCAACCTTTGGGGGAGTATTTATTTATTTATTTATTTTGACTTTCATACTGCCCATCAAAATCAATGGAATTTATCCCAAGTAGACTTGGATAAGAGTGCACTGTAAAATAATCTCTCCATTATCTTTAACAAAAATAATTGTGCGTTCCCCAAAGACAAGTTATTTGCCTTGTTCTTTGATTCAATGTGTAGAAGAACACAACTTAAAAATGTGCAATAACTTGTCAACCATAACACAATATATCCTTCTAAAGAAAGCACTATTATGGGCTCCAAATAATGAATCAAAAAAAGCAAAAGACACACATAGCAATGTCACACGAAAAACTGTTAACTAGCACAGTCTCACAGTAAACAATACCATTTCCCGACATATCCACCCCTTTTCTACTACAATAAATGGTTATAGCAGCCATGGTTAACAATTGTACAAATATCACCAATGTATATAGAAAGCATGCATATTTAACAGGAACATCACTGAATTACACAATGCATAGCTTTTTTTTTTTGGCAAGACAGAGATTCCTTTCTATATGCAAAATAGCCTCTCCATTCTATTTGTTCTAAAAAATGTTGTTAAAAAGTTGTCATTACTTAGAATAGAGAACTGGTCAGAACAAGAAGGATGGCCAACTTCTATATAGTCCTGGGGTGGGCAGCACCCATGACTTGTGGCGGCGGGGGGGGGGAGGATTTTCTGTTCCTTGGACCATCTGAGGACAGTACAGGCTGCTAAAAATCAATGCACAGTGGCGAGAAATCAATTTCCAGTTTTGAAAAGCAAGACCCAGATGCATACTATGTGCACCCATAATATACCCAGTGGTTACTCCAGGCAGTGGTCTGTAGGGTTAGAATGGTACTTTCCTCAAGAATGGGAAATCTGCTCAGTGAATTTAGCATTTAAGGCGTTGTTGTTATGGAGTAAAATGTTCAGATTCCAGAGTTTAGAAGTACTGCATATAAACTCCCAAGGAGAGATGTGGCCTTAATGCGTGGAATAACTTGGACAACATGAAAATAAGTGGAACTACAGGCAAACATTCTGTCACAAAATTAAAAATTGATGGGGGGGGGTGTCTCCAAGAGGCCGAAGAAATGTTTTTGAGATCTGAATTAGTCCTGGCTATCTTTTGGTTACCAGAGCCACATATAATTTAGCTAAAGTTTCCACATACTTTAAAAAGAGACTGCATTCTTTGATGGGAATCAATCACAGGTTTAAACTCAGTGTATAGATCAAAGCCACAGATGGCAGGTTTGGTCTGGGAGATTTTTTTTTCATTTTGCCCTGGACCTGCACCAAATGGGACACAGAGTCAGTTCCCATGTGCTTTTTCACCACTTGATGAGCAACACCGAAAAATGAAACATCCAGATCATTTCAAATTCAATTTTTTCTCTCCCAAAAGTTAAGCTCATGATTAAAACAGAGGCTGGAGACTGATTATGCAGGGCGTGTGGGCAAATCAACTCTGAGTTTTAACAGAATTTTACAGGAGCTATCAAAGGTGCTGTAACACATCCCCAAAATATTTCTTTAAAGTTCAGATTAAAACCTGGTGTGGGTTCAGTTCCTCATTCCCATAAAATTAAAAATGCCAGCTTCCACACAGGTATGAAGACTGCCAACTTTTCAATTTGTTGTTGCACCAGTGTACTTAAGCATCAGCAAACACCAGCAAGAGGTAATATTTATTTCCTTTCTACAGTCAACCCTCGACTTATGAACGGCCCTAGTTATGAACTGCTCTGATAGGAAAATATAGCCTCGACTAGCGAACTTTGATTCGAGTTACGAACGCAAAAAACTCGCAAGAGGCGGGGAAAGCACGAAATTTGAACTTTCAGGTGCTTGTCTTGTCTTGTCTTGGCTGAAAAGGTGCTTTTAAAGGTGTTCTGTCATCTTAGGTTAAAAGGGGAAAAAAGAAAAAAATCTGCCCCTAGTGTAGGAACGGATTAACCAGCTTTGCATTAGTTCCTATGGGAACTACTGCTTTGACTTACAAACTACCCCTCGACCTAAGAACCATAAACAGCCAGAATGGATTAATAGGTTTTCAGTGGATTCCTATGGGAAAATTTGATTTGACTTACGAACTTTTTGAGTTACAAACGTCCTTCTGGAACGGATTAAGTTTGTAAATCGAAGGTTGACTGTGTAAAGCAATTCCCCAGTGGTTTGTTTCAGGTTAAGCTGTAGTTATAGACACAAGAGCACACCGATACCCTTTCCCCTTCCCCTTCTATCAGCAGTCCTAGCAGTTAGTCATCATGTACTAAATAATCTAATACCAAATACTGTATACTTCTGGCCATTGACCCATAAAGGGTGACTCAGTGGCCACTTTTAGATTTGTCAGTCCTGCCTGCATCCTTCCCCTAATTAAAGCTAAGTAAAATATAGCATAGGCTCTCACTCAAATTGGGATAGATAGTGACAGTGAAGGAAAATGCAACCAAAAGGAAAGGAGACACTCACTTTCCAGGTCTGGACTTGGATGTAGTAGTGAAAAACATCAGAGTCAATATATGTTGTGAGCTACAACTAGAGTAAACCCACTGACTCAATGGGATTTATATAGAAGTTGTCTCAGTGGATCTATGCTGCTGGCCCCAGAGTGCTGGATGTTCCCCATCTGTGTTAAATTATGTTCCTTGGACAATACAAATCAGCCTTCCACTTGTTTCAGTAAAAGCACTGCTTACAGCGTGGAAGAGTGATGGCCCCAGGTATTAGCTTTATATCTCAGTTAACATGAAGTGCCAGAACTTAAATGCTTTGTCCAGTAGTATACACAAGGTATTAGCTGCATAGCATAGCTATAGATTTACTGTAATTGCAAGAACTTTTGAGGAGACTTGAAAATAATATTGGATTCAGTCTGGGAGAGCTAAAAATACAAGCACCAGCAAGCAAGATTAACAATCCTGCATGTAACCTGATACAGTACTAGATTTCCGTGGGAAGGGGGCTTCACAGCCTAAATATGCCTTGCCACTAACCAAAGTTTTTTCCCCTACCTCTGGCTTGTTGCTCCTCTCTTTGTTTGTTTGCTTAATTTCCATTTGTTTGGTCTCTTCTTCCTTAGCCTCCGACAAAAGCAGATATGTAATTCTCTGCTCCTGACCTCGACGCATGTACTATAGCTACATGGTAGACTGAGTCTCCCACATGGTTGAGACTGCAAATTCTCTTTTCCTTTTTTAAATATTTCTTTGAATAACACTCTGCTTGTTTGCCAATAAGTTTTTTTTGGGGGGGCAGCAGCAAACAGATCTCCTACACTGGTGTGTGCGCTCTGGATGGGGGTTGAAGAAAGGCCAAGTAAGACTGAAATTTTCATAAAGATTTTTTTAAAAAAAAACAGCTTAAACAAATTTCTATAATAGATACCGTTTCTAGAATTTAGAATTATCCAGAAAATCTATTTGTGCTTATAATGTTATTAAGTTCCTAACTTTAAAATACTCATTATTTATTTGTTTGTGCTAAAATGGAATTGGATGAAGATTTTTTTAAAAAAGAGGTGGGGAAGGATGAGGATTTTTTGAAATTAAAAGCTGATGTTGAACAGTTTGGGAATCACTGTTGTAAGCATTCAGTTTTTCAGAAGATCATTGATATTTTTTACTCTGTTGATCATCTTATTCCCCCCGCCGAGCAAAACAATAAGTAAACAGCATCTCTTACTGTCTTTCTTCTCCCTCGCCCCGAATCTGAATGAATGTGCCATTAATACCTCAAATTTCCAAAAGCATGAGCTGTCATGGGAAACTTATACTCTTTTAAAAAAGAGTTTAAGTGCTAGTGATGCGTTTTGGGAACAATCCAGTGCCAGTGTTTTTGGCAGAACCTCAGTGCCAAGAAGAAGAAATGCATAAAAACACTCTTGGGTATCTCATTCCATCCATTGCCACAGAGATCATGCAGAAAATGTCTGCTGTAATCAGGTCCCCTTTATGAACATTGTTGTCTCCACAAACGATCTTCTCAAGATGTATCCACACCACAAATTTAAAGCAGCTTTATATCTATTTACTTGGCACGTTTCTGAACCAAAGAACCATGGGAAACAATTCTATAAAGAAGAGAAAGCTTGTGATGTTATTTAACATAGCTTAAAGCAGACAATAATTTAATAATTTAAGAGAAAATTAGACAACCAACTGTCAGATATACTTTGGATTCCTGCATTCAGGAATCCTGGGTTGGAGTCAATGGCATTATATTCACCTTCCAACTCCATTATTCTGTGATTCTATGATATGTGTTATCAAGTCGGAACTGACCTATAGCAACCCCCTAATATGGCTTTCAACGTAAGTGAGATATTTTAGGAGTGGTTTTACAAGTTCCTCTGCTGAATAGCTCTATGAATCAGATAACTGGCTGCAAAGCCAAAAGTGGGAGTTCAGTTCTCCACTGTGTGTACCAGAAAAGCCAGCCTGTGTGGCCACGGGCAAGCTGCACAGTCCTAGGATGCCCCTAGAAGGGAACGGTAAACTGCCTCTGAGTACTCTCTATCTAAAAAAACTTTAAAAACGGTTGCTATAACTCAGAATTGACTAGACAGCATACAATTATTTATTATTATTTACCAGCACCACAACCCCAGTGAGTTTCCGTAGCTGTGTGGAAATTTGAAACAAGGCTTCCTGAGTCCTAGTCCATCACTCTATCCACTATACCAGTGGCCCCCAACCTTGGACCTCCAGATGTTCTTGGACTACAACTCCCAGAAGCCTTCACCACCATTTATGCTGGCCAGGATTTCTGGGAGTTGAAGTCCAAGAACACCTGGAGGCCCAAGACTGGGGACCATTGCACTATACCACACTAGGTATCCTGCTTTAAATGTTTTTTTTCCATTATACTCTGAGGCAAGCCATGGTTTCCATTTGCAGTGTTGATTGTGCCTAGAGATCACGGTCTATCCCTTTTAAGGCTGAAAACTATTTCTCTTTTTTTAAAATATGTGGTTATATATGCACTCCACTTGTAGGCTCCATTTCTTCCATATATTAGCACTATAAATACTATATAAGTTATACTAAACTAGTTCTATTCACATATTTATATATATAAAAAGAAAAATATATATTATTTGTTTTAATAAAGTGAATGAACGTGGGGGGGGGGGGAAGATGAGTCAGGAAGGTATTTTAGTGTCACAGTTGATGCATATGCATGCTGTTCGGCTCAAATCCAGAATGTTCCCAACTATAGTAGAGATTTTTCAAGCAGTATCTGATGAAGAGTCATAAGACGCAGATACTATGAAGTTGCCAGAACTGGAATGGCTCGCCATTGACTGAGCAGCCTGTTGGCTTAAATTGTTGCAGATCAATACCAGCTGGTTACTTTGAGCTTCAGAGAGCGTGCTGCAACTCTGGTATACGCTGAAGTTGGTTTTTCTGCCCGGGATGTTCCCCTTCTCACACATAGTCTTGACCATCTTAGCCAACTTGTTCTTACCCAGAGCTTGACAATTGTACCAATGAAGTGCGGCCAGATTAACCACCGGTTTGATGGACAAGTAGAAAGGGGCATCCTCATACCTCATTGCAGGGGGGCGCCGTTGTGCATACTCCTTGTAGTCCTGCACGGGGCAGGTCTGCGGAGCATGCTGTGTCGCATACACTCTTGAGTCTGTGCCTGCTCTCTTGGTTTTGATATTTCCGTCAGTGCTATCTTGACCCATCCATTCCAAATATTCCAAACCAGTCTCTGTCACCCGAAGCCGGATGTCCCCCCATTTGAGGGTAGACCCGTGAAAGCCTGTGCAATGGCCGAATGCCTTGGTATTATTAAGCCAGACCAGGTTTAGCAGTCCCTCGGGATTATATCGGCTCAGCAGACCTCTTTTGCGTAGGATAAGCTCATCTGCGAAGGTAAGCTTCATTGATTTGTGTGGCTTGTTGCCCTTCCCTTTGCACCTCAATTCCATCTGCTTTTGCTTCAGTGCTTCTTGAGACCGCTTGAATTCCTTGTCCCTAGTAATACTGTATCCGTATCTGTGCTCCTTGAGGTACCGTTCTAAACCACATTGGTAGTTGGCTAAACTATTTGGCTCATATTCCGAGCCGTCCTTCTGCCGGGCATCAACAAAGAATGACGCTAAGTAAGCATCCAGCTCTTTGCAAGGAATTATATAGATCTCCCTGGTTTCCGAGGGATATTTAGAGATAAGGAACTCCCTGAAATTACGGAGTGCTGTCTGGGTACTGCGTATGGTTTTTTCATTTTGGTCTCTGCTTAATTCTGCAGCTCTCTCATCTTGGTCTGGAGAAGCAAGAGAAGAGATGGGAGAGAATGAATTTATGAGATTGGAATTTTCTCAAATTGAAATTTTCCTTAAAATGAAAAAAAATATATTAATGTTCACAATCACAAAGGTATTGGTTTTTTTTCTACATACCTGTCGTGTTTTGAAAAACTAATTTCAGTTTCACAAATGATGTAATTATGGATTGTGAAAAACAAACCAATATGTTATTCAAGTCACTGGCGCACATTTTGAGGGCATGGACAGGGAGGGGGTTGGAATCTAAGATTTTGAGTTGCTCTAATTTTGGAACAAGCTAGAAAGTAGAAAACATTGTATTGACTTTGCACTGTGGTGTTCAAAGGCCCAATCAAGAAAGGTATAAGTCTTCTGAACCATTTCATTTGTGAAACCAGAGATGGTACTGGTTCCAATTAAAAATTAAAGCCACATTTTGTATACCAAAAATACTTTTAATGAAGTGAATTTCTCAACATGCTCAATCAGCTGCACCTCTTGGTATAATACATATTCACACAGCATGTCAATGTACACACTAACCAAAACATCTATGGTCAATACAGTGCAGTGAACTATTTGTTATACATGACAAAAGCAGAGGTGGTAACATCCAGAAGGACACAGATACCATAAAGACAGCACTACTAAATATATTATTGAACTATCACCCTGATAATCTCTTGTGCAAAGCCTACTATCAGCTGTATAGAACTAAAAAAAAAATTAAGGTGTTATGCAGAAGATCTGCTTTATATAGTACTGTAGCAGAAACAATCACATTAACATGGTTTCTAACCTATAAAGCCCTAAACTGCTTGGGCCCAAGCTATCTCAAGGACCACAACTCCCTTTATAAGCCCACGCGTTAAAATAATCAAGAGAGGCCTTTGTCTTGGTCCCACCACCTTCACAGGTGCACTTGGTGGGTGCATAGGAGAGAGTCTCCTTTCTTGCTGCTCCCAGACTCTGGAACTCCCTCCTACAGGAGGCTAAGCTGGCCCATCTTTACTATCTTTCCACAAGCTAGGGAAGACATTTCTCTTCAGGTAAGCTTTCCCTAAGTGCCTGGCTGCCTGAGTAGAGTTGTACCTTGTTGTACCTTACTGCTTTGACTGTGTTTTGGTGTTGCTTATGTTTTTTATTATAGTATTTGTTTGAGTCTTTTTGTATTTGTATATTCACCATGGTTGCTTTAAATACTGTCTTTTAATGATGTGGACTGCCTTGGGCTCTTTTTAAGGACAATGGCGGAGTAAAAATATTTTAAATAAATACATAAATATCTAACTCACTGAGGGAATTTAAAATTAGTAAGAATCTTATTATTCTGCCTGTCAGTTATGACTTGTAATACTATTTGTGACAAGGCTAAAACCAACACATTGAATATTTAAACAGAACCTAGAGCACCAGAACCAAAAAGGTATGATTTTTCCCTGCCCAAACACCTACATTCCCAACCCTTCCTGTTCACTTACATGTACTTACTTAAACAATCTTACAATTTAGATTCTTGGCACATAGAGATGAACTGCGTATTATGTGAATTGTGTGAACATAATGTGCAATTATTCTCATAGCCTAGAAGTGTTCATCTTAGTACTAACTTGTTAATTTTAGATTGATGAAGAAAATTCATTTCTTATTACTAGCCCAGAAAAGGGTTATGAAATTAATTCATTAATTTGTCAGTTAAATCATTAAATCAATCTTCCTAAATTACCAATAGCTACAACCATGAAAAATTACCAAAAAAAGCAATGACCTGTACTAACAAGGAATGTTAGTCACGCTAAAAGAATAACGTAATGCCATCTAACAACTAAAACAAGAACTTTTAGTTGGAAGTGTTGACAAATTAGAGCTAGTGAACTGATTGTTAACAAAGCGTGTTTATTTTTAATAGTTTAAATAGAAGACATGGAACTATCAGACTACAATCAGGAGGACTAAAGTGGGCAGGAAGAGAGGGGTGGAAAGGGAAGTTCTTCCCCCACCACATAATCAAACATGCTGATAACTCCACAACTTCCATTCCAGGGCTAATGGCAGCTCAGAGAAAAAGTGATTGTGACTGAAATTGTGATGTCGGAGAAAAGGTTTAACTTTCTTTCATCCCATAATCTGAATCTTGCAATTAACCTCCTGTCTGTACTTCACACACAGAAAAATGTGCACTCCAGCTGAGATTCCATGAAATCAGACAGTTAAGGGGGTACTTTTTCACTCTTTTTAAAGGCAGTTAGAGTAATATTCTACATTAATGTAGAATATATTAATGTTCCAGAGCCGTCATTACCATGAGGAAACAAACAGAAGTAACATGATGGGGGCAAAAGTATAAGGACATGTTTACAGAGAAGGCAAGCGAGAGTAGATACTCTGATGATGTCAACTTAAAGTATGCTTGAAATGTCCATCACAATGGAGCTTTCGTTATCCCCACACAACCCCCAAACGTAGGAGAGCAAGCTTACACTTTTAAACAGCAAAAAGACAAAACACCAAGTAGTGTATCTAATCCCCAACTTTTCTACAAGCAACATCCCTCTGTCACTTGGGGCAGAGACCTTCAACCTAAATAACAATCACAGTAACAATCACAGTGATAACTGGAGATGGGCACAAAATGAACCACAGACCAAAAACAAAACAAAACCACCCACAAATTAGCCCAGTTTGTGGTTTGTTTCATGGGCAGTTTGGGGAAACACACTTTCACGAAGCAAAATGAAACACTAAGCATTTTCGTCACTGGTGTTTCATTTCGCTTCAGTCTCCCCACCTCATAGTCAAAGCTATAGTTTTTCCAATAGTGATGTATTGTCCCCCACCTTATTTAACCTATATGCAGAATACATCATGCGGAAGGCTGGACTGGAGGAATCCCAAGCCGGAATTAAGATTGCCAGAAGAAATATCAACCTCCAATATGCAGATGATACCACTCTGATGGCAGAAAATGAGGAGGAATTAAAAAACCTTGTAATGAGGGTGAAAGAAGAAAGTGCAAAAAACGGCCCGAAACTCAACATCAAAAAAAACTAAGATCATGGCCACTGGTCCCATCACCTCCTGGGAAATAGAAGGGGAAGATATGGAGGCAGTGACAGATTTTATTTTCTTGGGCTCCATGATCACTGCAGATGGAGACAGCAGCCACAAAATTAAAAGACACCTGCTTCTTGGGAGGAAAGCGATGACAAACCTTGACAGTATCTTAAAAAGCAGAGACATCACCTTGTCAACAAAAGTCTGAATAGTCAAAGCTATGGTTTTTCCAGTAGTGATGTATGGAAGTGAGAGCTGGACCATAAAAAAAGCAGACCGCCGAAGAATTGATGCCTTTGAATTGCTGGAGGAGGCTCTTGAGAGTTCCCTGGACTACAAGGAGAACAAACCTATTATTTCTAAAGGAAATCAACCCTGAATGTTCACTGGAAGGATGGATCCTGGTGCTGAGGCTCCAGTACTTTGGCCATCTCATGAGAAGAGAAGACTCCTTGGAAAAGACCTTGATGTTAGGAAAGTGTGACAGCAAGAGGAGAAGGGGACGACAGAGGATGAGATGGTTGGACAGTGTCATCAAAGCAACCAAGATGAATTTGACACAATTACGGGAGGCAGTGAAAGATAGGAGGGCCTGGCGCACTCTGGTCCATGGGGTCACGAAGAGTCGGACACGACTAAACGACGAGGAAGGAAACCAAAGAAAGGAAAAATGTGGGGATGCCTTTCTTCTATGGTTAGATTTCATTCCAGGCTCGTTATGAAATGCTGACAGGCATACAATTTATGTGTCAGCCATTTTGACGACATCATCTTTCATGTTGATCACTGTGACAAGAATTGCATGCTTTCTAAAATAAAGTTATTTGATGCAAATTAATTATTATCAAGGAGTGTAAGTAAACAGTTCCAGGCATTTTGTTGTCCTATTTTCAGTGTAGAAAAGGCTCTCTGCATCATTATATAGTGTTAGAACTTTGTTCACGGAGTTATTATGCTGGCAGAGTCCATATACAGTGGTGCCTCGCTTAGCAACGTTAATCCGTGCAGGAAAAAACATTGCTAAGCAATTTCATCGCTAAACAGATTTAAAAAGCCCATAGAAACACATTAAAACACCATTAATGTGTCCCTATGGGCTTCAAAACTAACCTTAAATGAAAATCCTCCACAGGGGCAGCCATTTTCGGTGCCTCTAAAGCGAGGCAACATAGCGGGTGGCCATTTTGTTTTTCCAGCGGCCATTCTGAAACCGCCGATCAGCTGGCCGAAAATGGGGGCTTTGCGGTGATCACTTCCCTGCGATCATCACAAAGCAAATTTTCCCCATAGGGACCATCGCTAAGCGATCGCTTTTGCGATCGCTTAAACCCCGTCACTAAGCGATTTCGTCGGTCAACGGAGCAATCACTAAGCAAGGCACCACTGTATGTTTGAGCCATATACAAAGGATGTTTTTCAAAAATGAATTCCTTTCACGGTTTTGTTTTGTTTTTAATATGTGGGTTTAAAAAATATGTTCTGAAGTGTTCATCAAAGGCATTAACAAAGGAAGGCTATACAGTGGGGCCTCCTTATTCATGGGATCAGTATCCACTGTTTCACTTATCCATGATCTGAAAATATTAAAAATATTAAAATAAAAAATCCAGAAAATTTTTTTTATATGTATTACTATGACTGGCCAATAGAGGGCACCAGAAACCATGCTATGAATACATGTCAGTGAAGAATACATAGCATAGTCGCTGGCAGACTCTAATGACATAAACTCCTTATGTTTGAGATTGCAGTCCAAAACTAGTGGAATGAACTGTAAAACATTTTGCAGTACGGAAATCTTACACTTCAGCTGCCGCTACCCTCATTTTTTCTTAGTTATATTTATACCTCGCCTTTCCCCCAAAGAGCTGAAGATGATGTACGTGGCCATCCTTCTTCCCATTTTAGCCTCACAATTGCTTGGTGAGGCACAACAGCTCAGAAAGTGACTGGGCCTAAGGTCAGTCATTGATTTTCATGGCTCAGTGAGGATTTGAACTTCGATATCTCAGATCTCTGACTACTAACAGCCTAAATATTACATCCGGAACTGTCATCTACTTATTTCACATTTCCTTCTACCCCACTTCCACTCCCACTATTAGATGCTTTTATATTCACCTCTGGAAATAGCAACCCTGCTCCATATCCTTGGCCTTATTTTCAAAATGCTTTGGATTTCCTACTCTTTCATTACGATTTCTTTTACTTTATAACAGTTTTGACCTTCTATCATTAAGGAAACGATTCTCGGCATGCTTAACAGAACTGGATGCATTTCCAAGGAAACTTCCTAAGGATTGTGTTACACAGCTTGAACTCCATACATTGTTACTTGGGAGTAAGCCACAAGAAATGAAACCAAATTTACTTCTAGGTAAACATCCATAGGATTGTGCTGTAATTCTGGATAGCTCAATGGTTTAGGTATCAAGCTGCAGAGCCAGAAACTGTGAGTTCAATTCCCCATTGTGCCTCCTTGGCAGATTGAACTCAGTGATCTAAAACAGGGGTCCCCAACCCCTTGGCAGGACCAGGCTGCAGAGACAGATCTCCCAGGCCCCCTACACATACGCCCCTCCACACAAGGACACACACATGTCCTGCCCATTGACACAGACACGGACGCATGCCCCACCCACAAACTTGCACATGCCCCATGCACACGCGCATGTCCGCCCACGCGCATACGGACACACAATGCCCCGCTCACACATACACAGATGCCCCCCAGTCCACACACGCACACACGCTAAACTGGGCCACGGTGCCAAAAAATTTGGGGACCACTGAAGGATCCTTTCCAGCTCCGCAGTTCTAAGATTCTTTGGGTTGTTTAATCTGTAATATCTTGATGGCCAACAGTATAAATTAGAATTACTTGTGCATCCTTTGCCATTAAATTTCTCAATTTACAGTTTATTGAGAAGTAACCCATCATGTCTATCTTGTCACAACAAGGCTGGAATTCCAGAAAGATAACCTGTAAATGCCACTGAACTCAGTGGAGCTTACTTCTGTATAGATGCATACAGGATTGCATCGCTCTGTTTATTCTACCATTATTGCCTTTATGGAAGTTATAGAATTTTAAGTATCCAAAAAGTTAAATTCAGAAGAAGAACTTATGCCATGGCTGGGGAATGTAGGTGTGAGCGAGAGAATCGGAGTGTGCTGTCCTCCGTGAAGAAACAAGAGGAAATGAGTGAGGGATGTGAGTAAACTGGATGACGGAGGAGCAGGGAACACTAAGGCGGTTGAAGTGTTCCTGGCAGAGGGAAGGCAGAAACAAATAAGGGAGGAGCTAGATTTGTGGAGATGGGATGATATAAAAGAGGAGGAGGAGGAGGAGGAGGAGGAGGAAGAGAGACAGATGAAACAAGAGGACAGGAGTGTACAGACTGAGGAGACCGGAGAGGACAGAGATAGAATTGGAAGTTACTGAGAGATTTCCCAAACTTAATGACTGGAGGTGGACTGCTCCCTACCCTGCTGGATCCACCCAAGAAAGACAAGGGTGAGCTAAAGGGGGGATGGAATTGGGGAGCGGTCTCCCCTACACCAGCTTTGGGGATGAGAGAGATCCCCTTTAGTTCCAGCTCTTATCTCGCCAGGTATGTGAAGCATCCCTGCTGCGGGACAGTATGCATGGTGCTGAGCATGCCGGCGCAGAACCCAGCAACAACCTTTATCCCTGGAGTGAAGAGAATGTAAGGGGGAACAAAAATGTTGAACCTTTTAAAGTAAAGAGTTACAAGTTATTGCCAGAGGTAGAGATATTGGATCCGTTTGGTTTTGGAATTCCAGATGTTAAACGTAATAAACAACCGTTATTTGTACCTGCCGTGTCTTCTCCATTTGTTCTTCCCGCCAAAATTCCTGGTCTGCCCACACTCTTGAAAGAACCCAATCACAGTAGATCCTTCTGATATTGTCCATTTCCTATCACCTCCAGCCAGCCTTAACAATGGTAAGAAATTATGGGATTTTAGCAAAATCTACAGGTCAAGTTCTTTCCTGATTTAGGAAAGAATAACATTATTGAGTACTATGTCTTTTCCCAGTTCAGATAAACTATACTGCTTGTGACTGACAGCCAAACGTGATCAGTTGGTCCCAATGCAGCTGTTACAATCACGGTTATTTTCAGACATGATGCTGGTGTGAATTTTAAGAATAAGTACCCACATAAAGCAAATATCAGGAGCTTTATCCAGTGCAAATATCAAATGCATCCCAAAGAGACACCCAGAACTTTAGAGAATAGGTGGGATAGAAATGTTTAGACAAAAATAAAACAAACTATTCCAAAAACAAACCAGACCAAAACCCAGCCCTGTGCTCCAACACATGTGTTGTCCAGAATCCTCACCTCCAGACAATAATCATTTTAGAATTTTTCTTGTCACCAGTATTTTAACTGACAGCCTATCACTCTCCCAAATGCTCTTGTTTAGACATCAGCGAACCATGATGATGACTATAATATGTGAAATATGCTAAACAGTAATTATATTTTTAAAGAAAGGCTTGTCACAACATAAGAATGTCACAATGTAGATCACGTGGGGTTTCCTACTCTTTCCTGGCAAAGCTGAATGACATGCCTGCGATGACATTATTGTGGCATCTTTTGTGAACTGAAGATTGTAGTACCTATAAAGCCACCAGTGCCTTTGGGAATAATAACATGATTTGAGCTATGCAGTTATAACAAGCTGCCATTGTTTGCAAGATCAAAAGTGAGCTGAGCTCCAGATTTTGTCTATATTGGTCCAAATGATCATATAGTACAGTATTGACTAGTGGATGTGCCAGGCTTATCCTGTGACAGAAACAAATTAGTCCTGTTCACAAGCTCTTTGTCAATGGACCGTCAATTGCTGTTCTTTAACACTTGTTTCTCTTCTCCCCCCCCCCCTTGGTTGCTTATTTAGCCTTTTTCTCATGAACCCTCCCTCACAACCCTTAGCAGGCACCACAGTTTCCTGTTCCCACCTGCTCTTTGAGTTGCCACACTATAGTTCCTCACATCGAGGCAACCATACAGTAGGAGCCCACCATATGCACTGGAGATTGGTTCCAAGCTCCCATGGATACTGAAAACCGGGGAGAATTGTGAACACTAAAAAGGGGGGGGGGGGGAGAAAAATATATTTTCACATGCATTACCAGAACTGGCCATTATAGGGCAGCAGTGACCATTCTATGTATTCTTCACCAACAAGTATTCATAGCATGGTCTCTGGCCCCCTCTAGTGGCCAGTTCTGGTAATAAATGTGAAAAAAATTCTGGATTTTTTTCTTTTAATATTTTCAGATTGTGGAAACTGTGGATACTTATCCTGTGGGTACAGGGGGTCCTGCTGTATTTGTATGTTCTATAAACACATTTTTCAACAAAATGAGAAATAGGGGGTCATGGTTTCAGTTGTGTTTGAAATGCCAGCCTTGTAGTTTGCGGCAGGAGAAGAGGGAGAACATGCCCATTGTTAATTGGGAGGCCATACCACTTGTGCCATATCTCTGTGAGAGTGCTACTTCCAAGGCCAAAGCTCCTCCTTGGTATAGAGCTAAGGAGCAAGAATGGTTTCAGCTGAAGCGAAGGGAGGGGGAGAGAGGTTACTCTCTTCTTGAAGGTTTCAGGACAAACGGCACATCTCCTTGAAAGGTATAGAAAGGGAAATTATGGTATAAAAATGGAGAAAGGGGATAGACTGGTATGCTCATCTGCTGCCTGACTTGATACCTACATATGCTCTGGAACTATGCTAGAGGTTTGCCAGAATGCATTGGCTTCCTTATTTTCTCGTGGATTGTTCTGCAATTGCTTTTGCCTCAAAACCTTTTTGAATGCATGTTTGCTCCACCAATTTTTGACTCTTCTGTAACTTTTGAAACTTCCTGAAAACTTTATTATTTTTATCTCCCCCCGCCACCTTCAATATAATACAAAATTTTACAATTGTGTGGTTATTTTTGGAGGAAGAGGGTTGTTGGTGCTCAACTAGGCCTTGGCCTTGATTGTCTACTAGGAGCCTGTGTATTTTGGTTTTCCTGCCTTGCAGGGTTAGTGTAAGAATTAAAGCGCGTGACTTTGTGGATTTTTCTTAACTCCCTGGAGCACTGATTAGTTAAGAGTGCCTTAAGGTGTTGAGAGGGTAGTGGGCAGAAAGATTTCTCCCAGTGGGAGCATTTCCACTTCAAACTTGCTGGTTTTCACATGAGCAAAGGAATGGCAGAGGAAGCAGGGCTTCCTTCCTCATACATTTCTTTATCCTAGATAAAGATCCTGAATTCCACTAAATTTCCTTCAAAGGCTATCATCCTTATCAAGTTCGGAAAAGTGGTCAAGTCTCTTGTACTACAAACATCTGGAAATGTTCATTATGCATGTCGACCCTTATGGCTGACATGCATAAAGTGTTGTTGCCATTTAAAAAATGAGAAGGTGGGAAAGGTGAAATTCTCTTTTGAGGGAACCTCCAGTGCGTTATGGGCAACAGCTCTAAAAGCCTAAACTTTCTAGAAGCAGCATTAACAAACTACCATGATAATTCACAGTCAAGAATCACTGTGCCATCATCAGCTGTTTAGGCAATCCCCTCCATCTCTCCTTAGTTATGTGCTTATTTGAAAGTTACAGATTTTAAATGCTAAGCTAGGCTATGCTGCAGATTTCAAAAGGTTGTCTCAACAGCACGAACATTGCCTGGGCATCCCAAAATATTTATGAACCGCCCAACCCAATACAGGTCCATTCTAGTTATTCTGTGAATGAAAGACATGTAACGTTTAGATGCCTGATTGTCACAGCTGACCAGAAGATTAGCTCTTTAAAACCTTTTACAGCTGAACAGGGACGTGATGGCGCTGCAGGTTAAACCGCAGAAACCTCTGTGCAGCAGGTCGGAAGACCAGCAGTCGCAAGATTGAATCTACGTGAAGGAGTGAGCTCCCATCACTTGTCCCAGCTCCTGCCAACCTAGCACTTCGAAAGCATGTAAAAATGCAAGTAGATAAATCAGCACCACCTCAGTGGGAAGGTAACGGTGGTCCGTGTTTAGTCACACTGGCCACGTGACCACAAAAACTGTCTTCAGACAAATGCTGGCTCTACGGTTTGGAAATGGGGATGAGTACTGCACCCTAGAGTTGGACATGACTGGACATTTGTCCTTTTACCTTACAGCTGAACAAACCATACAATCCTATGCGTGTCTCCTCTGAGATGAGTCCCCATAGAGTTTAACATCATTTTTGTGTGGACAAGAATGAATAGGCTTGAAGACTAAAAGATCTGAATGGGGAGTTCTACTGCAAGAACCTCTGGAGCAGCGCAGATCTCCGACCCACAGACCAACTATATAGGAAGAGGGGAATTTGTCTCCTCTCACTCCAAACCTTTTGAGATGAACTGTAGCTACGCTCCTTACCTTCGGAAGGGGTGATCATGCTGCTGCCATCACAACCACTTAGTTTCTAATTGTGACATCAATGCTTTTTTACACACAGGCCTTCCAAGTAAACAGATAAACAAAGGAGTGGAAGAGAATGTGCAATAAATATTTCATTACATTAATCATAATAAGCTGCATTACCGCCTTAACCAAAGAATATTCTTAAATCAACTTCAGAATATGATTGTAATTTCAGGCTTAGCAGCATGAAGCCACAAGACTGTAATTAAGATAGTAAATCACACTCTGGAGTTTTCTATAGAACCTGACAGTATCAGCTGATATATTGCTTTTACAAGAGAACATACAGCCCTTAGTCCCTAAATAGTTTTTTTTATTGTTATTATTATATTGCCAAGGCAGTGAATCTGATGCCCTGTCCTGATTTACCTGTAATATCTGCAGTGGATGGAAATATACAACAGGTATAGTGACCATTTGCTGTCAGCCTCTAACAGTGTGCAAAACAAACAAAACCATATGTGCTTCCCAGGGCATCAAGATTGCTAGACTGGGCAATTGAACAACAGAAATAATCTACAGTACAAGCAAGACATCCTCACAATCACCTGCCTGACTAGGGGAGAGGGTTAATGTGGATATCAAAGTTAGAAATTTTGTATAAGTATTAAATTATTAAGGGAGTACAAGAATTGTAACTCTAGAAATGTGAGATGTGATCATAAAATGGAAGTTTAAATACCAATGCACTGCCGGTTAGAGTTTACTTCCAGACAAAGAGCTACTTTTGTCTTTGGCAAAGGAACTTACAGAAGACTGTAAGAAGAGCCCTACTGGATCCAGCCAAGGGCCCATCTAGTCCAGCTTCCCGTATCTCACAGTGGCCCCACCAGATGCCTCTGGGAGCACACGAGGCAACTAGATACCTGTCTCCTGATACCCCTTCCCCTGTATCTGGCATTTTGAGGTACCTGCCTTTTAAGCCTGGAGATGATACATGCCCATCACGGCTTGTAACTTCTTTACTGCCATGTTCTCACCTTCATATGAATGTGATGACCCAGCTACAAAATACACATTTTACGAAGTGTACCTTTTTGTTTGTTTGTTTCCCTGTTTTATCAGAACTAGTTGCCAATTTTTAAATGATCTGCTTGCCCTGTCTCGATGCTTTGGGAGGAATTTATCTGTAGAACACAAAAATGTTAGAAAACAAATAGTCAGGGATATCCAGCATGAGTCATTAGAGCAGTCGCCATCCAGGGGGCCCTAAAACCGAAGCCCCATTCTCCATCTGCCCTCTCTGTCCTAGTCCCGCTACTCTGCATTGGGCTACACAGGGCATGGTGTAATGCGCAGCCCTGTGCTCCTGCTGATGCACGGGTGTACCTCTTCCAGGCCTAAATGCTCACAGCCTCTCCGGGTACTGCCCGGCAGGCTTTTAGCGTGCAATGGCTTTGATTCATTCACAAAAATTTAAGAGGAGTCCAAATAAATACCCCTTACTTCTATAACCCTGCTGTGCTTTCCTACTATTGTTCCATCTTTATTCTTATCATATCAATTTGTCTAAGAGAAAGCAGGAATCGCTCACAATCTCTTTTGATGGACAGCACTAGCACAAGCTAGTTTCTCTGGACCTGCTTTCTCATGAAAGCATTGTTTTAAATGATCAGGGAATCCATAATGCATACGAATGCCGTATTCTGCTTCTCCATATCTGAGCACCATGCTTCTCATATTAGGCACTCTCATGTGCATAAAATAAATATGTGGATATTATACAATTAATGTGGATTTTTAAAAAATTGTATAAGTTATGTGTATTGATTATGGTGTTATTTCCCTACTAATAGCTTTCTAAAAGAAAAAAGAAAAAAATATATTTGTAAAAAATCTAAAAATGGACGAGCGGGCTAATTTCTCATTAATCGCTGGAATACTGATGTTACACTTTGTTCCTGGGGTTTCCAAAGAGGTGTTAGTCCATCTCAACCTTTTGGCAAAAATAAAACGGAGAGGAGGAGAAAAAGGCAAAACATTGCAGCTATTTATAGTCTAGCAGGTTTATTTCATTTTGAGTTTTTGTGGGTCAAAATCCACTTCTTCAGAAACAAGGAGTGCAAATATACAGTATATCCCCTATATCAGGGGTCCCCAGACTTTTCTCAGACCAGATGGGGGGCTGGGGTCTGTGCACTGGGGGCACCCCCCGCGCTTGCAGGGGATGGGGCACACTCACAGATAGGCGGGGAGGGGCGCACTCACACGCATGCATGGAGGGGCGTGTATGCTCATGGGTAGGCGAAGCACCCGTGCATGCGGGTGATGGGCCATGCATGCGGGTGGAGATCTGTCTCGACAGCCCAGTCCTGCCATGGCCGCGGACCAAGGGTTGGGGAACTCTGCCCTATATTGATCATCATGGTGGTGACAGTCATGTCCAGGTGGGGTTACAAACAATAAGTGACAATGGCCCCATAACATGGGAACAGAACTATCAAACTGTTACTTAGCAAATCCTAACTGTGCTGATGACCTGCACGACGAGATAGACTGGACTGTTATAGGACTGCTAAAAATTATTTATAGGACAGGGCTCAGAATACGTCAAAGAAGACAGTTATTTTACACCCATAAGATATTACAGAAATCTGGGCTTTTAATGCGTCTAGTGTACTTCTGCTTCCTTTTTTGATTGGATTAAGGGTAGTAATGCCCCCCTTTTTTTTACAAAGGGCAATTGTGTCTGTTGCAAGGCATCTTCTTCCTAAAGGGTTACCCAGTCAAAGATTGGGTGGCCACTGCTTCATCTCCAAAGAGGAGGTCATAGACACCAAAAAGTAGGAGAATCTTCACAAAAAGGAAGATATTTGCATTAACCATGCATATGCTAGTTTAAATACAGAAACATCATCATAATTAGACATTATTGCTAAAATTTATGTGGATATATACTAAAGCTCTCTATATTACATGGAACTGTGACCTTGGGACACAGTATTGAGATAAAGATGGGATATAAATGAAATACAGCAGGACCCCTGTATCAATGGGATCAGTATCTGTGGTTTCACTTATCCATGAACTGAAAATATAAAAAATATTAAAAGGAAAAAAAGTTGGAAAATGTATTTTCATGATGTATTTACCAGAACTGGCCACTAAAGGGAACCATAGACATGCTATGTAATCTTCTTGTTGAAGAATGCATAGCATGGTCTCTGGCTCCCTCTTGTGGCCAGTTCTAATAATACATGGTGAAAATATGCATGTCTGCATTTCTTTTCTCTTTTTTTACCATGTTATGTATAGCATTTGCTATTATTTATGTTTTCAGCATCCACAGGAGGGCATGGAACCAATCCCCTGCAGATACGGGGGGTCCTACTGTACATAAATAAAGCATCATATAATAACTCTCTGAAATGCTCTGTGCCTTATATTTTCTGTAGTTTACTGAAAATGAATAGATATAGAGAGAAAACAAACAGAAGTCAGTGTGAACTTATTAAAATGTCTAGCTAGGTAACAACCAGTTATTTCAGAGGAATGGTCTGAGAAGTGCTTTCAGAAACAATCATTCCTGGAACTGACCTCATATCTGAAGTTCCAACAGAATTCACATGCTATGTTGTATTCTTCTTGTTATGCACCAGCAGTTATCAGTGTGAGGTTTGCATATTTTCTTACAAAATCATACCTCCCCCTTTAACCATTTTGCTATAAAAAATTAGACAGGGGGTTCATTGGATACATTCACAATCAATATCTCTGCTTTCCCTGCTTGGCCAGAGAAACTAGCTGGATGCTATTCTGCAACTGGTGTACAAACAGCTGTACAACAACCACCCCACCACCAGAGAGCACAGACCACTGATTTGATTTGCATGCATGGGTTTAAAAAGAAAAACAATCCACAGGGTTCTGACCGATGGGAACAAAACCAAATTTACTTAGGCCTGTCTTTGTCTGTCCCATCAGCACTACTGTTTTAAATTGCACTTGGCCACAGTGCACCTTAGCTGGAAATATTCTGCGCCACTTCTCTGTAGTGCCTACCCATGCTGTGAGTCCCCCTCAAGTGACTGGACTTTTTCATCCCCAAATAACACAATAGTAATAATAATAATAATCATCTTAGACCTTCAGAGCTGGAAGGGACACTATGGATCATTGAGCCCAGCCTCTGTAAAATGATGTACCATGGGGAACCAAACTCCCTACCTCTAGCTCCGCAGCCAGATACTGAAACCACTGAGCTTCACTGCTTTCAATTTAAATAGGTGAACATATGCACAGAGTAAAATACCAGAGCATTTACATGTATGTGTGCATGTTTACATACATACATACATACATACATACATACATACATACATACATACATACATACATACATACATACATACATACATATAAATACATGTTTACATATGTAAAATGCTTCAGTATTTTATTCTGTGCACATGTTCATGTGTGCGCACGCACATGCATGCACATGCACACACACCAAAAAAACATTTGGAATGTAAATTATAACAAACTGTGATAGTTGTCCTTGTCCCACTTCTACAGAAGAATTTTTGCATGCTGTACATTCACAAAGTCCAAAGGGGCATTCAAGGCATTTAGTCTGCTGCTAATTTTTCCCAGGATTCAGCCACTTGCATTTTACAGCTTGAAAGTCAAGTACTTAGCCTCATTCATGAGAGGCCAAATCTATTCATAAAACAAACCATATTTAGCTTCAAAGCTACTCTAAGCAAATGGACCACTGGTGTGTAGTTAGATCCATTGTCTACTATCCACATTGCTTATTAGATAACACTCATGCCAGTCTTATCATCTTTTGGTGCAGCCGCTCGCTGAGACTTTGCTTTACAGACCTGTTCTTAATTCCCTGTATTATCCATCTACATGTATTAGGAGAGAAATGTAAATGTAACATTTTCACAATATGAACCAAATGCCTCAAGCTGCAAAGAGTGCTGGGAATTGTCACCAGGAGAATTTATGAGCCTGGCTTGGTGGACCATTCTAAGACACAGGTGGAAATCCCAATGTTTAGTGTAGTAGGTTGCACTAGAGAAGGCCCACTTAAGCAGTCGGGATTTGATGATTCAATTCTTTTGCAAGTTCCATTTATTCAAATGGGCCTAATATTGTGATTTAACTATGCTAAAGTAGGTCGCAACTAGAGCAGGCCCATTTTAGTCAATTGAACTTACAGAGGAGTTGACTTATCAGATCACCATGTGTTCAGTGGACCTACTCCAGTGCAACTTACTACACTGAGCAACAGGATTTCCGCCACTGAGAAAGAAGAGAACAAAGGGAAGTGAAGCATTTATCTATTCAGTCTTGACATACAGTACTATGATTAGTGATGAAAAGGCTACTCCTGTTGAAAAGATGGTGATTAATTCATCTGGACTATGCTACTGACAGAGACTAGAGTTCATCTGAATTTCTTGATTTCTAGCTATTAATATAAATGCTATCTACAAAAAAATATATTTTTCTTTTCACCCATGATAACAAAACTGACTACCCTCCTGTTCAAAATGGTAGATCATATTTAACTCAGCAACACAGCTAGGCTCAATTTATGCTGCTGAATGAATTGCTAGCAACCTCTGAGCCCTTTATTTCAAGCAGAAGAGAGACAGAGCACACATCTGATTAATCCATAACAGTGGCTTAATTGTTCATTTAACCACTTCCCTCTGGAAGTGACCCTAGAGGCTATCTCCAGGAACAGACTTAGCCAAGAGCCACAAATTCTGCCAAGCAAAATCATAATGCTGGAGCTGTACTGGCAGAAATGAATTTAAAGTGAGCGAGAGAGATCTGGGACAACCTTATATAACATTTCATAACTTTCTCGCACATGATGGATCACCCTGCAACAATATTAGGCGCTGCTATTTCTGCACATGTACGATGTTATATTCAGAATGACTTTGAGTCTGTTCCCTTCATAGGACTCCTCCTGTCACTTCATATGTTACGATTTATAGCCTAGAGACCCATACTCAGGCTAGATAATAAACTTCCATAAAATGAAAGTTATAAGTGCTTTCCAATATATGTAAACTGCATACCACGTAAGGATGAGGTACCTGACTCAAGGCAGAAAGGTTGATTAGTTAGAATAGACCACAAAACTCTTGAACCCTTAGTGGTTGCATAGAAGAGAGAATATCAGCAAGTAGAGCTTCTACTCCCCCTGGAAATCATTTATGCAAATATTTTAAATCACGTTGCAGTTGTTCCTCAGGGAAGCACTCGGGGGAAGAAATCCTGGGCTCAATGCAGAACATGCAAAAAAAACCACTCAATCACAACTAAATTTGCTTACCACATTTTGAACCAAGTGAAGTCATATACAGTACTTCAGCATCTAAAGAGAGAAGGGGGCTTCCATCCAGTTGAAGTAGTACACCTTGCCATCCAAACACTGGACCTCTGTTAAGTCCAGAGTCTAAAGTTACGTAATTGCAACACTGACTGGTCAGACACTGCCATACCTCTAGTCATGTCAGAAGTTCCACAAACTCTGCACATGCATTATTGTGGAATATTATGTGGGCCCACAAACCACACACAAACCACGGTGTTTTAGAAGAATGGGTAATGTATGTCAAAGAGTTGATAGCATTATGAAGTGTTAAAAGAGGAAAGTAATTCTGAAAACTGTTCTTTATACACATATCTCCACCACCACCATAATTTAACTCTGAATATACCAAAACGAAGCCTTGTAAACACTACTAAAGAATCTTGCCTCTTCCATTAAAGTCTGCAACACTTGCCTTTGGTTAATATCTGCAGAAAATTCAAGGAGACCTAAGCATTCCCAAGTGATTGAAGCATTTTGAACAGAGAGAATTGCAAAGAATATAATCTTGATATGTTTTTAAGTTTAACCCACGTTTTACTGCATAATGATGGAGATAACCAAGGTTATAAAACTGGTGAACAGTAAGATTTTGTTTAAAAGGTTCATAATGGAATCTGGCTAGCCAAATCTCCATTTGGGATGAATAAACCTTCTTTTGCTATTAAAGAATCCAAAACCCATATAAAATAATGAACCACCTAAAACTATTTTCTTTTTGTTCAACATATTTTAAGCTTTGAAGCCAAATGCGAAAACAAGTACTCTACAGAAATGTTTTCTTTTGCGCATCAGTAAGTCAACCTCTTGTTTGTAAATCACATTTTTCAAGCTGTAGTAATTTTCTTCATACAACAGGAGGACGCAGTATTTTAAACTCCCAAAAGGTGATGAGATGCATTCAAATGGTTTCAAAATCAAGTTTCAATTCCAACAGTAGGAGCCAAAACACAAAAACACTTCCATTCCTATATTTTCCAAAATTAAAGAGGTGGCAGAAAACATTATATTAAATCTACTGAAACAGTTCACAAAAAACTGCGGGAAACAGATTTGCTACAGAGAGCCACCCAAAACTAGAACTTAGAAAAATTTATTTTCTGGACTTCCGCTTTTGAGAGTCATGGTGGAAAAAAAATTCCAAGTGCTTTAAATCAGTAACAACAAAATCCTTATTGCTGAGAGAATTCTGCCCTTTTGACCACTTTAGTCTGTGACATGGCTACTAGCTCAAGTCCTAGATCCTCCAGGACAAACACCTAAAAAGGGAACATCAGCTTGGGATTTATGTGTAAAAATACTGTACTCTAGTGTTAGCGCTTGTTGTTACAGTATATAATAGGGCTAACCCCCCCCCCTTTGTTGTATCTCCAGCACTTACACAGACAGGATGTTAAATGGTTTGGATCATAGCAGTCATGAAATGCTGCTGCCAGGCTGCAGTTCATCACAACACAGGGTAACCTGCAGGCTGACGTGAACTTTAAACCAAAACCAGCAAACATTTTCTGAGAGACGGAGGGATGCATTCCTTCAGAGGAAATAATTTGTGGGCTGTGGGCTGGTGGGCAGTGCCAAAGCCAACAGGAAAACTGTCTCCACAGAACAGAACTAGAGGTGATGACCTTCTCTCACCCCTGCTTGTTTGCATCTAGTAAAACACATTCAGACGGGACATAGTAAGGTGCTTTTACCTGAGAGGGACTTTTCTGGATTGGGGTGAATGTCAGTCAACTCAGTAACAGCTAATTGTTTCCTTTTTACCTCAGCCCCCCCCCCCCCGGTTCTGTCAGTATTAGCAACGAGTCTGTCAGAAGTGGACAGTTAGAGTTATGTGTTCTGTCAGCTGTGTAACCAGTCAGTTAGTCAGTAATGAAACTAGTTAACCAGTTAAACTCAGTGAGGTAACAAGGTAACATTTTTACAGAACATGATGTTTGTTTATACCTGTGAAGAACTAAGTAAAATGGAAACATTTTATTTTTTTCTCATTACTAGAGTCTCTGAGTGAATATGTTGAGACAATAAGTGCCAATTGAGGTAAACTAACAAATAAGGGGTTGTCTACTGAGGGAGATCTGAAACCAATCTGCTCTATAGATTCCTGCCTGAATTGTTTTTATTCATTGCATAATTAGAGGAAGTTTATTTTAATTAAGCTATACTAAATTTCCTCACATACTCCACCTCAAGAGAAACCACTTCATTCCACAGTGACATTGTGAGTCCCTTCACATCAGAGCACTGAACAGCTATTCTGTGGAAACATGATGCAATTAAATATGAGACTTGCAGAGCAGAATCCTTCCGGCAATTTACACCACTTTGGTCACTTGATTTGGAGTGGTAAATTGTTGCTAAGGAACAAGTTGCTGCTTGCATTCCTGTTTATATTCCAGTCGTGAGATTGGCACATGAGTAGGAATGCAAGTAGCAAACTTATTCATTAGTGGCAACATGCTTTCATGATGTGAACAATTGCTATCTACGCCGGTATAAATCCCCAACTGGATTTTGGCCATTTCCATTCACTGTCTTGGCATACTGAGATCTACCTATGTCAAAACAAAACTGAAGCCAAAGCAAGGGCACAGCAAAAAGAAGTAAATTCCAGAAGGGTAATCCTTAGAAACATACAGTTTAGGAGCTAAACCCCAGGGGAAAGAATCCTGCATAAATTCCAGACAACTAATCTTTTAGAAACATACAATTCAGGAGCTACAGTAAATCCCTCAGAAAAAGAATTCTGCATAAATTTACATTTCTTACAGCCCTGCTCTAATCCTGAAGAAACCCTCAACCAGATGCAAATCCAAGTGCTATAATAAATGTATTGCAAAATTATTTACTGACAAGTTCCTACAGCAGAATTAGTTAGCAGGGAGTGGGGGCTCAGTTCAGGTCTTTAAAGACATATAAGCTTTTTTTTTTTTTTTTAAACTTGACTGTAAGACAATCAATGGTCAGCTGAATAGCTCACTAAGTTAGGCACTGGCTGCAAAGCCAGATGTTAGGGGTTTAATCCCCCACTGTACCTCCCAAGAGCCGGCCTGTGTGGCCTTGGGGAAGCTGCACAGTCCCAGAAGTGCTCCCAATAGAAGTGAATGGTAAAGCACTTCTGTATATTCTATATCTAGAAATGCCTGGAAAGGTGTCATCTTGAGTCGAAAACAACTTGTCAGTCAGTATATAAGCAGCAGCAAGTCAAGCAAGTATACTTTAGGCCAAGTTGAGAATTCCTTCGCTGAGAAGATCAAACTACATCCTCTGCTGAATCTCCAACCTGTTGGCCATTATTTTCTCCCTTGATTAAAAGAAACAAGCTTCCACCCCCAGAGGGTGCAGCTCACCAACTTGCCCACTCCCTGGAAGCCAGTGTATAGTTTAAGTTCATTTTTCAGGTAAATAAACCCCATCATGATCAAGATCTATTTTTGGAGGAAAAACTGGTCTGCAGGTAGAAAGCCACAGCAGAGTCGTGGGAACCATTCTGTTTACTGTACTGGACGTGGGGCCATCTCTCCGCTAGACAGAAGAATGTGGGGGTTTGCTCAGCACAGTGAGTTCCTGGCCATCAGAGAACAAGTCTATTCTCTTGAAAGCAACAAATCATAACACATAATTTTTACTAATGTGCTGTCTGGATAAGCCATTTCCGACCACTGAAATAACCCCATGTCAATATTATGACAGAGTGATTTTTTTAAAAAAAGAACTTTTTTCACAGAAAGCAATTCTGTGCATCCTGTTTAACCTTAATTCACCTTTGTTTCTTAGCCTCCATTGTTAAAATGACATTGTTAGAACGACAGAGGGATATAGCTTCAGCCCGTGATCATTTGAGCTATCTTCTTCTTCACCTTTTTCAAGCTCTATGATGTACTGTTTGAGGTTTGGCAACCAGAACTGTACACAGTAGTCCATGTGTGGCTGCATCCTAGATTTTGAAAGTTGGAAAGTTAGAGGTAGCTCATGAATAAAATAGGGAAATCCTTAATGTCACAGCATAATCTTCTCTCTAGAGATAGGTACCATAATTTTCCATTTACAAGATGACCCACAGTATGACACCACCCCTTTTCTAACACCCAAATTAGAAATTTTGAGGGCAGTGCGTGCCCCTTTGATCCTCGCACCCTTTCCCGGCTGCCTTTCCAACTTTCTAAGCCCTGCTGAGCTTAGGTAATGGCTAATGCAGGCATGAAAGGGCAGTGCGCCTGCACGCCCCTTTGATCCTGATGCCCTTTCACGGCTGCTTTACTCTGTAGTTTCGCAAAAGGCAGGGAAAGCAGCTGCCTGCCCTTTATAAAACGACACTCAATTTTTGGTCCAATTATTTAAGTAAAAAGTCTCGTCTTATACACAGAAAAATATGGTAACTTAATTTGCTTTCTTTAGTGACTGCTCTTCAGGACTTAAGCTGCATGGTTCCTTTGAAATCTGATTTTACAAATATAAAACAACTGCCTCAGACTCTGCCACATTGATATGTTTTCAACAGCAATTGTGGAGTGTCTCTTCCGTCTGTTCCTCACCTATCTTGAACTTCATGGCAAGTTCAAGGGTAAACATCCTCTTTAAAGGCTTCTTTATGAACTACCTTTGTATTAGCCATCCTGCCTCCAAATCTAGTCCCCCTTGCCAGCTGCCACTCTGCAGTTGTGTGTATCTGACTTAAAACTTTGATCTTCAGAGTATCCCATGAATCAAAAACAAAAACAACGCTTAAAAACATGCCCCATAGCACAGTATCGTGAAAAGCATTCAAAGTGCCCGTACCTGGTACTGTCTGTGCAGACGGCTCAGTGGTCATGGCAGGAGCAGCACTTGGCTGCTGCTGGCTTGAGCTAACTTCAGGCTCCGTACTAACTGAAGGAGACAAGGCTACCTCGCTGGGAATTTGATTTGGCACAGGCTGGAGAACGTCTTCCAAGGCTGCTTGCTCGTCTTGCCCGGGGAGCTGCAAGGCCGATAAAGGAATGCTGATAGGCTTCCCAGCAGTGGAGGTGCTGGCGGGCATCTGGAGGGCTGCCTGAGGATTGGCAGCTGGGGTGCTCCCAGGCCCTCTGCTTGGAGAAGCCAGGTTCCCTTTGGAAGGCTTCTGAGAAACTGGCCTTGATAGGACTGGGGAAGAGACGGGCACGTTTTGTAAATCCCGTTCCGTGCTGAGTGAAGGGGAAGCATGAGGACTGGGCTTCAGTGCCACAGAGTAGGGGGCTCCGGGATGAGCTTTTGGTTTGGACATCTGGGTCAAGGATAAGGCAGGTCCATCAATGCCACCTGTGATTTCTGCATTAGCCACGATGTAATAATCCTCCGGCAGTTCTTGCTTGATTTTTTTGACTAACACTTCATTGCTGCTTCCATCAAGGCTCTGAGAACGGGACCCTGGATGTAATGAAGAAGAGAGACCTGGGCCTGGTCTTTTGCGAGAATTGGTTTGAGATCTTTGAGGATGAGGTTCAAAATCACTATCTTCATCAGTCACTGAGGACTCACAGACCATGTCAAAAAGAGTTGCTTCATCTTCGTATTCCTCTACAGCTTCATCCAGTTCTGAAGGCTCACTGCAGTAGGAGAAATCGCAGGAATCTCTGGTTCGGTTGCAGTCTAGTTTTGCTTTCCCTGTCCTCCCAGAGTATCGTTCCACTGGGCTTGTCTGTGTGTCTGAGGAGACACCTATAATGCTAGGACTGTCTGAGTTGAAGCTCCTATTGTCTTGAAAACAGACTCTTTCCTGAGGGCCTGTCCTACAAGTTGCTGTCAGTGGCCAGTGGTAGGCATGGCCTGCACTACAGCCCCACATGGCTGTCAAGTTGCCGTGGGAACCCTCTGAAAGGAGGTGTTTGAGGTTTGGAATGAGGCTGCAAATCGTCCCATGACTGTGGGCCCAGCTGACCAGTTTGGAAAGATTTTCAGAAGAAGTATGAAGGCAGTCCTCCATGGTGTTCACTCAGCTGCTTTCCTCCTAGAGGAAAAAGAAGTAAGGTCTATATGGCAATCAAAGTATGCAGATGAACATGAATTCAAATTTTATTTCTACAAATACAGTGGTGCCTCGCTTAATGGGTGCCCCGTTTAACGACGAAATTCCATACTGATTAACTTTTCGCGATCGCTTTTGCGATCGCTTTGCGATGTTCCCTATGGGGAAAAATCGCTTTGCGATGATCGGTACCCTGTTTCGCTTACTGATCATCGCAAAGCAATGATTTTTTAACAGCTGATCGGCGGTTCCAAAATGGCCGCTGGGTAAAAAAATGGCCGCCCGCTGTTTTCTGGGACGGATTCCTTGCTTACCGGCCAACGAAAATGGCCGCTGTATGGAGGATTTTTGCTTAAAGGTGAGTCTGAAGCCCATAGGAATGCACTGAAGGGGTTTCAATGCATTCCTATGGGCTTTTTAATATCGCATAGCAATGAAATCGCTTTGCAGCGATTTTTGCTGCATCGATTATTGTCGCTATGCGAGGCACCACTGTATCTGAAGGAGCGGACATGTACCTTGCACATCGTAAGCATACAGAACATGGTAGATAAACTATTTTTTAAAAGATATGTCTTAACTCAGCCTTTGCATTCATCTTTAGAAACACTCAATAATACATAGAAAAATTATTGGCAACTTGCAAAGGTTACTTATTTCATGCTTAAGGCAGAAATCCTATGTACTGTGCCTCAGTAAAATCTGTGAGGATTACTTCTGTATTGACACTTTAAGGATTAGGCTATAATCCAACAGGGACACCCAGAGCAGTGTGTAGTGGAAAGAGCAAGGGACTAGGATTCAGGAAGCCTCACTTTAGATCAACCAAGGAAACGCATGGGGGTAACCAACTGGTAAAGCCACTCCTTAATTATAACAATTACCTTGAAAGCTCTATTAGGGTCACTGTAAATTGGTTCTGATTTGATCACATTTAACATAGTAACATGAACTTAACATGCATTTTACTTTGGGCACAGTACAGCCTTAGTTTAGCTGTCACTGATTTCAACAGTTGACAGGACCAACCATTATATAAGAACTGGCCCCCAAGTTCTCTGCTTGAGAACCAGAGGATGTCATTCAGAGAAGGTCTGAGTTTGGAACCTAAAAGCAGGAGTGGAGTAGTGGGAGTGTCTGGGCAGCACATGGGTTAAAGATGGGAGCCAACGCAAAAGCTGTCTGTTACAGCTTTTTAAAAAATAACTGAAGTTGAAAAACTGGCCTTGCACCCTTATTTTTCAGACAACTGTACTCAAACAACAAAAGAACACCAATGTGTTTTCCCTCCCACAATGGCATTTCCTTGCAGATAACATGCTTCTGCTATCAAATTTGCAGATTAAGCCCGTGTTTACTTTCTAACAGCCAGTCAGGAAACAAAACACTCTCAGAAGAGGCACAGGTGAAGAAAATTTTACAATGTGATAAACAAATGTCTTTTATTACTTGATTTTAAAAAGTGCTAAACACGTTGTCCAGTTTAACTTAAGGTATGCTAGCTTCAGTTATGTCCTCCTATCTAAAAGAAACCAAAATACAGCCCATTCTTAAGAAAATCGATTTGGTGAAGGATGATTTAAACAACAACAGACCCATCTCACATATTCCTTTCTTGGGCAAGTTGACTGAGAGAGTGGTTGTTGGCAGATTGCAGGCATTCTGGGGGAAAACTGGAGAGTCTGGATCCATTTCTGTTCAGGCCACAACATGGTACTGATACAACACTGGTCACCCTGCAAGACAGTCTCCCAAGGGAGGCAGTCAGGTGAGTGTAACCCTGCTGGTCCTCCTGGGTCTTTGATACTATGAACCACAGCATCCTTCTGGAACAACTATAGAGCGTAGGGATTGGGGGGCTCTGTACTTCAGTGATTCCAGTCCTTTCTTGATGACCGATCCCAGATGGTACAGCTTGGGGATACCATCTCATAGGGTCAACTGCTTCCCCAATGCTCTTGGAAGCTGCTGGAAGAAGTCATATGAAGCTTTGGTATTTACTGTCACTAGTATGCTGATGTAAAAATACATACTCTGCCATTATTTTCGTTCCGGGGTGATATGAAAATTTTGGGGGGGGGGGGCAACATTTGCTGGCTTGTGGAGGCTTTGGGAAATTTAGCCTCCCTCCCAAAAAAACAACAACCAACATCCCCCCCCCCTTTTCCAAGATCCTTAATATACTTATAACAGACCCCAAAGACTCTCCTTTGAAACCTTCCCCTCCCCTCTTTGTTAAGCCTCTTGGCTGCATTTTATTTAATGTTCTTTGCTCTTTTGAGAATTCATTACTGTTGCAGCTCGGTTTTATTTATTATCTCATACAGAGAGTGAATTGTTTGAAAATTAGCTTTGCCTATATTTTATACCCAACACAGCCATAACTGCAGGTGACTTTAAAAAAGAAAGAAAGAAGGGATAATAATTTGTTTTAAGTTATTTCAACAGAGCAGTGGCATTCCCAGAGGAGAACATTAATCCTGGTTTCTTGTATCAGGAGGGTCTGTTGGAACAACATAGCATCATCAGGAGGTGAGCCTAATATAGAGTGAACTGTTCTTTCTCTCCAAGAAAAGGTATTTTGATGAAGAAATTTGTTTTTCCCCTTGTTTCAACCCTGGTTCAGTGGTGGTGCCACATTCCTACTAGCCAACTACTGTCATTCTGCTACCACTGGCAAGGCTTCACTAGAAAAGGTTGCTTTGCCAAGAATCAGAGGCATGGCTTCTGCTTCCCATTGCCAGCTCAACAGGTGCTGAACAGACTGCAGACAAATTGGCTGGTAAAATGCCTTCTGCCATCTCCTAGGCATCAAAGAAAGGCCTGTTTTGCCTAAGAGTATTAGCTTAATAAGCCCAAATAGAGGCATATGCAAATGTTTTGTAAATCTCTGCTAGATTTTTTCCCCGTCCACACCACCCTGGGTTCCAAGCTTTGTTTTGTTCTTTCAACGAAGCATATCATAATAAAATAAACCAAGCAGCAAACCAATAAAAACTCATCTGAATTCTTTTGGTTTATAGATTTCCATCTCATCTGTCAGTCAATGGAGATATCCGTCAATTAGCCCAGCACCTTGGAAAAGCATAATCTTAATAGTCTTACTGGCTGGGGGATTCTTGGAATTGTAGTTGCAGACTACCATTTTCAAGTGCTCGATTGGACATGCAAACAGTTATGATATCATAAAGTCACATGATGTGCAGTGCTGCAACAGTATTGGAAGCATTGCCCCGCCATAGAGATGGCCACCCATGTCCATGCTACGCTATACACCTTATTTATTTTGCTGTATGGCCCAACCTATCATAATGAAAATAAAAGTGGGAAGAAACTGATAGTAAGTCTGGAGGTCAGACGGGATGATATGGTTTGCATCTCACTTCAACTGGTGCTCCCTTAAGTGATGAAATAAGTCCATTTGCCATAGGGCATTCCAGCAAGCTTTGTTTTATGATTGGTCACTGGAAAGAAAACGCTGGTTTAATTCACAAATCTGTCAAGAGTTATTTCTGAGGAAATGGCATTGTCGAAGGAAAGGAAGGCTAAATTACAGGAAATACACACTTTCTTTAATATCCAGTTTGACAATTATTTATATAGAACAGAGCTACAGAAACTGTTATCCTCTAGATCACTGGTTCTTAACCTTGGGTTACTCAGGAGTTTTGGACTGCAACGCCCAGAAGCCTTCACCACCAGCTGTGCTGACTGGGGTTTCTGGGAGTTGCAGTTCAAAAGCATCTGAGTAACAAAGGTAAAGAACCACTGCTCTAGATCAGTGGTTGCAACCCTTGGGTAACCCAGATGTTCTTGGACTGCGGTACCCGGAAGCCTTCACCACCAGCTCTGCTGGCTGGAATTTCTGGGAGTTAACAGTCTGAGAACACTGGGCTACCCAAGGCTGGGAACCACTGCTTTAGATGTTTTTGGACTACAACTCCCAGAAGCCTTCACCATCACCTCTGCTGGCCAGGATTTCTGGGAGTTGAAGTCCAAGAATATCTGGAGGCCCAAGGTTGGGGACCACTGCTCTAAAGGACTCGGTCTTAGCTTCCAGAGGTCATATGCCTCAGCAAGCCTGCCCAGAGATTATGGGAGATGTATCTCAACAATATATTCCATCTTCCCTAACCCACCTCTGGTATTGAGCGCAAAATAATGCACATTTGCTAATTTGGCTTACACTAGCATAGTTTCCCCCCCTAAGTACACATGAGTCACAGCAGCATATTCTGTTAGTTTTTAAAGCATTTATATTATATTTTCTTTGAATCTGAATCATTATTAATCAAATAAAGAATTTGTCATTTTCAAACCAGGTAAAAAACCTATTAATTAGCTATTGTACATTATCTCATTAACAGCATCCTCAATTCACCAATACATAGACCTATGAAGATGATCATTAGTTCACGAAGTGCACATTTTGATAATTAACTAAAGGCTGAAAGGGGCACTTGAATGCTAGAAAGAGTAATAATGATGTCCATGTAGCCCATAATGTGACCATATAATTCATTACATATTACCTATTCAGCAGAGATGCTGGTCGGAGAAACTGCATGTCAGTTGCTTTTTGTGTTGTTACTGTACAAAGAGAAACAGGCAAGCATGTATGGGATATACAGTAACTGTCTAGGCGTTCCCCCCGCACTTCACAATTTTCCTCTGAAGCCCATCTTCTCATTTGTTGATGCTTGACAGTGTGCTGCACCAACACACAAAATGGAGCACACCAGCTTTGTCTCCTCCATTCCTGATCCTGTCACCTCCTACTGCCTGTAGGTTGACTATCTAAAGCAGAGAGCATCTGCTTTTCACAGGACCAGTTTCCACGGACAGCCTTCAAGGATACAGTAGGCTCACCTCTTCAGAGATGTCACCCTTTCAAAAAGTGCATAAAAACACTGTAATGAGGAGATAGCTTGCAACAAAATAAAGCAGAGGAAAAGCTGCTAATACTATAATTTAATTATTAGTAATGATGCCATAGAACAGTGCAATTTTTGCTATACAGCAGCTGTAATATAATGCCTCTCTGAGCTTCTGAAGGAACAGAAAGTAACATGGTAAGAATCTGTCACAGTGATAGTACTGCTGTTATGGTCACAAGTCAACCATACTAGTTCTAGTCTGAAATCTGTATCTAAAAAGCTGAATGCTGAAAAGAGAAAGAGGCATGGAAGGTTAAAAATATTATTCATAACTGCTGTTATGTTATGAAATATACATATTGAATAGACTCACCAGAGTATACCAGGAAGTCTAATGCAGGCTGGGTGTGTAAACTTTGATCTCTTCAGATATAAACCAGAGCCTTAACCACAAGCACATCCATTTTTCTGTCTAAGGTGAAAATGGGAGAAGAAACAAGCATTGTGGGATACTATTAGTCCAGTCTGAAGATTAATGAGAGTTAAGGTTTTCAGCCTGACAAAGCATCTGGTACCATATCCCCCTACTGGCTCTAAAGAAAAATCATCTTATTTTTTCCCTGCCCATATGTAGAAAAGGACAGGATTTGATCTTGAAATAATCTAAAGATACAGATTTTCAATCCATTTGAGTATGTGGCTGAGAAAAATAAAGCCTTGTCCTGTTTACACAGTCAGATGCACAAGAAGAACGAAACTGCCCCTCTGTTTGCGCCCAAAGTCAGCTGCCCTTGTTTATATGAGCAGGAAATTAAAAGATCTTCTTCCCACAGTTCTGACAATTGAGTCATTCCTTACTTATATTCAGTGGTTTGTGCTGACTTCTAAATGCAACCTTGATTGGAAACAATTTGTATAGTTCCTAGTTTGCAATGTTTTTGACCCAGTTTTATTTGTTTGTTCCTTGACACTTTGTTATTATTCTCATATATTCAATAGCTCTTACCAATTTCTCTGTTCACAACTGCTTTATATATATTCAAAGTTAAAGGCTCAAGAAACTTACAGCTAAATCCCTCTCCTACCATCGATACTGTCATAAATAGCACAGCAGTGACAGACCTACATTTTGGGGAGCCTGAAGCTTCAACTTTTATGGGGGGCCCTTTGCAACCAGCAGTGAGGTCTGAGTAACCACTTTTATCTTTTTTCACTGGGGTTGTTCCTCTTGGAGCAGAGTGTGTGAGAAACTGAGTGTGGCTTAAAAATATACTTTCTTCTAATTACCCAGCAGATAAAATGGTTCTGGCAGGAACCTACAGAATAGATTGAGCTACAAGTCTCCCTCAGTAGACCACTCCTTATTAGTTAGTTTACCTCAGCTGGCACTTACTGTCTTAATACATTTATTCAAAGACTCTGGTTACGAGAAAGAATAAAATCTTACTGCTTACTTACAGTTCTCCATATATCAAAACAAAATATTGTGTAAAAATGTTAACTTTTTACATCACTGAGCTTAACTGGTTAACTAGCTTCATTACTGACTAACTGACATGACAGAATACTTCACTCTAACTGTCCTCAGACTCCATAACTAACACAGGCCAAATCCTGACTGGGGAAAAAGGGATGGGAGGGGGGGAATTCTGAGGTAGATTGGAAATAATTGGCTGCTGCTGAGTTGACTGACAGCACCCTCAGTCCAGAAAGGTCCCTTCCAGACAAAATCTATTGAAGGCATCATATGTAGGTTGCAATATATCCAACAGTTCTATGATGAATCACCACATTATTATTTTTTTAAAAAGTGAACTAAAGTCACTTCTGGAGCCTCTCCAAAATTAAGGGTCCTGAAGCTTAAACTTCATTATTTTCATGGCAGATCTGCCCCTTCAGATTCATTTTTAAAACTAATAATAATAGCTCTGCAAGTTAGGTTACTGGCCCTTTGATAACATATTGCTTATTTATATGAACTATTTTTGTTCTGTTCTGTGTCTAATAAAACTCCCTGAGTGATTTAGACATATCAATAGCAAGATAGTTCTTGCCTTATCACTTTTTTAAAAAAACCAATATCACCCACAAGAAAAAGGAGGGAAAGCTTGGGGGCCAGTTCTTGGAAGTTATAGTTCTTAATAACAGCCAGCTGGGATGGAAATGTATGTGCAACAGAGGGGGAGAGAGGCATTTGCCCCAAAGTAGTTCATTTATTCGTTCATGACATTTGTATAGCATGCTAGGTAGCTTACAAAATGCACATGTGAAATCAATTTAAATGCAAAATGAAATGTAAAGCCATAACATTAAAAGCAGCATAAGTGCAACCCAAAACCAAAACAAAGCACAGAACACAGATTTGAGAATGGAGGGGGGTCAAAATGATACAGGGCTGAGTGAAGAGGAGGAAAGGGTCCATGAGAGGCAGCACAACACACTTGTAAGAGGACATAAAGACAGAGAGAGAGAGAGCAACATCTTGGCAATTGTGATTGAATAACTGTGATGAAAAATCTTGTGCCTGGTGGTAGATGTGTACCACTGGCTGAAGATCAGTGGGTTAGAAGTGGAGCGGCTTCATCAGAATACCAAAGTGAAAACCTGCCCTGTCCTTGCCTTGTCGGCTGGCTAGGCTCAAAGAAATCCCTACAGTAGATTAACACACTCTGTGTTGGGCTGTGTGCATGTGTGCCCAGATGCATGGAGTTACACGTGTAGGGGATGTCTGAGGAAACAGAGGAGCTTATTTCACTCAAGCGGAAAGGCTTGCTAGGTCTGATCCTGAGTAGACAGGATATTGGCCCACATTTGCTTTTTTGCTTTTGGTTTGGTTTTGGCTTGCTTTTGCTCCATGGTTGCTTTTTTTGTCAAGCACGTTTAGCACATTTTAAAAATAATTCAAAACCCTGACAGAGGTGAACCTAGGTTCAGTGTTTACATCATGGGGTTTTGGAGTGCAGTCTCATTCAGCTTGGTGAACTTCTTCAAATTGTGCAGCATGATGGTAAATATTACCTTCATGGACCCTAACACGTTCATTTTTATTTTATTTTTTAACCATTTATTTTAATGTCAAATTGCACCATAAAGAACTGATTTGGAATTAACACATGCACTAGCAGTGGTGTCCAACCTTGGCCCTCCAGATGTTCTTAGACTACAGCTCCCAGCCACCTCTGCTGGCCAGGATTTCTGGGAGTTGAAGTCCAAGAACATCTGGAGGGCCAAGGTTGGACACCATTGCAAAGGAATCAGAGAAGCTTTAAACTTATCTTTGTGCAGGAACCTAAGTAGGATCCATTCAATTTTTGCCATGGAGATAACAAGAGTATCAAGTTGCACGCAGATGATGGTAGTATCAGGTATCTACTGAACATTTATATGAGAAAAAATAAAGAACATATACCTTGTGTGTATGTGTGTGTGTGTTTCATTGGCCATTTACCGAACTACCCAGTTTCAAAATGAATGCAACTGAAGTATCAAAATCCATAACAGAATAGTAAATTAAATTTCCTTAGTCATAATGCCATTAGATCTGATGACTGTTTATCCGGTGCTGCTGTTTTGGTTGCCTCTCCTAAATGCCTGGAAAATGTAAAAAGCAATAGAATATGACACCTACTCAAACACTTTCCAGTAAATCCCTCCAGTAGGCTAGGCTAGGTGAGAATGACTCTGTCGTTTGTCCTACAAAGCCTCTGAAAATCCTGTCCAAAGACACAAAGAGACTTTCTCTGCAAAAAATATCTCACAATGTGACTTTGGCTGCTCTGTGAAAGTGTACAGTACAATTACGAATGTGCAGGAAATGACATTGTTGTATAAGCTTCCAGAATTTACTATGCATTATCGCAGCTTGATAACTGGAGACAGAACAGAGTGACCCTTGAATAATGTCACATAACAATACCAACCTGTTTCTGTAACAGAAATTCAAGTGTTATATTAATACTTGTTCAAAATAGGACAAGAAGGTAACCTGAGAATCTTGTCAAGAGGCTTGCTAGTATGCCAAACGCTATATATACCTTAAGAATTTAACAAACATTGGACTAGATTACATGAAGTTCTTATAGTGTGGCATTCTGTTTACCGTAGTGACCTAGCAGATGTCCCTGGAAAGCCCTTAAGCAGGACTTGAGAGCAGTAACACTCCACCTTATTGTTTCCCATCAACTGGTACTCATCTGATCTTTGAGACAGAATATTGTTATTACGGACCATAGTCATTGGTAAGTAGGGCTGTACACTGATCCCCGATTCAGCACTTTTATATGGATCCCAAGGTGGTCTGAAGTTACTTGGGTCCTGGTCAATTCAATTTACGAACTGTTTCAAAATGGCAATTTTGATGGCAATTTTAATTGTATTTTAATCATTTAATCTTTTGTTGTATTTTAATTGAATTTTAATTGTTGTAAGCTGCCCAGAGACCTTTGGGTAGAGTGGGTGACATATAAGTTAAATAAATAAATAAATAAATAAATAAATAAATAAATAAATAAATAAATAAATAAATAAATAAATAAATAAATGTTTCTAAATTCAGATCAACAGTTCTCCCCCTGAGTTGCATTTGAACATCAACATAATCAAAAAAAAAAAAACTTTCGTTTTGTATTCACATGTGTGAAATTTGGAGCCACACAGACCCTAATGAAGGGAGTAAATGTGCCAGATTTCAGACAGCTTGCTTAAGGAATTTGCTTACTTGGCTCTTCTACAATGTTTTCCTTTCACTATAATTGAAGTGGAATTCTGGTCCCCAATTGCATATTACAGCAGTAGCTAAGCAAAGGTGTTTTTAAAAAGTAACACAAAGGAACAGAAAAGTAAACACCAAAGTAAAAAGTAAAGGTAATTTTTCACCTTTCATGAAGTTCTCCAGTTCTTTTTAAATGTCATCTAAGAGTCAGCATACATGTTAAACATATATTCAAGGTCTGTTTTCATTTACTGTAGGAGAAGCATGTGGGGCCTTAATCCAGACTGGTCTGACTGCATGTGTTTGCTTTGTTACATATATTCATAAGATGGAAATGAAGGAAACAGACACAAGTTCCTTTTTTCCTTATATTATCCCACTGGAAGGAAGAGATTTGGGTGCATTGTATGTACCGTATTTTTCGCACCATAAGACGCACTTTCCCCCCACAAAACAGGGGGGTGGAAAGTCTGTGCGTCTTATGGAGCAAAGAAAACAGATTATATTTTCCTGTTTTTTTCTCCTAAAAATTGGTGCGTCTTATGGAGCGAAAAGTATGGTAAGCAGTGGAGGTCAACATATAACAGTGTGTACAAAAATAAAAGCTTAATCTAGAAACCCTTTGTTTTTATCTATTTATATTCAGAGAAGAAAAGTACATGTGTACAAGCACCCTTCCTTAAGTCATTACGAAGAGTGAAATCTTATACTCATTCACACAGTTTGCCACTTGTGTCAATTATCCTATTGTTTACCTTGTAGACTGATAAATGATATTATTCACAGCCTAATAGTCCTTTTACTAATTAACCACTGCCCTTTTTTCCCATTATTTGTATCCCCACCTGGTCATGGGGCCATGTATAAGTATGACAGTCATATAGTCTCACTCTTATGTCTGAGGATGTAGACTTGATCCATGAAAGCTCACATTAAAACAACAGTTTTTAAGGTGCCACAATATTTTTGTCTCTCTTTTTTTCTTTGTTCGTTTTTATCTGACATGCTCACACAGATGTTTACGTTTGCTATTCTTTCCTCATGTCTTCAATCCCTGTGCCTCAATGTACGGTTCTGACACAAGGTAAAAGCTGACAAGGACCAGTGATGTATAAGAACTAAACCACGAGCAAGGCAATGAGCCAGTTTCCAGCACTTAAGTGATGCAGCGCTAAAATAGAAACAGATAGGGGGGAAGGGGGAGAGACAAGTCCAGGGTATCCTGTGGAACTTGTCATCCCAAACTTGGCAAACCCCAAAGACACAATTTACTCCAACACAGGGAATCACACATGCCAAAAGGAGTTGTTATTTTTTTTAAGTGAGCTGAGTTAATTCAAAATACACAACCTCCATGTGGATGTTTTTTTTTTTTTAAAAAAAAACTTTCTGGCAGGGAAAAAAAAGTGCAGTTTGCTGTACGTCATGCAGTTGGAGATTTTTAATTTACCCCAAACATGACATAAAAACAGGAGTATAACAATGTGTAACTGAGATCTAAGTTAAGATGATAAGCAATAATTTTCCCCTTTGGCTTTTCACAGAATACGGTTGAGCTAAAAGTTTTACAACTCCCACTGGTTATGCCCTTCTTAGGGATGTGAAGACCTAGGAAAAGAAATCTGGAGAAATCATTTTCTTCTGTTCCCCCAAAAGACAAATTCTCAGTTTTTCCAAGTAGAAAAATCAGAGCCTCTGAGGAACAAAAGTCTAATGAGAGGCTTCCTCTTTTGAAATGAACGAAAAAAATTAATTGGAAAAAATTAAAACAGAGTTTCATTTGCTGAAATTGGTAGGCATAGTGTAACGTTTCCTATGCAAAGCAACTTTGAAATTAGAAAATGGTAATTCCTGTATGTTCTAGAAATATAACAAATGCTCAAATCCTTGACTGAGGAAATAGACTGTAATCCAAAAAATATATCTGTTTTGAAATAAATCCGTTAGCCTCAAACATGCCACAACACTTTTCTATTCCAAGCCAAAATGCATTTCTGTATCTAGTGGGCACCACTATCATGAGACAAGCATATAATCTGGGCTTCGTTGTCTATGGACTGCTGTTCCTTTTTATTACCTCTGTTCTTGTTTGACAGAGACAGTCACAGTAGAACAAAGTAACCTGTTTCTAATGGATATTTGACCTGTCTCCTGCCAGCCTTTTCACTTCTCCTTCAACCGAATATAGTACAGAACCCTATTGGAAACTGGAAAAGAAAGAGCTTATTGCTCTGCAAAAGACAAAGAGGAACAATCTAGCAGGCTGGCTAAGAACTGAACTCTAACCGCAACCCACAGAAGGACGAAGATACCACTTACCACAAGGGGTTGTGGACATCTTTCTCTAACTGAAACTTAAGCATGTTGTTTATTCTGAGTTCTGAGCAAAACCTTATTTGTAGAGTTCAATCAGTTTGTTTTAATAATATGTTTAATGCAATCTGTAAGGTTAATTCTATCACCAATGTTTTTGAGCATATTACACTGTAAATGTAGCAAGACATTTCTGAAGGAAGTGGCTCTCAGCCAATCTAACTGAGGAGGACTCCATTACAAAATGTTTGATATGTATCAACTCTTACAGTGTTTACGAATGTGTGAATATATTCTCCCACACACACACACACACAGCAAAATGGCACAATAATTTTTTCCATGCTTCATATCCTTCTGTGAAAAAAAATTATGCTGTTCAAATGCTGACATCTGAGATATGTTTCCAAATGTTCATATGTTTTCTAATTCCTAATAATCAAACACAGCATTGTACCTACTAAATAACTAGAAGATATTAAAAATCTTTCATGTGTGAAAAATGAAGTGGCTAACTGTGAAAGAAGCACTTGCAACATGTTGGAGTTTTATTTACAACCTCACGTGTTGTCTGTAGTTAAGTGACCGGGCTATTTATCCAGCACTAACCAATAATTCCTTCCAGCTTCTGTACTAAGAGAAAGAGACCATAGTTGCACTAATAGAGGATGTTTCTTTCTCATTTTCATTAGTTGTTTCTTTTTCTGATTGCTTTGTGGTTCACCACCGTGCCTCCAAGGACAAAAGCCAGCCCATGTGGCCCTGGGCAAGCTGGACAGTCCCAGGGTGACCCCAGAAGAAGGCAATGCTAAACCACTTCTGAGTACTCTCTACCTAGAAAACCCTGAGTCATAATTGACTTGATGGCATATGATTATTATTATTTATTATTCAAACAGACAATTTTATGACTATCTCTCTCATAACCAGCTTCAAGTGGGCTTTCTTCTCCACTCAAGCAAGAGCCACGCAACTGATTCTAGCTTTTGTGATGAGATGGGTTTTTGAGTTAAAATCTTTTAAGGCATATGGGTTTTGTAATTATGAAATGAGCCAGAGAGGTTCCATCTTGTTTCTTTGTATATAGTATCTGTGCTATGCTGACAAGTTGTTTTCTAGGCGAGCAGAGAGAATGTTATTCTGAAAGCCTGAGAAAGGACTCGGTGTGATTAGATAGATGGGAATTGTTGTGACTCTTTGATAAACCACAGAAAACCCAAATAACATCTGGTGCGTATGGGAAGGAAGTCATGTGATGTAACAGGACTGTTTGCCTAGTAACGAACTCTGATTGGATGACATCGTGGGAAGGTGCGATGAGCCCTTGCCAGTTACTCTTGAAAAAGGAACTTTTTCTCTATGGACTTAGTCTTTCCAAGACCGACCTTTCAGTCATTCGTGACCTACTCTTCAGCCATTTGGGGACTCACCCTAATGTCTTTCGAGACAGGCTGGTGGCCTACCTACATGGACTGGTTCCTATGCTTTGCTGGATTACTTTTGGACTTATGGGATTTTTCCTAAGGACTGTGCATGGACTATTTTCTATGGACTGTTCTATGGAATATTCTTTATGGACTTCTTTTCTTGGAATACTCCATATGGACTATGCTCTTGTAATTTTGTAAGGACTATGGTATATTTACTGGATTTTTCTTTTCTAAGGACTATGGGACATATAATGGATTTTTACTTTTGTTTAGGGGTTTTTATTCTATAGTATCACTGAGGACTATAGCCTTTTTATAACTTACTTGGATTATTTTGTTTTTACTAATGATTTCCTAGACTGGAACTGTTTTTATTCTTTTTAATGTCTTTTTGGTTTTTATGGTGTTTTTGAAGAGTCACAACAATTCCCATCTATCTAATCACATCGAGTCCTTTCTCAGGCTTTCAGAATAACATTCTCTCTGCTCGCCTAGAAAACAACTTGTCAGCATAGCACAGATACTATATACAAAGAAACAAGATGGAACCTCTCTGGCTCATTTCATAATTACAAAACCCATATGCCTTAAAAGATTTTAACTCAAAAACCCATCTCATCACAGCTTTGTCTTGCACAGAGGACGCTGGCTTGTGATTTCCCTCCAAATAATGTTATTCTTCAAAGACTAGCTATGGAAAATCAAGTCAGCGTTTCTTTTGAGGTGATGATGCTGCTTTTGAATTGATTTGGGTGCAAGAGGCATAAGTCACTACGATCTCTGTAGGTCCTTTGAATGGGAGAGCAAGATCCCGGGGGAGAGTTATATTTTATTTATTTAGGCCCATGCTTTCAGTCCCATTGTCCTGTAGTGTTATGTAAAAGAAACCATTGGGAGCAGCCAGTAGGTTGTTGATGGAGCAAGGGCTCACAGTCTAAGAGTTCTGAATGGTTTCCAACTGTAAATCTCCAAAGTTCTGAGAAATGCCAAAGACTCTCAACAAATTTAATTAAGGTTTCTGGATATTAGAGTCTATATAAACATCTCTGAAATCAATTTCTTGCCAGCATTTGTAGACTTTTGTAGGATAGAGCCTTTGCTGGCTCGGCTTTGTATGCTGCTTGTAGGCAGGAACAACAACAACAGCAACTACAGAGCTGGAAGGGACCCTATGGATCATTGAGTCCAACCCCTGTCAAGGAGACTCAGTGAGGAATCAAACTCCCAACCTCTAACCACTGAGCTATCCAGCAGTTCTGTAACTACTACATAATAAGTAGCAACATTTGCTTTGTCACCAAAGAAGATACACTCCTAGCATTAAAAGTCTTAAGGAAGGAGGGAAGCAATGTCACTTTACATTTACATGTAAATATGTGATGTCAGTGTCATATACATTTTGTGTTGCTGTTGATATATTGTGATGACATATGGTTTTAAGCAATAAAGCCTGTTCATTCAATATCACTACTGATATTATAGTCTAAATCCAGTTATAAATCTAAGATTCAGCTGCCTGATATAAATTTCATTTTGGAAAGGAAGTACAGTCCCCTTTTTCTTTAGAGAAGGGAAATATGGAATTGATGTGGATAGATGGTCGACTAACATTTTAATTAACATATTAATAAGGAATTAAATGCTTTCATTTTTCAGTGTTAACAGGAGCAAATTCATTTTTGAATTTCTGCCATATAATTTTAACTAAAAATTATTGAACCTAACATTTCATGCTCTGGTCAGAGGGTCATGGAAGTAGCATGGATGTGTATCTGCACATTTGTTTATAGACACAAATGCCCACAGAGACACACACACACTATTATTATTGAGATAATATTATTGAGATTATGATCCCACAATTAGTCATTTTGCCCCCGTTTAGATGAGATACAGGCAAATATTATGTTTAAAGCTACACCCCTCCTTCAGGCTGTGTCTTAGGGTGTACAGAGGTGTACAGTGCATAATTCTGACAGAGCTTTTAGTGCTGTTCAGGTGTCAGGAACAGAATAAATAAAAACCTTTGTGTGAATCTTGAAGTGAGCTGCTTAACTGTCTGAGCTTTGTTAAAGTTTCTACTTCTGTTCACATGGGGGAAGATAAAATTTGCCTCTGCATGCAAAATTGAGCAGGTCAATGCTGGTTGCCTATCAGCCCTTTTTGATTCATTCAAGCAGGCTCCATATTAAGAACCAATGGCTAATGAGCATAACTGATTTGTCTAAATAAATGAATGAATGTAAACTATGTACATTAAAAAAAATCCCCCTATAAGACATACTTTTAATACTTCCATCTCATTTTCTCACTCCATTTCAGTTTTAAAGATATAGATCATGCTATGGCTAAAATCCTGTTCTTTAGCATTACAACTAGAAATGGGGGGGGGGTATTCTTATTAATATATGAATACGGATACCACCCCCGCTGGTGGAGATAACGAGGGTCCGTCCCCCTGGGGCCAGACCATCCATTCACTATTCTGCTGCTGCTGGGGGCTCTGCGCTTCCTTCCTATTGCTCTGGAGCTTGTGGTGGATTAGCCACTCCTGGCAGGAGGCAGGATGATGAGGCTCTCTGCCAGGCTGACGAGTGGCTAATCCACCGCGCGGAGCCTGTGGCATCAGTAGAACAGTGAGTGGTCGGTCTGGCTCCAAGGGACCGGACCCTCGTTATCTCCACCTGTGGGGGGTGGTATTTGTATACGAATACGAATACCTCCGTCTCTAATTACAACTACAGTAGGCCCTTTGAATCAATGTGAACCAACTCTTTTGTAATTTTTATTGATTCAGTGAGCCTACTCTAGTTCTAACTTATTATGCTGAATAACAGGAGTTTGGCCTGTATCTGGTTTTAAAAAATATGTCTATATTTCTCCAAGGGCCCAAAAAAGCAACATTCACTCAAAATGCCATGACCCGAATGAGTCTGTCAGTCGCCAAGTCAGTAGCCAAATTTTGGGGCTACATAATTAGCCAAGCCTTGATGTCAGCACACAGTTTCCTTCCACCCACCACTAGCGCTTAAACAGAATGTATTGTTAATCACATTCCTGGAAAATAAGAAATCCAGCCTATTGCTGCATGGTTGATTCTGATGCAGGAGCACTGAGGAGTTATGACAAATTTACAATACATCTATTTAACTTATTTTACTTATTCATATACAAGTAAAACACAGTAGAAGAAAAACAGTGTCTATGTCATGCAGAGAAATTGCTGATCCTGACTCAGACTGTTAAAACAAGACAGATTCTTCATATTCGGATTGCAGGTGCGTTTGGGGTTTCTATCTGATTCTAGATTAACCCCATTCCATGTTCAGAGTACATCATGAGGTCATGGCATTGTTTGGACTAGCTGTGCCACCATCTCATACATTCAGGACGTTCTCTTATGGCCAGTCATTCAATGAACAAAACAGATACAGTGGGGTCTCTACTTAAGAACGTCCCTACTTAAGAACAATTCCACTTAAGAACAGCTCCATTTGCTAAATTTTGCTTCTACTTGAGATCAAAAATCCAGATAAGAACAGGGAAAAAAAAACTTTCCTGCTCTTTTTTTAACCTTAGGTCATCTTAGGTTAAAAAAAGTTCTCCCCCTAGTGGTAGAGTACGTATTAACCAGCTTTGCATTAGTTCCTATGGGAACTAATGCTTCAATGTACGAACGCACCTCTACATAAAAAAAACAGCCAGAACGGATTAATTGGTTTTCAGTCCATTGCTTCAAAATTAGCTTCGTCAGAAGTGCTTTTAACACTGTTCCCTGACCTAAGGGGAAAAAAAAGAAAAAATCCCCCTGTAGTGGTAGAAGGCGGAATAGCAGCTTCCCATTAGTTTCTATGGACGGAAAAGAGCAGATACGTATTAAATGGTTTTCAATGCATTCCTATGGGAAATGCAGATTCTACATAAGAACTTTTCCACTTGAGAACCACCTTCCAATACGGATTAAGTTCTTAAGTAGAGACCCCACTGTAGATAGACAGGCAGACGTAGTGGACCTCCTACCCTGAGAATCATGGCAGGATTTTTATTTCTTTTTTTGGTGGTTAGAATCAAACTCAAGTTTATAAATGTTCTTACGTCACGCAACAGGATTTCACCTATGCATCTCCTATTAGATGAAAGGTCTTACAAATTGGCTTCAGTTACTTTTTTTAACCTAGTCCACTACCTAATTTAATCTCTAGCTCTGCTGATGCACAGATTGTCAGGTTTTTCATGTCTCTGCACTAAGCCAAGTCAAGCATTTGTGAACTTTGAAAAAAGTAAAGGAGCTGTTATCTCACCCAGTTCTTCCACTGATGGAGAAAAAGCTTTAACTGTCCCTCTCAGTAAGTTAAAAACAGATACTGCAACACCTTTTCATTTAAGCAAGAAACAAAGGAAAGGAAATAGTTCAAGACTGGAAGGGGAAATTATAAATTATTGCAAGCATCAATTGGAGTGTCACAGAAGGGGATTCTCTTATTTCAAGGATTACAAATAATTGGCTTGCTTTGTTTGGTGATTGGTCTTCAGGACTTAAGCATGGGATTCCTCTGAAGTCTCATTTCACAAGAACAGAAAAACCTGTCTTAATCACCACAACTACAAAAGCAGGTGATACCTTTATTAGACCACTAAAAAAAATCAGGCAAACACAGACAGCTAGCTTTCAATGATAATTCATCTTCATCAGGTTGTGCCCCAAGTTCTTGTAGGCAGTTCAGAACATTATATACTAGGGTTTCAAAGTTTCATGGCCTTTGTTCAGGCCAAGTTAGCTTCTTAAAATGGGTACAGGTGCAATCTACAAAAGGATGGTGGGGGAAGGGTGTGGTTTCAAACTTCTCCCCAGGCTGCAGTTTGGAATTTATAACCCAACTCTTAAAAAAAAGAACCACCAAGCACTCTGCAGCCATCCTGCCCCCTTGCTCATTCACCTTCTTTTGAAACTCAAAAGTTTCTATTTCGTGGGGGAAAGCACGAAACTTTGGGGACTCTAATATATAATTTTCTGGACTACCCACGAGAACCTGGTGCACTGCCTGAGGAAGGTCACTGAAAGCTAGCTGTTTGCTTGTTTTTTTAATGGTCTAATAAAGGTATCACCTATTCTTGAGTTTGTATTGTTTTGGAGACCAGATTTTGTCTTAATTGCTTCTGTGTCACCCTGGTCCATGCATTGATAATCTGTCGGATCAACTACTTCAATGCTCTGTAAGCAGGGCTGCCTTTGAACGTGACATGGAAGCTTCAGCAGGTACAAACTGCAGTGACTAGTTTAGTATTGGGAGCACAGAGGTATGATCACGTCTTCCTGATCCTGGCCAGCCTGCATTGGGCTGTCTGTCTGTTTCCATGCCAAATTCAAAGAGATAGTGTTAACTTATAAAGCCATTAATGGTTTGGGACCTCATTACTTAGTGGAGCATCTCTCTATAAGATCATCTACCCATGCCACCCACTCTACCCAGACTTCGCAGTTGTGAGCGGCTACCCCAAAAGAAGTCCGGAAAACTACCACCAGGAACTAGGCTTTCTCAGTAGTGGCCATAACACTGTAGAACATGTTGCTTACTGATATACTCCAGGCTCCTTCCCTGCTAACCTTCAGAGGCCTTTTATAACATTGTTCCCTGTTGATATTCTTTCTCCCAGATCCATGCGTTTTAATTTGTGTCTCAATTTGAGTTTGTTGATTTTTTTTGGTTAGTTTTTTATTATTGGTGGGTTTTTGTTTGGTGGGGTGGGGTTGTTATTTGTATTACTGTCAGCTGCCCAGAATAGTACTCTGTCACTTGGTAGGCAGTATAGAAATGCAATAAATAGATAGATAGATAGTCTGACTTCCTATTTTTACTTATTAAGCACCTTTTTTTAACTTTCTAAGACAAGGAAGGCTAATTTCAGTCATTAGACAGCATGCAGGGAACAACTGTCAATCAGCCATTACAAATTAGGAAGGCAAACTGCTTAATTAAGGATGGTCATCTCGCAGCCATCACACTATTTATACTATTGCAACAATTTGTTGTTTTGCCTTGGCTCTTGATCAAAGTGAAACAGATTCTGACCATCCTTCAGAAACTGCACATATGCACACAAGAATATGTGTCTATTAATAAAGGTCCCAGGTGCTTTAAAGGGCTCAATTAAAGTGTAACACGTTTCTTGCAAATTGAGACCCTGTTGAATAAAAACCTCCCATATAAATAGTCTGCTCCTCTTTTAGAGGAACACTCCACTGCTGTCATGCATAGCTGGTTCAGAAAACACAAGCGTGGCATTATGGAGTATTCTTCATGCCAAAGGGAAATATAAAAATAAAAATCCACTTTGTACGCTCTCCTGTGCCAGATAGTTTTTTTCTGATTGCCCCCAGAAGGCAGCCAACCTTAATGTTCTGCAGACCAGTGTATTAGAATGCTATGTGATGCTTCAGAATCACTTATTTAACAAGACACTAGCTGCAAGAATAATTGGCTTAGGTGAAAACTGCAAATATATTTATGGCAAGAAGAAAACACTGCATAACCAGCAGCAGGGCTACTGGTAATAATTCAGACAGCTATTCAAAAACACACATATATTTCAAGGGAAGAGCACAAGATGCCTACAAGTTGGATTGCAAAAAATTAGCAAGCATATTGCCATTCAAAACCCATACTGCAATGCAAATCAGTATCACTGCTCATGTGAGCATATGGGCAAATATTTTCCCACCAACTCAACTTTACAGCAGCAGTACAAGTAGTTCTTGCCAAACAAGACATCTGTCATTTGGTTCAATACAGAACCAAGCTCCTGATCTGGCAAAGATTCCTGAAACCTCATTGGATGATAATAGAAGGCCAGTTTTGACCAAGATACCTCCTTTCAATATTCACTCAACAACCAGGCCATAATTGTTTGTACAGAAAATTGATACCATTGCCCTAGTCTAGTATTGTGCCAAACTCAGGAACACAGTTTTAATTTTGTGTAGGGAGTACTGAGAATAAGAGAAACGTTTGGATTCTGCTGGGTTGTTTACTTACATTAGAATTTAGTTTATTCAGTGTTGATGAATTCCAGGATGCCTTGAAATCTGTGCAGAGATCCTCCAAAACTATTGTTTTGCACGTCAACATTCATGCAGACTATCTTGATGTGGCCCTGTCTTATTACTAAGTGTGTCATGGATACAACTCACAAAGCAAGGCATTTTGTAATTTCTTACTCTGATTTGGAGTTCTAGGAATGTGAAGACACACTACTTATTCTCTGTTTGATTATGGACAAGAATAGCAGGATAGCTTAATGGTTTAGCTATGGTTAGGAGTTTGATTCCCCACTGTGTGTCCCTGACAGGGTCTGGACTTGATGATCCATAGGTTCCCTTCCAGCTTTGCAGTCCTAGATGATTTATTATTATTATTATTATTATTATTATTATTATTATTATTATTATTATTATTATTATTATTATTATTATTATTATTATTATTATTATTATTATTATTATTATTATTATTATTATTATTATTACCACCACTCAAAAATTAAAATAATGAAATCATTGACTGGTGTTATATAACAGATACAAGTTTTAACCAAAAGCCTAAGTATCTGTTAAACATTGGCACAGTATGTATGCTGTTCCTAATCTTGCTCTTTTTTATAGTTCTGACGGTGTTATTCCTGAGATCTGCAGTTGCTTATAATACAGTATGTGTGAAATCTCTTGATATTATTCCCAAAGCCCCAATGACTGCGGGGACCACTAAACTGTGTTTTGTCTACAAGTGAGATGGCTTCCTTGGACTTGACCCAGCAAGTCAACAGTTCTACCCCCATGGGTGGCCATATGCTGAATCTGGTCTTTGCTGCCGAGCAGAGAGAGTGTACTCCAATGGTGGCTGACTTGATATTGGCCCCTTTGTCATGGTCGGATCACCACCTAATTAAATGCAGCCTCTCAGTGGCACTTCCCTCCTGCGGGGAGCTTGGACCCATTAAGATGGTCCGCCCCCACAGGTTACTGGATCCAGTTGGATTCCAAGATATCATGTGGGGGATTCTGGCTGACTTGGTTGGCGCTCCTGTCAATGCTCTGGTGGATGGCTGGTATACCGCCACCACCAGGGCGGTCAACATGATCACGCCTAAATGCCCTCTCCGCCACCGAGCCCAACCAACCCCCTGGTTTAACCAGCAGCTGAGAGCCATGAAGTGTAATTGGAGAAGGCAAGAGAACATTTGGGGAAGGGCCCTGAAGGAAATTAATCTAAAAACCGCCAGGATCATGTCTAACCTTTACCTAGCTAGGGTAAAAGTTGCTAAAAGAGCATTCTTCACTGACCAGATAAGCGAAACTCACAACCAGCAGGCAGAACTTTTATATATAGTGTGTGATCTATCCAGAGTTGGCCACAGTGATGGGCCTCCCTCTAGTGTTTCCTGTGACCAACGTGCACCATTTTTAAAATCTAAAGTGGAGGCCATCCGGCGGGACCTTGATCCCTTTTTACAGACAGTGAATTGAGCTGAGATGTCCAGTGCATTGTCTTGCCTGGTGAGGTTAACTTGCTTTCAACCTGTGACATCCAATGAGGTGGACAGGGTGCTTGCATGCTGTTGTGCCACCACTTCCTCTTTAGACCCTTGTCTGGCCTGGCTCATCAAAGCAGCCAAGCTGGTGGTAACGGAATGGGCCACTGCAATAATTAATGGGTCTCTCCAGGCCGGCATGGTTCCCCCTGCCCTCAAGGAGACACTCATTATGCCCATTAGAAAGAAAGAAACCTAATTTGGCAGCGGACAAAATTGGGAATTATGCCAATGTTTCTTGAGCAAAGTGGTCAAGAGGGTGGTGGCCAATCAGCTCCAGGCCCTCGGAGGAAACTGTTGCCCTTGATCCATTCCAGTAGGGCTTCAGTCCACACCATGGTATGGAAATAGCATTGGTTGCCTTGCAGGATGACCTCCTGAGGGAGGCCGAAGAGGCAATATGTCCTTGTTGGTTCTCCTCAATATCTCAGCAGCCTTTGCTATTTAATATCTATATGAGGCTGCTGGGTGGGGTCATCTCGCAGCCATGTTTAGCAGTGATTTTATCTCCATGGAACTTTTTGAATATAGTTTTAGGTCATCCATTTATAACAGATGATTGATTTTTTCCTGCTTCTTCTGAAATATGGTAGCCCAATCCAGTTTTATTTAAAATTAATAACATAGGGATAAGTGAGACGTTAGACAGCAGTGGTGAAAAAGAATCTCCTTGAAATATTCTTCTTCCATAGGCCATTAAGACAGTTTTCCATTTCCCCTGTTTTCTCAAGGAACTTCTGAATCATTTTACTAATCCCAAAAATTTCTATCCAACTGTGTGGCAATGAGTCAAATGCCCCTTTATGGTCTATCTAGGCCATGTTAAGATTTGTTTGTTTGTTTGTTTTGTCTTTTTGGATTATTTAGTTTCATTTTCTCAATAAGCAGCTGATCTTTCCTGCCTCTTAACTTTATATATTAATCTTGCAAGTACTCCTGCAAGGAGCTTGAACACTGCTGGAAGGCATGTAATTGGTCAATTTTTACTGGGTTCATTGTCCTTTTGATGATCTTTTATTATCAGAGGTGTGCATCCTGTTGTCATGCAATCTTCAGTTGTAGAATTTTGAAGTAAGTGATTAAATTGCACTGCCATTCATTGATGGAGATTTGTTAAATGTGTTAACCAAAATCCATGCAGCTCATCTGGACCAAGCGCACTTCAGTTTTTACTTGCCTTGTAATCATTTCAGTTATTACATTATCATCCGAACGTTTTCCTTGAGTTTCTTTACAAATGTCTTTAATCCATGAGAGATTTTTATTATGTCCCGTTGGGCTTTCCCACATTTCTTTCCAAAATTTTAGAGTATCATCTTTACATGGGCCTAATTTCTTTTTGTTCTGCATTTTCTCCTAGTGACGTATAGCATAATCGTTGGTTATTTCAAAATTGTTTTCTCTATATTGTATCAAGCGTCAGTCATATCTTTCAATTTTCTTTTCTGTAGTGGTCACCTGTTGTTTTAATTCTTCCATAATTTCAATAATTGTTTTCCTTTCTAGGTCATATATTTTGCATAGTCTAGCTTTTGCTTTTTCATTTTTAAGTTTTGAATCTTTCAAGTGTTTTAAATTGCTAATGTCTCTATATAATTTCTTTTCTTTCCAGCTGAATTTGCCATTTTGGAGTGCCAAGAGTTTTTTTGTGCTGCAAAAAAGCAAAGCGTGCTGCTTATATACCGCCCCATAGCGCTTCAAGCACTCTCTGGGCGGTTTACAAGTTAATTATGCAGGCTACACATTGCCTCCCTAGCAAGCTGGGTACTCATTTTACCAACCTCGGAAGGATAGAAGGCTGAGTCAACCTTGAGCCAGCTACATGGGATTGAACCCCAGGTCATGAGCACAGTTTTGGCTGCAGTACAGCAGTTTAACCACTGCACCATGAGGCTCTTTGTCTTTTGTTTGTTGTTTGTTTGGTAGCTTGAAATCAAGTTTCATGGTTATTATGGTAGCTGTGCTATACATGAGCTGGTTTATTTCCATTACTGTGTTGGTTGGGATTGTTCTGATTACTACATTTGCATCTGTTGGGAGATCTTTTACTGGCTTACTTTGTAATTGGTGCAAATTGGAGAGCCTTTGTCTTTCCATGTTTTGGCTAATATATGTTAACATTTTTCCCCTCAATGATGTCTGCCGTTCTGTCAACTCATAATTTCTTGGTTGTTCCATGAGTTGATCCTCTGTTGATGCATTTTCTTCCACTATTATGTTACCTCTACCCTCCATGTTTCTTCAATACTCTTTTTTGAAAATCACAGACTGTTGGGTTTGCCTTGTAATAACATTTCATAATTTCTTTTGAGCAGGAGTCCAAGGTTTGCATTTACATTGCTCCGGTAGCTTTGCAGCAGACTGTTGGATCCTCAACAGGGTCTGCTGAATCCTATAACCCACTCATCATCAGATGTCCAGGAGCTATAGCATCTGATACGGTCCTTGTTGACCCAAGCGATGACCGATAAGATATAGATTTCTATTTATTTCCTCTCATCATAATTGATGGTCGGTTGATACAGTTGGTCTGGCTTCTTCTTCCTCTTTGTCTTCTTCTTCTTCTTCTTCTTCTATTTTGAGAATTTAGATTTCTTGAGTGACCTCATGCAGACCAATGTTTTAATTCTGCTCTGCAAATCTGGATTGAACTGAGCAGGGTTCAACACATAGACAAACATATCACTATGTCTGCTTTGTCCTTTATACAGATTATAATGAAGCTGAGTATGGCAGAATTCTAAGTTTGCTACTGTTACTTGGCACAATCCCACAACCACCCACTTGTGACAAACTCCCACTGACATAAGGAGAGGCTTTTCCATAAGATTGATCTTTAAGGATGATTTTATCTCATCTTTGACTGCCAGTTTGGCTGTAACATTTAGCCTAGTGTGATATCTAGAGCTGATCTTCTGTTTTGCTGACATATTCTGTTAACTCACTCCTTGGTTTTTCTTCCACTTTAAGATTGCAAAGAGGTCCACGGGCCTTAAGTCAGAATTTGGTCCATAGAGAAAGGAAAGACTGCAAACCGTTCCATCTGACATGTGAAATCTAACTCCATCTGACCTTTCTGGCAATCTAACCTCAAAAGCTATGGGCATCATCGTTGGCCCAATTTTTGAACAATTTACCTTAACCCCAAGTTTTTTACCAACTTTGCTTGATAAAAAGTTCTAGAGAACTCGGAAACTTACTTATTTGTAGCATTTAATAAATTCGAACTTTGTTCCTATGGGTGGATTGGATACTTACTTTATTCTATTTTCCATAGGCGTACGAGTAGTTGCTCTTTTTGTTCTTGTTGTTGTAGAAGGATATCTTCTTAACTGATAGATTGAAATGGATTCATGGTGAAGCCTGTCCTTGGTTGGACTGTTCATGGAAGTTGCAGGGGCATCAGCACATTGTACCGCTGGTTAGGAAGTCTATCATGAATAGAGATGGCACAAACCTTGGTCCAGAGGTTCCTGCTGGTTCTGGTTCATACACAGGGCACCATAGGTGCCACATGTTCCCTTACCCTGCTTCCCCCGCCAGTGACCCACTCACCAGTTGGAGCATGCTCCTCTCCTCCTCCTCTTCAGCTGACTATTCCCTGACAGGAGCATGGGATTGCCTTTCCTGCCTCGCCTGAGTGGGCAATCAGCCCAGGAGGCAGAGCAGGGAAGCCCTGCTGTTACCGGAGACTGGTTGAACAGTTGAAGAGGAGGAGGAGTGGAGCACGTGACGGCTGGTGAGTGGGGGATCCAGCTGGCAAGGCAGGGGGTCATAGATATGAATGGTTGGGTGTTGGGGAGATTTTGAAGAAGCTCAGTTAGGTTGCAAACAAGAAAAATGTGGCTTAGAGTCCGTTGGCAAGTGGTTCAAAGACAGCTGACAGCTCAGATGTGCTGAGGAAAGAGAAAGTCAAAGCTGAAGGATCCCTACTGGAAGATGTGAGAATTAGAGCTGGTTGTGTTTGCCAGGATATTGTGGCCCAGAATGTAGAATTTACTCTTTGTACATGAACCAGAGTGCATGAACCAGAATGTTCTGTTAGGAATCCATTTTATAACAGGTGTGCAGCTACAAGGTCAGCACATGTAGCTGATGCAATACTCAAAATGTGTATTGGATATGATGTAGTGTCTAGGAGAAGACATCAGGTAATGTTCCAGTGATTAGTTGTTTCAAACTATATAAGAGCTACACACTATAGTGGAATATGGAGCTTTATATGGAGAGTTGCTGCACAAAGTTCTGTCCGTCTCTTTTACAGATAAGTGCCTTGTTTAGTCTGCTGTACATAACTCGGCTGTACATATTTTGTAAATACATTACTGGAAAGGAATCTCTGTGAGTCTCTTTACTGTTGATCTGGAAGACTGCCTTGTCTCGGACTCATTTCTACACCCCAAAATTGTTGACAGTGTTGCTTTGAAGGTTTGGTGAAGCTTCCAGCAGGGAACAAGGCCCAGCACAAGATTTCAGGCACAGATCTGATCAGCAGGAATTTCAGCAAGAGTCCTTCAGACTGGGTCATTCCAAATGCAAAAGGCTAGAGAAAAGCTGGAGGCAGAGCAGGGAAAAACTATACAGCATATGTTCCTAGTTATGAGGAACTAGTTGGGAAATCTGATCTGAAGGAAAAGCTATTAGGAACTTATTAGCTGTGGAAGATTCTCTTAAATATTAGGAACAGGAACCAGACATATTTAAATGCATTTGAAAAATATTAACCCATTACTCATTGAATAAGTTTATTTCATAATAAAAATCATAGTTTTGTTTATCCTGTCTTAAGCAGTTTCATCAGCCTATGCCATAGCAACAGGGTTACTTAGTTCTATAAGGCTGACAGTGTACAGTATACTGCAAGTTTTTATTGTTCGGCAAATTTTATGACAAGAAGTTCCATAGATTGAATCCTTGGTGTTTAAAATGGGAAATACAGTACAAGAAAAACTGACATTATTATTTTATACATGATGGCAATTTCTGAACATATTTATTTTACTGTTATTAAATTATTGTTTCTTTACACAGAGACCTGGTGTTTTCACTCTTGTCAAACAGGTAACAAACAGATTTTTAGCTTGTGAGAGAACAAAGTGTCTCAAAATTTGTAGCAACAAATAGTTCAGGTATTTTTTTCATCCTCTGAAACGTGCACGTACAATTGGCTTCCAGAGCACTTTTTGGAAACTTTCCAGTTATTACAGCAACAGATTACTCTTCCAAGTACTCTGACAGTCTAGAATGAAAACCCTCTCAGATTCTTTGCTCCTTAGTATCCCATTTCCCTGCTTTGCTCCTGCTGAAACCCCCTCTTCTACACAGGCAGCTCATAAGTGGGCACCTACCCCTGAAACTCTGGGGTGGGATATTCTCCATTAGCCCATGATCCTCCCCTACTCTTCCACACAGCTATACAAAGCACAACAAATACTGTCCCCTTTTCTTGCATCTGGCATGGCACTGAGACTTCAGTAGACAGTAGGCATCCTTCAGTCTCGAGGGACCATGGTATTGTGCTCTGTATGGAGGACTTGGAACAGCATCTATTGTGGTTGAGGCAGTCAATTCAAGAGTGACAATCCCTTCCACACTGAAGACAAATCCAATCTGTCCCCTGTCCAGCTCCCTGATTTTGCTGCTTTCGTAACTGCCTCTTTGCCTCGGCCTGCTGGGCAAGGGTCTCTTCAAATTGGGAGAGGCTGTGATGCAACGCCTGACTCCAGGCTGAATGCTCAGATGTCAGGGTTTCCTATCTGTTGAGGTCCATTCCTAAGGCCTTCAGATCCTGCTCACAGATATCCTTGTATCACAGCTGTGGTCTCCCTCTGGGGCGATTTCCCTGCACTAATTCTCCATACAGGAGATCCTTTGCAATCCGACCATCAGCCATTCTCACGTCAAGCCCAAGCCAATGTAGACATTGCTGTTTCAGTAATGTATACATGCTAAACATTCCAGCTTGTTCTAGGAATACTCTATTTGGAGCTTTGTCCTGCCAGGTGATACCAAAAATGCGTTGGAGACAATGCATATGGAACATGTTCAACTTCCTCTCCTGCTGTGCACAAAAGCTCCAATACTCACTTCTCTCTGATCTAGTCCAGAAATAGACACCTTCTGTTACAGTTCCAAAGGCATGCTTCAGCATGACAGCAAAAAAGATCCCAAAAAGTGTTGGTGCGAGGACACAGCCCTGTTTCACTCCTCTTCAGATGTCAAAGGGATCTGATGTTGAGCCATCAAAAACTACAGTGCCCTTCATTTCCTCAGGAAAGGACCTGATGATGTTAAGGAGTCGAGGTGGACATCCAATCTTGTGAAGTATTTTAAAAAGGCCGTCCCTGCTAACCAGATCAAAGGCCTTTGTGGGATCTATAAAGGCCACAAAGAGTGGCTGTCGTTGTTCCCTACATTTCTCCTGCAACTGTCTGAGAGAGAATACCATGTCAGTGGTGGATCTATTAGCTCGAAATCCGCACTGTGATTCTGAATAGTGGGGTCTCGACTTACGAACGACCCTACTTGCGAACAATTCAACTTACGAACCCGCCCTATAGGGGAAATAAGGACTCGACATACGAACTTCCCTCGAGTTACGTACAGGAAAAAAGTGCCCCCTCCCTCCCCTTAGAGGCTTCTGGAGGGGAAAAAAGGGTCAGAAACTTAAAAATAAATAAAAGAAAGTCACTTACCAGGCCTTGGTAGCCTCCAAACAGCAGGAAAAAGAGCAGGAAACAGCTAGAAGCTGACACCCAGAAGGGAACCTGACAGCCATGCTCCTGCACCCTCCTCTCCCCGCCTATCAGCTGATGGGCTGGCTCTGAAGAGGCACAACATGCTTTAAAACGTGATTTAAAATTGGCTTTGTTGAAAAAAAAGATTTCTAAAGTGCTTTGCAAACTGTTCCCTGCCTTCCCCCTCCTTTCCTGAACCTAAGGGGAAAAAAGAAAAAATATCCCCCTCTAGTGGCAGAAGGCAGAATAGCAGCTTCCCATTAGTTTCTATGGACTGAAAAGAGCAGATACAGATTAAATGGTTTTCAATGCATTCCTATGGGAAATGCAGATTTGACCTAAGAACTTTTCGACCTAAGAACCACCTTCCAATACGGATTAAGTTCGTAAGTCGAGACCCCACTGTAGACACTGTCTGCAAGCACCTGGAGCCTCTTCAGCATAACACGGGCAAGCAGCTTCCCTACAACGCTGAGAAGAGAGATGCCACGGAAGTTATTTCAGTTGCCCCTGTCTCCTTTCTTCTTCTACAGCGTGACAATATTTTCATCTTTCATGTCCTGTGGTACGCCACGTTCTCTCCAGCAAAGACAAAAGATTTCATACAGCTTGGTGGTGATGATCTATTTACAGCAGTGGTTCTTAACCTTTGTTACTCGGATGTTTTTGAACTGCAACTCCCAGAAACCCCAGCCAGCACAGTTGGTGGTGAAGGCTTCTGGGAGTTGCAGTCCAAAACTCCTGAGTAACCCAAGGTTAAGAACCAGTGATTTACAGCACTTCAGCACTTCATCAGGGATGTTATCCTTCTCAGGTGCCTTGCTGGAGGCAAGGGAATCCAAGGCTGCTTTTATTTCTGCTAAAGTTGGTTCGCTGTCCAACTCTTCCAAGACAGGCAGGCACTTGGTGTTATTTAGTGTCTCTTCTGTTACTACATTCTATCTGGAATATAGCTCAGAGTAGTGCTGCACCCAGCGTCCCATCTGCTGTGCTGGATGATCACACCTGTAGCAGACTGCAAAGGAGCAGATTTCTTCTGTATTGGACCTAAAGCCTGCTTGATACCATCATAGACTTCCTGTAGACAGGTGCCTATGTGATTATTTACAGCTTTGTATGGGAAGATGAAAAAACTGAAATGTTTGTGTAACCCAAGCTTACCATAATACCCCCCATCCCACCGGACATAAGATGAGCCTTGCTTAATCAAACCAAAGCCTAGCTCACTATTCTGTTTTCCACAGTGGCCAATCAGATGGCCCATAGAAGTCCACAGTAGAGGCAAAAGTCTTGCTTAAAGGTGCCCTTCAACTACTGGGTTTTGTTTGTTTGTTAGTTAGTTTGTTTGTTTTTTTGCAAACTGCTGCTGGGGATGAAATTCCCCATTATTTGTCCTCCATGAATTTGTTTAATCTACATTTTAAGCTATCTCAACTTGTACGCATCTTGAAACAGTGAATTTAATAAACAGAGGCGATAAAGTGCTCAGCCAGAAGGAAGTAACAACACTCTGTATCTTCTCCTTCATAGCTCTTGGTTCTTCCCCTGAGCTACTGGTAACTCACATGCCAAACTGCATCACCCTCATATGGTGGGGGAAGAGAGCCTTCCTTGGTCCATGAGCCATCCGTGCCCAGAACAGGCAAAGTCACAAAACATGTTTCTCCTTGTGTTGCCTATGAATAGGCCATTACTCCTGAACAGGCTATTCCTCATGCCCAGACCCAAGGTAAGCAGTTACTTGGGGAAATGAACTACTCCCTATCTTAGCAACAGGATAGCTCCTCCCCATAAGGCTTCTTGTCCCATTCAGTTTCCCATCTTCTGCTACCGAATAATCAATTATATTTGCAAGCTTATTATTCTGCAGGCTTAACACACATGAATGAAGGCAAAATGCAGTATATATTATAGGCTTATACTGTAGATACTTATATCTATGGTATACCTCAAGCAGAATAAATATTTTGCATTATTTATACTAATACTTCTATAGACTATATCACTCTGTCGATACAGATATTCCCACAGGTGGAAGATTTTCATTTTTCAGCCATAATTTATCTTTGATAGTGGGTGTTTGAATAGTCGTATAAACAAGACCTCATATTCACTTCAAGACACAATTACCGAGCAAGGCAATACACAGTTCTTAGCAGCCTAAGAACCTCATTATAGAATCTGTGTAGTATATTTGTTACCAAGGAAACATACTAGATCACTGATACTATAATTTCAGCATTATAAAAGGTTTCACTCAGTACTGCCAATTCTTCTTTCAAACACGCAGTATTCAGCATTTTAGAATAAAGTTCAATAGAATTATGATAAAACAGTAGTGGTCCCAAAGTCATTTAAAGCATTTAACCCAATGTTTTTGGGTTATTTTCGACCACTAGATAGACATTTTAAGGAAACATAAAATGCTACAGTACTCTGCACAGACCAAACTGTGCACAAATTCAGTAGTGCTTTCTCTGAATCCTTGGTTGTGGCTGGACTGGGTCTGTCATTTTTATATTATTAGCTTACTTATCTGGTGAAGTCTTGTTCATGTGCTTCTATATACCGCCTCTGTAATGAGGTTGTGAAGGGAGGGAGATTATTATTTTAAAAAAGTGACCATTTTGTCTATTATTAAGCACAGGAGACACACATGCAATATGGAATGGTGTTACCAAATGTAACTCTCTCTCATTCCACCTCAAACAACTTTGGGATATTCTTTAATCAATAGTAATGGATACAACACAGAGTTGCCCCCTCCTTCGCACCTCTTTAGCCCATCTCTTCAGCCCCAGGGTGGCATAATGATATACACTGCTTTAAAGCACGTCCACTGCCTTGTGGCTATATCCACTCATGGAAAAGGCTTCAGGAGTTAACCTCGAGGCAAAATCCGGAGCTGGAGTCCCGAAGGCAGCATGTGTCGTTCTGCCAACTCCTGTGACATTGCTGGAACCAGTTGTATTGGCTGTTGCCTTTCCATTGGACCATTTCAGCAATGTGCAGAGGGGGGATCTGCTGCTTGGGTAACAGCCTATCCTCCATATTACCTTACCCGGGCTTCATGCTCTGGAGAGGACACTCCTCGATTCAGAGCATGTTACCATAGTCTCTCGAGACTGAAGGATGCCTATGCTATGCTAAAGCACAGGACTTTAGACAGATGGTGAAGGTGGAGATGAGGACCCTGACGTCCCTGTCGAATCAGTGGCAGAGTGTGTTTGTTGCTACAGAACACCTGAACATACACTGAAAGAGATATGGGATAATGTGCTCAGCAGTTGTTTTGAAACATACGCTAAATTAACTCTGCAACAATAAGGATGTGGGCGGCCTAGAAACCAACAAAAAAGTTACCACCCAAAGTAGGAAACATCTGAAAGCTATGGATGCTTGACAATTAATATTTTCTAAGTATCCACCTTAAATATTTTCAATCACTGATTAAATGCAAAAAGTATGGATGTGACAAATCTATATCTGCAAGTACATCTTACATAAATCCCAAAGATACCCTCCCAGGCCAATGAGAAACATATGCCAGATCCACAGCTGTATAACTCTTCTGTTAGACCTACCAAAATACCACCAAAGAATGTGCATAGCTTTGAGTACTATAGAGCCATCCAAGCTAAGTGATTGTTGTACAAGCAAGCACCTAGCCCAGTGGTTCCTGGCATTTCTGGGACCTGCAATCCAAGAACCACCTGGGCTGCCCATGGTTCGGAACCACTGACCTCACTTGATGAAAATGTTCTGGAGCTCTTAAAAGCTTGCACGCTGTTCTTTGGCATTTTGGCTAATCCCAATAAACATATCACCCAACTGTGGATCTGAGCTGTATCAGGTACACTTGTCACCAAAAAACCCACAAAAAAAAACCCAGGATGGATACAGCTTCTTACAAGGAATGCATCTTTGTGACAAATTCAGGTTGAGTAATATACAAAACATCTCAGTAGTCACGGGTAGGGGGAGATATGGCATTGGCCCCGTCCCTGCTCGTGTAAGAAGAACGATGGGCAGATGCCTAAAACCTGTACATTGTTCTGAGACGGGGTCCAACCCCCAGTATCGAGGTAGCCAGTCCAGTCGGCCATCCACTCTGCGCCTGGTGTTGTTGAATGCCAGGTCTGTATCCAACAAGGCCCAATTAATTTACGATCTTATTTTGGAGCAGGATGCAGACCTGGCATGCATAACCGAAACCTGGATTGGCGGAGAGGGGGGTCCCCCCCTAGCATTCATCTGTCCGCCCGGTTATGCCGTCCAACACCAGGGTAGACTGGAAGGTCGGGGGGGGGGAGTAGCCATTGTTTATAAATCCAGCTTAGAGGTTGCTAGGCGCTCCACAGTGGTAAAACCGGGTCTAGAGGCTCTTCACGTGTCGATTGGGGCCAGGGATGGTATTGGGATTTTGCTGGGTTACCGTGCTCCCCGCGACCCAGCCACTTCCCTACCGGAGCTGGTGGACTTTGTCTCCGCGGCACTGCTGGGTTCCCCGAACCTATTGGTTCTGGGGGATTTCAACGTGCATGCGGGGGCAGAGGTTTCTGGGCCAGCTCTTGAGTTCTTGGAGACCATGGCCTTCTTGAACATGTCCCAACATGTTAACGGCCCCACCCACGTGGGTGGCCACACACTTGACCTGGTTTTTTCCACAAATGGGAGCGAGAGTGGTCCGATGGTGACTGACCTTGAGTCGGTCCCCTTGTCATGGTCGGATCACCACCTAATAAAATGCATCCTCAACATGGCTCTTCCCCCCTGCAGGGAGCAGGGACCTATTGTCATGGTCCGCCCTCGAAGGCTACTGGATCCGGTTGGATTCCAGGAGGCCATGAGAGGTGCCACGACTGACCTGGCTGGCGCTCCTGTCGACGCTCTGGTTGATGGCTGGTTCTCAGCCGCGGCTAGGGCTGCAGACACGATCGCTCCTAAACGCCCTCTCCGCCGCAGAGATCGTCCGGCACCTTGGTTTAACCAGGAGCTCCGGGCATTGAAGCGGGTCAGGAGACGGCTAGAGCGCAAATGGAGAAAGGACCCGACGGATTGGAATTGGATAGCTGTTAAGGTCGCTACTAACCTTTACCTGGCTAAGGTAAAGGCTGCCAGTCGAACATACTTCGCTAACCGGATAAGCGAAGCCTCCAACCAGCAGGCGGAGTTATTCCGTATAGTACGCGACCTATCCGGAGTTGGTCTGAGCGACGGGCCTCCCTTTAGTTTTTCGCCAGACCAATTTGCAGCATTTTTTAAATCAAAAGTGGAGGCCATCCGCCGGGACCTCTCTCCCTTTTTGAACACAGTGAGTCGAGCAGAGATGTCCAGCGCTCCGTCTTGCCCGGTGATTCTTGATACCTTTCAGCCTGTTACGCCTGACACTGTGGCCAGGGTGCTTGATCGCTGCCGTGCCACCACCTCCTCCTTGGACCCTTGCCCGGCCTGGCTAATCAAATCAGCCAGGCCTTTAACAACGGAATGGGCCACGGTTATAATTAATGGGTCTTTCCTTGAGGGCAGATTTCCATCTGCCCTGAAGGATACACTCATTAGGCCCATCAGGAAGAAACCTAGTTTGGCGGCGGACGAAATTGGCAATTACAGGCCCGTCGCCAATGTTTCTTTCCTAAGCAAAGTGGTGGAGAGGGTGGTGGCCGATCAGCTGCAGGCACTCCTGGATGAAACAGATGCCCTGGATCCATTCCAGTCGGGCTTCAGGCCGCGCCACGGTACGGAGACGGCATTGGTCGCCCTGTGTGATGACCTATTGAGGGAGGCCGACAGGGGCAAAGTGTCTCTGTTGGTCCTCCTTGATATCTCAGCGGCCTTCGATACCATTGACCACGGTATCCTCCTGGGGAGGCTCTCCGAGTTGGGAATAGGCGGCCTGGCATTGTCCTGGCTCCGTTCCTTCTTGGAGGACCGTCCTCAGAGAGTTCAGCTTGGGGAGAGTGTCTCGGCCCCGTGGATCCTCAATTGTGGGGTTCCGCAGGGGTCGATTATCTCCCCAATGCTGTTTAACATCTATATGAGGCCGCTGGGCGAGGTCATCAGGGGGTGTGGAGCCAAGTGTCACCAATATGCTGATGACACCCAGCTCTATATCTCCTTTTTGCCAACCACAGGAGATGCCGTTCCGTCCCTTCAGCGCTGCCTGGAGACTGTACTGCAATGGATGCAGGAGAACGGGCTCAGGCTGAACCCGGACAAGACGGAGGTGCTGAGGGTGGGCGCCCCCGCAGCTCGGGATTTGGGAAACCCCCTCTCTTTTGGGGGGGTGACCCTGCCCGTCAGGGATGTGGTCCGCAGCTTGGGGATCCACCTGGACCCGGCGCTCACTATGGAGTCCCAAGTGGCGTCGGTGGTCCGTACCGCCTTTTTTCATCTTAGGCGGATAGCCCAGCTGCGACCCTACCTTGATGTGGGGGCTCTCACTACCTTGGTACATGCGCTCGTAATCTCCAGATTAGACCACTGTAATGCGCTCTACGTGGGGCTACCTTTGGGGTTGCTGCGGAAGCTACAGGTGGTGCAGAATGCGGCGGCCAGATTAATCAGCGGTGTGAAAAAATACCAACATATTTCACCCACTCTGGCCGCCTTGCACTGGCTGCCCATCCGCTTCCGCATAGACTTCAAAGTGTTGATGCTCACGTATAAAGCCCTAAACGGTTTAGGGCCTCGATACTTGGCGGAACGCCTTCTCCCGCCAAGATCTACCCGTGTCACTCGCTCGAGCCAGGAGGTGAGGTTGAGGAGCCTAACGCCGAGGGAGGCCCGGAAGGAGAAGACAAGAAATCGGGCCTTCTCGGCGGTGGCTCCTCGCCTCTGGAACAACTTACCTCCTGTGATCCGCAGGTCTCCCTCGCTGGGTGTTTTCAAGAAGCAATTAAAAACATGGCTGTTCCGGCAGGCCTTTCCATCATTCTCCTCTTGACCCCCCTCTTTGTTTTTGCTTTTGCTTTGTGTATTATATGATTTAATGTAGTGCCTTTTTTTTTTTTTTTTTTTTTTTTTTTTTTTTTAGAATTGTCTGTTTTCGTTGTTTTATATTATTTTTATGGTTGTTAGCCGCCTAGAGTGGTCCGTGCGGACCAGATAGGCGGGGTATAAATCAAATAAATAAAATAAATAAATAAATTCCTATCAAGCTGCATTCAGTCTTCAACCCTTCATGACTACTGTGACATTAAAAAAAGATATACCAAGACATCACATTATTATAACTTTTCAACATTCCACTCAATTAAAATTCATTGCATTACTTCTTTGAAGAACCCAATTAAAGTAACATCAAGAGGAATTTTAAAGCAAACCTTAATAAAATACATTTGATCGTACAACCAGATATGAAAGCGTAGCAAAGAAAAACAATTCTCCCAATCATATCTGAAACTATATTTAGAGTTAATGGAATGTATATCATTTGGGAAAAGAGGCCACAAAACAGTGGCTGAAATTCAGCAGCGTAAGTTATGCTATGTAAGGCTGATGACACCATCATCTGAAAATTTCCAGTTCCTCCTAAAGGTTGAAAGGCTTCCTTGGAGTTCCTTTCATTTTGGGGAAGCCACTGGAAACTGTGTGGGGAGTCTTTAATTTCTGAAAATCATAACCGCTAGGATGACTATACTGGTGGCTGCAACTTTCAGAAATGAAAACTTCCCCCACCCCTCATCCCACAGCCCCAACAGCATCTGCACGACAAAAAAGATCCCAGTTTCTCAGAAATCACCACGGCTGATGTAACTGTTAGCCTTACATGGAACAAATTACACTACTGGATTTCAGTCAATATTTGCTAGCAAAGATACACATTTGTTAGAAATCCAGGCACTGGGTTAAAGAATGTGTATTGAACCAAATAATTATATTGACTAAGATGCACTTTTTTTAAAAAAATGGCAGAATTTTCAAGAAGTGTGTGCAGGAGGTGCACAATTTGGACAATATGGATTCTGAGACTCAATATTCTGAACATATGTATTGGGGAGAGATACTGTGAAATGAACATTGATATGTATCCTTGCTAGATTGGCTTAGAGAAACCTGTTGACAAAGTCCAACATTGAAAGATGATGGTGCTGTTGTTAAACAAACGTTTTGATTCAAGAATTACTTGTATAATTGACAACCTATACAGGCAACAAAAAGCAGCATTTCAATTTGAAGATCAGGTGGCAGAGGAAATGGGATACAAAACAACAAGGACATACACTCCTGATACTGGTGTTCAATTTGTACTGTGAGAACATCTCTAAAAAGCACTTGCTGTCTCAAACAATGGTAACATTGTCAGTGTGGAGGTTATCAACAACATCCACTGAGCAGATAATACAGCATTATTAGCTGGCAGTTTAGATAGCCTACAAAGATTAGTTACTTAATAAAGTCATAATCTGCAGTTTTTAGTAAACTGAAGTTTTCCAATTCCAGTTTAAAAATGAGGGTTAAGAAAACCACATTCATGATAATCAATAAAAAGCAAGTACAGTACCCTAAGAAATGAAAGCATGTAGCATGTCGACAAATGTAAGTAGCTTGGGATTTTGTTGAATGAACAGTGGAAATATAATCATGCAATAAAACAGAGACTGACTGGTGCAGCTTCCCCTAAAATGAAGAATATAACATGTAACAAAAACTGAGAATTGGATTTAAGAAAATGCATTACACAATGCTATATCTCCTTGGTTCTACTGTGTGACATGGAATTGTGACTGTTAACACAGGCAACAATGAAATATATGAGCATTTCAAAGTGTGGGTTTATCACACGATCCTAAGAACTGATTGTATTGAGAGGGTCATGAATGAAGAGATGCAAAGGAAAATGAATAAATAAATACTGTAAAAAGTAATAGAAGATGCAAAATATCTGAACCTCATCATGAGAAAAGAAGAGGACAGATTATTACAGTTGATCATTAAAGCTAAAATAAATTGAGGTGAAACCGCAGGAAGCAAAGAAACATACTGGTTAAAAAGCCTTGGATTCTGGTTTGCTGCAGCACAATGTCATTTCTCAGGGCAGCCACATCCAAAATCAAAATAGGCAAGATAACGTCTCGTTTCCAGTAGGAAAGAAGTGTGAAAAAGAAAGTAAGGTCAAATGCATAAAGTGGTATTTTATCGGCCCTTTCCAACTATCCCAACTATCTTACATTTTGTAATGTGAAAACTGGCCACCGCGAGGTAAGACGTTTACAAAGGAGTACATTTTTTAAATGGATATACAGTACCAGGCAGCAAAGCTTTGATACTTCTTTAGCCTGATGAAGAATTCAGTGAAACTCAAAACTTGCATATCTTTAGATTTATTCCTTGATGTAATTAAAAAATACCTCTTCAATCTATTCAACAGTATCCTATTCTGAAGAATAAGTGTTTCGTTACTTTGAATGCACTGTGAAATATTAAGAGTTTTACATGAATAATGCTGGAAAGCAGACTTCTATATTTTGCAAATATCCTTACTCCGAAGTGTTATCAGTACTGCAACTGTTCAAAATTTACGTATCTGATCTAACATGAGCACAGATAAAGAAACATCCAAATGCATGCGTATGGGGCATGCAGAATGAAGAAAGCGCAGGTAGAGCCTATTTTCATATATATTCTATCATATTCTTATTCTGTCTTTCCACCAAGGAGCTTAAGATAGCATTATCTGTCCCTTTGGTTGGGAGGAGCGAGTGGGTGACTGCCCGGGTCTTCAGCTGAACTTCTTGGAGGATCATAAAACAGGTCTATTGAATCCTAGTTCAGGATCAGAGCCAGTATTCAACATTGGGTCACTATTTATGAACAGTGTAATGGGTGTCTGTATTTCAGCAAGGTTTTTCATCACTCAACATTTCAGCTACTGTACCATGCACTGAACAGAAAATAAAATCTGTGCAATCTTTTTGGATAGCACTACACTCCAGAAAATCTCCTAAGGAATCAATCCACTGTATATGAGACATTTAAAACAAATAACATAACCAGTATTAGTAATAATCATGTGCTGTCAAGTCAGTTCTGACCTGTGGCAACCCTTTTTATGGTTTTCCAGGTGGAGAGAACTCAGAAGTGGTTGACCACTTCCTTTCTTCTGGGGGCACCTTGGGACTGTGCAGCTTGCCCAAGGCTACGCAGGCTGGCTCTTCCCACAGGGGGCTCAGTGGGGAATTGAACTCCCATATACTTAAACCACTGAGCTATCCAGCCAGATTTAGATCTCTGCTGCAAGTAGGTCAGAAGGTATGGGTGTTAACCAATTAATATGGCATTTTACTTCTGTGATAAACTTTGAAAAGTGCATTAATATAACACTATAAAATAGAGCATGCTTGAAGCCCATAAACAAACACATTAAATAGGATCTTAGATTTTAATCCAAGATTTAATCACCTTTTTTGTTTAAAAAAACACACACCCCAAAACCATACACACAGACATATACAAACACACACATTAAAATGTTCATAACCATATTGACCCACCATGTTGAGGAACTTTAGTGCTATGGAGTGACCAACAGATTAGTAACAGTGTATCACAATGCAGTATAAAATGTCCTAATACACCCACTACTGTACATATAATCACCATTGCCATCACCACCACAAAATGAATTTCAGACAGTTTATTTAGAAAAAGTTTGTACTCCCTAGTACCTAAGGTTTTGAGCTAGGTTAGAGGAAGCATCAATTGAACAGCAAATAAATCTCATCTCAGTCTACTACTAATGAAGAATAAGAATTCACATTCTTTTATAAGAGATGACTTCAAAGTTCATCCATGTAACTGGATCTGCAGATCAGGAACAAATATGGGGGAGCCGGAATCTCTTAAAGTACACATTTACAAATGGTCATTTTTTAAAGTCTTGTGTTCTGCAAGTCTTGTTAAGAGGGGCATATAAGGAGGGCAGGAAAGAGGAAGAATTCAGAACGATTCTGTTTGACTCCATGCCTCTGCTAAAGTGCTTGCTGTTTCTTATACCTCACAACCTGAACTCTGACTGAGAAAGAAGTTAGTAATTAGCAAGCACTTGTGGGGGGGGGGGGGAGAACAGGACATTGATTGATTGATTGATTGATTGATTGATTGATTGATTGATTGATTGATTGATTGATTGATTGGACTGGGGCCACAAGTAATGTTTCTTTCCCTGCCTTTCCCTTCTGTGGCAAGGAAGGAGGGCAGTGGAGAAGACTGAACTTTCAAAGAAAGAAAAAGGCCACCCATGGCTGAGACTTCACCCTTCAAAAAGCTCGTTTTGTAATAAACCCGCCTTTCTTCAAGCTGGCATACGTTCTTCTTCGTTGTCGTTTTCTTCCCCCCCCCCCCCCGCCTTGGAACGGAATTCTCCCTCCAACGTCACCTTCTCCCCTCAACTGCCCAGCCATGCAAGTCTTGCACGCTTCCCGAGAGAGAGAGAGAGAGAGAGAGAGAGAGAGAGAGAGAGAGAGAGAGAGAGAGAGAGAGAACGCCCCACCTGAGTCGGGAGGTATAGGATAACATAACATAACACAGTGCCCTAAAATATGGTGGGTGCATTTGGTACCAAACGTCTGCCCCTGCGCGTAGGATCCCTGAGCAAGTGTATGTCTCTCTCCTTCCTCCAGAGTTCCCTTTCTGTTGTTAAGAAGCTGCCAATACACGCGAGTTAACTCGGCAAGGAGGACGCGTGTGCTTGTAGGAGAAGGGGAACTCCCACACCACGGAGGGCGCTGCCCTCTGCTCTTGTCTACAGACCCCCTCGACCCCTCACGTAACGAAGCAGAAAGTTTTCCCTCCATAACTCTTCCCGCCTCTCTCGCGGGGCTTTCTGCCGCTTCTCCTCCTCTCTCTCTCTCTCTCTCTCTCGCTCGCTCTCTCGCTCTCTCTCTCTCTCTCTCTCGCCTTTACAGGTCAAAGTAAAGCGAAGCTGGTCCTTCTAGGACGGAAAACTCCAGCCACAGAAGCAGGTGCTCGGAGCGTGTCCGCACGAATGCATAGGGCGAAGGCGGCGGCAAAGGAGAGGATCTTTCCCCCGGCGCCTTTCCTTTGCGTGCTGGGCTGCCTTCAAAGGCACACATTTTCGCTTCACCCTTCTTGGCCCCATCGCGGCGCCTGTCCCAGCCCTGGCAGACACGCGTTCGACAATTCCCATACCTGCTTAAGGGCGAGCAAGTCCCATTGGAATCAACGGGAACGACGTCCGAGTAGAAATGGAGGGGGTCCCGCTCTTCCAGAGGCACTTTCATATTATAATACCCGTCCAGCTTCACACAACCACACGTGCATGCCTTCCTCCTTATATGCATCCACAATATTTCTACTCCTTGAAGGCACACACACACACACCTCGTTATACAATATACGCACATCCCTTGGGCTACAGGTAGAGCTGTCCCTTGGAGTCCGCACCCCATCTCACCATTGCTCCCGTTTCACACAAGCTCCATCCTCCCCATTCATCCTAACTGCGCTCGAAGCTGTACTTTCTACACAACCGCAGCCATCCCAGTCTGTACTGCCCTTCCCACTCCCAGCCTTGAATCTGGCAATCCCGTCTTCCGAGAGGGGTCAACTCACATCTTTAGATCACCACAACAAAGGCTCCTCTCTCTCTCCTTCTTCATCTGCTTTCAACCTCGCCAGAGCATATTGGGAGGGGGGGGAAGGAGAGGAATAGCGCTGTAGTTTATTCTTTTCATGCTCTAATAAACTTATACACACATACAATAAACTTCGATCCTTAAAAGCACTAATGACTCTCCTTCGCGGGAAGTGTGGGGGTCCACCTCTCGAAAGCGTCCTCTCCGCTGGTCACCTGGCAAATCGGATCCGACCTCCCAGAGGCTAGAGCACCGCTTCCCACCTACAGGTCTTCCTGCCATTCAATAACTGACCTATCATCCCACACACACACCTCTGTCAGGACAAGCAGTTATTTCTCCACGTCTGTGCACACCACCACCCCTCTTCCGGCAGAGAGCGGCTCTCCCACCCCAGATCCACAAACACAGAGGGGAGACTTTATTATACCCCTCCTCCCGTGCTCTACACACTGAAAAGCTGCCATTCTTTTCACAGTATGACCAAAGCGAGCGAGAGAGGCAGAGGCAGAGAGAGAGAGAGATAACAGAGCGTAGGTACCCCCCCCCCTTACGCAAGCCTCGCATCCACGCCATTTCGCTTCGGCTTCCCTGCCCAGCTCCCCACAGCTCTGATAGCCACCTACCTGCACACGTGTCTGTCCATAGGAATGTGATGTGATGTGCGTGTCTCTGTGTGCTGGAGTGGGGAGGGGGGAAGAGCAGCCCGTGATCTATTCGTGATATTGGATGGTGAGGTTATTCACCAGATCTTGTTTAGGTAGGCGGGCGAATGTTGTGTCTGGGGAGGGGAGGTGTCTTTCAACCTCGTCCACTGGCAGCTCCCTCTCTCTGCCTCCTCCTCCTTCTCCCCCCCCCCGCCGAGTGTATGTCTCTGTGTGCGTGCGTGTGTTTGCTGAAAGCGATTCTCCTCCTTGGCTCGGTGAGATTATTAAATGTTCACTGAGAAAGAGGAAGACACCGGGGAGACGACTCGACTCGCATGAACTACCGGAAATCGAAACCCTGGTCATAAATATACCACAGGAAGTACCATACACAGAAAGAGAGAGAGAGCAAGAGCGATACAGACGCTGAGGCGACTCGTGCCGCCTCCCACTGCCCCAACACACACACAGACACACACACACACGCCTACGCGCTCCGTGGGCACCTCCACCCCAGCCCACCCTGCCAAGGCGAGGAATGGGAACCTGTGAGGGGAAAAGAGAGAGACGGCGCCGCACACGTTCCTTTTGAACGCTTGTCTGCCCAGTTCCCGCTGCGAGTTTATTACCTAGCCATGGATGAGTGGAGAGTATGAATGCAATTGGGGACATATCAACGCAGCATTATTTATTTATTTATTTATTTAATTTATATCCCGCCCATCTGGTATATTTATACCACTCTGAGGGGAGGAGGATGGTGTGATACAACAAGTGAGAGATAAACTGAGGAACGTAAAGGGGCAGCACGCGAACTGCCTATGTACAGAGAGAAACGCTGTGGGTGTGAAAGAGAGAGAACAGTGCGCGTCTTTCCAGCGCTTTTCAAAAAATAATAGAAAAAGTGGAAGGCGTTCAGTGCGCGTCCGTGTTATGTGCAAATGTACACAAAAGCGCACCAGTCGACCCTGAGTGCGGCAGAGACGAGCCTTCTGCCTCAGTCACTCATCCCTCACCCACAGGGAAGGCTTAGGTGGGCTATTGCGGGAGGGGGGGAACATGTTTGCATGAAGGTATGACTCGGCCCATAATCTCATCAGATTGGCACTTTACTTTAAATATGGAGAGACCCTGTGAAGGTTTTTATTTATTTATTTAAGGCACTTATTTGTGCAGATATATTCAAGGAAGAGCAAACTAGAGGCGAGACCAAAACTATTACTCCTGAATGCCAATATTGCAAGAAACACGCGTCACCGAGGTGCCCTCCGTTTTATGCATACATCGCACATTATGCGTTAACGGTGCTGAATACAGAGTGTATGTACGCGTGCCCGCCCCGGATCGTGCAGTCGTCTTTATGTTATTTGTCTCTTTCATTCTGGATTATTCGATATTTAGTTATACTTCATCCGATCGCACCCCGCCCTGAGACAAAGTATTATACAGCGAGCAGCACCACAAGTGTGCACGTTTTTAAGTCATCAAACACCGCCGCTGTTCAACCGAAAAGATTTGTAATCTAAGCCCAGCGGCGCTTCTTTCCCTGCTTTCTGGAAAGCAGCCTCTCCCGCCTTTTTCCCCCCTTCTCCGATGCAGAGAGGAAAGCGGCGCTGTGGTGGCGGTAAATATCTCCCCGCTCCGGGAGAGAGAAAGATGGAGGACCTGGAGGGAGGGCGGGACGGAGTGTGTTATTCCACGGCGAGGCAATAAACAGCCCATTAAATACCACGCCAAGCAAATGTCGCCCCGCGCAGTCCTCTGGGTCCCTCGGTGCGCAGAAGGAGCAGACCAAAACGCCGCCTAAGGGGACTGTCTTAATTATGAAACCGAAGGCGCTCCGCTCGTGCCGCTCGTGGGAGGCTTTCATTGTTATTGTACTTCGGGAACAAGAGAAGGAGGAGCGTGGGTGGGTGGGAGCAGGTCCGAATCGACGCGTCGAGCGAGGCTTTCCGGCCGCCCCAACTGCGCGTCCACCCGGAAAGGGGGACGGTTTCTTCCGAGGCAGTGCTGCTGCTTGCTGGACCCGGTGGAAACCCGCCGAGGGAACCTGTTCCGCCTTGGCTGCTCTGTGCTTTCCCGGTCGAGGGTTGTTTTGCCATGGAGTGGGGTGGCTGTTGCTGATATTCCCCCCCCCCCATCCAATGAAGGAAACGAGTCACCAGAAAGGGGGGAGGGTGAAAAAAAAAGATCAAAGTTTGCAACAAAAAAATTGGAATTTTGCCCCATAGATATAAATGTAGGCATCATTGTTCAGATTTAAATAGAGATGATACATATGGTGACCACTTGTAACTTAAGACTGCTGCCATGCAACCTCTGTCTGTTTTTCACCTGCTTATAGGATGGTTGGTCCTAAATAGCCTTCAGTTTGCCTGTCCTGATTCCTTAGTAGCTTTGCCAGCTCTTCTTCTACATGCCATTATCTCTAGACACATTACTGACCCATAACTGTACCCCCGTTTGATGAAGAGTTGTGGAAATATGAATACTTGGTTAATTTGAGGAACTCATTGTGGCTTTATGGTTTTCCAGAATCTTCTAGGTGGGTCAGGTTTACCATTAGCCAGAGTGAGACAACTGCCTCAGGTAGCAGGTGTTGATGGGCAGCAGTGGCATTCCATCAGCTGCCCCTCCTGACAAACACACACACACACACACACACACACACACACACACACACACACACACACACCACTATCCATTATTTTGAAACACACACACACACACACACACACACACACACACACACACACACACACACACACCACTATCCATTATTTTGAAGTACCAAACAGCTGGACTTCCACTACCTAAGCTATCCTGCTGCCCTCGGGTGCAGGGAAGATTCCTGTTCCACTGCTCGTGTTGAAGTAAGGCTCAGCTGCCACTTGGTTTGGGTTCCGTATATGGACTGGGCAGGCCACATCTTCCCTTTGGCCTCAGGCAGCAAAATGCCATGGGCTAACCCTGTCTTTTACCATCAATTATTCAGTATTGGACCAAAACTGAGACATTAAGAAGCAGCTTGACAGCTGTCTCCCATTCTGTCAGTTTACAAAGCTGAAGTGTGTTTTAGAATTAAAAACTGAGAGCTGCTGGAGGCTACTTAACGAGAGTACAACATTTTGAATCCAAATTTGTCTCAACACATGTACTGTAAACTGATTTGTTACCTGAAGTGGAAGGTCGTTAATCTGTCTGTGCGCTGAAAATTTTTAGCCACTTTGTAAAGTCTGTAGAGAGCACAGCATGTCTCAAGGTCAACTGAAAATCACATTCAAAATCACTACACACCCAATCAGTTCATCCTCCATATAAACGGGGAACATATTTCTTCTGCTACTTTGCAGCATGTTCAAATGAATTTTGGATGGTTGGTAGAGTTATAGTTGTCTTGATTTAGTTTGTAAGGTAACTGGGGAGCTCTTTTCTATCTTGCTTACCTTTGAGGGGAAAAGAAGGTTAAAACGTGCTTGTATCAATGCTTACAGCCTTCTGGCCCAACAGAATTTTCAGGCATGTCATGGTCATGCCATGCGTGGGTATTTCCTTATAGCAAACATATAAAAGGTTAAAGCCAGATAACTTTATTTATTTACTTATCATACAGATGGTATGGAGTTGTGGCTGAATCCTTGTTAGTGACACCTGATGGAAGGAAGCTTCATGACAATCCTTCTCCCCACAAGTTTCAGGTTTCCTGTGAAAGAAAAAATGATAATAGCTTGGCGTAACTCTTAGCTTTCTCTGGGTTATTACCACATTTGCCACAAACCACTGAATTTACCAACAGCAAGATTGCCACAGTTATGACAGGAGCGCTATTCCTCCCTTTCTCTATCAATCCCTATATCAACCTCTTTCTATATCAATCTCTTCCAAAATCATTATAGGTTAAATTGAAGAGCTAAGATATTCAGAAATCTGTTCTTGTGACTGTAACAAACAGCTTTCAATTGCCTTTACTGGTTAAACACAGAAAACATCCCTGTTGTAATTTGTGTTACAATTATTTTATGAACGTTTAAGGTTTTTTTTAAAAAAAGCTAAACATTACTCTAAACATTTCAGCTAATGTTATAAGGGGTTATTCATGGACTTTTACGTTGTGATTTGGGATAAATGCAGGAACCAATTTTTAATATCATCATCATCATCTGAGAACTGCAGAGCTGGAAGGGACCCTATGGATCATTGAGCCCAGCCCCTGTCAGGGAGGCCCAGTGGAGAAACCAATTCCCAGTCTTTGGCCCCGTAGCCAGATGCCTAAACCACCGAGTTATCCAGCAGTTCTTATGAAACTACTATTTATATTTTCTTTTCCATGAAAAGTTGCATCACCATCTTGTACCTGACCAAATAAGTACAAATGTTTAGTTCACCTTGGAAAGAGAATAACATCCAAACTACACAGATTTTTCTTTTTGATATTATATCTCTGATACTAGTCAAGAAATTTAACTGTACTATGTTATTTTCGGCATTACACATGGGTCTTCTGAACTGTGATCTAAAATAGAAAAGCTGGCTGAACACCTGATTGTTCAGTCAGAAATTAGAGATGCTAATGTAGTTCATCAAGCTAAAGCATGAAAACAAGCCTGAGAATAGGGATGTAGTATTCAGATGAGAATTCTCTAGGAATTTCCTAGGTCGAATTCTGGAAGTTCCAGTTAACAGACCCACACCTGCAGACACTTTTGGACACCTATATTTCACTTACCTGGATCAGGGACTTGTCTCAGAGGCTGCATGGCCTAGGTCTGGCCTACTTTTTGTTGGTAATATTTGAAAAAGAAAGCTGCCTCTAGGCATTCTCAGTGTTGTAGTTCTTTGGAAGGCGCTTATAGTGATGTATATAGTGACCCTTAGATAATTCTCTCCATGTTTTTCAGCAGACATGTAGAACATGGCCCATAACCTCTACTATGTCCTCTAAGTGTGTAGTTTCCATCCTTACTGTGTCCTGCTTCCACCAGATAAACTCTGGAAGGAGCTAAGTTCATGTTATTACCCCAACTACTAGTCCTATAAAAACCAAGTAGTTAATATTTTTTTAGTAACCTGCAGGTTGGAAAATCAGGCCACTCTTTGGTTTTTGGGAAAGAGAAACCTCCGTTCTTTCTTTCAAAGAGTGCCTCTATAAAAGGTACTTGGAGCAAAACCCAAGTGGAGAGGGAAGAGTTAATGGGATCAGAACAGACATGAAGCTTTATATGTTCTTCATCTGTTGTGATTGTTCTTGGAAGTCATTGTGTGCTTCAGGAGGAAATCCCCAACAAAAGTCTTCTCCTTCCTTTTTTCCTGCTATATCAACGTTCACTAAACATGAATTGGCTAACACATTAACAGGTTGACTGGCAGTTATTCAAATGAAAACATTGTACAAGCAATCTGGAGGCATTTCAGTGCCAATATACTCCCCTGCCTTGCTTAGGATACAGATGATCATATAATGAATGTGTCTGTAAAAATTATCCTTTTTGGAGGAAGATATTAAGGTACAGTTGTATAAGGTCCAACTGAATGGAAGCCTTCTGGAAATAACCTCACTCAGTATCCTGAGACGTCTTTCCACTTCATTTAGCTTCGTACTGTGCTGCAGATGAAGAAACGAGCTCTATGTCAAAGGGAGTTGAGGGTAGTTTGAGAAAGAGGATCTTCTGTGCTAGATTGTGAGGAAACACAAGTTGGTGCTTTTGACAGAACTTGGAAACACTTGCTGTTTGTCCTGCAGTTTACAGAATTGTGACTGCCCATGCTGATTCGGGTTTCCGGGAGTTGTAGTTCAAACACACACTGTTCCCAAATAAATGTCATATCATTCTGAGACACATGAAAATGCTCCCCTGTACAGTGTACATGGCCAATAACTTCACCCATCTACCTGTTCCATAATCACGATGCCTACTACTGCCAAACATAATTCCAAAGTATATGGGGTCTTGTATGTTTGCTTTTTTAATGGCCTTATCATATGAGCTGCTGTTTATGCTCATATGATATCACTGGCCATGTACACTGTACATGGAAGCATTTCCACGTGTCTCCAAATTATATGGCATTTATTCTGGAAATATTGTAAAACCATGGCACATCAATTCCTGTTGGTTAAATCCTAATATCTACTTTTCAACATTGGAACGCAACTTTGCAATCTAAAGTCGGTTACTTTTGCAATGGTATACTCCAAAGATAGATATGAAATGTAAATGATAAAGGCAATCTTTCTTCCTTTTTCACTCAACCTAGATGAATTTCCTCTCTCATGCTTCACTGCTTCTCTTGTGTAAATGCACCAGCTTAGCCAGTGCTTTTTGGCAACATAATCAATTCTTGCTGACCACCTCATCTTTGACATATTATGCAGAGAAACAATTAGGGAGTACAGGATAAAACCACAACTGTCAAAAGAAACTCCATGTAGTGTACTTAACAGAATATACAATAATGTGAAACTCAATACAATAAACGTGTTAATTGTGTCTATTTTAAAGAATGTAATTACTTAAAACTCCACCATGAAGCAATATATAATAAATGGTACAGAACAACTGTAAATATTGTATACACATCAATACATATATACTGCTACATACCACACATTAGGAATCCAAGGCCAACAATAGATCAGACATGGTGATTCATATATCAAATGTCCGTGTTTAATTCCTGATAATGCTTGAAATATTGGCAGTCTCCATATTATGGAATCCTCCTCTGATTCAAGTGGTGACAATCCCCGTTCTCGAATCAGCATGCATCAACACCAGATTGGGATTAACACGAGCAGATTTTGCACCAGAGCAAACTGGAGGAAAGCAGAACAAAAACACATCATAAATGGTGGTTGTGTAAAAAGAATTGGGGGGGTTGGTTGGTCCCACTTTGACTATGTTGATGCTAGTTTTAGCCCTGCATTGTGTGAACTTTAGGATGCAGTACTGGGTGTTTTTTTTTTGTAGGTACAACAAAAGTTGAGCAAATGGCCAGTGTGGAGGAGCTCTTTATTAAAACCTTGTTCAGATATACATAAGTGTTTGTCTGGGACTTCAAACTTTCTTTTTTCCAGTTTGAAATTGCATGAGACTTCACATTTGCTACACCAGTCTTTGGCAGAGAACATGCTTATGCTGCAGAGAGTCCAGTGTGATCTACCAAGACCTTAGAGGGGACAAGAAAAGTGTGACACATTCCTGGATATTGAGGTGAGGGGGGAAATGCCTATAATTAACTACATATGGAGAAAGTGGAGTCCCATCTGATCTCTGAATTCACTGATCCAATACAGAAAAGAGTGGATTTACCCTCTTTCTTTTAAAAGGACTATAATTCCCACTTTCGCCCGATGTTGCATAGGAAGGGCAAGGAAGATGGAATGTCTTCAGCCCACACTCCACATTTAACAGGCCAGGTGACATTACATCCAGTCTTCAGTTCTTCCTTCTTAATTGAGCAATAATATCCAAGGTCAGATTTTCTTCTTGAAAACACCACTCCATCCTAACCTGCTCCAAATGTTGCAAAATTCCCTTCCCTATCTCTCCTACCCTTGCATGCACATGCAGCACAAGACTAAAGCTAACACTTACTCTAATGCTCATCTAATATTTTCCTTTGAATAAGTGCCAGCCACTGAAGTAATTTTCTTTTCTTCCTTCCTCCCTCCAACTCCTTCCCTCCCTCTTTGAGGAGAGGATAGGGACACAGGTCAGCAGGCTGTTACCCTCCCATCCAAGACCCCTGCCTGAGGGGAACTGACCAAGTGGGTAGGAGGTGTTGGGGGACTTCTGTTTGACAGCCTGGCCTGTGGTGTCCTTCCGAATTCTGTTCTGTCTTCCATGCTATTTGACATCTACATGAAACCGCTGGGGGAGGTAATCCAGATTTGAGGACAGTATGCAGATGACACAAAACCCAGTGTCTCTTTTCCACCTAAATCTGAGGAAGCTGTTTCAGTTCTAGATTGGTCTGTGGACTGGATGAGGGTGAATAAAATGAAACTTAATCCAGTCAAGACAGAGGTGCTCCTAGTCAGTCAAAAGGCACATCAGAGAACAAGGATCCAGCCTGTGCTGGCGCTGAAGCTCATTCTTTGCCATCTGCCTGCTCTGCTCAGGCTACAGAACTTTTTGCTTTAACTAGGGCTCTTATTCTAGCCTCCAATCAAACTGCTATCATTTATACTGACTCAAAATATGCTTTTGGGGTTTGTCATGCCTTTGGGGAACTTTGGAAAAAAATCATGGTTTTCCGAAATCTGATGGTTCTCTTATTTCTAATGCTGGCCTTGTACAATCTCTTCTTGATCCTGTCCTTCTCCCCACTTCCATTGCTGACTGTCCTTGCCCAATCCATAGCTCCTAGCAGGACTTTCGTCACTTGGAGAAATGAACTTGCCACTGCTGTTGCTGTAAAACAAGCTACTCATTCTGGACCTACCACCCCTTTCCCTCTCCTTGCTCCTTTATATTATGAATTTCATCCTGCCCCTTCCCACTCTTTTAGATTTAAAGGAGCTGCAACACTTTGCCTCAGATAGCGAAAAGGTCATTTGGACCAAAGCAGGTGCCTCCTTGAATGGTGATACTGGCCTCTGGGCCCATCAACCCATGGGGCACCCCATTGCACCCAAAATGCTTTTACCAGTCCTAGCACGTGCAACTCACTCTATAGCCCTCTTGGGCCAACGGGGAGTGAGGAATTTGGTAAACCAGACTTCACTTTTCTTGTTAAAATGCCAAAGAGGCAAATTGAGGGGTCTTGATCAGGAAAACGTTTATTTGGCAGGCTAGCCAAGATGGTTTCAAACATATGTACACCATAACAAATGCATGCCAGAAAAGGTCTGAGGCAACACAGAATACAGAGTAAATATATAGAAGATACATACAAAAAGTCATTAATTTATATTTGTACTTCTTTGAACTTCCTTTCTCAAGGTGTCCCTTTGATATTCTCAGGATGCTCCTTTGAAATTCGTTTTTTTAAGGACATCCCTTTGAAGTTCCTTCAGGAAGGATTCTGAATATGTTATTGTTTTTATCAAACCTTTGCTGGGGACGGTATGTGCTCTTATCCTCTCCAGTAAATGGTGGTCTCCCCACAGTCCTCTGGGGACACCACACTGCTATCTATACATAATTGTTAAATCTTAACATACATAGTTATCCTAACATTATAATGAGAAGGGACCTCCACACTGGATGGGTTACACTGCCCCTTGAAACACAGGTGTGCAGCTTGGATGTGCTCCTGGATTCATCCCTCAGTCTGGATGCCCAGCTTTCAGCAGTGGCGAGGACTGCGTTCGCATAGTTAAAAACTGGTTCATCAACTGCACCTGTTCCTGGAGAGGTCTGATCTGGCCACAGTGACACTTGCTTATTTACATCCCAGTTGGATTCTGTAATGAATTCTATGTGGCAAGTGTTCAGAGCACTTTGGAAAGTGTTCAGAAATGTCAGTGAGTCCAAAATGCTGCAGCCAGATTGCTAACTGGCACTGGTCACAGGGACTACTGCCAGTTAGCTGTCCGTGTTACAGCAGCTCCCTTGGCTGCCAATCCATTTCCGGGCAAAATTCAAAGTGCTGGTTTTAACCTGTAAAGCCCTAAATGGCTTGACTCCAAGCTATCCCCATTTATGAGTCTGCCTGGGTTTTAAAATCATCTGAGAAGGCCGACCTTATGGTCCCACCTCCCTCACAGGTGTGTTTAGTGGAGATACAGGTGAAGGCTTTTTCTGTCACTGCTCCCATCCTCTGAAATTCCCTCCCATGGGAGCTCAGACTGTTTTCCTACCATAAGACCTTTCTCTTTAAGCAGGTTTTCTTTTAGAGGTTGGCAGTCCAAGTTTTTTTTTCTTTTTCTTTAATGGACTGCTTCATTTTTGTTGTTTTTTAATGTGTGTTTTGTACAATTTTTATTTGTTTTTAATGTGACATTGCTTTAATTATTTTAATACAGTAGTAATGTATTGGTTTTTATTTTTATATTGTTGATTTTTAATGCCGCAAGCCACCTTGGATCCATTTATGAGAAAAGTGGGGTAAAAATTATTTAACATAAGCTAACTGAGTACCAGATGAACAGCTAGAAAGTACAGTGTGAAATAAAAAGGAGCTCTGAGGTGAAGGGGATCTAATGGATTTTTAATCAAGGTCAAGCCAGGCACTTTTGCCACTGTGGCTTACAATACTATCTCTTTGCAGAGAGCTTCTTTATTTTCACAAGTGGCATTTTTCAAATGGTGTTTGATTAGTTTTTGTTCATCTGGAAAGCAAAAAATAGTGAATAGCTGGAGTCTTTTTTAGCTTCTGTAGAACAAGTTAACATTTTAGGAGCATTTGTGGGAAGCTCTCAGTGTGTTAGTTAAATGAACACCACTGACTTACTTTCCATGATGTTTTAGTAATTATAGAAGCATGATTTCTGGTGCATTTCCTCGATAAATCTCTGTTCCTACTGTGCCCTCATTTAGCTTTCTGTGGGTGCTTTTCAGGATGCCTCCTCAAAATCTTTTTGGGGGCTACTACTAATGTAGCTAAGTTACAGTCTTCCAAATTCCAGAATGCTACTTGATGCTACTTGAGGATGGATTTCTATCCCCTACAAACTGTTTGTATGCTGCTCAATAATGCTTGCCTGGAATAAACAACCACCATGAACAGCCGCTATGCCAAGAAACTGATAAAGGTGGATATATTAAAACCAGAAGTTTACGATTAACTTGATTTTTTTCCAGTGGTCCAACAAAAGTATCACCTGCTTCTGCATTTGCATTGTCTTTCCATGGAGGTGTGTAGGTTAATTATGAACATTTTACTTTTGCCTCTTGTGCACATGTAGTATGAAGGTTACCTGGTTTAGATCCTCCCATAGTACACCTTCCTCCCTGCACTTTGTTGCCTTGAGATGGGGGATGCTTTCTCCTTTCCACTCCCAAGCACTCATTTGCCTAATGCCTTCCAGGGAGTTTACTCAACACACACATACACACAAGGCTGCCACTACGCCTTATTCAATGAATTGCGACAGTCACAGTAGCTCGGCAAAACACTATATATAGCACTTGGATAGCGAAGTTGGCAGAAACGGGCTTTGGACATTTGCAAAAGGAAGTACACCCTTAACATGTAAGAAAGTCTAACCTAACTCTCTTATGTGTCCCTAAAGAAATCCATTACTGCAAACCTGCTCTCCTTGTGAGTAAGAAACCCATGTGGGAAGATGAAGGTTTCCCTCAGTGACAAGATACTAGGCTTCAAGGATAGATTCTCTCAAGCTTCCTATAAACGGAACAATGCGCTTGACGTCACCCCACCTTAATTACCTTTAATCTCTTTCAACTTTCTTTAGGATAATGAGTTGTTTCTTTAATGGGGCTTCTTCACCTAACTCACATTTACTTACCCTTAGGCAGGAAGAGCTGTACTCCACACATCAAAGAATACTTTGAAATTTCAGATCCTTCAGGAGAGATAAGATGGCAATAGCTAGTCCCTTTGAAATGAATCTTTTACAGACTCATTTAACGGAAGGGCAGCAAGGCACAAAGAAATTCCCAAATATTGACTTCTTCCATTAGAGTCCTTCTAGCACACATGTGTTCCCATGTTAAAACAATAGCGTCCATGCGTCAGAGTTTCCAAGCGGGCAGTTTCATTACATGAAGTAGCAAACATGCATTGCACAAACTATTGTTTAATATATTGCGGCATAAATATGCTCCTAAATTTCTCCTCATGAACGTTTTCACCTCAGGTTTCAGAGTTTAGCTTAATTGGTCTTATTTCTGAAAAGAAACCACTATGTTATAAGCCATCTGTTATGTGTTCTTGCAATTATTACTGCTTTTGAAATTTCATACCATACCATGCCCTCTCTCTATAACGTCAGCCATTTCTGAGTTTTTCAGTTCTGTGCCTTCGCCATTGTGGTATAATTACTAAAACACACTGGAGCAAAACAGGGCAGATCCCTGTTCAAATCTCTCCGAAATTTTGTCACTTAGATTGGACCTGTTTCTCTCACTCTAAACTACGTCATAGGGTTACTGTGATAATGTTGCTGCCTTGAATTCACTAGGAGAAAGGTAAGATCTCTGAGAAATAAATTGTAGTTTTATCATTCATCTTGGAATTAGAACCTGCAGTTTGCCACAGATTCTTTGTTTATCTGCACATTCCGCCCCCTCGAGTTACCCACTTATGTATGTATTAGTAAAACATCCCAGAACAAGAATACTGATGCAACCATAAAGGAACTGCGTTTGGCAAGGTTAATTTCAAGCTGTTGGTATCATATTGTAGGATGTGGTTCTAACCAAAAGAACAAAAGTTTTTTTGTTTTTAAATCAGTGCAGGAGAGGTTATAACAAAGGAATAGAGCCCCGTGCAGATGAGAGGAAAATTCTAGCAGGATATCAACAGGTATTAATGCTTTGTATCAGACAAAAGATGTAACAAATGCAATTATACAAAAGTATAATCTTCATTTCCAACTCTGCAATGTGTAATGTGAAGCTGGCTGGATAGCTCAGTGAGTTAGGTCCCTAGCTTCGGAGCCAGAGGGTGAGAGTTCAATTCCCCACAGTGCATCCCAGAAGAGTCTTTTTATGTAGCCTTGGGCAAGCTGCATAAGTTCTAGGGTGCCTACAGAAGAAGGGGTTGGTATGAGAGTATCACTCTCCCTGGAAAACCCTTAAAAAGGGTCACCATACATCAGAACTGACTTCATGGCATGCAATTACTTATATATGCGTAACATATATCGTATTTTTTATAATGATCATAACAGCTACAGAAAAACGATGTTACCAACATAGAGCAAAGGTTTACCTCTTCCCTTCTTTTTGAGAGCAAAGGGATTATATTCCTTTGTCAATTCATAGTCCATTTGAGTTGCTTATAATTGTACAAATAAATGCAGTTCTAACTCAACTGTTCAGTCAAACATTTGGGATCTCGTGAAATTGCAGCTTGGTTTTCTTTGGCTGTTTCTGGGTTTTACTTTGTCCTTGTTCAATGGCTTTAAGGCTATTTTATTGAATGTACATTGCCCTGAGGTCTAGTGATATATTATAGGTTAGGAATATTAAATAAGAAAGCAAAATAACTATCACTCTCTCTGCAGAATGAGCTGGCCAAAAATACAGCTGTTCACATAGGAGGGCAAAGGAAAGTGTCTTCAGTCCCCATCTGCTCATTGCTGGATTTTTGATAGAATCCTTATGCTTCCAGTAAGAGAGTAATTTTGATTACATGAATCCTACCTCCAAAGGTGATGCTGCAGAGGCATTTAGTAATGCAGCCTAACCTGATTTGGAACTTCAGTAGAATTATGACCTATAAATCAGGATATTAAATAGCTTCTCTGTGGGCTTTAAGAGAGATGTGGTCTTCTAACAAGAAGTGCCATGAGTTAGCAGTGACGCCTGCTGTTAGTGATGGGTTTATGCAGGTATCTAATTTTGTGCATTATTTATTTCTCTCGATCTTCTTTGTAATTGCTGGAGGAAAGGAGAGGCAACTTACTACTGTTCAATATAGATGAAAAATAAAATCTTATATTGTTTTCTTTACAGAATCTGGCTACATCAGGTAATTGATTTCTGCTAAATAAGTGTTAAAGTTATTTGCTTCCTTTCTGCCATAAACTAAGGATGAAAAGTTCTTTGATGTGAAATCAATGAATAATGCAATCAAGCAGACCGAAAATACTGCCATTTTGACAAGCATTAAACTAAACATTGACTGTGTGTCTTCCACTGAGAAAAATAATGCCAACCTAATTAATTTCAGAGATTATTGATCCCATCCCCAGCTCATGATTTTAAAAGGGACTACCAAGATTTTATGAAACTGAGAGTGAAAAGATGTTTTTTCTTTATAACAGCTTAAATATATATAAAGGAGATAGCATTTTGCATATATGCGTGTATACAATATATGTCTACCACAATGTCTTTCTCCTTTCTGTATATGTCTTCCTACATGTGTTTTGTGCCTATGCATACACATATAAACACAGTAATGTATAGAAGAAATTTCGGACTGCTGAGAAAAGATGTTGCTGTTAGGGATCAATTCTCAAATTTAGATTGTTGTATATGTGTGCAGGTTGTGTGTATATTCCACAATGTATAAAACATATTAAAGCAGATTTTTTTAAAAAAATTAAAATACAGGAGCAACAAGTGGAAAGCCACTAAGGAATATAGTGCTGTAGGATTTAGGTTTTTACTGCAAGGTTTATTGCTTCCATTAGCAGCTTGTGTAGATGATACATTTTCGGCAATATGGGAGTGCTAATGTCCTTTCCTTGCTACAGGTGATATACATCTCTCCTCCTCAACCCCATTATTTCTTCCCAGATGAAATTGGTTTGCGTCTGGGGAATAATTAGTAAAAGCCAAAGCTTTTTGGATAGCCCCTTGGGAGCATAATCAGTGGCCACTCAAACTTTTCAACCAACGCTCATCAAGGAGTATATTGTGTTCATTTAAATGAGTTAGCCCTTAGTCCCTTTGTCACATACATGCCCATGTAGCTTTGTAAAAACAGAGGTGAAGGAGTGAAAGGTCCTTCTTTGAATGAGCCATCTCCAAAGCGTCCTGTCCTCAACGGCCCTGCTCAGCTCTTGTAAATTCAAGCCTGTGCTATCCTTTCGGGAGACAGTCCATCTCATATTTAGTCTTCCTCTTTTCTTGCTGCCTCCCACCTTTTTCTCAGCATCATTGTCTTTTCCATAGAATCCTGACTTCTGATGATGAGCCCAAAGTAGGGCAGTGTAGCATTCTCCATTTATTAGATCTATGGTTCTTGCTGTATTATGTAATGGTTAATGAATATTAATGTTGCAGAGAGGCAGAGCCGAGACAAATGCTATGAGAGGAGGAGTCAGAAGTCAGATTGAGGAGATTGAGTCAGTGTGTAGAGAGAAAGAGACAGTGTAATAGAGAGTGTCGTTTGGGGAAATTCTGAGGAATGATTAACTACTGAAGATATTCATGAATCAATCTATGTATTCAATAAACTAAAGTTTTATCTAAAAGAACTTGAAGTGTGGACCTGAATCTTTCTGAAGTAAATGGTGATTTAGAGATCACCTGGTGGCAGCAAGTGTAAAAGAAGAGTGTTTGCCTTCGTGTGCTCTGGGGCTTGAAGGTCAAGCAAGGGGCACGAGGGTGGACGTCACAGGCAGTTTCAACATTTTTGCCTCCAAAGATAGCTCAGGCTTGATTTGATCTGGGACCCACTTGCTTGTGTTTCTGACAGTCCAGGGTATCCACAAAGCTCTCCTGTAGCACCATGTTTCGTTTGATGAACATTTCTAATTCCTTCATTGCTACCAGTGCATACAGCACACACAAAACCACTGGGTTTTTTCCCCTTGCAATACTCCTATACAAACTTCAGCCATTATTTTCATAACCAAATACACTTGAATATTTATGACACCACTGTTGCAGGATCAGTCCCATATAAAGTGCTAAAGGAGAGGTCATTGAAATTTCCCTGTTTTATTTACTGGAAAGGAGAAGGTTGCCTTATTTAACTGTGGATGTCTTGTCGGATATGAACATTTGGTGATGAAGTAATTCAGCTAATACCTGACATGTCAGGCCAGACGATTCATATATTTTAAAGGATTCGTTGTATTTATTTTCCATTTTCAGGACAAGAATGAAAATGTGAAACAAGAACCCCAACCTCCATGTTGCTTATAGTAGCTAGGTGAGAAACATTTTAGGAATGGAAGTCACTAATACTATCAACACAATGCTGGATAGACAGAGTATGGACAACTCCCCTAGTTGAGAAATTAACAAACAGACTAAGACCACTTAAGAGATTAAGAAAAAACAGACACTTTTGTAGAAACACTATACATTGGTATCTTTGCAACCAAGGGATTCTCTCTCATGAACTGTCAAAGGACAGTATCAAATTCTGCACAAATCCATGTTGGTAGGTCTCTGTCACAGTGAAGAACTGGTAGTGATGACTTTAATGCTCCTGAAGTCTTGTAAAATACTACATTTCAGTTTTGTTGGCTCGTACCTTTTTTCATGTCTATTTGTTTGGGGGTGGGAGGGTTATGTTGCTTCACTAAGTCATTATTTTACGTGATTTGTAATGCTGACAAAATTATATTAGGAAACATCCCCACTGAGTGAGAATGTAATTCTAGTGCAGAGTTCCCTTGAAGCCTGCCTTGCTTACATTTAACCTGTACATTTTGTGTCTGGATAGATTATAAAAAGGCATTTGACTCATTGCCACACAGCTGGATTAACACCTGCCTAAAAATTTTCAGGATTAGTAAAAACATTCAGAAGTTCCAAAAAATTTTTTGGAAAAATCGAAAACTGTTTTAATGGCCCATGGTGAAAAAATCAGGGAAGTTAGAATCAAAAGAGGAATATTTCAAGGGGATTTTTTGTCACCGCTGCTCTTTAACAATTCACTAATCCCCGCTAAAGAACAGATTTAAGGAACTAGATTTGGTGGACAGAGTGCCTGAAGAACTTTGGATAGAGGCTCATAACATTGTACAGGAGGCAGCAACAAAAACAATCCCAAAGAAAAGAAAATGCAAAAAAGCACAGTGGCTGTCCAACGAGGCCTTACAAATAGCAGAGAGGAGAAGGGAAACAAAATGCAAGGGAGATAGGGAAAGTTACAGAAACTTGAATGCAGACTTCCAAAGAATAGCAAGGAGAGACAAGAGGGCCTTCTTAAATGAACAATGCAAAGAAATAGAGGAAAATAACAGAAAAGGAAAAACCAGTGATCTGTTCAGGAAAATTGGAGATATTAGAGGAACATTTTGTGCAAAGATGGACATGATAAAGGACAAAAATGGGAGGGACCTATCAGAAGCAGAAGACATCAAGAAGAGGTGGCAAGAATACACAGAGGAATTATATCAGAAAGTTTTGGATATCCCGGACAACCCAGACAATGTAGTTGCTGACCTTGAGCCAGACATCCTGGAGAGTGAAGTCAAGTGGGCCTTAGAAAGCCTGGCTAACAACAAGGCCAGTGGAGGTGATGGCATTCCAGTTGAACTATTTAAAATCTTAAAAGATGATGCTGTTAAGGTGCTACATTCAATATGCCAGCAAGTATGGAAAACTTAACAGTGGCCAGAGGACTGGAAAAGATCAGTCTACATCCCAATCCCAAAGAAGGGCAGTGCCAAAGAATGCTCCAACTACCGCACAATTGCACTCATTTCACACGCTAGCAAGGTTATGCTCAAAATCCTCCAAGGTAGGCTTCAGCAGTATATGGACCGAGAACTCTCAGAAGTACAAGCTGGATTCCAAAGGGGCAGAGGAACTGGAGACCAAATTGCTAACATGTGCTGGATTATGGAGAAAGTTCCAGAAAAATATCTACTTCTGCTTCATTGACTATGTAAAAGCCTTTGACTGTGTGGACCACAGCAAACTATGGCAAGTCCTTAAAGAAATGGGATTGCCTGACCACCTTATCTACTGAGAAACCTATATGTGGGACAGGAAGCAACAGTTAGAACTGGATATGGAACAACTGATTGGTTCAAAATTGGGAAAGGAATACGACAAGGCTGTATATTGTCTCCCTGCTTATTTAACTTATATGCAGAATACATGTGGAAGGCTGGACTGGAGGAATCCCAAGCCGGAATTAAGATTGCTGGAAGACATATCAACAACCTCCGATATGCAGATGATACCAGTCTGATGGCAGAAAGTGAGGAGGAATTAAAGAACCTTGTAATGAGAGTGAAAGAGGAGAGCGCAAAAAACGGTCTGAAACTCAACAACAAAAAAACTAAGATCCTGGCCACTGGTCCCATCACCTCCCAGGAAATAGAAGAGGAAGATATGGAGTGTGACGTGTGCCATGACGTCACCTGCCTGTCTTGGCTAAGGCTGGAGTTTCCTGGCCTATGGCAGGGCAGGAGGTGGGTCTTAAAGGGGTGGTGTTTGTGTATATAAGGGGGGTGTGCAAAGAGGGAAAGATTGTTGTTGGGGAATTAGAGAGTGAGAGGGTTAGATATAGGTTAGGTAACTGTGTGTTAAGTAACCAAGAACTGTGCAGGGTTAAGGTCTGAGAAATATAGTTTAATAAGTGATTCTTTTACCCAGTGATTTCCATTTTATTTTTGTATACAATAAATTATCATTTTATTTTGAAATCCACAATAAGTCTGAAGTGTCAGGTTTATGTGTGGTTGGTGGCAGCGAAGTACTGTGTGTGTGTGTGAAGGATCGTGACCTGTCATCTCTTGTGGTGATGTGGCAGTCGCGACAAAACTGGTGCCAGCGTGTGGGATACGAGTGGTCCAGTTGCCCAGTTGCCCAGAAAAGCCTTGGCTAGTGTGACCAGAGCAAAAGGATTTCAGTTAGGTGCACCTGACCTGAAGTGGGGTGTGGCTAACTCTCTAGGATTTGTCTCCAGGGGGGAGCAGATCTAGTAGAGAGGCACCTAAACTTCAGAGTGAGGGAACTGACTTATGAGCTCTAGAAGGTCCATTTTGTGAGGGAGATTGGCCCAAAATAGGAGGCTGTTGTGACTTGGTCTGAGAGTCCAGAGTTGGGAGAACTCGGAAGGGACAGACAGACCAAGGGCAGTGAAGATTTGGAATCTCCCTAGTGAACTACAGAACCTGAGAAAAGGTGAAGCTGTGGTGGATTTGGAAGTAGAGCCAAGGGCAGAAAATTAAAGTAGCTCTAAATCTGGCAAGAGGCCCAGTGAAGGGGCAGAAGCCATTAGAGACTACAGTAACAAGCCTAGCCATATCTGTTGGTATACCCTGTTAAAGAGTGTCAGACCTAAAGCACAGCAAGAAGAAAAAGTGACGTTTTAAACAGAGGCTTGAAAACAGAAAAGAGCCTTCTGTGTGATTAAAATGCCTCTCACGCGCAGTCAAATGGAGGAAGTGAGTGAACAAAGAGACCAAGCAATGTCAGACTGGTCTGGGGATGAGTCAAATGGTGAGGGAAGAGTTGCTTCAGTGCAGGAAGAAGCTAATGGTGAACAGTTATCAGAAATTAAGAAAATTCAATTAGCCCAGGAACACGAATTTAGATTAAGGGCCCTAGAAAAAGAGGAAAGAGAAAGTGAGAGACAAAGACAATTTGAACTGGAGAGAATGGAAAGAGAAGAAAGATTGGAGAGAGAGAGGATGGCGTTTGAGTTAAGAAAATTGGAAATGATGAACCAGAACAATAATAATAATAGGGAAAATGAGGAGAGCCAATTATCAAAATCAGATTTGAAGAAATTTCCTACATATAAACAGGGGGATTGTCCTGAAAACTTCCTTAAAATCTTTGAACGAAGTTGTGCTGACTTTTCTGTGAGGGAGACAGAGAAAATGATAATTCTGAGGTCTCTCCTGAGTGGAAAAATGGCTGATGTGTATGCTGATATGCCAGTTGAGCTCAGTAAAGATTATTCAGAGTTTAAAAAATGGTTTACAATCGTTTTGGCATTAATTCAGAACATCTTAGGCAGAAGTTCAGAAAACTTACTAAAAGATCAGATGAATCTTATACCCAACTTGGTTTTAACTTAGAAAAGTGTTTGGATCGGTGGCTTGAACAGGAGAATGTAAAAACCTTTCAGGAATTGAAAAATGTTGTGGGCCTGGAGCAGTTTTATTCCTTACTCCATGGGGAACTTAAATATTTAGTTCAAGAACGGAAACCAACTGATGTTAGAAACGCTGCTCAAATAGCTGATTTTATTTCTCAAATAAGGGGTCCTAGTTGTTATGAGGGGAGAAGTGTGAGGAAAACATGGGACCCAAAGTTCTCTAAGGAACAAGCGCAGAGACAGACTAAAGTAGGCGGCCATTTTAGTGAAAAGCCCTCAGAACAGGGCCAGCACAGTAAACAAGTTTTGGAGGGAAAAGAGAAACTTGAAAGATTTGATGGGAAAAGCTCATGGGGGGAGAGAATCTGCTTCATTTGCAAAAAGAAAGGCCACATTGCTGCACAATGTTTTAATACAAGGCAGAATAAAGAAATTCCACCTCAGAAAGTTAATGTAAAAGAAGCAAAGGCTGTATTTTGTGTTCAGAGTAAACCTCAAGCTTCTTCTAATGAAAGTTCTGTTGCCATGGAAATCCAGGCAGAGGCAGTTAGGAGCTCTGAATTGGATACATTGAAGGAGCTGCCTCTCGCTGAAGTTGTCCACTGTTATTATATAGAGATCAATGGTGCTTTATTGGAATCTGCTGGGGACAGGATAAAAGTTTTTGAAAATGACTATTCAGCTTTGAGAGACACCTGTTCTCAAATTTCTATATGCCACTCAGACATAGTACCACAAAGTTGTATGATTGCTGACCAGACTCTATCTGTGAAAGGGATTGGGTCAGAACTAGTTTCACTACCTGTAGCTGACTTGAAAATTGAATATCAAGGTTGGAAGGGATTGTGGAGAGTGGGGGTGTCTTCTGAGATTCCTACCCCTTTTCTTATTGGTAATGACTTAACAAAGCATGTCGAGAGTGCCCTGGTGGTAACACGTTCACAATCAGTACAAAGTGAAGCCAGTAGTGAGACTGACTCTCAAGAGCCAGAGAAATTTGTACCACAACCTGAGGCATTCTCAGTTGAAATACCTCAGAAAAGCCTCTTTGTCAAGGAACAAACAGCAGACCCCACCTTAAAAGACTGTTTTGGAAAGGTGACTGATAAAGGTTTATCACCTGAGTGCCCTGAACGTTTTATTATTAAGGGTGGTTTACTGTATAGGGAAAAAATGAATAATATTTCAAAAGGGGGGCCTGAAGTTAAGAGACAGTTGGTGGTGCCTGAGAAATATCGCCCTATGATTCTGGAAAAGGGACATGCAGACATTTTCTCAGCTCATATGGGGATAAACAAGACCAAACAAAGAATAGCCCAAAACTTTTACTGGCCTGATATGGGTAAACATATTAAGAGTTTCTGTCAAAGATGCCATATTTGTCAGAGACAGGGCTCTAACTGTGATAAAACTAGAGCAAAGCTATGCCCATTACCAGTGATTTCAACTCCTTTTACACGTCTAGGGGTGGGTCCATTGCCCAACGCCACTAAGCGGGGGAACAGATTTATTTTAACTATAGTGGACCATGCAACGAGATATCCAGAAGCGATCCCATTACGTAATATAGAGACCCAGACTGTAGCAGAAGCCTTAGTGAATTACATGAGTAGGATGGGTTTTCCTTCTGAGATAATCACAGGTTTAGGAACCTCTCATACATCCAAACTTATGAAAAGGTTAGGCAGGGGGGTCGTTCACATCAATGCCCTGAAGCCTTATTACAGAGAGACCATCCATGTGCAGTTTGCAATAAAAGAGGCTGATAAGGAGGAACATGGGTTGCCCTTCGGGGAAGGGAGGGGCCCACAGAAGTTCAATCCACAAGAAGTGCGGATCAGCCCTGCTCTATCCAGAGAAGAGCAAAATAGTTGTAGAGCGCTGGTTACAAAACCTCAAGAAGTGTTCTCAAACAAACCTGGTGTTGACAAGGGAGTGCTACCCAGGAATGACACAGGGAATGCTTCTCAGTCTGTAACACCATATAGAGTAAGAGGTTATTACTTTGACAATATTCGCAGAACGCTAGATGAAATGCTAAACGATCAAATTATTGTACACTCATCTAGCGCTTGGTTAGCCCTTGTAGTTTTAATAGTCAAGCCGGATGGCAGTGTCAGGTTCTGTGTGCACTACAGCAAGTTATATGCAGTAACTAAACCTGATGCTTATCCTAGGCCTAGGCTTGATGACCTAAGTAAGATGATTGGAGGTTGCAGAGTCATATCCTTTTTAGGTCTAACCAAAGAGTGTTTGCAAGGAAGAAGTGATCCTAAGGCCCAAGAGAAAAGCGCATTTGGTAGTCCATTTGGCCTGTTTGAGTTCCGGGTCCTCAGTTTTGGCCTGAGAAACTCACCAGCAACGTTTCAAAGGCTCATGGACCATACTCTGAAAGGGCTTAGTGACTTCACAGTAGCTTATATCGATGACATAGGGGTCTTTAGCAACACCTGGCAAGATCACCTACATCATCTAGAATTAGTGCTACAAAGATTGAAAGATGCTGGCTTAACCGTTAAAGCTAGTAAGTGTCAGCTAGGTAACTCAGAGATGAAGTACCTAGGTCACATAGTGGGAGGAGGCCTAATCAAACCTTTAGAGGCCAAGGTAGAAGCAATCCTGAAGTGGCCCAGACCTACCACTAAAAAGAAAGTGAGGTCCTTTTTAGGTCTGGCAGGGTATTACAGAAGGTTTATACCCGGTTTCAGTGAGATTGCTGCACCTTTATCAGACCTGACAAAGAAGCAGAGCAGCAACAGCGTTTCCTGGTCGGAAGAGTGCGAGATGGCGTTTGGACGGCTGAAAGATGCTCTAACCAACCATCCAGTGCTGCATGCTCCTGACTTCAACAGAGAGTTCATCATCTACACAGATGCGTCTAATGCCGGTGTGGGAGCGGTACTGTGCCAACAGGATGACAGCGGAGACCAACATCCAGTGGCGTACCTGAGCAAGAAGTTGCTTCCCAGGGAGAAGAATCTTTCTACCATCGAGAAAGAGTGTTTGGCGATCATCTTCGCGATCCGGAAGCTGAAGGCTTACGTCTGGGGTCGACATTTTACCTTGTGCACTGATCACTCACCTCTTTCGTGGTTGCGGACTATGAAATCACAGAACAGTAAACTGATGAGGTGGGCGCTTCTTTTGCAGGACTATGATTTCGAGGTTAAGGTGGTCAGAGGGACTATAAACTGTGTGGCTGACGCCTTATCCAGAAGACCGGAAGACGACATCTAAAGGACTTATAGACTCTGTGTATGGTATATGGCAATGTAAAGCGTTTGGAAAGTTATGTATTGTGTTATGATAAATGTTTTGCATTGCATGTTTTTATTTACCTGTATGGAGGAAGTGTAAGTATATTTGTAGTTGTGTTAAACTGTGATGATAAATGTGATGATTGATGTTTGTTGCAGTTGTTTTGGGGAAAAAGCACCTTAGCTTTCCCCCACAAAACATTAAAGGGGGAAGGTATGTGACGTGTGCCATGACGTCACCTGCCTGTCTTGGCTAAGGCTGGAGTTTCCTGGCCTATGGCAGGGCAGGAGGTGGGTCTTAAAGGGGTGGAGTTTGTGTATATAAGGGGGGTGTGCAAAGAGGGAAAGGTTGTTGTTGGGGAATTAGAGAGTGAGAGGGTTAGATATAGGTTAGGTAACTGTGTGTTAAGTAACCAAGAACTGTGCAGGGTTAAGGTCTGAGAAATATAGTTTAATAAGTGATTCTTTTACCCAGTGATTTCCATTTTATTTTTGTATACAATAAATTATCATTTTATTTTGAAATCCACAATAAGTCTGAAGTGTCAGGTTTATGTGTGGTTGGTGGCAGCGAAGTACTGTGTGTGTGTGTGAAGGATCGTGACCTGTCATCTCTTGTGGTGACGTAGGAGGAGGTGGCAGTCGCGACATGGAGGCAGTGACAGATTTCACTTTCTTGGGCTCTATGATCACTGCAGATGGAGACAGCAGCCACGAAATTAAAAGATGCCTGCTTCTTGGGAGGAAAGTGATGACAAACCTTGACAGCATCTTAAAAAGCAGAGACATCACCTTGCTGACAAAGGTCCACATAGTCAAAGCTATGGTTTTTCCTGTAGTGATGTATGGAAGTGAGAGCTGGACCATAAAGAAAGCTGACCGCCGAAGAATTGATGCTTTTGAATTATGGTGCTGGAGGAGGCTCTTGAGAGTCCCCTGGACTGCAAGGAGAACAAATCTATCAATTCTAAAGGAAATCAAACCAGAGTGCTCACTGGAAGGACAGATCCTGGAGCTGAGGCTCCAGTACTTTGGTCATCTCATGAGAAGAGAAGACTCCTTGGAAAAGACTTTGATGTTGGGAAAGTGTGAAGGCAAGAGGAGAAGGGGACGACAGAGGATGAGATGGTTGGACAGTGTCATCGAAGCAACCAATATGAATTTGACACAACTCCAGGAGGTAGTGGAAGATAGGAGGGCCTGGTGTGCTCCTGGTGTCCATGGGGTCACAAAGAGTTGGACACGACTAAACGACTAGACAATGATGAATCCCCATGTCAATTATTTTAAATAAAACTAGATTGGGCTACCATATTTCAGAACAAACAGGAAAAATCAATTATCTGTTATAGATGGATGAACTAAAACTACAGTAGTTACCTCGGTTTACGTAATTTCCGGTTTATGAATGGAAATCCATTTGAAATAATGCCTCAGTTTACGTCTCTCCCCCCCCCCCCCCGTTTCTTTCGGTTTGTGAAGGACATTTTCCCGTGCCTGCAGGTTTATAGTGCCGCCGTCATTGCTATGGCAATACACATTTTGGTTTACAAAATTTCTGCATTACATAACATTCTGGAGAACGCATAGATTTTGTAAACCGAAGTGCTACTGTATATGCATAAAGTTCCACAAAGATAGAATAACTGCTAAACACAGTGCAAATATTTAATGAAGATATAGAAATGAAATTTGGAATTGACAAATATACAGCTCTGTCTATACACCGTGGCAAGATCTAAAAACTAGATGGAACAGAGTTAAAATGGCAATATTATAAAATTACTCGCAAGTGATGAAAATTATGAATACCTTGGAATACTAAAAGCAGATAACATTGTGCACATAAAAGTTAAAAGACTGACAGAAAGGGAATATATAAAAAAACTGCAGAAAATCTTAAAATCAAAATTAAATGGGGGAAATACATTCAAAGCCAAAAAAAACCATGAAAATGCATCACACACTACATCCAAAAAGTGATGTGGACAGATTATATTTACCACAAAAAATCAGAGCCTATGGATTACTGAAAATACAGCAGGTAGTAGAGGAGTAAAAAAGAAGTCTAAGTGATTATAGTACAAGCAGAGAAAAACTACTTTAGGCTTTGAAAATGGAGAATATTTGGAAGACAACAGAAACAAAGGTATAAGAAGCAACAATTATACAACAGTATAAGAAATAACAATTTGAAAATAAGTTAGCTGGAAAAAAATAAACCACTACATGGACAACACCTGAGAAATATTGATGGAAAGCATGATGATAATTCACATGGGCATTGTTAAAACTGGAGACCCCTAAGAAAGAAACTGAAGGCTTGATTTTTGCTGCACAAGAACAAACACTCCAAACCAAAATGATGAAAGCTAAGATCCAAGGAATTAGTGCTAACAGCAAATGTCGACTCTGCCAAGAAAAGGATGGAACTGTCACACCTCATTTGTGAATGTCCAAAGATTGCACAAACTTATTACAAAATCAGACATGATAGAGTGGCAAAATTAGTGCACTGGTGATTATGAAAACAAATAACTTGCCGGCCTCCAAAAACCCATGGGAACATCAGGTAGAGAGAGTGTTAGAAAATGTAGTCAAGATCTTGTGGGATTTCCAGATCCAAACTGACAGACACCTTGAATATAACACACCAGACATAATAACAGAACGAAGAAATGCCTAGATAATTTACGTTGTAATTGCTGGGGATGCCAGCGCTAAAAATAAAGTATCGGAAAAACTAACAAAATACAGATACCTGGCAATCAAAACATCTCACTTGTGGATGAAACACACTTCAGTGGTCCCCGTAGTCATTGGGGCTTTCGGAACAGTATCAAGACATTTCACACAGTACTACAAGCAGCTGAAGATCTCAAAAATAACACCATCAGAGCTACAAAAAAGGCAATACTAGGAACAGCATACATAGTACACCAATATTGAACAGATACTTAGGTTCTTGGTTAAAACTTGTATCTGTTACATAACACCAGTCAATGTTTTTATAATTTTGGTTGATTGTGACTGTTTTTTTTTTAAAACAACAACAAGAACAACATGCCATCAAGTCAATTCTGAACACACAGAAGTGCTTTACCATTTCCTTCTTTTGGGTGTACTGTGGGATTGTGCAGCTTGCCCAAGGCTACACAGGCTGGCTCTTCTCTCAGGAGGCATACATAATGCTGTATCATAGACATCACTCAGACATCTAATGTTACCTTATCCCTTATCACCCCATGCTTGAGACTTAACATGTGGCTGCTGAAATGATTTTTCTATGGCAGTTCTATCTCTGCTCTCTTGAAACCTGGATGTATTTTACAGATAAAATAAGGCTAAGGTCAAGTCCAACCAGACAGTGAATATGTTGCCCAGAAATGTTCCAAGTCAGATTTTAATGAGATCAAGGAACATAAAGGAACATAACTCTGCTAGAAAAGGTAATAGCTCCTTCAGGCCTTTCTTTTCCCCCACTGTATCTCACTACTGATCCTAGTTTAAATTCACATTGGTACATGCTGTTTTCTTTTGTAATCAGATTTAACATTAAGCAGGGAGAGCCAGAAAAATCTAACTAAGGACAAAACACACAGAGAAACACAAAACGGAGTCTGCATTTGCCTTTACAGAATCTCATAAATTGCTAAACTACAAGCAAAATGAAAAAAAAAACAAAGCAAAACAAAATTTAAAAAATAGTGGGAGTCTAAAGATACATTACTGTGCGAATCTCTTCAGAAAAAGATTGTTGGTATTCCTTTGGTAAACGCAAAATGTTAGGAGTACATAAACCTCCCATGCATAAATTACAAAAGGCTTATTCATGGAAAAACTGCTACTGTTGAGAGCTGGGATAATCACTCTGAAGAGAACTGTTTCGCAGCTTTATTTGAGCATAAAGTGTCATCTTTTATAGACACACAATTATGAGGGACTGTAGAAGAAATATTAAAACATCAACACCAGAAGGGCTAACTCCAGTTCTGATTCCAGCTGGAGCAGATCCACTGAATCAGTAGCTATAAGCCTGGAGTGCATCGCAACTGACTTAGGCCCACTGACTCACAAGGAATTCGGTGAATCAACTCCTATGTAAGTTCCATTGATTTAATGGGCTTACTCTAGTTGTGACTTACTACTGCCAGTAGGACATAACACACATGGGAACTTCATGAATTATGTTCATTCAGTGTGCAGGCACTAATTGGGACTACCAACTAGTTTTGAAACATGAGCTTAGAAACTTGTACTCTTTATCTGACAAGGGTTATTTTTAAAATTACTTCCTTCAAGGCCACAGCATTTTTGCAAAGGTTTCCAGAACATTTCATAAGGTGCCCGTTTAGCTAATCTGATGGGGAGGGAAGGCAACCATACTGGGTCTCTCACTCAAGAACATTTTGAGCAACAAACTTAACATTCTCTGGGGCTGCACTTCATAGAGTTAGACCAGTAATGGGGATAACAACTCTTTACAGGAACTGTCTGCATTATTTATTTATTTATTTATTTATTTATTTATTTATTTATTTATTTATTTATTTATTTATTTATTTATTTATTTATTTATTTATTTATTTAATTTATACCCCGCCCCTCTAGACCATGTCTACTCATTATTGATAGTATCACAGAAAAATCGTAACAGAGAAAGACAAAGGGGATGGAGAACATGGAGGAGAGTGCTTGTACTAACTTCACAAGCGCTCAAGGTCTGAGACTCAGACCACCTTCTCACTTATAGATGAATTTGGTCATTGAGGTCATGTGGAGAAATCCTTCTGGAAGGGCCATGGATTCCTGAAGTGTGCTTCATTGGAATACTGTATGGAATACTCTTTACTCTTCAGGTTGGCTAGATTTCAGCATCAGAGACAGAATGCAGTCGTGCCCTACTTTACGATTACCCCGTATAACGACGAATCCGCTTCACAACGATGTTTTTGGTTTGAATGGGGTTTTTCCGCTTTGCTTTGGGAACCAATTTTCGTTTTGATGATGATCAAAAACAGCTGATCGTTGGGTTTAAAAATGGCCACCAGCTGAAGAAAATGGCCCCCCACTGTGCTTAGGGACGGATTCCTCGCTGCACAGCCAGCGAAAATGGCCGCCCCTATGGAGGATCTTCGCTGGACAGTGAGTTTTCAGCCCATTGGAATGCACTGAACAGGTTTCAATGCATTTCAATTGGCTTTTTTTATTTCGCTTTACGATGTTTCGCTCTACAGCGATTTTGCTGGAACGAATTAACATCGTTAAGTGAGGCACCACTGTATCGCATTTAGATCAATAGTTTCCCAAAATAGTTCCCTTCATCGTCTCTCTCCTTGGAGAAAAAGCAAAAGTAAAGCAAAGTGTGCTGCTTATGTATCAACCCACAGTGCTTAAAGCAATATCTGGGCAGTTTACAATTTAATTATGCAGGCTACACATTCTCCCCCCCCCCTCCAGTGAACTGAGTTACCTAAATGGGGCTCCCCATCTCATTCTTCATTTACTCATTCTTTTTCCTGGTTCTCTATCTGACTGTCTCTCTCTCTCTCTCTCTCTCACACACACACACACACACACACACATTGACTTCCTTTCCCACTTCCAATTTAAAAACTGGTGCTTTCTCCCATATTTTTCCCCTCCTAAATTCTTTCCATTCCAAATATGAGGTTATTCACCAATTTGAGGGCATTAGCATTAAAAGGTCATTAGTATTAAAAGGGAAATAGTATTGAATGTAAAATGAAATTCTCCTCCATCTCCTCCCCTGTAGCTAAAGTAATTAAGGCAGCCAATCTAGAAGAGAAAACCATTAGAAACTAAAAGAATAAGATGCGCTTTCCGGCTCCTAAGAGCTGGAATCTCAATAGAATTGCAGCTCGGCTGGCTGCTCCAGGTAAATCAAAGACAATATCAAAGGTTAATTCCACATGAATAATGTCATGTGGGGTCTAACAGAAACGTTTGCTCTGTAGTCTGTGTTCAAAGGGATTTATTGTCAATGTGTTTAGAAGTCCAAGATTAATCTCCAGAAATAGTTGTTTTCTACCCAACTTTTCAGTCACTGGCTTTACAGAAAAAAAAATCATAAATACTATGGAACAGGAAAACCCACCTCTCTGTTATAGCTGTATACAACTGTACTTTACTGCTATAATACACTAACACATCAAAGGCCATGTGCAAGCCCTTTGCTACAAATGCACTGAGAATTTATGAACTGTAGTTATTTTCAGCTAAGCTTGTCAAATTAAATTGGCTCATAACAGAAGTGCGGAAAAAATGTTTTTTTACAAATGTGAAATCCCACTGCCACTTCTGTTCTACAGATGTTAATTCACCAATACCTGGAATGTTCATATACCAAAAAAAAAATCTGTCTCATCAGTTGCGAGTGAGAAGTCTCTGTGTATAAACATATGATAACATGGGAAACATTTTTTGAGGGGGGATAATTACCCTAAACATTTCTTTCCCCTCTACAGCAGTGTTTCCCAACCTTGAGTTCCCAGATGTTCCTGGACTACAGCTCCCAGAAGTCTTCACAACTAGCTGTGCTGGCCAGGATTTCTTTGAGCTGTAGTCCAAGAACAGACTCAAGGTTGGGAGTCACTGCTCTAAGGAATAATATCCTAAAACTGGAATGGAGACTCGTGGTCTCCAGAAACTAGTGAACTGAAAATCCACTGCCACGTTCTAACTCTCACTTTTTTCCAGAATGGCTAGAGAACATATGAAGGGTCACAAATTTCCCAGCCCTTACCCCTGAAAGGGAGGTGGAGCTTCTTCACTTGCAGCCTGAAATGGCACAATTCATGCTGTTTCTTCCTTATTCTACTGGTTGTGTAGACAAAATAATAGGGAATGAATAAAGGGCTTTCTAATTAACAAACTACAGTATCTAACTAGAGAAGGTCTTCTTGTCCTTCTCATCCATGCCCCAAACACAATAATATTTTAGAAGATCTAATCAAGGAAGCGGAGAATCAAAAAAATACAGAAGAGGAAGAGAATGTAAGTGATTTATTTTATTTAATCTACTGGATTTATGTTCCACTTTTCTCTCCAAACTGGGACGCAAGGTACCTTTGCACTCAATACTGCAATGATTGTATAAGAAAAAGAGATTCAGTATACCATCTTCCAATTTGGCTCAAATTAGAAGTATAAAAGAAATGTCAATTATGGCAGGAAAACCCCATAAAGATATATCTATTTCTTGGATTTACTGTCTCAGTTCACATTAACAAAGCATTTGGAAACACATCATTACTCAGCATATATAGTGTGATTATAGTAAGAAAAAATATTTACTTGTAGAAATATATATCTTTATTTTAACTATCTATCTAAGTACAATTTTAAATCATGGCAAATTTATTTTTAAAATGTTTATTCTAAAACTGAGATAATCCTATGGGCATTTAGATAGATACCTGTACCTTTTTCTTTCTTTCTTTTTTTAATCTTTGAGCCTATGCACTTGGCCGGAAAGAGTTAAATGTTCCTAAGAAAATGAGTGATTTTGTAATTGAAACCGATATAGACCTTGAGGGTTAGGGAAATAAAACATGAAAAGAACCATCAGTAGGAGAACACAAACATGTAAGTGCCTTAGAAGCAAGACATTTGATTTAAACTCCAGAGTATGCCATTAAATTCAACAGGCTTTCAGTCTTAATGATTTTACATAATCATTTTTGCTGCTCCAGGCATAGCATTTTAAAAACACTAAAATAAAGAAATATGCTTGTGAGAGTGAATATATATAGCTCATACTGCTGTAAATTTTTACAAGGTATTGTTGAACTTCTCTAGCACATTAATTTTAAGAAGAATCTATCCCTTAGGAAAACTGAACTATGGGAATCTCAGATGGACTCAAAAGAGGGACACATAACCTCACAGAAAAGAACAGTTTTCTTTTTTTAAAAGTTTCCACAATGATCCTAAGAACTATGTTTCACTGTATGAGAAAGCAGATAGAGATGAGACTTTCCCTGTCTGTGTTCCACCTCCTTCCTCCATAAGAGAGCCAGATATAGGGTTGACCAACCACCACGTTGAGAAGAATGATTTTATTGAAAGAGCAAGAAAACCAGGGAAGAGAACAACTAAGAGGGTGGAGCTGGTGGGAAAAAGAGAAGGTATAAAAGAAGTGAAGAGAAAGAAGGATAGGCAGAGACAAGAGGGTAGAAAGCAAGGAGGTAGTGAGACCAGCAGAAGATTGTATGGTTATAGTGAAAGTACATCCATGGACTGGAGAATGGATAGAGATGAAAGTCCCCAAAAGAGAGAGGAGAAGTAAGATACAACAAAGGCCTCCACATTGGGGGGAGGGTGTTCCTTCTCTAGAGCCTACTTCAACCCCTGTATGAGTAGGAAACATGAATGGCTTATGGGGAGAGCAGTTTCCTTCTGAAGCAAGGTTGGTAACAGTAAAGGAAGTTCTGGTTGTTTAAGATATTAAGCCTGTTCCGAAGGAACAGCATTGTTATAACTAGGGGGAGGTTTTCTATGACATTCCACATTTTCTTTCTGCAACCTATATTTGAACCCATAAGCAAGTTCAAACATGTTTATGAGTAATCTGGCTTTTCTCACCAGATTACTCATAAACATGTTCAAACCTACCCATAAGCTCAAACATAGTTTGTATTTAAAAATAAGATATGTATGTTATAAAAATCCTCCCCATAGTTATGACATGGTTAACACATTACAGTTGTTATTAATAAAGCGATTTGAGTTGAAGCCCAAGTCTTGTCAACCCTTTCTGGTAATGAAGTCGAAAGGGAAGAGGTAGGGGGTTCCGGGGAAGACCTCACAAATTCTTGCTATATCAACTCAGTTAAGAATGGCACCTTGTCAGAAATGGCATCTTCTAGGAGATTATGTATTAAATCATCATCATATGTTAAAAGGCAAGCATTGGTAAATTTAAGAGCAAAGCATCACATGTTTATTGAACATTCAGTGTGACACTTAAAACCATCTTCAGTTATCATAGTTTGGCACTGAACTGACCCATCAGTTTTTCTAACTTGATTGCCAATGCCATGTCACCCTTGATCGTCAGCTTTCCAGACATGAAAGCCATGGTTGGCTTTAGTTTTCCTGAAAAGAGAAGGAAAATGTTTTAAATCATTCTAAAAACTTGCAAACCTTCTTCTCCCTGCAATTCTCTTATTGTCTTTAATAGTCAAGCATCTGCTAAGATTTTTGGTAAGCAACTTACCTATTTAAAATAAATATTTGTTTTTAAAATTAAATGCATATCCTGCCTTTCTTCCAAAAAATGGAACTCAAGGCAGGTAAAATTCAAATAAAAAACCAAATACAGTGGTGCCCCGCATAGCGAATTTAATCCGTTCCGGATTAACCTTCGCTATGGGGAAACATCGTTAAGTCGGACGGGGAAACCCAAAATGGGCCCAAAACTCACCGGTCTCCGATGTTTCCCCATGTTGCGGCGGCCATTTTGGGTGTCCCGGTGGCCATTTTGGGTGTCCCGGCGGCCATTTTTAGTGTTCCGGCGGCCATTTTGGGTGTCCCGGCGGCCATTTTTAGTGTTCCGGCTGCCATTTTGGGTGTCCGGTGGCCATTTTGGAACCGCCGAACAGCTGTTCCCCCATCGCAATGCGAGGATGCCCTCGCATTAGCGATGTGGAAATCCGCATCGATATGCGGATTCTTCGTTAAACGGTGCACTCGTTATGCGAGGCACCACTGTACAGCTGAAGTATAAAACCAATAGCCACATTATTAGAAACCTGTAGAAATATCAATATGAAGAAACAACACCCACCTTGAAATGTAACTCAATGTTGATGCTCAAAGGATTTCTGAATAAACATTTACATTATTCAGTTTTTATTATGGTCATATGATCTTCTCAGGTTATAAATATAAAACACAGCTGAACTACTTCATTAAAGGGACAATTTTATTAGCTGAGTTCTTATACATATTACAAAAAGTGTTAGCTACTGGGTCAGTAATGTAAGGGACCATAACCAGCCTACAATAATGTATGGGGCTTTATGTGAGAGTCAGTACATAACTATGCTTCCATTTGGAGATCCTAATAAAAACGCCTAACAACTTAACTAGATTTAAATGTGATTTTATTACAGGGACAACTTAGCTTGAGCTTCTGCTGCTTTCCTTCAAAAACAATATAACTCCATTTACATCTCTGCAAATAGTTGCAGAGTCAGACTACAGCGGGGCCATAGAATTATGGCCGTATTTCCTAAAGATATTGCATACAGTGTCATGTACATGTCATGACCCAAACCCACCAGCAACTGACTGGGCAGAGAGACAGAGGAAGATGAGAGGGTTGAGTCCCTGACTACTACTTGAACAGCTAGAAAGCTGAACCAAGTTCCTGATACAAAACCTGAGGCAGCTGATCACACTCCAGGGCACTCCCAGATGACTTCTCCTAAATTCCACACATGTGAGGAGTCAAATCCCTCCCATCCCTCTAGCAATGCTTGCCTGACAGCTGAGGAGTCACAAAGAAAAGTACTTCCCTTTCAGGCCAGGAGAAAGGCCCTGTAAGATAAACGAGGGGAAGGAGAGGGGATGCTTTGAGGAGGGACTTGAGAAGACTAGCCCCTCCCCTCCTCCAAACTGACAGAGGCAAATGGCTTACTTGGAGAGTTCCATGGTGTCGTAACCACCCCCCTGCCTGCCCTCATGGTTTTCTGCCAAAGTCAGGTAAGAACCGTTGTACATGATCTTTATCTAACGACATCATTTTCACAGTTTATGTCCACATATCTTGACATCTACAAGCAGATTCAGCCCGTATAAAGCAACTCAGGTCTTGCATTAAGGAGTCTCACTATAATCCTGTTTTATCATGACTGGTTCTGCACAAATGACAGGCTTAAAAATAGGTTCAGTAACTCTAAAACAAAAAAAATGGTTATAGAATACTAGGCATATGTAATCAGATATCAGTTCCACTGAATTCAGTAAAGCTTACTTCCATGTAAGTGTGCCTAGAACTGCACTTTTAGGTTTTCCAATACTACATATACTTACCTGAAAGTAAATCCCACTGAAAACTTAGAGCCTTACTTCTGAGTAAATATGTACATGATTGTGCTTTGCTCCCTCATTCTAATAAATGATCCTGGGAGAACTCTCCCACCCTTCAGAGCAATTTCATCACCTGTCTTCACACTGCTAAGTGCTAAGAGCCTCATCGCACCTTTGTGTGTGACCTTATTACAAGACGCATGCATGACTATTCAGACCTGGGTTTCTAGCCCTCCAAATAAAGCCCTAATTCCTTGTCCTCTTATCTGTACTATAGTATTCACAAACAGAAGCAAAGGGAATCAGAGTAATTTGGTCTAATTTTTTTTAACAAAAAGTATTTGAGAATAGATAACACATTATGTAGGGGAGGTTCTGCTGTAATCTGCGCTGAGCTTCTCAAAGAGCAGAATGCAAAAATAAAGATTAAAGCATAAAATTCAACACCATCTCCAAGAGTTAACGGTGTAAACAGCTCTGAGAACTTTAAAATTCTCCCCTGAGAAATAACCCAAAATGAACAAACTGAACACAGATACATCTGGAAAGACAAGATAAAGACATTTTCAAAACCTACCTGAAAACATTTTGACAAAGTCACTGCTAGACATGCTCATAACCACATCTACTTTTCCAGGTGGATCCCCACTTCCCGCACTGCCACCTTTGTTTTTAAGATCAATATACCATGTGCCTCCTTCTTCACCTAATATAAAAGGAACACAATGAAAGTATATTATGTACATTTGTCATATGCCAATTCCATTGACAAATCCAGCAAGTTAAGAAACATTGAAGTTTGTGATTTGTTTCCACTGAGACATGTTTAGAAAGAAAGGGTATTGCTACAGTGCAAGATCCTGATTTAGTTTAAACTGTATGTGATCCTGGTTCAAAATGGGATTCCTTAAATCAACTCCAAATCTCTTTCATCTATATTCAGTTTTCACACCACAATCCTAATAGCCCCTAGATTTCTACCTTACTGTTTCTAGAATCTTCTAAAAACAGCCAAAATACAACAAAACCGAGAAACCAGATTAAATGTATAACACATAGTGCTTACATCTAGGCATAACTAGGCTTAAATCGGTCCCAATGAAATCAGTGAGATTTAAGGCAGCCATGACTAACTTGAATCATACTCACTTTATTGGGACTGCTGACTTAAGTCTACCCCCAGCCCTGCAGGTCTTTTAAATAAACACAACTAAATCTGGGTCTAACATATAGTATTTCTATCTAACTTTTCTTAAAAGTACAGATTGCTTGATATTCATTAATTCTGTAATTCCTACCATATTATAATCTTCCTGCCCTCCTGTACCCAGTGTGGGCTGCCACCAAATGAAAATCATCTTTAAACTCTTCCTTAAGTTGAAGGCTGAGGTTTGAGTTTATCCTGTAATACAGTCCACTTGCCCTGAATTATTCCTATTCTCAAAGCAGGCAAACAGCTGCAAGTAGTGTTCCATTTTCACTGCTGTTTAAACACTACCACAGAGAAGAGGTGAATTTACACTGCTCTTTTGGTGGCACAACCTTGATTATGTGTCCTAGTGCTGGCCAGCCGTCTGCATAATATACGTAATATCTTATATTGTCCACAAAAACTCACGTTAAAAGATATATGTAAAAGTCTTTAAGGCACCACCACTTTTTGTCTTTTTTAAAAAACTTTTTATTTCTATTTTGCCTTTACCTATAATGCCTGGCCCGACTAACGAGGGTACCCTTTCTACAACTATATCTTGTGAATGTTATTTTCAAACATAATGAACAGGATTTGTATACCAAACAGATGTTTATTTAAATACACACAGACACACACAAATAAGTTTAACATTACAAGCTATTTACTTTACTTCTCTCCTACGTTATAGTTTCAGCCTGCAGTGTTCTCTATATTTTTATTGATGGATGTTAGTTGTTATCCAAGTTCCAGTGAAAAATGCACTACTTTTTCATAGCTTCTTCACACACAAAAAGATAGCACCCAGCACTGCTCTTAAAAACAGCATCATAGCTCTCACTCTTTTACTTAACTTCTTCCAGTCTCTCTCAGATTCTGACTTCACTCTTCACAGCTTCAGATCTGAACTCCCATCTTAATAATGGCTTTTTCTGACTCTAACCCAAACTTAAACTTAACTGTTCTTTCTCTCTCATACCCACTCCTTATACCTCATATAACTGCTCTACAGCCAGGCAACGTACCAGCCAATCGGCACACAGTTCTATTCACACATATTCCATATCCGCCTATCAATCATTTTAATAGACTTTCCTGGCACACATCTAAGTTACCATAGCCAATCAAAACCCAGTCACTCATGAGGCATACTAATACATACCTACATACAAGACACATACAATGTAGAATCACGACACCTTGTAAAGAAGGTTAATATAATTACCTATTACTGCTACAGGACGGATACCGGGGGACAGTGATTTGCCAAAGGCCCCCCAGTATGTTTCCTGCTGAGGTGAGATCTGAATCACTGTGAGGATGCTTTGTATCTTTTTTGGAAATCACAAATATTGTGCTCCACTGAATACTGACTAGATATGCCTAGATGGCTGGCTAGATAGCTCACTGAGTTGGAGTACCTGGCTGTAGTGCCAAGGATCAGAAGAAGAGGCAGCATGGGGCAAGCCACATGGCCCCAGAACACTCCAAAAGGCAGCAGCGGTAAACCACATCTGAGTTCTTTGTACTTAGGAAACCCTGGAAAAGGTCATCATTAAGACAGGACCCACCTGGTGGCACACACTTATTATATTAAGCTGGTGTGGTGTCATGGACCGTGTCGGACTAGAACTCAGGAAAACTGAATTTAAACCTCCAATTGCCCACGGAAACTCACTGGGGGGTGGGGGCAGAACTTGGAAACCACCTATTAAATATTTCAAATACCTTGAAAACCCTATTAAGGGTTGCTCTAAGAATAAAACTACACAGTGAGGGAAATGCAAATTCACTCATATTCTCCTCCTGTGAAGTCACACTGGGGCATTCAGTTCTCTTTGACAGAAGTGACCACACCATTTTTTCCCCCAGGGTAAGTTCCATTTGAAGTGCCTGCAGGTGGCACATTTCAAAAGAAGTGCCTTAAGGCGGCTTTCCTGCCCCCATGACTATTTCCTCATCTGATCTTGCAAATGGGACAGTTTGTTAAACTGTACACAAAGAAAAACAACAACAAATAAACAACAGCTCTGCCCACCCAGAAAGAAGAGGCAGTTTTTGAAAGAACTGTCTTGGAAGAGGGACTTTACAGAGAGAGGGGAATGCTGGCCTATGCACTCCCTCCTCGTCCTCCCTTGGGAGGCAAGAGATGAGGGGAAAGGAAAAACTAGGGCATGGGGGGGTATGGGACTTTGGGCTGATTTGTATTTCCCACTGCATCATGGAATCAATGGAAAAAATATGAAGCAACCCACCTTAAACCTACAGGATTGCACACATTTTTCCTGCGTGATCAGGACTTGATGGCTACTAAGATAACAGAGCTTCTTGGTCTGCCTGAGAAAATGGTAGTTAACTCTTGAATGTAAGACTCTTACCAGATAATTCAAATCGATAAAGTCCTTGGGTTGACTTCACAACATCTTCAGTAATTGCTCCTTTTATAATTTTAAACGTTTGGGTCACAGGCCCTGTAGCGCTTTCTGCAGCAAAATGCACACCAGGTTTGGCTCCATCAGGACCTTCTGCCTTGGTTTTGTCAGGAACTTTATTCTTGACTACATCTTGCTTTTTCCCTTCTCTGAATGTTGGAGAGGCTCCTGTTGGGCCAATGTTGATTACTACAGTCAGTATATATTCAGGATTTAGTACTTGAAAGAGACTCTGGAACGTTACCTTCAAGATGAATGAATACAATGGCATGCCAAAGCCATCTATTACTGAGCTGCAGAGAAATGGTGCTCTAAATCTGAGAGAAAAATAAGCAACAGCTCAAATTCTCTCAGACGGATCTGTTCCGAGTTGCACTTTCAGTAACATTTCTCCTGAAATTCATATCTGTGCTTAGTAACTTATATGGAACAAGAAATAATAAGCAATTACAAAAACTAAGGTGGGGGACATGCTGGATCAAGGGGCCACAGCTTGGTGGGAGTACATGGCCTTTGCAGATAGATGTTCTCAAGATCAATCCATGGCAAAAAGGGGGGGGGGGGTGTCAGTATTTCCTTGATGTTTACAGGTGAACAAGTTCCAAGAGAAGAGAGATTTAATTGCATATATCAGTCATCTCATAGATTACCAGATGGTCAAATCTGGAGCTGATTTTGCAGATAAAGAAGAAAAGCCACAAGACATCATTTTATTTTTTGGAAGAATATTAACTTAAAGGTAAAAAGACGGGAAGGTGTTCTTGGGAAATTACAAATTTGTGGCTGTAATTCTATGGATGGGATTTTGAGATATTCCGGACTAGAAACACCATAATCCTCCATTCTGGGAGTTCTACCTACCTTGCAGGCATCTTTAAAACACCTCCATATGATGCACCTGGGAGAAAGATCTAAACTAGAAGGCTCTCAAGCTTACCTGGGCCAAAAGTCCCATTCCTGTCCCAGTGCTAGATGGGAGGTTTCTTTCTGAGCAGGAAGCTTGGGCACAACTTGCCCTAGCTAAGCCTCAAAGCCTTCTTGTGGGTGCATCACTTTCTTATATTTGCAAGGTGCCTGTAAGGTAGGCAGATCTCCTAGAATGGAGAATTATGGTCTTTATAGTTCAGAAAATTAAAAAGAAAAACCCATCCCTATTCAATCCTGCATTTTTATACAGAGTTGTTGCTGGAATTTCCCTGCTGCAGGATCTGCACTAAACATTCAGCACCTGTAATTGTGACTCAGACTCCTGATGCTGAAAGCCTTCCCCAAATCAGAAATGAGTACATTGGCTATTTTGGCTTGCATGGCAGCCGGCTGTGGTGGAGGGCAAGATAGTTTCACAGGGCCAACACCAGTGGTGGGTGGTGGGGAGGGGAGGAAAGCAAGCATGTCCTCACCTTGGGCTTCCATTGTCATTGCTAATGATTCAGGATCCACATCTAAGAAGAAATCTGGTAGCAAAGGATGTCCTAAAATTATAAAATTGCTTACATTAGGAAACATAAGTTAGCTTATGTACCATGTAATGCATTAAACAGATTTAAAACAGAGTTAAGATACATCCAGTCTTTAGCTGCTGTTGCAACTGATAGTGACAGAAAGCACAGAACATATGAAAATCATATGTCCACATATGTCTCCACTCTTCTTTAAAAATGTGTATTTAAAGGCTTGACTTTTGAACAATCCATTTGATCTACAGCAGTGGTTCCAAAACTGTTTCCACTCACTGCTCACTGACTTACTGGCCACTGGCCACGGCTCCCCAATACAACACTTGTGGGGGGAGAAGAGGGGGAAGCCCAGCCTGAGTAGCACTTCCATCTCCCACCCCAAAAAAATAATTTATAATTACAGAATATAACAAAGTACTACCCAGGCTGGGCTTCCCCCTCCCTTCCCCCCACATTCAAGCTATCATATTGGGGAGCTGTACCCAGTAGCCTGCTAAGGGGCTCAGTTGGGGAGAAGGAGGGAAGGAGCTGTGAGGCAAAGAAAAAGAGGGGGAATGGCAGCAAGAGAATGAATGGAGAGGAAAGGAGATGGTTTGCCAGCTGAAAAAGGTGAGTGAGTGGGTGAGGATTAGCAGGATGTGGCCAGCGAGAGATAGGATTTGGGGAGGGAGGAAAGAAAAGGGTTGTGATGGAGATTTGATTTCTGTGCAGGAACAGAAAGGGAAATGTGTGGGAAAATAACGAAGGGAGGGAAATGACCCAGTTGGGAAGGACATGAGGTGGTGGCTGCCTGGATTGCAGAGAAGGCGAAGGAAGAAAGGAAGGAAGGAAGGAGAGAAGGCTGCGTAGAAGGACAGGCAAAGAGGCAGCTTCCTCCACTCTGCCTCTAGTCCAGCAGGTACAGCAGCAGCAGCGACAAAGGGCCGCAGCGGGACGGGACAGAAGTGTGACTCTGCAGAAGGAACGGTGTTGCAGAGACCCAGGGCATTTGCTGAACAAGCCCTCAGCAGTGCACGAGGGCAGGCCCTGAAGGTGCCAGGCTTTCCACATTGGCAAGCCCACCCTGTGTCACACACATACTGTACTTCCCTCTCATCCACAGGGCACCTACCGAGGCTTGCCTGAGACCTTGGAGAACCGCTACCAATTCCGTATCTAATACTAAACTAGACTGGCCAATGGTCTGATTTAGCACTAGGCATCTTCAGACACTTCTATGGCTGAAACTTGCCCCTGTACAGCCTGCTTACATAAGGATTCCCTTGAAGACTCACATTCCACACAGGATAACCACTGACCAGGAAGAAATACACTTCCGGTTGGCAGAGTTGAAGAAAACAGAAGAACAACGTTTTTTGCAGAATTATAGAACGCTGCATTCTACAAAAAAGCACATTACCACCACCCCCGAACTGCCACTATGGAAGACATGTCAAGTGTGCACTGCAAATAAAACAATCAAGGTCCATAAATTTGCTATCTGGAAATACTACCAATCTGGTTTAACAAATACATCAAAGTCTGATGTAGAGGAAGACTGTTGCAATCACCCAGATTTATCATGAGTAACCTAAATCCCACTGATTTGAGTGGATTTACTCTGGATTCTACCCACTGCATACACAAATTAAACCAGCATTACCTGGGGCAACTGCATATGCATCAAAATTCGTAATTCCTTCTTCCCTCAGCAATTTTTCATCAATAACAAAGTTTCCAGTATAATTTTTGGGCTTGGTTAAAATACAGTATGCAGCGTCTGCCAGAATGTCTGTTTTCCTGCATTGCTTCTCCACACCAGCACCTCCCAGCATATCCATTGCAGAGGTATAGATAGCTATGGAAACAAAGTGCAGACAAAGAAAGGAATAAGAATTTGTTAGTAATTATTTTCTTGTATTGCCAAATAGCCTACAAGCAAATTTCAACAATATGATACTAAATTTTAATACAATGTGAAGTGAAGTTGCTCTCAATGGAAATACTCAGCAAGAGGCAAAAGAAATATCAGATTTTGATAAGATCTTGAGAGACAACGTAGCAGCATTTTGATTTCTATAAAAGCAATGTATAAAAATTACATTTGCATTCTCTTAGGCCTGATGAGAAAGTATGCTACACACTCTTCCTCATATAATTCATAGTTCATATAATTCGTTCATACATTTTAAAGTGCACACATTTTATCAACATTTCATTAATCTTTAAAAAAATGAAGTTAAACAGTAATATTTATAATCTTTAAAAATGAAATAAAAACCTGTTTGTGGCCATAAAGCATTGACGGCAACTTCTCCTTTAAATTCTTCTGACATTCCCAGCACACACATGGACATTCCATATTTAGAAATGGTATAAGCTAAAAAAAAAGCATAAATTTAGTCATTTAATACAATAGAAAATACTTTAAATGTTTTATTTACTTCTCCTTATGTACAAGCACTACAGATTATTTACCACAGGGGGAGAAATTGCATCGTGAGGAAAAGGCAAGGCAAGATTTAGCAATTTAAAATGCCACTATGATGGAGGGCACTTATTCTGTTAGTGTAAATTATGGAGGAGGCAGGGAATGGACTGGCTAGTATAGGTTAGGCCTACATTTACCAAACACAACAGCTTTTGGCAAGCAGCAAGACTGGAACTAGTCCAATTTACTACAGGTGCTAGATATATACAGACATACAACACCTCCATTGGCTCCCTTTGTTGAAGACTTAGAAATACTCTGACAATGTTGGTTCCAGGGCCTCCTAGAAGAGTGCAAGGATGAAATACAATGGCAGACAATCCTGACCTTAAACACTGTTTGCCATTTGTCATTGCAAGTGACATTAAAAGGACAACCAAGTCAACTTCATATGCGCATGAAAAACAATTAGATATTCCTTATTACACGGCCAGTTGAGTTGATTTTGGTATACCTCTTGGGCATATAAGAAACTGCAGTACTGTGGCATATCTATCAAGTCATTCCACACATGAAAAAGGGCACCCCACTCTTCTGACCTTTCAATTAGAAAGTTAAATCACATGGGTGACTTTATGGACTACTAATGCAATCAACAACACACTGTATACTAAATTCCATGCATAACGGGTGGCCAACATCTTAAGCTTGGCAGAGGTATGGAAAGAAAAGAGATTTATGGGAGATACATAGGACTTGACTATCATGCATTGTAACTTCAATTATTATAACTGTTACAGGCTGCTTTGAAGGTTTACCCATTAAAAAGCAAGCAAATGCCATGGCCAACCAGCAATCTGAGGTACAGGTTAGAATGCTAGAGTAGGACTTATGAGGCCAGGGTTCAAATCCTTAGCTTTTCCTAAGGAGCAGTGCTTAACCTTGGGCCAGTCATTATCTTTCAGTCTAACCTACCTCAAAGGCTGCTGTGAAGATAAACATGGATGGAAGGAGGAGGGAGACAAAAGTATATTGCCTTTAGCTGATCAAAACAAAAGATGTATATACATAGAAAAAATAAAGTACTTGAGAACAATTCCTTTTCACATTCTATAAGGGAGGGCCATTGAAGAGACATGTGAAATCCTAGAACTTGTGGGGGGGGGAGATTAGTCACAAAAGCAAAAGAAATATACTGTTGCTATAGCATGGACCCACCATAGTACAAGCATTCCCAGAATGACACTAACATGGTATTAGTAATATGTCAAAGCCAGAACCCCGAAATTTCTAAGAAGGAACTTTTTGAAATTAATTCAAAAAATCAAGTTACATTTACAAAATAATCTCAGGGGCCAGAGGAGTGACACAGGCCATTCCATGAAGAAAGGATCAAGGAACTAGAATTCGGTTTTTACCCTTGGCTGCCATTTACATTGTAAGAACTCCTTTCAGGGAACGGCACATGATGACGTGATTCATTCTTGGGGCAAGCTTGCAGGGAGACTTGGAGCTATCTGTGTGCCTAAAAGGGGCTCAAAGTTTTGATGTTTCCCCAGAAACATAAACATACAAACTCCGTGCAAAAGTAGTAAAGTCTGGATATTTTAAAGTAACTTCTAGAGCAAGAAGGCATGTGAGGGAGCAGATCTTCCCAACTTCCACTCCACATTTGGGTTGAAGTAGGGGAACTACATGGAAGTGAGAGATGGACCATAAAGAAGGCTGAGCGCCAAAGAATGGATGCTTTTGAATTGTGGTTCCTGAGGAGGCTCTTGAGAGTCCCCTGGACTGCAAGGAGAACAAACCTCTCCATTCTGAAGGAAATCAACCCCGAGTGCTCACTGGAAGGACAGATCCTGAAGCTGAGGCTCCAATACTTTGGCCATCTCATGAGAAGACTCCCTAGAAAAGACCCTGATGCTGAGAAAGTGTGAAGGCAAGAGGAGAAGGGGATGATAGAGGACGAGATGGTTGGACAGTGTCATCGAAGCTACCGATATGAATTTGACCAAACTCCGGGAGGCAGTGGAAAACAGAGGGTCTGGCGTGCTCTGGTCCATAGGGTCACGAAGAGTCAGACATGACTTAATAACTAAACAACAAAGGGGAACTACTGATGAGAACACAAGGTGTAACAATTTGAGCAAAGCTTGGGAAACTTTTTTGGCAGGGCAAGGCCAACAATTCCAATAATATTGTGCTGGCTAGGGTGTGCTAGAAGGTGCCATCTAAACACATCCATTCCATGGTCTGAATTTAAGACAGATTTACACCAACCTTTGGAGAAATACCAATCATTACACTTCCTTGAGTTTCAGAGAGTTTTAACACCAGGTAGCACCCAGAGTACACTTACCACAATGATTTTTGAACCATATTGGATTTAAATTTATCGGTGGGCTGATATTAAGAATATGACCGATCTTGCTCTTTCTCAGGTATGGAAGGCATATTTTTGATCTGAAGATGTAAAACAGATACAAGAAAATAATGACATTTGCTTGTACTTGCCATTAGCAAAGGTCAGATTTTACCAATCCCACTTCTACTTACCCTGTTTCCCTGAAAATAAGACATAACCTGAAAATAAGACCTAGTATGATTTTTCAGGATGCTCATAATATAAGCCCTACCCCAAAAATAAGCCCCAGTTAAGTGGAAACCCTGCCCTACACCACTGTGCAGCAAACAGAAGATGTGACTGTAGATTGTTGTACATGGATAAATGTAGATTGTTGTACATGGAAAAAATAAGACATCCCCTGAAAATAAGCCCTGATGCATTTTTGGAGCAAAACTTAATATAAGACCCTGTCTTATTTTCGAGAAAACACAGTACCCTTTTGTACACACTGGCATAGTTTTATTAAACTTCTATTCTGATTCTGTTTACAAAGCTCTAAGTAGTTTGTATTTGCGAAGGCTTTCATGGCTGGGATCTAATGGTTGTTGTGGGTTTTTCGGGCTCTTTGGCCGTGTTCTGAAGGTTATTCTTCCTAATGTTTTGCCAGTCTCTGTGGCCGGCATCTTCAGAGGACAGCATTTTGTGCTCTGGTGGACAGCAGGTCCACAGAGTGCTGTTTTCTGAAGCCAAAGAGCCTGAGAAACCCACAACAACTCTAAGTGGTTTACATGAAACTCTAGGTTTTCATATGTGGACTATGCCACAGGCTGTACTGGAAAGCTTTTTCAGAAATAAGCCCCACATAAGATGCAGTAGGACCGCAATATCAACAAGGGATCGGTTCCAAACTCCCTTGAGGATGCCAAAAACATGGATATACAGTGGTGCCCCACTTAATGATTACCCCGCTCCACGACGAATCTGCTTTACGACGCAAAACGATGTTTAAATAGGAAAAAACACTTGACGATGATCGGTTCCCTGCTTTGGGAACCGATTTTTTACTTTACGATGATCTAAAAACAGCTGATGGTCAGGTTTCAAATTGGCTGCCCACTGTGCAAAATGGCTCCCCGCTGTTTTCAGGACTGATTTTTCGCTTTACAGGCACCGGAAAATGGCCGCCCTATGGAGGATATTCGCTGGACGATGAGGTATTTCACCCACTGGAACGCATTAACCAGTTTTAATGCGTTTCAATGGGTTTTCCCCCCGCTTGATGACGATTTCGTTCTACAGCGATTTTGCTGGAACAGATTAGCGTCATCAAGCAGGGCACCATGTAAGGTAAAGGTAAAGGTTCCCCTTGACAATTTTTGTCTGTTCGACTCTAGGGGGCGGTGCTCATCCCTGTTTCCAAGCCATAGAGCCAGCGTTTGTCCGAAGACAATCTTCCGTGGTCACATGGCCAGTGCGACGTAGACACGGAACGCTGTTACCTTCCCACCAAAGTGGTCCCTATTGATCTACTTGCATTTACATGCTTTCGAACCGCTAGGTTGGCGGGAGCTGGGGCAAGCGACGGGCGCTCACTCCGCCGCGTGGATTCGATCTTACGACTGCTTGGTCTTCTGACCCTGTAGCACAGGCTTCTGTGGTTTAGCCCGCAGCGCCACCACGTCCCATATAGTATAGGGTTTACACACCCTCCCGCACATGACATGCCCCCGTGAGCATGACACGCCCACCACACGTGCATGGGGGGGGCAGAGATCCGTATCCCCAGCCCAGTTCCAGCAAGCCCACGGACCAGCACTGGGGGCTGATGACCCCTGCTGTATCACTCTTCCACCAAGGGCTTTTCTTTTTCCAGCTTTGAGCCATTGCAGACTTAACTATTTTTCTACTTTCTATTCCTACCATATTGACTGAAATCCTGTTGCGCGGCTTCATATGTGCAACAGAGATGATGCAGTCATCAGTGGCAAATCACCACTGATTAAAGCTTATTTTGGGGTGCACTTGCCTAGTACACATTACAACGAAGTCATGTGCACTCCAAAGAATCCTTAGCCAGCAGTGATGGAAAGGCTGGATAGCTCAGTGTTTTAAGCATCTGGCTGTGGAGCCAGAGGTTGGGAGTTCAATTTGCCACTGAGCCTGCTTAACAGGGGCTGTACTCAATGATCCATAGGAACTCTTCCAGCTTTGCAGTTCTAAGATTATTATTTGATGCTGTTGATGACAACATCAGCATTGCACACAGAGAACTCCAACAGGATTTTAGCCAGTGTCAAATATTAATGCACACATGCAAACCATTTTGGCGAAACGTTTTTCCATTCATTGCTTCATTCTGCTTTGGAAAAATGGATGCCCCTGCCCCCTTCGCCTCCTTGTCTGATCCTACCTCCTCCTCCTCCGCCACCACTATCTTCAGAGACAGCCGCCCGCCTTCCCTTCTGAGAGCTGGGCCTGCTGTCTGTGCACCTGCACCCGCCTATCAGCTGATAGCTGTGGAAATGCAGAGGGCGCCAGCCTGGCTTCCCTTCCCCATGAACTGGGCCGCTATCTCTGTGCACATGCCAGGCTATCAGGTGATAGGTAGGTGCATGCGCAGAGGGCTCCCAAAAGGGAAGCCGGGACACTGTCTCTGAAGATGGCAGCAGCAGAGGAGGAGGAAGAGCAGGAGGCAGCAGGACCAGGTACGGGGCACTGGGAAAGGGGCAGGCACACAGCAGAGGGGGTGGAGGTGTTAGGTTCCCCTTTATGACGTTTGCCCCTCGTGGCCCCTGTTTCTCTTCCAAACACAGAGCACACGAAGGCAAACCAAACACCTTTTCACACGCTGCCACCAACTGATCACTAGGAAAGATGAAAGTCCATTCAGTTTTCACTTTTTTTCTTAAAACGGGTTTATTAATTACAGATATTTCTTTAATAATTCATAAGTATTTACTTCAGGTTCATCAAGCATCAGTCTTCTATTTTATCTTACAGGTTACTATTCACTCCTCTGACTAATCACTCCTCAGAGTCCCAAACTAACTCTCTCTCTCTCTCTCCCTTCAAACTCAGATCCAGACTGTAAACTAAACTCCTCCTCTCTGGCTCCACCTTTTAACCTCTCTAGAATCACAACTGTAGGTCAACATATCTGAAGGGAACCAGGCTGGGGAAGATTACTCTACTTCCAGGAATCTCTTGGACTGACAAATGCTTTACTGTTTCTCTTGTCCTAAATCAACCAAGCAATGCTTTATCACTTATCAACAGGCTACTGAAATCACAGATTTCTTGGCAGGCTTCTCAAATTGTAAGACAACACATCTATTAAGAGGTGACATCCTCCCCGTCCCCATGAAGACTAGTGCCTGGAAAAGTTACATTTAGGGATTGGATGAGAACTCTCAGAATTCTCCAACCACCACAGCCAGTGGCTGAAACTTCTGTCAGAATACTGCATATTTTGGAATGAAGCTCCTTATGTATGATCAGTAACTGTGCAAATGTTAATTACTTAATTCATGGAATAGAAACCATTTTAGGATAAATGCCTAACTAAAAACTTAGGTCAAGTTATTTTTCACAAGCAGTTTACATGAAATAAACAGAGAGAATGTGTGGGCGACATCAAATGCAGAGTTAATTGAAAGGAAACAACATTCAATATAGGGAGTAAAATTGAATGGACAGAAGATGCCTCCAAACTTCCAAAGGTCACAATGGTATTTTACCCACTTTGTAAGAGACTTCTTTCTCTATTTGCAATAATTCAAAAGCTATTCTGAATACCTGCAATAATTCAAAAGCTATTTCCCCAGTTCACATATTGCAGATTTAACAGAAAAGAAGTATACATCTAATATACCACATAAAAGCTAACTGCTGCACGCAGACATTAGTCAGAACCAACAGAGAAGACATAATTGCTAAGAAACATGCCCTCCCTATGAGAAATGGGAGATGCCGATGAAGATATCAACAAAGGATCCACTGGCAAACACTTCGCCATAGGTTACACTCAGAGCTGCGCAGAAACCAGTTTGAAATAAGTTATCTGTAATGAATTCATTTTTGTAATATCTAAGGCATAAAGTAAAATTATGACTGCAACATGATGAAAGATGACTTTGCTCCTTTTTAAGCCTTACAGTATTTTCACAGTTGAAGGGAATGTGCTTCATTTTTACATGTATCTTGTATGTGTACTATAGCAGTGGTCCCCAACCTTTTCCCAACTGCAGACCAGTTGGGGGGCTTGGCACGCTCACACGGGGGGTGTTGTGCTCATGCGCAGGGGGGGTGTCGCGCTCGCAGGGGGCGTGCTGTGCTTGTGGGGGGTGCTCAGGGGGCAGGAGATCTTTGTCCGCAGCCCGGTCCTGCCCAGGCTGCGGACTGCTGCCAGGTCATGGACCGGGGGTTGGGGACCCCTGTACTATAGAACACTGCTCTGTAGCGCTCTGATACTTAAAACAGATGTGTATATAGTTACAATTTTGAGTACCATTTGCATAATGAGAGAGTTCCTTCTAACAATTTTAACCAATGGTAGCTACCTGGCTTTTGAAGGACTTATCACTGCAAATGTAATTAATTAGCTTTTCAAAGCATTTTTCTGAGCTCTGGTTACATGACTGAAGGTATACACTCTTTGAGAGAATTTTCCCAAAATTGGATTTGGGACATTCTTCATCCCCTTCTTGGATGTACACCTGAATGAAGTAAAGGTATTAGAGTGCATCAGTAAAGGTGAGAGCAAGGCCATCAGGAAGCCATACTCCATTAAGACCCTGAACTCCTAGCAGTGCCACCCAAAGTGGAATGGTCTCACAGCTGAGACACCTGGCCAACATGCATCTATCAAGGCAGCTACAGTGTGCCTCGCTTGACGAGGATAATTCGTTCCGTTCAAATCACTGATAAGCGAAATCCTCGTCAAGCGAAACAAAAAAGCCCATTGAAATGCATTGAAAACTGGTTCAATGCGTTCCAATGGGCGAAATACCTCAGCGTCCAACGAAGATCCTCCATAGGCCGGCCATTTTCGGTGCCTGTAAAACGAAGAATCCATCCTAAAACACAGCGGGTAGCCATTTTAAACAGTGGGCGGCCATTTTGAAGACCCCACGATCAGCTGTAAAGATCGTCGTTAAGCGAAAAATCGGTTCCCGAAGCAGGGAACCGATTGTCGTTAAGCGATTTTTGCCTATTAAAGCATCGTTTTACGATCGCAAAAGCAATCGCAATAACTTCATCATCAAGCAATTTCCTCATCTAATGAGGTAATCATCAAGTGAGGCACCAATGTACTTCAGCAGTAGTAGCTGAAGATGTCACTGGTGGAGAAAGCAACAACTCCAGTGCAGTAGTAACAACAAGCTAATTGTTGTTACTACTGCACAGAAGGTGGCAGTGGTAAACCCTTGAACTTTCCTTACCATGAAAACCCTACAATGAGGCAGAATGAAAGAAGGAAGAGCAAATGACAAGTATGAATAGCTACGTTGCTAATGACAGAACTAGATTACAGTCAAAAGGACATCTAGTGACTGATGTGCACAGAAGTGAAAAGAAAGTCTGATGCTACACAACACATAAAATGGGAACATGGAATGTGAGAAGTATGAATCAGGGTAAACCAGAAACTATAAAGCAAAAAATGGAACGTATACATATTGCAATGCTTGGTTTCAGTGACCTAAAGCAGACTGCATGGAAATTACAAAGCTAGAAGAAATGGAGTAGCTTTAATACTGAGGGAAAATGTAGTGCAGGCAATTATGGGACATAATGCAAGGTATGACTGGATAATATCAATTAGACCACTGGTTCTTAACCTTGGGTTACTCAGGAGTTTTGGACTGCAACTCCCAGAAGCCTTCACCACCAACTGTGCTGGCTGGGGTTTCTGGGAGTTGCAGTTCAAAAACATCCGAGTAACAAAGGTTAAGAACCACTGAATTAGAATACACTGGAAACCTATCAACATAACTGTCATTCAAGTCTATGCTCCAACTACCCGTACTGAAGATGAAATCGAAAGCTTTTATGCAAGCATCCAAGAGAAAATTGATCACACACCAAAATAAGACATCCTTCAAAACATAGGTGACTGGAATGTAAAAGTAGGAAACAAAGAACCAAACGCTGTTGGAAAATTTGGCCTAGGGGACAGACATGAAGCAGAAGAATAACTCTTAAAGCTCTGTGATGCCAACAATCTGTTTATTGCAAATACATGCTTCAAGCAACCAAACACATGGCTGAACGCGTGGACATCATCAGATAGTCAATATAGAAATCAAATAGGTTATTTAATTGGAAGCAGGAGATGGAGAAGCTGTATTCTCTCTGCCAAAATAAGATCAGAAGCAAATTCTGAACTGTTAATATTCAACATTTCAGTAAAGCTGAAAAGGAACACTAAAAGAATTGTAGTGCCAAAATATAATTCAAACAACATTCTTGATGAATTTAAAGTTCACATAAGGAACAAATTTGCTTTACTAAACTCAATTGACTATGAATCAGAATCACTGTGGAATGAAAACAAAGATACTATTAGAGAAAAATGACAATTCCTGTAGTAAAAAGAAAAGAAAAACCTAGATGGATGATGGAAGAAACACTTAAAATTGTAAAAGATAGCTAAGAAGCAAAAGTAAAAAGTAGCAGAAATAGTCACAAACCTAAATGCAATTTTTCAGTAACTGTCACATAGAGGCAAAGAGAACTGTTACAGTAAACAGTGCAAACAAATCAATGATAACAAAAGGGGAAAAACAAGTTCCAACAGATCCAAGAAATCAAAGGAGTACTGAATGACCAACAGGAAAGCATAAGATCTGATTAGGAGAAAATAAAGAGAAGGTGGAAGCAATATACTGAATATCTATACAGAAGAGATAAAGGGATGAGACTCCTTTGAAAAGCAACACCATGACAAAGAACCTGCATTTCTAGAAAGTGAAATGAAAGCTGCTCTGGAAGCACTAGGAAAAAATTAATCACTAGGGTAGAAGGAATACCAATAGAACTATAATATTAAGCCACAGAGACTGAATTTGTCAAAAAATCATAACAATATGCCACGGAATATGGAAAATAAAATGGACCACAGACTGAAAACATTCTATCTACATTTCAATCCTCAAGAAAGGATATGCCAAGGAGTACAGTAACTACAGGAACATTGCTCTAATTTCCCATGCAATCAAAGTGATGTTCAAGGTGTTGCAACATAGGTTTTATCTTATATGGATCATGAAATACCTGGTGTTCAAGCTAGATTCTGAAAAGGAAGAGGCACTCAAGATCATATTGTAAATATCCACTGATTACTGAAGAGCACCAAAGAATTTCAGAAATGTGTACTGTATTTAATAACTGTGATGAGGTATATCATTCACAAGTTGAACAGGTTCTTAAAGACACACACACTCAGACATGAACATGTATATGAATATATAAATCTTTGAATTCCAGGCCTGAATTGGTTAACTTTGTTTGAGCAGATCATCCAGAGGCTCAGGACGGATATATATATATATATCCTTTCTGAGCCTCTAGGCATTCTGTTCAAACAAGTTTAACCAATTTTAAGCCCAAAGTTTGAAGCTCTTAATAACAAGGCTTCAAACAGAGCTGTGGGGTAAAGAGTAATAAGATGAAAGAATTTGCTAATGGCTGATCTAAATGAATTATTTCAAACTTCAGAAGACTCTCTAGAGACCTGGTAAACATTTATTTTCCAGAGAAAACTCTCACAAAAGAACACTGTAAAATTCATGGTGGTGGGGGGGACTCAGCTTAAGCACATCAATAGTGATAGCTAATCACAACCACCAGAAATGGCATAAATAATAAAAGCCAAAAGGAACAAAGAAACCCAAAGTGGTTTAGAAGGGCAAGGAAGATAGAAATAGAGGAAATAGCGAAAAACAGAAAGGAGGAGGAGGAAACATTCCTCTCTTTCCACAGTCTGGCCCCCAAAAGGCAATGGTCCAAATGTCCTGCTGTAGTGGATGGAAAGGAATGGAAAGGAAGCCACGTGCTGTGATGAGGGACAGAGTTCCTCCAAAAGCCACTGTTTTGTATCAGATGGGCTTAAACAATTCTGCACAGGCACAGAACAAGACATCCGCGTAAGCCACCATGAAGGACAACCTCCATTTTCACACAACATTCATGGAAAGTGATTAAGCCCACCCGAAATCACCTAGTGAAATCTGCAGTTTGTACACTGCCAGATCGGTTGTTCCTCAGCAATAGCCAAATTCTCAAATGATTTTAGTTTAATAAAGAAGAAAATACTTTGTTCTCAATGTGCAGGAGGTGTGGAAGAGCACTTCTTGGCAGCTGCCCGACAAGGATTACCAATGTTTATAAATGCAATTAAATGCAGAAAAATTCAAAAACAATAACAAACTATTAAATAATTATACTATACTATTATTTAACAATTTATACAACAGTGAAAACATATAATCCTGCTTTTGGCTCATAGGCTGATTTTGAATAAGCAGATTGTATGGTGGTGATCAGGATGCCTTTTAGTTATGCGGTTACCAAGAAAAATCATTCATGGTATGGCAACATTCAAGATGGATTGTTATAATTTTTCTATATGAGATTGGCTTTATACAGCAGCTAGCTAGTGTCAAATGGAGCAGCCAGTATCACAATAAGTCTTGCTGTACAAATTATGCTATTTCAGTACTAGTTCAGTAACACTGTTTCCAGGCTCAGCTCAAGATCCTGGTATTAATCATTAAAGGTACAGTGGTGCCTCGCTCAACGATTACCTCATTAAATGACGAATCTGCTTTATGATGAGGTTTTTGCGATCACAAAACGATGCTTAGATAGGGAAAATTCGCTTGACGATGATCGGTTCCCTGCTTCGGGAACCAATTTTTCGCTAGAAGATGATTCTAAAACAGCTGATTGTTTGCTCTAAAATGGCCGCCCACTGTGCAAAATGGCTCCCCGCTGCACTTTAGGACAGATTCCTTGCTTTACAGGCACTGGAAAATGGCCGCCCTATGGAGGATCTTCGCAAAACGAGCAGGTATTTAGCCCACTGGAATGCACTGAATGGTTTTCAATGCATTTCAATGGGTTTTTTAAATTTGCTTGATGACGATTTCGCTTAACAGTGATTTCAACGGAATGGATTGTCATCGTCAAGCGAGACACCACTGTATATATAATGGACAGGGCATGTATATTCTCCAGTTCAGTGGCTGCCATTTTTTATATTTTAGTCTTCACATCCTGAAACAAAGGCCTACTTTTCCCAAGCATTTCTTTACAGTATATTTGCTATTTACAGTAATTTTAAAAACCTAGTAGCTTTGCAGCAAATACAAGTTGATTAAAAAAAAGAGAGCAATTATATTAGTAGTTGAAAAACTGATATGAAATCCTTGTATCCTGCCTGATTTAGCACTGTATGCTGTCACAGCACCTATACTACCAGCTAAGGGCAACAACAATCACAATAAGTGAATCAGTGGATACTGATCCCATGGATAAGGGGGTTGTACTGTGGCACTGTGGGCTAAACCACAGAAGCCTGTGCTGCAGGATGAGAAGACAAGCAGTTGTAAGATCGAATCCACTAGACAGAGTGAGCTCCCGTCATTTTGTCCCAGCTCCTCGCCAACCTAGCAGTTCAAAAGCATGTAAATGCAAGTAGATAAATAGGTACCACCAGAAGTGGGGAGGTAAAACGGTGTTCCCTAGTCATGCTGGCCACGTGACAACAGAAACTGTCTTCGGACAAGCGCTGGCTCTACGGCTTGAAAAACGGGATGAGCACCGCCCCCTAGAGTCGGACACGACTGGACTAAAAATGTCAAGGGGAACCTTTACCTTTACTGTAATTTACTGTTGGAAATTCAAACTGCCATTTTGCTTTACAATAGCTAATTATTTCAACAGGTAATAATCCCAGCTACTGAAAATCAAACCAGATCCTACATGCACAGCTGCAACCAGAATTCTATTTCTTCCTCGCTTAGACTGCAACACAGTGTTAGGAACTAGCTTTGAGGAGAGACAGGTGGGGCCACAGACTATTTATATTCTCAAGGATACTGAAGGGAACTGTATCTGTGTTGTTCTGCTTTTGCTCTTAAACAATTTTTTTCATGAAAACAAAAATTTACAAAAATCATGACAAATGTCACATTACTAATTAAATACCAAACAAATCCGCCACATACTGGAAGCCACTATTCTTCTCAGGCAAATAAAAATAAATTATTTCATGTTGGAAAGTCACATACGTCAGAGGAACATTAACTGTGTGCTATTTCCAGCAGTCCAGACCTGTGTTAACTTGATTTATGGCAATAGTTTTTTTTAAAAAATATGCATCATACAAGACTAGTACAAGATGCCCAAGCTTTTGTTTCAGTTGTTGTAGCTGAAGGAAAGGGGCAGGTTCTGCCCATCCCCCCTCGGCCCCAAATCTGGCTAGATCATTTTTAAGCTCAGAAACTGTTCAAAAGGTGGAACAGACTCCCAAATATCCAGGCTCAAAAGCAACTATATTTTATTCAAGTTGCCCCCCATTTCATCCTAACAGATGAAAAACGTGTTTCTGAACTTCTCATTATTCTCCCCAAAATATGACTCGGAGTCATAACTACTTACGTGAGGTAGGTTCCTCTTGTGTTTGCACTCATCATAAGGTCCACTTTTTTCATAGGTGTTTCCAGCGTGCCAGTCAAAGAGATAGCACTCGCATTATTCACAAGGATATCTATCCCTGGTTTTAAAAAAAAACAAGCCATTTTAAGAACATAAAAGCCATTATTTTGAACAATACACTAGTCTCTCTCCAATTTAACTTACTGCTTTGCTTCGAGTAGTTAAAAAAGGATGTTAAATCTATGCTATTGAACATGAATAAACTTAACATCCAACTTAAAGTCATTACCTCCAAACTTCTGAACAGCCTGGTCCACAGCAGCAATAATTTGATCTTCTTCAATCACATTGACAATACATGGCAAGGCCTTTCCACCTGCTGCTTCAACTGAAAAGAAGAAAATCAGCACATAATTAGGACAGTGTACAAGATATGAGAAAGGAAAATACACGTGTGAGACAATGGTTAATGGCTGTAACCTTTGAAGACTCTCAAACAGTCCACAAGGGACATGTGTATGTGTTTCCTACATGCTCCTGACTGTATTCTTTCATATTTATCACTATTGTTCCACTTTCCTCTCACATCCAAGAGTAGCAGTTATCTTGGCTCAACCTTTAACTCTGTGCCCTAACATAGAGGTGGAGCAAATGTTGTTTGACTGCAACTACTATCAACTCTAGTTACCACGGCTATAAAAAGGGACAGGAGTTGCAACCCACTAACAATTGAAGGGCTACACATTCCTGTACGTCAGTGGTTCCCAACCTTGGGTCACCCAGATGTTTTTGGACTGCAACTCCCAGAAACCCTGGTAAGTGAAGGCTTCTGAGAATTGCAGTCCAAGAACACCGGGGTGACCCAAGATTGGGAACCACTGCCCTATACCACAGTTAGAGAAATGAACATGGGGCAAACAATATTAAGACCCTTAAAAACACCATTCTAAAACCAAAGAAAATTCAGTGATTCTCTTCTGTCAATTTCTAGAATATACCCTAGCAAACAGCACCGTCATGCACCCATACTGGCTTGGTTCGTTTAAGTAGGAGAGTAGAAATAAGAATTCTGCATGCATGAATGAAAACCCTTGTACTGTATGTGGAAAGACTGCGGATGAACTGTCTGAACACTGATACATTGTTCCTCTTGATATTGACAGTCACAGAACCAAGCTTTAAACCAGGCTTGTCCAACCTGCGGCCCGAGGGCCGCATGCGGCCCAGGTCAGCTCGTAATGCGGCCCAGTGCAATTTTTTATTTTTAAAGAAATTCCAAAGTTTCAAGTTACACTGCCGGTGCTTGCGGCCGGAATGTGGCCGGGGCATGTCATAACGGGGGGGGGGGGGGGAGAGGGAAGGAAGGAAGGAAGGAGTGGGAGGGGAGGGGACAGGGGGGCTGCGTGACTGCATTGCGCCATCCCCATCAACAGGTGGACCCCCTCCCAGCCCCATAAAGCCACCGGAGTCGAAGCTGGCAGCCTCTGCTGTCTGAGATCACAGCTGCCGGTAAGCACGCTTGGAGCGGGGCTGCGGAGGACAGCTAGGGCTGCCCCCCCATGCGGCCCAAATCAAATTTTCATCTTCTAATGTGGCTCAGGGAAGGCGAAAGGTTGGACACCCCTGCTTTAAACAATTTGAGAGGTTACAAGCAGCAACTATCAACTCTACAGCTTTCTCAAGCCTTACTTTCTTCTGCAGCCGTGTAGATGGTTCCTGGGAGTGTGCGATGAGGCACTCCGGTCTTGGCAGCTATCACAATGTTTGCCCCATCCTTTGCTGCTTTCAAGGCAATTGCTTTTCCAATGCCACGGCTTGCACCCGTGATAAAGAGAGTGCATCCTGCCAACTTCCTGGTGGTGAAAAAAAAATCAATATTAAGGGGGGAAAACCACAATTATCTTTAAACATTGGTGGAAAATAAGCAATTCTATTTAATTACTGAAAGCTGAAATTCAAGGGAAATATATTCTGAAATATTATAACTATAAACTTCAAATCCTATGATCAGGGAACTGCTATATATTTACTGAATGTTTTTTTCTTTTCATAATGTGATTTGATTGCTACGTGACACACAAAATGATAAATGGGGCGTGTATGTTGTCACCAGATCTAGTCCACACTCCATCCTTTTCTCAGGGCAACACTCAAATAGCACCACAGGCGGAATGGCCCATTCCATGCCCAATTCTTCCTTTCCTCCCATTTGTGATGGGGGAATCCACCAAGTCCTTGTACAAGTGAAAGTGACCATTCTTAATGTTTTCAACTAGGCAATCTCCAATTTGCAAGCTGGAGCTCACTAGGGCAAATACAGGGCATCTCAGTCATAGAGCTTTTATGCTCCACATTTCTGACAGGATTCTCATTATAGAATTGTTGCCAAAAGGATGTCACAAAGATTGCCCTCCTCTGGCTACTGAAACATACCTAAAATGCATCACCAATAGACTGCAGAGGGACATCTGAGGCTGCCTTAAAATGAGCCAAACCACCAACGCTTTGCTAACATGACATCAACTTCAAATTAAGCCACAATCTGCCATATTACTTTCTTTTAAAAAACCCAAACATCTCAGGGTAAAAATATTAAGTGTTAATAATTATTATTTACAAGATGGATATGCTATTTTGTTTTTTTACCTTTCTTTAAATAAACCACTCAAAAATAAAGAACAGTTATTTTAAATTGTCATTAACTAATTAATACATAACTCAAATTATCATTAACCAATTAACTATCATGCAATACAAAATGGCTCATATCCTCTTAGCTAATTATGCTGGCATAGCACAAGAGGCACAACCTTTGGACACAAATTGCCCTAATTTAGGAAATCATTTATTGTAAACATTACCAGTTGCTTACTGAGCTGTATAATTCAGTGTGCAACTAAAAGAGTCTACAGTTATTTCAAAACTTCTGGCTATTTGGCTCCAAACATTATATGCTATTTGTACTGCTGCACAATAGAATTATGGTTAATGTGTTTTAAATTCTCTAAGCAGAACTGTGAGAGATTCTCATGTACCTACAGGTTCTAACATCCTTATTTAGGCTTCCACTGGCCCCCTGGTTGCTTGCTTTAGGAACAGAATGCTGGACTAGAAGAGTCTCTGGTTTTTCTGCACAGATCTTCTTAACACTTTGTGAGAGGGTGGCCAGTGACCTAGAACAAGGGCCAGCCTCAACACTTTCCACAACCCCTTGAGGCATTGGTCATGGAGAGGGATACACTTGGCATATGTCACCTTCTACCCATGGAAGGTCAAGCCCTCTCTGGGAAACACTGCAATGGTTGCATAGGAACCAGAGGTGCTTCAAGGCAGGAAAGAAAAGGAACCTTTGGGAAAGGAAGTTGATTAGGCATCCTTCAGTCTCGAGGGACTACGGTAATGTGCTCTGTATGGAGGACTTGGAACAGTGTCTAGTGCGGCTGAGAAGGCCAATTCGAGAGTGACTATCCCCGTCACACTGAAGACAAATACAATCTGGCCTCTGTCCAGCTCCCTGGTTTTGCTGCTTTCGGAACTTCCTCTTTGCCTCAGCCTGCTGGACAAGGGTCTCTTCAAATTGGGAGAGGCTGTGATGCAATGCCTGCCTCCAGGCTGAGCGCTCAGACATCAAGGTTTCCCATCTGCTGAGGTCCATTCCTAAGGCCTTCAGATCCCGCTTGCAGATATCCTTGTATCACAGCTGTGGTCTCCCTCTGGGGCACATTCCCTGCACTTATTCACCATACAGGAGATCTTTTGGAATCCAACCATCAGCCATTCTCATGACATGCCCAAGCCAACGTAGACATCGCTGTTTCAGTAATGTATACATGCTAAAAATTCCAGCTCATTCTAGGACTACTCTATTTGGAACTTCCAAAAACGAGTCGGAGGCAACGCATATAGAATGTGTTCAGCTTCCTCTCCTGCCAGGGACAAAGGGTCCAGGACTCACTGCAATACAGGAGTGTGCTCAGGACACAGACTCTACAGACCTGGATCTTGGTGTATGCCGTCAACTTCTTGTTAAGCCATACTCTCTTTGTGAGTCTAGAGAACATGGTAGCTGCTTTGCCAATACGTTTATCTAGCTCAACATTTAGGGAGAGAGAGTCAAGAGTTTGTTGGCTGGACTCTTAGATCTCCCTGTAACAGCACCCACAGTGGGGTGGCCTAGACGCACTCTGATAGAATCTAGCACATTTCCACGAGTGGCACTTCTGATCTAGGCCAGCTGCCGTATTTTTCCGTGTAAGACCCCCCCCCCAATGTATAGGATGACACCCTAATTTTTACCCTTGCCGGAAGTGGAGGAGCAATCAATGGGCAGCAGCGAGAGACAGCTGAGCATGACTGCTCCTTTGCGTCCGTTTCCGCCTCCTCCTGCTGCTACTGAGCCCACGAGTGGTGCTGGAGGAGACTGCGGCAACAGCAGGAGGCAGAGATGGAGGCAAAGAAGCAGCCAGGCTCGGCTACCTCTCGTAAACATAACATAAACAATTTATTGTCATTGAACGCATATACACCGTAAACACATACAACAAAATTCACAAAGAACACTCAGAGGCTAGACCAAAAACATACACATACCCTCATAACAATCCCTAAATCCCAGAACCCTGCCTAAAACTCTCGCTGCTACCCATTGACTGCTGCCACCGCTGCCAAATCGCCTCCTCCAGAGATCGTCTCCTTTGGGCAGCGGACAAGGCGATGACATGAGCTGGAGGTAAGCCCTGGCAGCAGCAGGAGGCGATCAGGTGGCAGTGGCAGCAGTCAATGGGCAGCTGGAAGAGGCAGCTGAGCACGGCTGCTTCTTTGCCTCAGTCTCCGCCTCCTGCTGCTGCCTTCAGTGTATAAAATGACTCTCAATTTTAACTCTATTTTAGGAAAAAGTGTTGTTTTATACACAGAAAAATACAGTATTTTGCTGGAAGCAAGAAAGACAATTTAAGCGATTACACCACTTATGATGAAACCTAAGGAAGACTGGGAAAGTATTGCTTGATTATGACAATTCAACTTGGTGAATTGTTAGTGGTCCAAAAGGTCACAACTCTTCCCTGATTGTTGTGTGCACTTTCAGCACAGAAACTGGTATATCATACTACCGCACATCTAAGCAAACTAAAGTCACATCTGTTTAGACATGCTGTGGCTGGGACCAACACTTCGTCCAAGAGATATGGTTTTAAAACACAACAGATTAATATTGTCCCCTGAACTTTCCAAGAGCTACGCTGGACATCAGTCATCTATGCAGCTGTCTTGTTGAACAAAGAACACAGGCTTAAGCCAACTCAGACTATTTGTCCACCCACCACTACCGTATTTTTCTGTGTATAAAGACAATACTTTTCTCTAAAATATTTAGATTAAAAATTTAGGGCTGTCTTATACACGGAAGAAGGGGGAGGGATCAAAGCCCTTTAATCCCTGCTTTCCCCCTCCACTTTCTTGCGAAGAAAGAAATTCTGGGTTTGAAGGGGGGGCATCTTATATGTGGGGGCGTCTTACACAGAAAAATATGGTAGTTTGTCTATTTTGAATGAAAGCAGCTTTCCAGGCTCTCAGGCAGAGCAGACACTTCTCCCTTCAACATCTACATCACAAGATGCAGTCCAATATAGTATCTGGAAAATTTCAAGTTGAGGAGCACTATCTTAGATAATTATTCACATAGGAAGGACTCAAAGCAACTGAGAAAGGGGCTCCTATAATTAAGAATGTTGTAAAAGCAGGCCATCAGCATTAACAGCTATACAGGTATTTATACAGGTTTGAAATATGGTGCTGGAGGGGAGCTTTGTGGATACCCTGGACTGTCAGAAAGACAAACAAGCGAGTCCTAGATAAAATGAAGCTTGAACTATTTCTGGAGGCAAAAATATTAAAACCCAGGTTGTCCTAGTTGGGCACATCATAAGAAAGCAGGATTCTCTGGAAAAGACAATCATGCTAAGGAAAAGTGAAAGGCAGCAGGAAAAGAGGGTGACCAAATACAAGATGAATTGACTCCTCTAAAGGAAGGCACAGAGTTGAGTTTGCAAGAGTTGAGCAGGGCTACTGAAGAGAGGACAATTTGGAAATAACTCATTCATGGGGTCACCGTAAGTCAGGGATGACTTGAAAACACATAACATACAGGTACAGTTTTCTAAATGCTAAGCACAAGGGGTCCATGTACCATCGCATGGCAAAGGAATTTTTTTTTCTCTTTCCATACCATTTATAATTTTAAGAACATTTATCTTACAGTATCTATTACATCCTTCCCAGCCTGGCCTCCCCCCATCACATAAATTGCTCCAATCCCTTGATCATCTGGACAGCCGTAGCCTAACAACATATTTTATGTGAAAGGATTCTTAGAATGATGATACCGCGACACTTGCTGTTTGCATTCCTGATCCCTTTCCCAATACCTTGTCACACACACACACAAAATGCCCTTTGCCCCCCAGGCACGGTATACGCGTGCACAGTCCACAAAGGTGCGCACAGAGCAAGAGTCGTTATCTCAGCAAACGTTGCCTGACATTCTAGTGAGCCTCGTCTGCCATTTCGTTGCCCCTCCACTGAGTTTGGGAAGTTTCTTTCCCACTCCCCACGCTACTCGATGCCCTCTGCAAACCTGCCTATCCGTGCACGTCTCAAAAGTTTGCACTCTCGGGTGCAGCGCTGCAGGAATGGGCCTGGGCGAAGCTCAAGCACCACTGGGGCCACAGGACAGAGAGCATCTCTCCCTCGTCTTCTCTCCCACGGAGGAGGGAACGCCAGCCAGCCCCCTTCACGGCATCTGTCAGGGGGGGCCAAGTTTTGCACGAAGGGTTCCCATGGGGGCGGGTGGGAGCTTTTCACAGATCTCTGATCGGCAGCCCTTCGGGGGGGGGAATGGATCTACTCCCCGGGGGATTTCTGGGGTATGAAGAGGTGAGCGCCTCCATGAAGCTCAACGCCCCCCGCCCGGCCGCCCCTTCACCCTCCTTCTCCACCGAGAACCCCCATGGAAAAAAGAGAGAGAGGGCGGCATGTGGCTGGACCGAGAGACCGAGGGCGCCGCTTACCCCGTGTTGGCCAGCATGTTCAGGTCCGAAGGAAGTAAAAAGGGATGGGGGGAAACCTCCGGGCAGATAGCGGGGCCCAGGCCCGGGTGGGACGGGACGGGACGGGGACCTCCGGAGGGCGCGCCTTGGTGCCTTGCGAGGCCGCTCGGGTTCCAGCGCCTGTGCTTGCAATCTCTCAACTAGGGCAAAGGGCGCAACAATCGGAGCGGGTCACACGCGTAGGCCCGCCCCCTTCGATTCATCCCAGGCGTGGACAAAGGACCCGCCCCCTTCTCCCCCCCCATCTTAAAGAGACAGGTCCCTTTGCCCAGTCTCCCCCGCCCACCGGAATCCGCTCTCCTTTCCTCGACTCCACCCCTCACTCCGCGCGTCTATAGCAACCGGTGGGCGGAACTCCGCCGGGACCGAGCACGTGACCAGAAAGAAGCCTTTCCAGTCTCTCCCTCGCGCGTCTCTCCTTTCCTGACTGAGGTGGGCGGGGTCAGTGCGGAGGCCTCGGGGCGGGGAGCTGACCTGAGCGAAGAGGGGCGGGGAGGGAGAGGTTAGGGATGTTAATAGTTGATTCTTTTCTTTCTTTTATTTTTTATTTTTTTCCAACTTGAAGAACTGGCTACTTCACGTAATAATCTTTTTTTTGTTAATTATTTGTTGCTTCATGTGTTTGTAAGCCGCCTAGAGTGGTTGCTAAACCAGATAGGTGGGATATAAATAAATAAATAAATAAATAAATAAATAAATAAATAAATAAATAAATAAATAAATAAATAAATAATGTGTTCGCTTTTTTATTTTATTAACATGACATTTGGATGATGACGAGCCATTTACTGGGAGAGCTTGTGTATCTCTCAGCCTCGGCTTGGTGTTTAACTTTCCGGCTACACGATTGATTACTCCCACCCCTTTAGTTTACAAGACTCGGCTCGGCTCTTGGGAAAGCTCACGGCTGTGGCTTCTTTTGTCGAGTCCCATCCATCGCATGTTTGGTTGCAAAAGAGGCCCCAGCCTTGAGCTTCCAAAGAGCTGAGCAGGGCTGTTCAGGACAGGATGCCGCCGGGGAGGTCACTCATTCATTAAAAAGGTAAAGGTTCCCCTTGACAATTTTTGTCCCGTCGTGTTCGACTCTAGGGGCGGTGTTCATCCCCGTTTCCAAGCCATAGAGCCAGCGTTTTTGTCCGAAGACAATCTTCCGTGGTCACATGGCCAGTGCAACTTAGACACGGAAGGCTGTTACCTTCCCACCGAGGTGGTCCCTATTTATCTACTTGCATTTGCATGCTTTCAAACCGCTAGGTTGGCGGGAGCTGGATCAAGCGACAGGCGCTCACTCCGTCGCGTGGATTCGATCTTACGACTGCTTGGGCATCTGACCCTGCAGCACAGGCTTCTGCGGTTTAGCCCGCAGCGCCACCACGTCCCTTCACTCATTCATAGGGTCGCCATAAGTCGGAGGGGACTTAACAGGACAGAACAACAGCAAAAGTGTGCTGTTTAACAGCAACCCTTACATACCAGACCGATTGAGATCCGTGAATTTTCCTGGATTGCAATCCACCTCAACCACAGAGAGTGGAATATTTAGTCACAAGTTGATATACAAGCTTTGGCCATCTCATGAGAAGAGAAGACTCCCTGGAAAAAAACTTGATGTTAGGAAAGTGCAACGGCAAGAGAAGAAGGGGACGACAGAGGATGAGATGGCTGGACAGTGTCTGCGAAGCAACCAACATGAAATTGACACAACTACGGGAAGCAGTGGAAGATAGGAGGGCCTGGTGTGCTCTGGCCCATGGGGTCACGAAGAGTCGGACAAGACTAAACAACAACGATATTGTAAGACTCAATTAAGATGCACGGAGGAAGAGAAAAATGATATTTTTCACTGACAATGGCTTTACTTACAGTATGGTACAAAACTCACTTAAACCTATGGGTCACAGTGCTATAACGACAGCAGCTGCAGAAGGTACATTAGCAAGAAAAACAACATATTTAATATTTCATGTATACAGTACTTGCATAAAGTAACATAAGCCTCTACTTCTGATACTGTTGACACTTTGCATATACAGTATCTCATTTACTACCAAATCAGATACAGTATTCTCACAAGCAGTATATGTATCTGAGTGGAGGGGTGTATTTCACAGAGACTGAGGAATGTGGGTAAGAAACTGGGGTATGGGGTACCAAACCAATATAGAGGGCAAATTAATAAATGAGAGGAATCAACCACAACTTCCTTGGACCCACAGATACGAAGAGTTGTTATACTATCTCTCTTCTGAAAAGGCTGGTGGCGTACACTGGAAATATCGTTGTTAGCACAGTTATTAGCAAATTATGTTTTATTTAAGAGGTACCCACATGAATTGAAGATTTGTGAAATGATGCATAAATCCCAGGCTTTTAAAATAAGTGATGTTTTATATAAAACGGTAGCAGCAAGAATTGGCCATTTGTGAAATGATGCATAAATCCAGCCACTTAGTCCTTTTTTCTTTGAGCAGCTGCTAGCTCTGTTGGAGGCAAAGGTGGGCAAAGACTCTGTCAATCCCAAATGGACCTGACTCAGTTTGCCTAAGACTTCTCAGGTAAGTCTGAAGTTACGCTTTAACACACTTTTTGGAAAGAAAAAAACACTCATACAAGTCAACTTCAGTCAGTACAAGGCAAGTGCACTTCAAACAGTACAAGGCAACTTCTGATTTTGCACCTCAGAAACAATTACGATATTTTAAAAAACTTTTCCTATAAATTTAGGATATTGTGTTTTTGTATCCATGATTCAGTAAGCCAGGAAGTGGCCCAATATTGCTGCACAGTACTGTTCTTGTATTGCCAGCAGGAAAAAAAGATGTCAAACTTTACATAGCAGCAGTCAGCCTGAATGTTGATGACACCAATGGCAGCAGTCAAGATGGTCTACAGATACCCTCCTGTGTTCATTATTCAACATGTGACACCAAGCAAGAGTAAATCCCAGAAGCTAACTCTTTTTTTTTCATCAGTTAACCACTTCTCATCCAAACACAAAGCAATTCTGTGTGAATGACACATTTTGGCATGCGAATGTAGAACAATGACAATATGCTGTTGATTTGCAAGATTTAAGCAGAGTTGTTAAACATAAGACATTTGGGAGGTCATTAGCTTATATTGTCACCACACATCAGAATTGACTCGATGGCACATAACATCTTTGGAGTTTTTTAAAAAAATATATTATTATCAAGCAATTGTGGAGTGATAGGATGGATGGAATGGAGATTATGATAGGATAGACATAAGCACCAAAGCTTTGCTAACATCAAGTAGCCACAAAGCAAAGAAACAGCAAATCCATAGCTTAAACAAATGAGCTTCTGAATATTTGTCCTAGTATTTTTTTAAAAATATAAATATTTTCAAATATATCTATTTTCAAATAACAATTTTTTTAAAAAAAAATCCCCTACAGCCTGGATTTTCCCAAATAAAAAAGCAGGTGGGGCCAAACATTCTCTTTCAAGGTATGCAAGATTGGACTTTTCAATTTATATGATATATTTTAAATCTGGGGATGTTAGGGTCACCTATTTCTGAATGGTGGAAAACAGTACATCTAAATTAGTCACTTTAAAAAAATCATTACTCAAAAACCCTTTGCCCAAATTTGGCATAGAGCAAGGGCAGACTCTCTGCTGCACCTGTGTCAGATTTAATGCTGATCCAAAGCCCAGCTCAAAAGTTAATTTTCGTTTGGGGTACCATATAGAATGTTGATTTGCTCTGCCAGCAGAAGATCACTGATGCTTTCTTGTGCAGCAATAACATATTGACCTTTACATCCGTTCCATGTAGGCCTGAGACTTAATTGTTAAAATTAATTTATTTATTTTAAAATTTTTACTCTACTTTTCTCCTTTAAAAGGGCCTAAGGTAGCCTAAACCATTAAAAAGACAATATTTAAAACTAACAATGGCAAGCATACAAATATTTTAAAAGAATTAAACAAATATTATATTTTAAAGAGTAAATAAAATCAATACTAAAAAGACATTTAAAAGCAACAATCCATTTAAAACCCCTCTCAGACTAAATCACTAAAGGAAAGCCTCCCTGAAGAGAAATGTCTGTTTTGCACAAGGACAGCAAATATGGGACCAGCCTGGCCTCCCACATGAGGGAGTCTGAGGGCAGCAACAGAGAAAGCCTTCTCCTGTGTGCCCACCAAAAGTACCTGCAAAGGTGATGGTATCTGATGATCTTCACACCTGAGCAGGCTCACAAAAAGAGATGCAGTCCTTGAGATAGCTTGGGCTCCTGCCATTTAGGGTTTTATAAGTCAGAACTAGAGATGGGGGTACAAATATCCCCACACAGGTGGAGATAACGAGGGTCCAGCCCCATGGGGTCAGACGGTCCACTCACCTTCCGCTGCTACCGTGGGCTCTGCACTCCCTATCACTTCGGAACTCACGGTCTGCGAGACACTCCTGGCAGGAGGTGGGAGGACGAGCCTCACTGCCAGGTCAAAGAGTGGCTTGCAGACCGCGAGCTCCAGAGTGATAGGGAAGGGAGCGCGGAGCCTGCGGCAACAGCAGAATGTGAGTGGATTGTCCAGCCCCAGGGGGCTTGACCCTTCTTATGTCCACCTGTGTGGGGGTATTTGTATACAAATACAAATCCCCCCATCTCTAGTTAGAACTAGCACTTTGAATTGTGCCTAGAAATGGATCGGTCACCAGTGAAGCTGCCGTAACAAAGGCATTATGTGACTCCTGTGACCAGCCCCCGTTACTAATCTGGCTGCCACATTTTGTATCTAGTGAAATTTCTTGACACTTTCCAGAGGCCGCATCACTTAGAGCAGACCTGGGCAAAGTGCGGCCCGAGGGCCACATATGGCCCATGAGCCGCTCCTGTCCAGCCCGCCGGTCATCACTCCAGTCCGGTGTTCAAGCCCTTGTTCAAGCCGAAGACAGGCTGGATTTCTCTCACTGAACAAGCTGAACATCAAAACCATTTCTAGCTTTTTGTCTAAAGTTGGTCAGTTGCTTATCTTTAACATACCGCAAAAAAACCTCTTTAGTATTTGTGAAGATTAACAAGTTTAAAATAAAAACAATCATAACATCACTGTTTCATTTTATTTTTAGGTAAAGTTGATTCGGACCCCGAACACAGTTCAGATTTTTCTTGTGGCTCCCTATAGAAATTAATTTCTCACCCCTGACTTAGAGTGTGTTTCAGTAATCCAGCCCAGATGTCATTTAAGATATGTGTCACTGTGGCCAGATCAGACCTCTTCAGGAATGGGCACATCTGGTGCACTTGTTTTAACTGTGCAAAGGCACTCTTGGCCACCCCCGAAACCTAGGCATTTGATATATTTTAATAGATATAACATCTAAATGTGAAATGTATCAAAAGCAGGAAATAATTTTGTGAGGGTTTGACTTTTGGCTCCATGTTTGACTCAAAGAAATCAGTAGTTTTTTGTTGCTTCAAAACAAGTGAAAGATTTATTTGTGCATTTAACAATAAACAAATGACCATAACATGATCATGAGTCTTTTCTCCTTCTGCCAACGGGTCTTGAAGGGGTTTCCAATCTTCAAACAGGAATGGATTTCCACACCTAGTGTTCCATGGTCCTGGTAGATCTGAAGGGACCCAGTCTCTTATGTTCTGCGCCGTCAAGCTTTCCAACAAGGGAACAGTCTCGTCATCCCGATCTTCATTCCACAGGGTTCACCTCTCGGGGTCTCGGTTCTCCCAGGATCCTCCCTGTAACTCTTCCTCCTCATCTCTCCTATTCTCAATTCCAACCTTTCTCTCCTAACTCTCTCTTTCTCCTCTCGCAGTCTCCTCCTCCGCTCTCTCGCCTTGGCTTCTCCAGAATAAGAGGGTCTGGGTGGAATCTCTCTTCTCCTTCTGTAATCTGCCTCCTCTTAGTCTCTCCCATAATCCTGTCCAGGGATCCTCCATCCACACCCATTCCCCAGTCGGGCGGCAACTGCCCCCCTTCCTTTTTATCTCCCCTGTTTCTGCCTCAAACTCCACCCTCTTTTTCCTCTCCTTTCCCGCCTTTTTCTCCTGAACCTCCTCCATCATTACTTCCTGCATCTCTTCTGTCAGCTCCTCTATTTCTGTCCCTTGCTGAGCTTCCACCGTAGGCTCTAGTGCTGGCTGGGGTCTCGCCTCCTTATCCTTGTGGAGGAGGGACAGCTCTCCAGGGAGTGGGGTATCCCTCTGGCCTTCAGTCTCACAAATTTGTTTACAGTTAATTAAAATGGGGGGAGGTTTGTGTATATGTGTGGACGAATGCTGCTTCACACACTGGCAATCTCAGAGGTTCTTTGAGATGGCTGGGTAAAACTGGAAAGAGTAAAGTAAACAGATCTGGATATTATTAGACCTCTTCCAGATGTGGAAAGGAGTTCCAACCCTTCCACTTGATTCCTGTTTATCATGAAGAATCATGGCTATTTCCAGAATTCATATCCAAACATTAATTTAGGGTGAAAAAAACCCACTTCTCCCCAAAGCATTGCTGCTCAGGAAATTTTTGCATTTTTTAAAAAATATGAAAGAAATCCACTTCCTTGAAAGAATTTATCTTCTGAATCTTGTTTGTTTGTTTATTAACTGAAAGTATTAATTATAATTAATCACATGGCTGTGACCAAGGAATTAACTTCCGCTGGGAATCATAGTAGCTCTGAATAACCACCTCCCCCCCCCCCATGAACCAAGGTTAGAAATAAACCAAAGGTCAGGAGGGGACAAAAAGTATGAAAAAATTAGGAACTTGTCACTCTTGCAGCTGAAGAAAGTGTTGTGTCATATAGATGTTGGAGAAAATAATAATAAGATCAGCTGCTGAATCAGGAGCAATATGAAAAAAATGTTCTGTTTGGAAGAGCTCTCAAACACTCTAGCTAGGAGATCACAGATTCAATTCATCTCTATTCAAAAAAACAAACAGAATGTAAACAAACAGAAAGTGGGATTTTTTTCTGAACTTTAAAAGGAAGTCTGTGAATCAGATCAACATAATTATACTCTAAAGCAATGCTCCTTAGCCTTGAGTCCCCAGATGTTCCTGGACTACAACTCCTAGAAATCCTGGCCACCACAGCTAGTGGTGAAGGCTTCTGTGAGTCTTAGTTCAAGAACATCTGAGGACCCAAGGTTGGAAATAATTGCACTAAAGGTAAGGGAGACTTGTTTTTGATGTATCAATGTATCAATAAAAAGTATTCTATATGTGTACGATTCAAATAAGAGAAAATAAATCAATACTTGGGATGTTTGTCCCGGGATATAAACCACGTGACCACGATTCAGTGCAACAGAGGTATGGAAAGTATCGGAAGAACTAGAAAATATTTCTCGCATGTGACTTTAGTCTAAGCCTTTCCCACAAATGGTGATTTTGTGACAGTGAATTCAACAATAGCTGAAAATTCAAAGACACTATTTTAATTAAATTGCCATGAACTGTTACTCCAAGGTATTTGATTGAGGGACTAGCTGGTATTCCCATCCCTTGATATAGATTTTTTTTAAATCAACCAACATGTTTATCACTCAAATACTCAATTTTAATCTATTAATTCCTGCCATTATAGGACACAGCCTATAATGGCAACAAAGCTCAACAATCAACTGAAGGAGATTCATAAATCATGGTTCCAAATATTCCAAAGGTATATTTTTCAGGAATCAATGAAGTTCAGGAGCTAGGCTGTAGAGTGTTAGTTGCTTTTAATCTCTGATTTTAAATTCTGTAAAAGAAAGCAAAGGTTTTTAAAACAATATTTATTTCAGTCATTTTGGGGATTAATTTTTAAGTAGCTTGAGTTGATCATTCATCAGTCTATACATATATCACCATCTTTAGCTATACTCTATTTTAGGAGGAAATCCTAATTAGAATCATAAAGGATTAATCTCTTGGTATTGTTTAGTTTGTGGCTCCCAACTTTTTTTTAGTTGCAGCCCCCTTTTAAAATAGCCTAGTAACTTGTAATACCCCCTCTGCCACATTTGCTTAAAAAGGCATTTTTAATAGGGTACAGTCATCCCTTCCCTGAAAGTAGAGGCTTCTTTCTCCCCCAAAGGGCCTGTTTCTCATACATACACATACATGCTAACTTTAATATTGTGCTCTGAAAGGTCAAGGAAGAAATGATTTAGCAATGGCTACAACAGTGTTTGTGACCTCCCAAATGTGGCTCCAAAGTCTGTCTGTTTTAAAATCAGAAAATATTCTGTGACGGGCTGTGCTGGCTGTTGATGCAGGCAGGCTGTACAATGCAGTTTAGACTCCATAGTCTTTTTTTCTTAAAAGCAGAAAATATTCTGTGAGGGGCTGTGCTGGCTGGTTTGCTCTAAAATGCAGTTTAGATTCAAGTCTCTCCCCCCCCCCTCTCTGCTCTGCTGTCTTTTTGTGCTGAGGGGGTCTGTTTGCTGGAATAATGGTTGCTGGATTCTGTGGCTTTGTTTAAAAGTTGCTTGGTTTGTTTTAAAATGTGTTTTCTTTAAAAGTTGCTTGGTTTAAAATATATTGTTGTAAAATGTGTTGGTTTAAAATGTGTTTTTCTCAAAATGTGTTTTAGACTCCAAATTCTCTCCCCCTCCATTGTCTTCTCTCTCTCTGCCTTCTCTCTTTTTGTCCTTAAAAGCACAAACCTTTGTCTCAGGGGTCCGTGCGCCCCAATGATGACCTTCTTTCTTTCTTTCCTCTTTCCCCCATTGTTTCCTCCCTCCTTCTCTCCTTTCCTGCCCTTTTTAAAACCTAAGTTAATCTTAGGTTAAAAGAAGAAAAATTCTCCCCCTTGTGATAGAGGACAGATTAACCGATTTTGCATTGGTTTCTATGGGAACTAATGCTTCGACTTATAAACCGTGCCTCTACATAAGAACAAAAACCAGCTGGAATGGATTCATCAGTTTTCAGTGCGTTCCTATGGGAAATGCTGATTCGACTTACCAACGTTTCGAGGCAGATTAAGTTCATAAGTCGAGGCACCACTGTATTGCTCTACCAAATGTTATACACAACATGGTGTCTGGATCCTTCTACTAGCCATTTCTGGGAACTTCATCATTAATAAAACATATTTGGGGGATTTTTCTTTTAATATTTTTAGTCAGTGGATAAGTGAATGAGCTGATACTGACCCCCGCAGATAAGGGAGTCCTACTGTAATTCTTTTTTTTAATTGAAGAAAAACAATAATAACAACACTAACATAAAATATGTGTACATACATACCATACAATACTACTAAAATTTTCCCCTATGCCACCATCACTCTTAGGACCAGAAAACCAAATATATCCTTTTAATTCACCCCATTCCACTCCATTGATTCTTCTGCTGGCTTATGACCTTTCCCTTTTACAAAAACAAAGTTCAAATATGGATTCCATATCTCTTCAAAATCATTATATTTTTATCATTCCCCTTCTTACTTTTATTCCACATGTTAGCTTATCATTTATCACTAAACTCCACATGTTTTTATACTAATCTTCAAGGTTGACTTCTTTGTCATTTTTCCAATATTAATCTTGGTGCTGTGACCATTATAACAATTAGCTCTTTCTGTTCTTTTTAAAGATGGTCATTTTTGATTATATTTAAAAGGGCAATAGTTGGTGATATTTGAATATTATTTCTAATAATTTAGCTAATTTCTTTAAAAACCAGTGCCCATTCTTTCGTTCTTATTCCACCACATATGTAAATAACTTCCTTTTTTCTTTTTGCATCTTCAACATTGAGATGGCACATTTATATTTATAATATTCAATCTTGCTTGGGTAAGGTACCACTGTATTTCTTAATTTGTTTTTAAATAAAGTTATAAAAATATAACCAGGACTTCTTGCCATTGTACCAAGACGCCGTACATTTAAAAATCTGGGGCTCTTCCACATACAATGTTTCTTTCTTCAAAATATTTACTATTCAAAAGAATAATTTCTTGGTGAGCACTCCATGAGTTAGTAATGCATCAGCAGAGAACGGGTGATGTGGTAAAATCTGAAATATTACATCTACATAACTCTGACAGGCTTTTGAGAGAGCTGCAAATATTCAATATATTAAAAAAACTGGTAATGAATAATTAGCACCCCCACATCACATTAGTCAATCACTCTTGGAGCTAAGAGTCTGATTTTTTGAATCTGATTTTTTAATACCACCAAAGTGCCAATCTCAAGCGAAGGAAGGTTAAAGAAGAGTACTGTATAACAGAAATTTAGTAGCACTCACCATCAATAATTTTTTAAATTATATCAGACACAGCTTGCATAACATTAAAAAAAATCCTTCTGCACCAGCTTGAAAGCTACAAGTCAATGAGTAGAACCCATTGTTAAGATTAAGAGACAAAATTTAGTGGGAGGGATACAACCTTCTGCTGCTGGAATCTGGGAGAAAGGATATCATTCTAAGATGCAAGCCGTGTTTTGTCTGAAATTTCAAGGAAAGCTACTAACACAAGATAGGTTGCTTGAAAATAGGTTGGGCACAATCTAATGGTCTGATCCTTTTGACCCACTTTAAGTGGTCAAGGAAAACTGCTCAGTTCAAGAACAAATATCCTTGCAACTCCCAGTATCCCTATACAAAACATTTTGTTATTTGAAAATATAAACAGCCAGTATGGCATAGCATATAATGCATTTCCAGGAAGAGCGCTCCCTGTGGTCACAGTTAGAAGGCATTACACAGCTATTTTGTGTTTTGCTCATTAACAGATTCTTTGCAATTAAGGAAAACGACAGAAGAAGCCACAGAGGACTACAAGTGAATGACACTCTCATCTCAATGTCTTGTAAACTAATGAGCTAGGCAGAGCAAAGAAGTGACAAACACATCATCTGAAATCTCTCAGAAGAGATCTAGATTCATATCTAAGCATACTCTATAACCTTCAACCAGTTGCTAGCTTTCACTTTGATCGACTCACAGAGTTGTGAGGATAACATGGGATATATGGGTATAGCAACATTAGCTGCTTTAAAGAAGGGTGGGAAACAATTGTAATAAATAAGGCCAGAAACAGAACTTTGAAACAGTTAATTAATATGAGCATCTAAGTGCCACACCTCAAGCTTTTCTCACTTCTAGGATTACTGACTTACCATTGTTTCCTGAATCAGCTTCATGATTTAAACACAGGTTCTTTGAAGTCTGATTCAGGAAAGACTGGCTGAATCACCTCTTTGCAACATCCACATTGTTATGCTACCTCAAACATTGTTTCTGGCCTAAATTGTTCAGGACCTGAAACTAAGTTTTCGTGTAGAAAATGAGCACATGTGTGTTCTTCCAGCCACAAACTTTCCTTGCGTTATTTATTTATTGTTACTGTCCTACTTAGAGGGTGTGTCCACTTATATTACTGACAGGGTGTCTAAATTTTTGTTGATTGCTATGAGAACTAGAGAGGAAATGTTTAAATTGCCCTGAAAGAAGGTTTTATATACTACATATAGGAGTGTTTTTTTTCTGTATGTTTTTTTTAAATATAATCTTGCTGGTGTGTGACGGTAATAAAGAATGATGATGATGATGATGATGATTTATTTAAAAAAAATTTAACCCACCTTTCTCCTTAAAAAGGAACTAAAGTTGCTTGCATCATTTTTAAAAAACCCCCACTATTTAAAGTCATTAAGTAAGTATATAAATACTAAAAGGACCAAACAAATACCACCCTTAAAATGGTAAACAAATACGACACCAAAAACACATTCCAAAGCAGTAAGGCACAACCATCTTTTTAAAAACTCCACTCAAGGAGTGTGTGTCTTCACCTGTTTGCTGAAGGATAGCAAAGATGGGCCCAGCCTGGCTATTACCCTACAAAAAGCCCGTAAGATAGTATTTTCAGTATCAAGAATGCCAGACCATCATGTTCTGCGGTAATAGCTCACTCTTGCTTCTCTCTCTCCCTTTTTTTTAAAAAAAGCAAGGTTTGCATGCACTTTACTGATTGAGAAGTTTTCAGATAAAAACAAAAGGCTCAAAAAGTGCCCATATCTAAGGACAAAGCAAGGTGACCACTCCTTTTTTGAGAAGAGGGGTTTCATTCATATCTGCCTCTTGCACTAATTTGAACTCTGACTGTCTCATATGAAGAGGAAAGCAGAAGTAAAGAAAAACAGGGCAATCTTTTTATTTGAATCTCTGCTGACATTTATATTTTCAAAAGGGAAGTAATCCTTGTTCCTTTGTCCTAGCATCCCTAGTTGTAACTTGTGATCTTCAGATTATGTAAATAAATCCCAAACAGCTTCCTGATTCCATAAGGCTGTAAACATGGCCTATAATAAAATATTTTCTCTCACTCCACCCAGTTTAATTCTAAATTGGATCCACCCAAGGATAGTTCTGTGAAATCTGAAAACAACTGCATTTTTAAAAAAGTAATAACAAATTGCCTTATTATGATAGTATTCCTATTTGGATTTTTCCCCTATGAACCAAAACAGCAGTTTGCATTTCATTAAAGTTAGCTACCATCTGCCTGGCTCAGAAACAGTGACAATATTGATCTGATATTGCTCCCTTTAAGAGAAAGATACCATGCAATATCTAAATGCCAGTTCCAGCTAGAACAAACTGGCTGGAATCCTACAGGTATTTGTTTAAGGTTAGCATAACGTGCCATGGCCAACTGTGTCTAATTGACAAAGAGCTGGAGCACATCTAAGTTGCATGGCTAGATGCTCCCCAGCACCTTGCAGCAAGTTAAGCAAACCTTACTTGAACACTGATAGGTTTCCAGTTATTTCCTTCTAAATGTCTTGGGGAAAAAAATGTATGCCATAGGTACAAAGGAGCAAGAAAGAGAAGCAGAAGAGCTCACAATGTCTTTTCCTTAGTATAACTGAGAGCCGTTCATTGGGAAGCATTATGTATGACAGAAACTTCCTAACAGTAAGAGGTGTTTGGTTAGGATTGCTCCTCCAAACAGTAGGAAACTATTTTTCTTCAATACACCTAAGAATAAAAGGCTCTGACATAAATGAAGAAAGAAAGATAATGCCGTAATACCTGTGCTAGTTTCGAAGGTACCTCAAATCTCTTTGTTTGTTTGTTTGTTTTGCTTGACAGAAAACATAGCTATCCCTCTTAAAAGAGCAAAGCATTATTTCTCGTCCATCCCTCCATTTTTATGTGCTCAGTTCATATGTGAGAAGAACTGTGCTGAGTGATGAAGAAATATGGTTTCCACAAACAGGAAAAAAAAAGCCAGTTTTCCTGTTAAAGAACCCTTTTATGTTGCTTGATTCCTAAGGGTGGATTGACATCTAACTTTACAAAGAACAGTGCATGTTGGGATACATGGGCAAACTGCAACCCTCAAGCTGTTTTTTGGGTTGTATTTCCAAACATTCCTTACCATAGGCTATGTTGTCTAGACTCTAGAGCTGATGGGAATAACCTCTGGAAGGACACTCGGGTCTACTTGTCAACACAGTCTCTGTGACAGGAGGCCCTGGTCAACTTAGTGGATCAGAGTGCCCGGGACCAGCTTTGATGGGTCTGACAGGTACAGCCATTCTGGAACATGGACAATCTGGCCACAGTAATCTCTATACAGGTAATTTCATGGTTAGATGACTGCACTGTGTAGTCCACTGCTGGAGACAAAATGGATACTGCATCAAGTGTATTATGTGGCAGCTAGACTGCTGGTAGGAAGCCTTTTCAGAACACTTTTTAGGTTATAGCACCTTGGGCATTAACTTCTCTCTCCCTGAAGTTTAGATTGGTGCCAATGTTGTTCTGATTTCTGTGCCAAGTTTAAACACAGTTTAATGCCTTTAGTGTTCCAGGATGACAGCTTCAGTCAGGTGTGGAGTTCCTTGTAATATATCTGATTTTAATGGCTTTAAATGGCTTTAAACTGTTTGAATTTGTCTAAATGTTTAAAACAATTATCTTCCAAATACTGTTATATGCTTTAAACGTCTTATATTTTGACGCTGCTTTTGTTGTGACCAGCCGTGAGGTCGCATGTTACAAGGTGGGGCAGAAATAGTCTAAACAAAATAAATAAGATATAGTGTACTGGTTATTGATTGACTGGAAGTTGGGGGATCCAGATTCCCAATATAACTTATTGGGGTGATGTTGGGCCAGTCACACTGTCCCATCCTAGCCTAGCTCAGAGGGATATTCTAAGCATACAGTGATGATTGGAGGGGAGAACCTCCTTGTGTTCATTGGAAGAAAGGCAGGATATTGATATAACAAATAGATAAGGAAATAGAAAACAAATAGCAAAAAACTATGACAGCTCCCACCAGCCCTTGTTCACATAGCCAGTAGTGATGGGTGAGGGGAGTTGTAGTTCAGAAACCCCTGGAGGGCCATATGTTCTCTTCCTCTGCTGATAGGAAGTTGTTTTTTTCTAAGGATAAATGGAAAACCTTTCAGCAGTCCTTTTTATATATAATTAATGGGGAAGAGGAGAGACAATAACATACTAACATCCATTCTATACCTATTGCCATATCAAAATTTCAAATTATTCTATTTACTCTTTTCTGCCTTCTAGGTTTAAGTTCTCATTTCAATACATGCTATTCATACGCTGCCTGTTGATACAGACCACTTGTTGAATAAATCCCATCTTTCTGTTGCCTTTTGCAAGGGACAGTCCTTCATCACTTCTGATAGAATATCCATTTCTGCTATTTCCTGTATCTTTTCAATAAGGTCTTCTTGATTCGGTGCCATCGGACTTGGAAAACCTTTCAGCAGTCCTGATGGGGGCTGGGGAACTGGACGACGGGTAGGGAAGGTGAAATGTGCTGATTAACAAGTTTCTGTTGTAAATCAGTGTAAGCAAAGAAATGTCAAGCATGCAACCTTCATGTATTTGAGATAAGGGTGGTTTCAGCAGGGAATCTTAGCCTCCCAGCAGATAATTTAAAACATCACTCTGGCCTAGAAAAGTCCCCGTTTCTGAGTACCTGGTAAACATTTTTTTTTTTTTTGCTTTTGTTTGGACCCTTACAGAGGCCTTATATCTCTTTAAAATTATCTCTTACAGCCATTATCTTTCTTTCCAAGAGCACATTTCTTAGCAGAACAACAAACACGAAAAGAATACAGGATGGATAAGAAAAGCAGTTTCAGTCCACTGCAAGCTGCATCAAGGTGGCAGAAACACAGCAAACAAACAGAAACATATTTAAACTACATGGGCACACTGTATTTCCAACGTCCACTTTTCTGTCTGTTTGCCCTCAATGTGCAGACACTTCAATGTCTCATTGGGTAAAAACTCAGCATGCCTCTTCTTGTGCTTTGTAATGCAAAATAGTAGGACCACAAGGTTTTCACAAGTTATGGTCACATCCTGTTAATCGGTTCACATGGAACAAGCCTGTTCTCCCCCACCCTCCACCCCCAAACTGCAGTAGAAGAAATCTGGCTGCTCCTGGCTGTCACTTGGGTGATATGGAGACTGAGCCTTTGGTAGAAAGTAGCTGGGTTTTCCTATATGCTCTTTCTATAACCAGCCTTCAGTCTGCTGCAGGCCTTTCGGTGAAAGAATTATCAACCAAATACTTAAAAAGCGTTTGACTGTTAAAGAATCTATTAAGTGTTATGGGTGTAGGGAGCCTTAAATTTGGTCTATGTTAACAGCTAGAGCAGAGGAACTGATGATCAGATAACAATAATGGTTTGAAAAAAGTTATATAAACATGGGTTTGGATCTGTGCTTTGAACCTCAAATGCATATAAACCAGAGAAAAAACAGATTCTTTCTAATAATTAATAAATGCCAGCAGGGAGGCCATTATGCTCTCCAGCCTGCTGCTATACACAATTGATTTCATCAATATGCCCCAGCAGGATATGCATTAGAAAGCAACTGGAGCACACTTTGAGTGTTTTATTAAGGAACAGCTGGAAGATGATACCTGCTATCTGACAAGTGCTCCAGCTTTCTTAGTAAACTAGCAGAAGTACCTACCTTAACCCCCCCACACACACACCCACACACACTGGTGTTCTTTCTTTCCAAGGTTCCCATCTCTCTCTTCACCTATTGATTCAGGCAGTCCTCTCAAATCATTTTACCATGTAGCCTAATGTTCTTCCTTTCCCACAGAGCTAAATGCCCTAATTCTTTCCTTACTCACCCAGCTGTTTTTTCTTTTTCCTCACTCAACCCCAGGAGAACTGTCTTTTTTCCCTTGTTTACTCATTTCCTCCCTCTGCATTGACTTTTATTTTCTTCTGATAGTCAATCAGCCTGTTCCTCTACTCAACCTCCTCAATCAGCAGGGAGCAAGAAGGATTTTTCTCCTCCTTAAAAAAAAAAACCTTTTGAAATTGAGAGGCTTAGCCAAAGGTATCAACAGCCAAAGTTGGCATGTTATTTGCCTTGCCCTGCCTCTGTGGAGCTACCTAGAGGCCCTCCGGAGAAATATGAATACGCCACACCCACTGGCAGTGTGCTACTCACTGCTTCGGTCTTCTGTCACCAGTGGCCAACATTTGTATTGCAAGCTATAGAAAGATTTAAATTAACTAAAATTATTTAGACCACACAAAAAACCGCACACAAACAACCCTGAGGTGCACCTGTTAAGAGTCCCTTTAATAGGTATGCCTTGTTTCTTCTGTCTGGGTTTCATCATCTTGGAACTATGGTGGACCCACACATGGACATGCACACATCCTTCACTGGTACAGACAGACGTATGCTCTGCTGCTGTTTACTAGTTGATGTATACAGTATGTCTTTTACATCTCTTTTTCTACAGTGCAGGGCGAGGAATCTGTGGCCCCAGCCAGCATAGCCATTGGTCAGGGATGGTGGAAAGTGGATTCCTGGATTCCTGCATTGAGCATTGGGCTGGATTCCATGACCCATATAGGCCCCTTCCAACTCAGTGGTTGTATGATTCCACAAAGGGAGAGCCATAGGATACTCACACCCGCTTACCAAGCTGATGTTTTGGAAAGATCAAGGAACTGTTCAAGATGAAAAGAGCAGACTGGAAGGATTTGGAATGCATCATGAAATCCAACATTATTGAAAAATGGAATGAAATCCATTAAAGTATTCTTGATGGTATTTTATATGAAAAACCAAGATGTTTGGACCTTGCTGACGTGCATTTTTCCACAGTCAGTGGTTCAGTCATGTTTTAATTGAACGATGACCATCAGTATGTTGCTCCTGATTCCATCTTTTTATACATTCTTTGATAGGTTTCACCACGTGGCCCCTGCTTGTTTCACCAAGCCAAGGGCTCATTCTACATATCCCACAACCTGACACCAATTGTGACATTTACCTCATAGCCCCTTCTTGTTTCACTAGCCTGAGGCCCACGACACATTCTCTTCTTTCTGCTGCCACCAGTTGACCTCTGTCAACACCCTTTAATTAGAAAGACTGAGGTCCAAGCTGAGTATAAAGTTGAATAACACAGGTTTATTGATCACAGTTTGCTTAAACAGCTTCTTCACAGACTTTAATGTATTCATTAGATTATCAATAACTTGTTTCACTCTTAACTCTCTTAGTTCTCTATGCGTTCCACACTCTTAACTGCCTCCTTTAACTCCTAACTCTGCCACCCTACCTAACTACCACAGACTAACTTCTGCTTCGGATGCTCATCTCTGACTCTCACTCACTGAATTCCCCAGACTCTGACTCATCCCTCCCTTCCGGTTTCTCTGGCTCCACCTCCCAACAGCTCCCATTGGTGTGTGCAAATAACCTCATACATGAGCCAAAGCAGGGTGATTGCCACAATAGGAAAGGAGGAACCCTCTAGCCTGGAAACATCCCAGAAACCTGAGCTGGCATAACCAGCGGCAATGGACAGTGGGCACTGCCATCCCAAAACATCTAAATCCATTCTTTAACAGGATTGAAACTTACTCCCATAAGTTCTGTGAAGGAAAAGAAATGGGTTCCTCCCACAGGAGACTAATAGAATCATAGAATAATGGAGTTGAAAGGGGCCTATAAAGCCATTGAGTCCAACCCCCTGCTCAATGCAAGAATCCGAGTCAAAATATATCAAACAAATCATGAATACATGTTGGTTTGTCCCTTAAAGCAGTGGTCCTCAACCTTGGGCCTCCATATGTTCTTGGACTTCAACTCCCAGAAATCCTGGCCAGAAGAGGTGGTGGTGTAGGCTTCTCGGAGTTGTAGTCCAAGAACATCTGGAGGCCCAAGGTTGGGGACCACTGCCTTAAAGGGACCGGCTGCCTTGTTGCCATTATGCCAAATATGAAGTGCCCCATGTAGATAATTTGAAGAAAATCTCCTCTCTTTGACCTGCCTCCAACCCAATAATCAGTTTCACAGTACTGTATATACACTAATATACTTGTGTTTCCATGGTATTTGGAATATAGCATTTTAGAGACATTACACCAAAAATTCATTTTTTACACAGTACCCATTTTCCTGCCTATGTCACGTTTGTTTCACCTCTCTCTGAATTATATAATTGTGATGGTTTGCTACTGAAATGTTATACCATTAGAGTGTTGAAAGTGCCCCTTCCCACATTCTAATTTAAAATTCTACTCTTGTGTCTGTTGCATCAGTGCCTATCAACCATCTGCCTTTTGCACAATCTGACTCATTTATTTTATTCTTTTAGCCTTGAATTAAGGGAATTATCCAAGACAAGGCCAATCTAAGGTTTCTAATGTGTACTTGTAAAAATTGTTTGTAGCAGGAATTGCCAGATAGGAAAAGAGTGTTTAAGCCTTCACAATGATTACTTCTTTTCCTCTGCCAGTGGTCCCATAAAGTCGTCCCTATCACATCAGATTTATTTCAGGTTTTACAACTCACTTACAGGCTGCGGTCAGCCTCCCCTTCCCCATATCTCAAGCCACACCCTGAGACTGGGAAGAAAGCAGAGTGGATGGGCCAGGAACAGTTTTCAAAAGGACATTGTTTTGGGCAAATAAGGTGGGGAAAATTAATGATTAAGTACCACAGATCTCTTTTTGTCCTTCCTTACATATGTTGGCAACATGCGCTTGCCAAAGTAATATTAGTTCTCAAGTAATTATTCTATCCTTTGAAATTACATCAGACTTGAAACTGTAACTGCTCATACCAGGTTGGCATATTATAGTCAATTCAAAACCACTAAAACAGTGACAAATTAGCCATTACCAGCAGATGGGTTTAGTTTTTAGTTAAATACCATAATCCTGTACAGCAGGGACTCAGCTCAGGATCTGCTTACTATGCCGCCTGTTTCATTTGCATGTTGCAGCCCAGCCTCTCACTGTCAACATAATGAGGATAACCTTAAAGTAGTATCAAAAGCTAAACCTTTAATTCTTCTTCCTCATTTCCAGTCCACGTATGCACGCACCCAAATGCACTCATACTTCACATGTTAGCACATTAACTTGTTGGGGAACTGAGAAGTGTTATTCACAATGACAACCAAGGGATCATGCATATATAGCTAAGAAGCAGAACTAATATTAAGTGTCTGCCATATGTTCTTTCTCTTGCAGTACAGAAGTTAAGGTGGGCCATCTGCTAGATTATTTTTATCTCATTGGAAAAAATGTGATGCTTAATTTTATCATAGATACTATGCTGAAATCTCAGCATGTCTTGGATTTGATAACCTCGAACAGTAGAAACATAATGCGCCCATCAGTTGAAATCCTGTTGCTTAGTGTAATAAGCTGCATTAGAGTAAACCCATTTTAACTTATGGAGGAGTTGACTCATCAGACCTCCACTGATTCCATGGTCCTATTGTAGTGAATAACTTATTACACTAAACAATAGGATATCAGCCATAGAGATCAGCTGCAACGGACACCTGAAACATAGCAATTTTATGAAAATAAATTATGTTTTTGAAAACCCAAAGGTAGATGCCCAGTGTAGTGACACTACACCAATGGTTTTCAAATTGTAGTCCAGAGAACTCTGGCGTTCCTTGAACATTTATAAGGCTAATAATCTCTCACTAAGAAGAGCAATTAGTAGCAGATAAACCTTTCTCTAATAAATGCTCAATCACTACAGTAAGGTTCCCCATATGAATCTAAACCTCATTTTCCCTGCATCCCAGGACCTGTCTCCTTTCCTCATACATATCACTTCAATATGAGCAAAGCAAAAAAAGAGGGTTATCAGGCTAATGCATGCTCATGTTCACACTGCTGCTAACAACCAAATAGGGCTTAAGCCTCTGGGGGGAAAATGTTTATGGGAACACAATTGTGGCCTATCTGTTAATGCCATGTTTCACTTAGAATCCACTAGAAATTCATCAGATGATATGAAGTTATAAAACTTCACATAGTTAAGGCTTCTTGTTCACAAAATAAAATCTGTTTGTTGTTTTTCTCCAGTCAGAAAAGCTATTTAGCAAAGGCAGGAAGACTCTTTCAGCCTAAGGGCAGATGACCTTAATTCCAGATGCGTTCTTGAGGCATTTTGCATCATGGTTGTCTGCACAGCCAGAGGCCAAAAGATGGGACAGAAAATAACAGCATATTTTACCTTCAAATTCTTGTCACTAGTAGCTAAACCATAAGAAAGGCATGGTAAGATCACGGTATTTGGGAAAACACCAGACAATGGTGTCGTGTATAGCAAGCAGACACAGGGTCGGTACAGTATTGCATAGATTTTTTTAATCTTATGGAAAATTAAGAAAAAATGTAAAGCCGTTTAAATAGGGGTGAGGGAGGGGGCTTCCAGCCAGCCAGGATTATTAGAGGAAAGGTGTAGAAGATCAGACTGGAACAAGTCTGACAATACTGTAGTTGCAGTACAGCACTGGCCCAAGCAGAACTTTGCTTCCTTGGCAAAGAAAGGAAGCATTAATGCTTTATGTTGCATACTCCACATTCCAATAGGGCTGCTTAGAAGAATTACCTGTTGGTACACGATAACAGACTCTGGCAGAAGATTCACAGGAAATGTTTGGATTTTTAAAGCTGGCCATTTGCCTCAACTTCAGATTTTTGATTAGTTCACAAAAATAAATTGTGTGCACATTGTTCTGATTCCATAGTAGAATTAACCAGGAAAAGCACCCAGAATTTCCAGAAGGTATTGATTTGGACTTCATGCAGGTTATTTTAGGAAGATTGAAGGTGGTACGAAAGATGTCTTGTCATGTCTGCTGTGCACACTTTTAATCTGACAATTGTCTCTCCGAGTTTCACTTCAAAATCCCACAAAGGCTTTCTGGCTTAAGTTGGCAATGAGAGAAGTATGTATGTGATACATTTTTTCTCTATCACACTACTTTCGAATTTCAAAAAACAAAAGTCCTATTGTCTGTATCTGGCCTTCAAACTATTACTCCTTACTATCCAGTGTAAGACCAGCTGAAATTGTCTAGTAGCTTCAATTTTGCCAAGTCAATAAACAATCAGATATTTTTCATTATTAGGAGGCAGAAACAGATCTTTAATTTTATATTTTCATAAACAAGGCAGAATTTAGAAAATTCTTGATTAGATCCAGATTTATTCATATTTATTCAGGATTACTAAAAGTATTGGGACCTTACATTAAGTTATGGCTATCCTAAGTCCCATTTCATTAAATGGGTGACATTTCACTATAACTAGATAATTATTTACAAGTCAAGATCCAATCTACAAAGTTATAAACTGCATGATCAACATCTTTGTTATTTGAAATAAACATTTCTTAAACTCATGAAAATAAAACCTGTCAACAACATGTTTTATAATTTCTTTTGCTTCACACAAAATTATTGGGTAATGAAAGTCTTGAATGTGTTGAAATACAGATTTACAGACCAATTCTTATGCATGTTTTGAAGTCATTATGGACTACATCCAATTGTTAGTTCAAACTATAGTAGAACCGTTGAATCAACGAAACTTTGCTAAATCAACTCTTATTAAATCCTATTGATTCAATGGGTCTGTTCTACCTGGGACTGCCAGTGAGATTCAGCCCATTGAGTTCAATGAACCTACTACAGTATGAGGACAGGATTCCAGATCTACCTGAAGAAGAAAGGCTTATTGAACAAGATGGAGCTTTGGAGTAGACATTTAAGAACTGTGATGTAAATCAAGACTGTGATCTGTTTAGTGGAATCTTAAACCTCACATGTAAGTCCCCATTACTTCAGTGTGATGATCTGGTAAGTATAGTTATGTCTGCAGTCACTGACTAGAAAACAATTCTAAACAACTGCTTTAGTAACACCAAGATTTTGTAAGCACTATGGGAATTTTTGTTTTGTTTTCAACAGCAGAGCCATTACATTGATCACAAATTACCTTGGAAACACTTCCTGATATCAAAAGACAGGTGTCCATGGCTTGGGCAATGGCGACTGATTGGGAATCATGTTCAGAACCTCCTGTGGAACTAATTGTGTGGTTCTTTAGATCCAGTGATTACATTCCTATTAGTGTAATAAGTGTCTTACTGTACATCCAACAATCTACTCAAGGAAGTCAGCCCTTTGTCTTCTGAGTGCAATGATGAACACCAGTTTCAGTGCTGCTTCTGTGACACATGCCAGTTGAGGCCATGTATGAAGCTGTTTGTTCAAAATATCTTTTAGGACATTGCAAATATTCTACCATAGAACCGAATATATGATCAATCATGTTTAATTTCAAATTTAGGTGTCACTCAGTCTTATGCTATTTATTGCAGAGGGCATAATCTTGTAGCTTGTAAAGCTTTATATCTGTCTCAGAAGTCTTTGTTCCATCTATTGTCAAAGGAGCAATGATGTTAGTCTGTTGGATCAAAACCAAATATGTTTGTGGCACCTTGAAGACAACACGAAGCAACACAACATTAGAGGTTCACTCTTCCACGTTACAGTTTGTTCTGTGCTAACATCTACCAGCAACGTTGTTTTTCATTCTAACAACAGTTAGGAGCCTCATGGTTCGGTAGTTAAACTGCAGTATTGCGGTGAAGACTCTGCTCACAACCTGAGTTAAATCCTGGGCTCAGGTAACCTTCTATTCGCCTGAGTTCTGTAAATTGCTGGGGCTGGGAGCAATGCTTAGCCTGCACAATTAAACTGCAAACCATCCAGCAAGTGCTTTGACCACTTTGGGGCAGTATATAAGCAGCACAGTTTGTTTCTAATAACAATCACATGCTGTCAGGTTAATTGTGACTCATGGCACCCCTCCCAGGGTTTTCAAGAAAGTACTCAGAAGTGATTTACCAGTTTGTTCCTTCTTTTGGTAACTCTCTGGGACAATGCAACTCAAACAAACAGGGCAGGCATGCACCTTAACCTCTCAGCCACACATGCTCCAGGTAATCTTGGCTGAGCCTTTGAACCTTAGGGTCAAATTCCATCTCCCAGAGAATGATGGGATGGGGATACATTCTGAAGTTGGTTGAGTAAAAAGCAAAGTGAATGTATCCAAATACATGATACTTACAGTGTATCACAGAAGTGAATACACCTCCTCACATTTCATAAATATTTTAGTATGTATATCATTTAGACATTAATGGCTGTCTTTTGCGTTATTTTGAGGGCCCAACACATTTACACAGTTATACAAGCTGTATACTCACTGCTTTACATTGTAGCCAAGTGTCATTTCTTAAGTGTTGTCACATGAAAAGATACACTAAAATATTTATGAAATGTGAGGGGGTGTACTCACTTCTGTGATATACTGAATGCATTTTAAATCACAATATGATAAAATCAGTTAAAACAGCTCTCCGTGTAGAATTAAAAGTATGTCTGGGTAACAGCTGAAATTGTGGATCAGGAAACAACAAATGTAGGAATTCTGGACTAAACCGGACCACCATGTATGTTGAATTACTAAAAAGAAAATCAGCTCCTGTGCTTTTTTTTTTGCTGCCTTGGCTTTTTACATAAAGAAGAATGAAAACAATACCACGCCTTATTCAAAACACCAACTAAATTATCTAATCAAAAATGCTGGAGGGATGGGGCTGTAACTTTTCAAAAACAAATGAAACTGGGCTTTGTGTTTTTATAATGAGATTCTAGTAAGCGTTTTTGTGGATTGGGATATATTTTAGTCTCCCATCATTCACCCATTAACTTATTCCAGCTCACAATCAGGGCTTGAAAAAAGTTTTTTGGACTCCAGCTCCCAGTAAATTTTCCATTTCTGCTTAAGACTAACTTACCAATTCCCCTTCATGCACTCATTCCACTTTTTTTTCTTTTTAAAGGTAGCTCTCTTAAAGTTAATTTATGTAGTCCAGAGTGTTGCCGTTAAGTGAGACAGTTGCCTGAAGTGGAGGGATGTTGGAGGTAGCAAATTTGCCAGTTGTCCCTTGCCCCACTCCAGGATGGCCCCAGCAGCTATTTGGAGGAGGAGGAGGAGGCAGCTCTGCTACTCATGAACAAAGACAAGAGGAAGAGTGTGGAAAAGGGAAGGAGGAACTGCCTGCAGGCATCAGCAGCATCAGCCCTAGAAGAGGAAGAAGAGGAGCTACATAGCACACAGCAGTAACTAGAGGCTCTCACTATACATAGAGCTAGCTGGGACTTCAGATGTTGACAATGATGGTTATACCTGTGCCTCTTCCTTCTCCTTCTCTCAGGGAGGAGCTCATCACTATGGAAGACCATCCCCACCTTATGCTCCTCCTTTTCTTCTCATTGGTAGGCAAAAATTTTCTCTTGTAGGGAGGAGAGAGTAGCTTTGTGGTGCTGTGTGCATTAGTGTGCACCTTCTCACACACATAACAAGGTGGAGCTACATGATGGAGGGTGGCAGCTTGCTTCCTGCCTTATGCATTGGGAGTGTTTGAGTCATACCAGAGTGCATGAAAACATATAACTGGCAATCAACATAAAGCAATGAATGAAACAATGGACAATTAAGGGTGATTGTTTTCTCCAACCTTGTATGTGATTCTTCTCTGTGTACACACCCTCCTTCTTGTCACCAAACTGGAGCGCTGTTCTTTGACAGGCGGGGCTTTGAAGAACGATAGAAGCTTCCACAGCCTTAGAGGGAAGTTATCCTGGCCTAATCCAGGTGATATGCCAAAAACTCCCTTATCAATGTTGTGAAAGAAAGAGAGAGAGAGAGAGAGAGAGAGAGAGAGAGAGAGAGAGAGAGAGAGAGAACTTGAGATGCAAGCAGGTAATATTATGGAACAACTTGAATAAGAGAACTTCAAAGGGAAACGCCAATTGCTGGAATGTAACATATCAGTTTGTTAAGTTCCATCCACTGCACCTGAATCAAGAAAACTGTTTATAATTCTGCTACAATAATTCCATTACAATTACGTTAGTTTATTGATGCAAAATGATTGTGTCAGCATCAGTACTGCTTTGCAGATATTTCAAGCAAGAGTAGCAGTGCTGGTCTGTTGCAAAAAATATGAGAAAGCGGAAGAAAGAGAGACCGCTCTTTCAGAGATTTCAGCCCACTTCACCTGATAAAGCTGGCTGCAGCTGATGAAAGCCAAAAGCCAAATAAGGTGCCAGAAGAGCCTACTGTTTTTGCTTTGCAAATATTCACTGTATCTAGTGATACGTACTTTAGCTTTAATATAATTGTATCAGTTTGTACTTTTTGCACTTCATTTTCCACTGATTTTACTACTTACGATTCCCGCCTCTACAACCATGTGAATATATAACTGCAAACCTAGAATAATAACTATGCATCTAATGAAATAAATTGCAATCCATGAAAGCTCATATCATAATCGTGGTACCATAATATTCACACAATTATTTATCATTCTTTCAAATGTTGTATTCTCTTCAGGTTTGTCTTTTTATAAGCAAGTGCCAAATATAGTCCTGAATTTTTAACACTGTTTAGAATACAGAAGCAACTTTAATCCTCATGTACCAGAACTGAAAGGTGTAATCTTCCAGTGTCAAACAGAACTAGACCTGTAAAATAGGCATTCTGCAGCAGTATCACTTGAATGGTGATAAAATATTCCCGGCAACTTATTACATACAAGCAAAAAACAGAACAAAAATGACTAAATCTATTGCTGTTTGCCACTGTGTGCACCTCCCAGGCCCTCCATGGGCAGGGGGTGTCAAAGGGGCCTGTGGGGTTCAACATGAAGACAGAACACTAATTTGAGTACTAATGGAAAACACTTTATTAAAGACTTCATGCACAACACTCAATTCATCTCTACCCTTTCTCCCTATTCCTTGACTGAGTCCCTTCCAGATGCTCTAGAGTGGTTCCTTCATCCTCCAGGTCAGGAGACAGCTCAATACAGTGGGCCCTCGACTTACGAACTTAATCCATTCCGGAAGTCCGTTCATAACCCGAAAAGTTCATAACTCAGATCAGCATTTCCCACCAGAATGCATTGAAAACCATTTAATCCGTTCCGGCTGCTTTTGGTTCTTAAGTCGAGGGACAGTTCGCAAGTCGATTCATTAGTTCCCATAAGAACTAATGCAAAGCTGCTTAATCTGTTCCTACCACTAGGGGCAGATTTTTTCTTTTTTCTTTTCCCTTTCCCCCCTTTTTTTGTTCGTAACTCGATTCCACGTTCGCAAGTAGGGTCCATAGTTTCTTATGAGATTGGGTTCGTAACCCGAAACATTCGCAACTAGAGCCGTTTGTAAGTCGAGGGCACACTGTAGTCCCCTCTCTGGGGGCCCAGATAGTTCTCTTAATCCCTGGGTAGTATTCATAGTCTCTGCCTGTCTTATCCACCACCACAGATATCAAGGTTGATGTCTCCTCACTGTAACTTGCCTCTGCCAAGGTCCACTAATGAACTTTTACAACATGCTTGATCTGGCACAACCTCTGGAACTGTGTTAGTGTCACCAGCACCATAACTGGGTTGGCACTGGGTACATCAAGGCCCTTTGACTTGCGGATCCTCTTGCTCAACATGGAATGTGCCACAGCCCCCCCCCCATGCACTGCCACTCTAGTTTGTGAGTGGCTGTGAGGTTTGCGTAGGTGGTCTGTGCCTGGAACTTGGGGCTCCCTGGACTGGGGATTGGAGAGCCACTCATAAGCCTCACTCCATTCTTCTGATGTCTCATTGCCACTGTTGTCTGTCTCCTAGGGCAAGTCCATCTCTCCCTTCTGTAACCCTTCTAGAACATTCCCTTGCTCTCCCTTTCCTCTCCCTCTCAGGTTCAGCTGTGTCCCCATAGGGCAGACCTCAGACTTCATGCGTACAGAGTCAGCACGGTCTCCTTCTGATCCCGGGGTGCAGAACATCCAAGGATATAGCCTGCCAGGTTGAGCTGTGTTCCTTGCATTAATGTTGCCAGCTCCCCAACAGCTTTCTTAGGGGCTGAATAAGTCGTGGAAGTCAGCTCAAAAGCTATAACTCTAGCTGCCAATTTACACACTGACATCGTTTTGACAATCCCAATGGAAGAATAGATCGACACCACAGAGTTATAGCAGCCTGATGACATTTGAATTGCCATGTTTGTATCCTAAGGAATCCTGGGATTTGTCAGGTTAGAATTTTCCCATACAGAAGCCTAGTGCCTTCCCCTGAATTACAGAAGAGCACTCCAACTGCTTCACTAAACCACAGAGTCTAGGATTCCACAGTGTAGAATGGAACTTAAACTGGCATTAAGGTGCTAAGACTGTGTAGTGTAGGCACACTCTCATCAATTGGGGCAAAAAAGAGAGAGAGTCCAATGCCTTTTTTTGGTTTAACAATGCAGAGAAGCAGACATCACATACAGTGCTGCCTCACAACACGATGTTAATTCGTTCCGCGAAAAACGCTGTCTTGCAAAAAAATCTATTTAATGCGTTCCAATGGAAAAAAATTCATCTTGCGAAAATCGGCCATAGAAAACATCGTCTTGCGGAACGCGGTTCCCCATTGGAATGCATTGAAATCTATTTAATCCGTTCCAATGGCGGAAAATTGTTGTCTTGCAAAAATTGTCCATAGAAAACATCGTCTTGTGAAGTGCAACAGCGATCGCAAAAACCAATTGTCTTGCAGATTAATCATCCTGTGAGGCAATCATCTTGCAAGGCACCACTGTATTCTGGTTGTCAACTGGCTTTCCTTATGTGAAGAGACAATAGAATTCTCAGTGGATTCAGGAAACAGAAGAACTGGTTTTGGGTTGCTGTACCTTGTTGTTGTTATAGGTGTTTTACCTGCTTTAACCTGACTGTTTTAATATTGTTACATATTTAATTTTTAAAAACTCAATAACTTACTATGTTTTTAAGTTGGCTTGGTTTTTAATTAGTGAGCTGCCTTGGATCAAAGGCAAGAAAAATGAAATAAATAAACATTATACATAAAACCTAATACTCTATACCTAACCACGACCCTAACATAATTCTAACCCTAAATATATCAGAATTTTCATAAGGACAGAAAATATGCACTTAAAAAAATTATTCTGGTGCATTTGGGTCAAACAGCCTGATGGCATTTTAGCTCTCAGAACCCCTACATGTTCATGCAAATAAAGGATTTCCACTATTTTAGAATGATTTTTTCCCTAGCTTTTCTTCCTTTGACTGTTCACTACCTCTGCAAACAGGATTTCTAATCTAATTTTCTGTAACCAGGTGCACCTCAGCTTACGCTGAAAAAGATGCATGTCTTTGTATGGGGAGGAGTGGAGAGAGGAACTCCTCAGGTTTCCTAGACCAGTGGTTTCCCAACCTTGGGAAACCCAGGTGCTCTTCGACTGCAACTCCCAGAAACCCTGACCAGCACAGCTGGTGATGAAGGCTCCTAGGAATTGCAGTCCAAGAACACCTGGGTTATCCAAGGTTGGAAACCACTGCTTTAGACCATTCTTTATCTGCTCTGACCTGTGCTGACCTTCCTTCAACCTTAGATTGCCATTCCTAGGTTGCTGATGTCACTTACTTCGTTTACACACCATTCTCTTGTCTCTCCATGAAGGAGACATCTTCCTTCTGTTCTCTAGAGATGAAAGGATGAACCATGTCATCTACTAGAACAAGGACCTGCATCACTCTTCTTCCCTCATGTGCACTTCTCTAATAAACACAAGCTTTCTTGGGCTGGAACTATATGTTGGTAATACTGTAATCCACAGCAAAACGTTTTACTGCAAGTTAACTGTAAACAGGCACAAACCTGCTTGCAACACACTTCCTGTCTTAATGCAGTTTCTCAGATTAAAGCAACCTATTTCCTTATCCCTTGTTGAGGAGGCTCTAGTTATTAATGGTGCTAGGGCTGGGACAACAGCCGAGAGTCTGGCTCAAAAACTGTGAGGATCTGATGGCCAAGATGGAGGGGAAGAGCCTGGCATCATCAAAGCACGAACTGCTACAACCAGGATCATAGGCAGCAAATTTTGCAGTGTGGAGCCTGAGTGGGAAGAAAGTCTGTGCTACTGCACTCCCCCTCCATCTTACGGAAAGAAGAGACCCCTGGGAGTCTGCCCCTAACCCTAAGTCTCCTTGCCATCCTGGGGAGCTACACAAGTCTTGCTACTGTTTTTATAACTGCAGTTTGGGGGCCAATTTTTAAACTGCAGTAGGCTTTATGTCACGTACAGTGACAGGAGTCACTGAGAATCTCACTGGTCTTTTTCGGAGTTTGTAGTTCTGGTCTTATTTTCAAGTGTGGATGTCTTTTATTTAGGTGCAATCAGGTACAGTACTCATTTCAAATTCCAGAGGGTTGAACCAAGAGTTAATATTGTTCCTATATTACTACTTGCTTACTCTCTTTTAATAGTTTTTAAGGCAGTATTCCTGTGCACAGCTACCTGGGAGTAAGCGGCATTGGATTCAAAGGGATCTATATGGAGGCACACATACTGTATATGATGGGGACCTCTATGGAAAGACACATATATCACTGTACTGTTAAGTGCTCCTCTATAGCCAAGCCTACAGGCTTTGGGTAGCACAAGGAAAAGTGGGAAGAAATGGAAGTCAATCTGGTTTCTAAGCAGTATAGCACAGATGACAGTACGTACTGGCCTGCTTCTTTTTATATACCAAATATAGAAATATTCTCCATAGTATTTTAAGTCAGACTTTAAATTTAGATTCTAATAAGAAACATCTGTGCTGTGCTATAAAAATGTGGGGTCTTTACTTTGCTAAACCTCTGAGGGAGATATTTTTAAGGATACAGAAATAAATTACATTTCTTCTCTCTGATGCTTATTTTGAAAAAGCCCAGTTTTTCAGAGAAGGGGCCTCCTCAGGGTCAACAACACAATGACGGATACCAGTGAATCATGTTCATTGGGAAACATAAGGCTTTAATGTAGGAAATACAAGTATAGTTGCATTATAGTGAAAAATTGTACAGGGACAGCTATACAATTCTGGAGCTTGCACCAGGAACCTCAGGTCTAATACTGATTATGCACTGTCAACCAGTCAGAATCCTTTCACACTCAACAGTCCTGCAACCCGTTCAAGCTATTGAATTCTTGAGCAAGTGTCAGATGTTGGTTTGGAAATGGAGGGGGATGAACAAGCTGAACCTAAATCTAGGCAAGGCAGAGATGCTGTAGGAAAGGAAACCAGCTGTTCTGTCTTGAGAGATATGGACTGTTTTGTAAGAGGTTGCATTTCCCCACATGACAATGTTTGTAATTCTGGGGACATTCCAGACTTGGCACCATTTGCAGCAATCCAGTTAGTAGTGCCAGTGGCAACAGCCAGGAGTGCCAGGAGTAGCAATTTAATTCTAGGGTGCCAGCTGTGATCTTTTTGAGGCAAATAAAACTAGCCTTGATAAACTATGCACTATTTACATCCAAACTAGACTACTGTAAGGGAGCTTTAGGTGGCACATGTTACTGTCACTCATGGCCAGATGTTACACCAGTCTTGTGCAATCTTCATTTGGTGCTGATCTTCGAAAGCCATAAACACATTTAGGCCAAATTATTTGAAGGATCAGTTTTTTTAAAGCACAAGTAAAAACTGGCATGCCTTTTAAAACAATCAGATTGGTGGGCACTAAGGATAAAAACTTCTTCGTATTGGCTCCTACCTGTTGGGATTCCTTGCCAAGGGATGTATGGTTGCCTCTTCCACTGAATTCAAAATGGCTATTATAACCTAATAGTCTCAAATGGCTCTTGACAGATGTTTCAACATGTAATTACTTTATTGTTATTTCACTGATACGGCTTTGGAATTGCAGTCCAAGAACATGTGAATATCAGGTGAATTATATTTTAATGTGGATGTGGAAAACTTCTACTGGGATAATCTACCACCGCCACCGCCAGCAGTCCTCAATGGACCAGATGACTTCAGGGGCTCAGCCACATCTTTTGATATCAATGGGTCCCTGATCAGAAGGCCAGCTGAGATTATCCCAGTCAAGACCTCTTTTGGAGGCTGGCTTTACCCGTTTTGCCTCACTGGGGTAGGTAAGGGTAGGCTAAAGCCAATTAAATGGCACATTAAAGGAGTACTCTCCAGACCATAATGTTCTTTCATTACTTCACCCACCCCTGTCCTTGTCAGTTCTTGAAAGGGTGAGGTGTAGGCCGGTGGTTCTTAACCTTGGGTTACTCAGGTGTTTTTGGACTGCAACTCCTAGAAGCCTTCACCACCAGCTGTGCTGGTCGGGGTTTCTGGGAGTTGCAGTTCAAAAACACCTGAGTAACCCAAGGTTAAGAACCACTGGTGTAGGCAACGTGAGAAATAACAATGGGATTCCTATTCCCATGGCAGTGAGAGGGTTTTTGGGGATTTGGCTTTTTAAAAAAAGGTTTTCTATTAGGAATTTGGTTGTTCCTTTTCTTGGGAGAAATTTAGCTCAACAACCTTCCCTTGGGCCACACAGTCTAGCACTTATTGTAGTAAAATGTGATAGTTCATGTGAAGAGAGTAGTACTCATAGTTATCAGCTTGAGTTACAACCGGGAGGGGAGGGAAGCAAAACCAAGTTCCTTGCATGAAACCTCCATGCTTGCTTCTCGAAAGGTAGTTGGGAAAGACGAGAAAAATTTCAACAAAGAGACCCAAAACTGAAATAAAGGGATGTTTCAATAACAGAGGGAAAACTCTACCAATTGAATGAGTGGCAAGTAGTAAAAACAACTGGCTCTCAAGTGTTCAGGGAGGCAAGACTGCAGTTTTCCCAATATCCCCTCCCAAGCTTGCATGCAAAAACCTCAGGTCCCATCTTGACTTGCAGTTCTCAAAGCAGTCTCTTGGTAGTCTTTGTCAAGATATCTGCTGTCATCTCAGCAGTAGGACAGTAGATCATCTGGATGATTCTTTTCTCGAGCTGCGACTACATTGGCAAGCTGAACTGAAGTAATTCAGCTTGATTTGCAACATGTTTTATTCTTTTGTTTGAATTAAAAGTGATCTAGTGCTAAACTAAATTAAAAAAAACTTTGGGGCAACTAAGGAGAAAGATTGTGGGGGTGGGTGTTCCTGCTGTTCAGACATCACACCAGCTTAGTACATCACCAGAATACCACCCACAGTCACACCTCTAGTCTTCCTGGAGAACAAAACAACTGATCACAAGGGGGAGGTCCATTCAAATAGTTCTGTTATAAATAAAAGAAGACTCACCCTGAGATGGACAGGAAAAAAAACTCCATGTTGGAAGCAAAAAGGGCCAGATTAATTCAAATTGTCCTTTGCATCATGTGATCAGTTAAAAGGGGCAAATTAATCCATTTTACAACCACAGCAAATCCAAAAAAGTATTGGACTGTGTAGTTGTAGACTGAGTCAGGTCACACACCAGGTGATCCTATGCACCAGTGTGTTTGGTGTGCATGGATTCATCTTCTCACTTTGTGACAATCTTAGTTGTCTTCCATCATCTGGATTGACATCTCTTTATTCCAAAATCCTTTGACAGCATCTTCAATTATATCACTCCACTGTATATACTCTGATTCTGTGGAAGACCAAGCTACACCCTATGACTAGCCCATAAGATAGGTTAATTACCATAAAACAGGAGCCCAGTGATGAACATACAGACTGTACTATTTTCTGCCCAGTCTGCCTCTGTGTGCTTACAAGCTTTGATTGCTGCTAGTTGGCAGTTTTAACTTGAAGTCCATAACTCTTTAAAATATCTAGCCACTCTTGTGGCAGCTATCCAGTCATATTCTGTTGATGAACTAATTTTTATCCCTAGTATTCCTACAGCAGTGGCTATATCAAGTCTGGTAGTGCTTGTTAGGTACAAAGGTTTCCCTATAGTTGTCCTGAACTTTCTGCTTGGCAGAGATTTACTCTCTTCTTTGACTTTCCAAAAACCTGTTGCCACAGGTTTTGCAGCAACATGGGCATCTTGGAGACCCGGTGTCTCCAAAGGTTCAATAATATTTTGTCTCTGGATGAGCCATCTACCTCCCTTTCAATCTGAATGCCCAAATAGTATGTTGCATCTGTAATTTTTTTACTTCCACTTTGTTAAGATGACATACCTTTGCTTTGTGTTCCTGATCTCTTTGAGTTGCAATAAGTAGGTCATAAACGTAGGTGAGAATAAAGGTCAAGTGCCCATTTCTGCTTAAGGTGCTAGTTTGCCTCACCTTGCTTGAAGCCTTTCTGCTGCAGTGTCTTGCTGTTTCTCATTCCATGATCCAGTAGCTTGCTTCAGCCTATACAGGCCATTTTTTAGTTTTCACACAAAATCAGAATGTTTTATGAAGCCTGCCAGCTACTCCAAATAGAGCTCCTCTCTAATCTCTCCATGTAGGAATATAGACATCTAGGTCCTTGATTTGCATTTGTTTGGAGACTACCACATTCAGGAGCATTCTTTCAGAACTGTGCTTAACAACAGGAGCAAAGGTTTGATCAAAGTCTTCACTTGTAGAAGCCCCTTGTGAAGAAGCCCCTTGGCTACTAGTTTTGACTTGTCATGTTCTACTTCAGCATCTACACTCTGCTTCGCCTTGAAGACCCACTTGTGCCCCCTGGTAGTAATTTGGACAGGGCCCATGTCTCATTCTTGTATAGTGCCTCTGTCTCTCCCATTGCAGCTTCTCTCCCACTGGCAGCTTCAGCTACTGACCTCTTCCTAGGCTGCTGCCTCATTATACATTAATAATAACTTTGCAATGTAAGTTAGGCAAGGAGATAGCACACCTCTATTGGACTGCCATGAGTTTCTCATGGCTGACTTTGGAACTTGTTATGGCATTGGTGCACCACTCCGTACAGAGTTAGTGTACTTCAGCTTTCTAAGTGAAAGCAGTTTACGCACATACAGTTTTGCACTAAAGCCACCCCTACCATAGTTTGATACTGTTGTGCTGAATGGTCCCACCTGTTAAAATTATTAGACCCATATGGATCAGAACCATATATTCCTACTCTTTGAAAATATTAAGATGTAACCCATGTAACTAATAGGGATGTGCCATCTGGATTTTTGGACTCCAAACCATCAAGTCAATTCTGACCGCCTGAAAGTATTATTATTATTATTGATTCCTTCCAGGGTTTTCTAGGTAGAGACTATTCAGATGTGGTTTACCAGACCTTTCTTCTGGGGGCACACTGGCCTATGAGGTGAATCAGAATTATATCAGCATGGCAATTTGAGTCATAAAGCCAGATAGAACAAAAAGCTGACTCATGTTTTAAGAATGCTTGTGCCTGGCAATAAAGATAAATAAACAAACTGATGGGAATACTCCATACTAATACATTCATGGGAGATGATGGAGGACATTCAAGGCCCAGTTTTTCCAGGCCTTAGACAAAAGCCAAGGCATCTGTTATCAAAACAAATAGTACTGGCAGCTTTGACAACTAAAACAGACACAATAAAACAGGCTTTGAATTCCAGAGGCTCTTGTCCCAGTTAAGTTTTCTTGCTCAAATGAAGACCTCAATGTTCCTTCAGCTGTTCATAGAATTCTCTTATATATACAGCAGCTTCTTCCTACTTGTTCTGTAAGCGTCATTACCATATACGTACAGGGAACAAAGAACAGGGACTGGCCAATATATTGTCTTTGCAGGCATTCCAGAAACTCCTAACTGGCCATATAGGATGGAATTCTGGGCTAGACAGAACTTTGGTTCTATTCAGTAAGTTGATTTTTATATTATATTCTTACAGTGTAACTAGGAGACAATCCAGAAATAACATGAATACAGATTTGTTCTGACTACTGAAATTAATTGGAAAGCACTTTTAGGTTATGCTGCCAGTGCTGTTTGGTTGACAGCAATTTTCCCTCTAATGTTCAGCCCTGCTGGGCAGGGCTTCACCTCTTGCAATCGTGACTCTGCTCCCCCACATTCCATGTTGTGACTGGAACCCCAAAGGGGCTGGAAACAATTACTGCGGGTGCATGGAGGAGGAGAAGCTCTGTGTGGAGGATTAAAAAGGCAGAGCCACGTGTGCTCTCACTGCCTCACACCTTAGAGGGAACCTTGTTTGACAGGACCCACCAGCAGTTATTTAAAGCAAACTCCTCCTACTGAATCCAACATGATCCCCAAATTCTCATCTATGATGCTCTCTTAAACTATAATCTTATGTTTTTTTTGGGGGGGGGATTTCCTTTAAATTTAGACAAAATAACAAAAAATGTGTTTTCAGAGAGATGGGGCATGCATTTTATTTTCTTTGGGAGCTTCCCTTCTGTTGTAGTTTATACAATTTATATGCCACTTTAGGCCTCAAGCTGGCCAACAATAAAACCAGCCTGATAAAAACACAATAGGAAAAAAACCAAATACATTAAAACACAACACATGCTTACATGACTAACTGCATGCATTGCAAGATGGTGTTCAAGCATCAGCAGGTTTTGGACCACCTCTCTAATAGCAGCATGCTCAGCTACCTGAAGATGCAGCATGTGGGCACTTCTACTAACAACAAAAGCACTGGGGAGGGAGAGCAAGTGGCTTCCTTACTGTAAACAGGGATGTTGGCAAGTCTTTGGGTTCAAGTCCAAGGTACTGTGTCCCAAGCCCAACTCCCTATTAAAACCAAGCTTTTTTATCCAGAAAAAAAGGGAGGGAGTGGATGAGTTCCAAGTTGCGTCTGAGTAATTGAAAAAAAAAAACCAAGTCAAGGCAATAATGCAACTTAAGTCTGACTTGACAGGGAGTCGCATGACCCCACCACTGATATTAAAGGGTAAGAGTAATCAGAGAGCAGAGGTTGAGCCATCAGCTCAGGGATGTAGTGAGGTAGATGGGTGTATAGCAAGAGGGGGGAGGCAGCCAATGCCAGACCCACATCTTAAGAATAAGTTCCAGGCTACCTTGGTGGACCTTGGAGGGGAAAAGGCCTTCTGTAAACAAAAACGTCAGGATTACTCATTGTCTAGGGGAGATGATAGCCTTGGATCACCAGCCATTCTCTCTGGTGGAGAACACTGGTTTCTGTAGGTTTGTGGCAGAACTGGCACCCTATGACCAATTACCATCCCAAACAACCCTTAGTCACATGGAGGTGTCAAATTTATATTGGGATGTCAGACAACTGGTACAGTAATAGCTGTCCACAGCACTACTACATTTTACAAGTAATATCTGTAACAGCCAGGGTATAAAATATGCCTCTCTTCCCCCTGAGAGGTACAGGCATCAAGGATAGGCCTATACACAAGGGCAAGGTACAAGTGGACGTTGTTGGATGTGGCTTTGATAGAGGGCAGCTACACAGGTCACAATATCCAAGAGGCTCTGAATGATGCAGAAGGGGAGTCTAGCTACAGGAAGGCAAAGTTTGTTATCACAGACAATGGGGCAAACATGGTGGCAGCACTGTAGACTGGGAAGATGAAAGGGGTGCTGTGTATGGCCCACACTCTCAATCTAGCAGTTCAGGATGATTTACAGGGTATGGAAGACACATGTATACCTAATATAATGGAGTGGGCCAGAAAGGACATTATCACCAAAGTGTTCAGGACAGTGAGCTGAATTCCCAATCTGAATTCTGCATCTGAACTTTGCTGCTAATGCACATCCTTATATATTTTCTGAATGAAAAAAGCACACTTATAATAACTGACTTCTGTTGGTTTGAGCACCTCTCCCTCTTCACTGTAAAATTATTCCCGTAGCTAAAATAAATACAACCATCTACTTATGCACTGGAACATTTAATTATATTTATCCTTCAGCATTCCAGCACTTCTTACTTCAAGTGTGGCCCTGCCCAAAGGTGGTTTTGCAATACTCCAGTATCTTCTAATGTATTCAGAATAATAAACTCATTCTTCACCTCAACTACCAGTGAACTGAAGGGCTAGAAGAGCATAACAGCCACTGTCAGTCATGGTAACAAAGTCGTTGTGTTGGACCCAAGTCCAAGGACCAGAACGCCCTTCAACAGAAGCAGCTAGTGTTTCTCCTTTTTATCCCTTTTCTCCTGCCCTGCCTTATCCATCCTAAGGAAATGTTACAGGATGTGGGAAAGCCAAACCATTTTCTTATAGGGGGAGGTCTGTACCTAAGTATTCATGTCTTCTTTCCATTCCCTCAATGGACCACACAATCTGGCTTGTTCTTAATTTTAAGAAAGGACATAAAATCTCCCATGTTGCTCCAAATAAAAAACACATCACTCCCATAGAGGTGGGCTCAGACATGCATGTGTTTTTCGCAATATAACCTCTGAAGTTTTCTGCAAGGCCAATTAATTTTGGCTGTGGACCCACCCTACAGAAACAGAGCAAATCCCAGTGTAATCATTTATCTATGTAATTGGAACTACAGCCATATAACACTATATATGGCTGTAATTCCAATTCTTTCAGTGCCCCCATATCTTCCCCTTCTATTTGCCAGGAGGTGATGGGACCAGTGGCCATGATCTTAGTTTTTTTGATGTTCAACTTCAGACCATTTTTGCGCTCTCCTCTTTCACCCTCATTAAGAGGTTCTTTAATTCCTCACTTTCTCCCATCAGAGTGGTATCATCTGCATATCGGAGGTTGTTGATATTGCTTCCAGCAATCTTAATTCCGGTTTGGGATTCCTCCAGTCCTGCCTTTCGCATGATGTATTCTGCATATAAGTTAAATAAGCAGGGAGACAATATACAGCCTTGTTGTACTACTTTCCCAATTTTGAACCAATCAGTTGTTGTATATCCAGTTCCAACTATTGCTTCCTGTCCCACATATAGATTTCTCAGGAGGTAGATAAGGTGGTCAGGCAATCCCATTTCTTTAAGAACTCGCTATAGTTTGCTGTGGTCGACACAGTCAAAGGCTTTTGCATAGTCAATGAAGCAGAAGTAGATGTTTTTCTTGAACTCTCTGGCTTTCTCCATAATTCAGCGCATGTTAGCAATTTGGTCTGCCCCTTCGAAATCCAGCTTGTACTTCTGGGAGTTCTCGGTCCACATACTGCCGAAGCCTACCTTGTAGGATTCTGAGCATAACCTTGCTAGCGTGTGAAATGAGTGCAATTGTACGATAGTTGGAGCATTCTTTGGCACTGTCCCTCTCATTTTTGTTCTTTATCATGTCCATCTTTGCACAAAAGGTTCATTTAATATCTCCAATTTTCTTGAACAGATCTCTAGTTTTTCCCTTTCTATTATTTTCCTCTATTTCATTGCATTGTTCATTTAAGAAGGCCCTCTTGTCTCTCCTTGCTATTCTTTGGAAGTCTGCATTCAATTTTCTGTAACTTTCCCTATTGCCCTTGTATTTTGTTTCCCTTCTCTACTCGGCTATTTGTAAGGCCTTGTGGGACAGCCACTTTGCTTTCTTGCATTTCCTTTGCTTTGGGATGGTTTTTGCTGCTGCCTCCTGTACAATGTTACGAGCCTCCGTCCATTGTTCTTCAGGCACTCTGTCCACCAAATTGAGTTCCTTAAATCTGTTCTTCACTTCCACTGTGTATTCATAAGGGATTTGGTTTAGATTATACCTGAGTAGCCCAGTGTTTTTCTTACTTTCTTCAGTTTAAGTTTGAGTTTTGCTATAAGGAGCTGCTGATCAGAGCCACAATGAGCTCCAGGTCTTGTTTTTGCTGACTGTGTAGAGCTTCTCCATCTTTGGCTGCAGAGAATATAATCAATCTGATTTCGGTATTGCCCATCTGGTGATGTGTAGAGTTGCCTCTTGTGTTGTTGGAAAAGAGTGTTTGTGATGACCAGCTTGTTCTCTTGACAAAACTCTATTTGCCCTGCTTCGTTTTGAACTCCAAGGTCAAACTTTCCTGTTGTTCCTTTTATCTCCTGACTCCCTACTTTAGCATTCCAGTCCCCTATAATGACAAGAACATCTTTCTTTGGTGTCAGTTCTAGAAGGTGTTAAGTCTTCATAGAATTGGTCAATTTCAGCCTCTTCAGCATCGGTGGTTGGTACATAAATTTGGATTACAGTGATGTTGAAAGGTCTGCCTTGGATTCGTATTGACATCATTCTATCATTTTTGAGATTGCATCCCTGTACAGCTTTTCCCACTCTTTTGTTAACTATGAGGGCTACTCCATTTCTTCTATGGGATTCTTGCCCACAATAGTAGATATGGTAAGAAAAACAGTGGTGCCTTGCTTAACGGGCACCCCCTTTAACAACGAATCCGCATAGCGATGAAGATTTTGCTATCGCAAAAGTGATCGCATTGCGATGTTTTAAATAGAAAAAAATTGCTTTGCGATGTTCGGTACCCTGTTTCGCTTACCAATCATCGCATAGCGATGATTTCCCAACAGCTGATCGGCGGTTCCAAAATGGCTGTCGGGTTAAAAAAATGGCCACCCACTGTGTTTTCGCCCGGATTCCTCACTTACCGGTCAGCGAAAATAGCGGCCGTATGCAGGATTTTCGTTTAAAGGTGAGTTTTAAGCCCACAGGAACGCATTGAAGGGGTTTCAATGCATTCCTATGGGCTTTTTAAAACCGCATAGCGACGAAATCGCTTTGCAGCGATTTTTGCTGCACGGATTATTGTCGCTATGCGGGGCACCACTGTATGGTAATTCTTACTTATCTGGGAGTAAATCTTGCTGAATTCAATTGTACTGATTTCTGAGCTGAAATAGAGTTGTGCTGCTAAATCTCTTTAAATCAATGGATTTAAATTATGTATGCAAGTTAGCCCTCCTAATCCTCTGGTTATACACCTGTCAGATCCACATGAAGTATCTCTGTAACAAACCCTCACCAATGATGAGATATTCACCTTTCTGTTTTATAGGCGTTAAGGGCTGAATCCTATAGAGTTATTTCTTTTATAGCGGGAAATCCTAGGACCATTCATTTTAGGTCTCTTGAGAACAGATGGGGCCTTGAGACTTTCTGTACTGCCTCTGAATAAGATAAAACATCAATAACAAAGCAGACAAAAATGTTGTGGCACCTTCAAGGCTAATTGCTACAGTTGAACATGAGCTTTCGTGGATGAAGCCCATTTCCTCAGACATAAAAAGGGAGACTATGTATTTTTATTTTTTTGGTATTTTTTTCTTCGGCAGGAACAGATTAATCGGTTTTCAATGCATTCCTATGGGAAATGGAGCTTCTACTTACAAACGTTTCAACTAACGAACATATTCTGGGACAGATTAAGTTCGTAAGCAGAGGTTCCACTGTAGTTGCATAAATCTGTATACGAAAATATATAGACTCGATCCATGAAAGCTCACACTAAACTATTTAGTCTTTAACATTTGACATTTGTCCTTGGGGAGGGGGATGGTATCCTTGCAGTGACTAACACATCTGCTTCTTCAAAAACTGTATGAATAAGGAAGCGAGCGCAACAGGACCACTGGGAAACTTCAAGAGCACTTTTATAACGCCGTGGAAAAGGCGTCCACGCAATAAATGGCTCTCTCTCCCCAGCGCTTCCGTCCCCGCTTTCTATACGTGATTGTATTCGTGACGATGACTCTCCCCATTCTGTTAACTTGTCAAGCCTTCAAAGAGGAAAGCCGGAAAGTCTAGGCGAGGCCCCGCCCTCAGCAACAGGAGCAGCTGTTATTACCGTCGAGGCTCGCGCGCACAGATTTCGGCCTCCCGTCCCGTCCCATCAACTAGGGAAGGAAAGGGAAAGGCGGCGCGCACCCCCGGGCGCGCGGGTCTATTTGCATCGGCGCTCGCTCGCGTAAGCGCGCGCCTTTTCAACGCCGAGCCGGGCTACTTCCCGTTCAGGCTACTACAGAGAAGCCGTAAAACGCACGCGCGCACCTTACCTCCCTTGATCCCTCCCACCCCAACTGACGCCTGGGTGTGTCCTTCCCTCCCCCTCCCACTCCAAGCCCTCGTGGGGAGAGGAGGCCGGCCACCGAGACGCCGTCACGCATGCGCGCGCAAGTCGTCCGCCCTCCCCCTCCCCTCCGCCCATCCTTTCTCGTTTTTCCCCTTCGGTAAAGGCGGCTGCTCCGCTCCCTTTTCCCTTCCCTTCCCCCCTTTCGCCCTGTCCCGTCCCTCGCCGCTTCCTTCCTCCTGTCTGTGCCATGGATGGGTAAGTAGGACTCGACCTCGTCCGGCCGTTTTGGGCACGGGCAGATTTCCTCTCGCCTGTTGAGGAGGAGTGCGTGGGGGAGCCAGCCGCCCCTTCTCGCGGCGCTCTCTCCCCCCCCCTCCCCGGTCGCCGTCCCTCCCCCTCTCCCCCCCCCCCACGGAGCCACCCCGCGCCTCTCCTCAGCCGGCGGCTTCTCTGTGGCTTTGTCACACAGAACGACACACCATGTCTGGGGCTGTGGCGGGGGACGAGGAGGGTAAGGGCTCGCTTAGGGTGGGGAGGAGGGAGGGAGGGGGGGCGGGAGAAGTGGAGGAAGGAAGGAAGCCGGCCAGGTGCCCCACTGAGGCGGAGAGGTGAGCGCTTGGGGGGGGGAGCACATTATACGTAGGTGGGGCAGCCGCCCCGGTGCTGCGGCCGGGGAAGTCGTGCAGCTCAAGGGGCTCCAGCCGGGAGGTGGGGCGCCTCAGCCTCCCCGCCTCGGTTTTCTCCCCCACAGCCCCTCCCCGAACCCTGTTTTCTTGGCCTCCCCGCCTGCCTTTCTCGGCTCCCCTTCCTGGGTGGGTGTGGAAAAGAGGGGTCATGCGGAGTTGGCCGTCGGAGCCGCCTCCTGGGCAGGGGGAAGGCGAAGGAAAGAAAAAAAACAACAACAACCAAGCCTTTCCCCCTGCCTTCTCCTTCCTGGGGGAGGGAGGAAGAGGAGGAGGAAGGCGAGGGGGAAGAGAGGGCTTAACTTTTCCCTCAGGCACGGCTCGGCCCTCCGCTCTCAGCCAGCCTGGGGAAAACTTCTGGCGTGTGATTTGCGCTGGGATCGGAACCACGCCGGCGCTGCTGGGCTTTTCGGTCCTCTCCGTGTTTTCCTCGGTGGCCTTTGTGTCCGGAAGGAAGGAGATGGGAGGCGGGGGGGGGGGAAGGGCGAGCCAGCCTAAAGAGCCACATACTCCATCCCCACCCTGCTTTCTCTTCCTCTTGGGTTACGACAATAAAAGCCGGCTGGCTGCCTCGAAACCTATCGGACGGGGCTTCCACCCCTTCCTTTTTCTGGTCTCCACCCCCTCTGCCCTGATTCCCCATCCTAGGGCCACCGCTTGTCAGGTGTGGCTGCGAGACTGAAGTGCTGTTGAGAAGAGGGGGGGCAATGAAGTAGGAAAAATAGGGGGAGGGAGAAGTATGATGATTTCCTAACCGGTACGGATGGCGGAATCGGGTGTGCGCATGATGAGGAAGGGGCGGGGACGGCGGGGGTTCTGCGAGCCGAAAGAAGCTGCTTCTGGGAGGGAATTTGGAGGCAGGGGAGGGAATGGTGATCTTGAAGATGGGAGGCTCTCCCGAGGAACAGCCGGGTGCTCGTCGGAGCGCATCGTGGCTTTTTAGCCTCCGTGGAAGAACCAGGAAATAAAGGGAGCGCCTCCTGAAGTTAAAGGTGGCGGATGCGTTTTAAGAAAATACTTTCGAAATCACGGCATCATTCGAGTTTTTGAAAAGTTGTTTTTCCCTTTAAGAGAACCGTAGCCTCCTGTCTGGCATGGTGTAGTAGGTAGGGTTGAACAATAACTGGAGAAGCTTACCACGGTAATCTTGACTTTGAACTGATGAAGTCCATTAACTAATTAATTGGAACTCTTGTCTCCCAAGGCTGTGAAACCAGACCCGGTGTTTCGCAGTAGCAGAGTTGGCCTTGAAATGTTTAAATCAGCTGATGATGCCTACTTAAACGTTTCATATTACTTTTTTTTGCCATCTTGATAGCTTGTAGTGTAAGTAGACAGTTTCCCCTATACAGTAGTGATGAAAAAGCCAAGGTAATTGTTTTAATTTCCATATTGTTTAGTGTCTCAAATGTTAGGTCTTCTGAATGTGATTGTTTTCTACCATTACTGTATGTAGATCAGCATAAAGCAAGAATGTAGAGTTTTGGACTGACTTGTCGAGAAAGATCAGCAAGACAGTAGAACTCAGTGGAACTTCTTGATTTTATTTACCAACTCATTTGCCTTATGATTTTTGGCCATATTTTATTTGCTGTTTAAACCTGTGGGCACTGTGAGGCTTCAATAGTGAAAAAGAAAACTGATAGTGAAATCAGTACTGTAATTCCTGAATTGAGTTCATGCACTATGATTTTATGACATAACAGCTGTATTTTATGTTACAAAAATGTTTTAATGTCTGTATTTAATTTAAGCCTATACCATGAGAAGGTACAGTGTTCTCACATATAAATGAATGCTAAATCTTATGCATTTTATGTAAACTATTGCCCCCAAAATGATATCATTCTTTGTCTGAAAGAACACAGGTTTCTTTATCAACTGAATGTTATTGATCTTTTAATTAAAATATTGTTATAAGAAGTAGAAAGTGAATTGATATCTAAAATATTGTTTCAGTAATAAAACAAGGAAACTGAAATTTACAACATTTCTTATTTTAATTCTAGAAGCCAATATTCTGTTTCATTAAATAAGTGATTACATTTGTGCTGACCTTTTATTTAGTATGAGGTGAATTTACTGCACTATCCTGTGCATGTCTGTTCATGTTGACATGTCATTGAATTCAGTGGAGCTTGTTCCTAGGAGACTGAATTTTGGATTGTAGCCTTTATCTCTTGACATAAAGAGCCCAATTGAGTTCAGTTGAGATTATTTCTGAAGAATGCAAGTAAGATTGTACTCAAACTCAAACGTGAATATAAATGGAGCTCTGAAGTGTACACAAATGAGGATTTTGTTATATAGCAGTTCTTAAAGAAATACCATGAGCATCTAAATGACATTATATTCATTTAATGTTTAATAATAATAATAGTGTGCTGTCAATTCTGACTTATGGTGAATCTTTTCAGGGTTTCCTAGGTAGAGAGTACTAAAAATGGCTTACCATTCCCTTATTCTGGCGACATCCTGGGACTGTGCAGCTTTCCCAAGGCCACACTCCATATTAAATCAATTTCATTAATGTCAACTTACAACTTATACTTCAGGAAACTAGTCTTTCCTACCTTACTATGAGTGTTTGAACATAGCATCATGTCAGAAGTATGGAGCTTTTGAATGTAATCTAGCTATGCTATTAATACCATGTTAACATGGTGCACATTGTTGATGATGCATTGTGTAACATCTTCAAGAAAATATGTGATATTTTGTGTAATGTGGCACCTCATCTTTTCAGCTGAGTATTTAATATTGGTATGCCAAATACTGTTTTTCCACTGGTCTGCATTTCTTTGTTTTTCTTTGATATTGTTCAGATATTTTTCTGTAAATATGTGATGCACTTCAGGCAGTGAGGGCAGGGATTCTTAAGCTTCCAGCATTTGTTGGGAAGTTAATATTTCTGATGTTTTAGAACATGTACATCTTCTTTGAGACGAATTATATGTCCCTTATGCTTGTGGAGGAGATAATAGAAAATAAAATTATATTTTAGGTTTGAAACTTAGTACTATTTGTTTTCCTTAAGATTTCCACTTATAAAATATGGATAGTAGATGACTACCTCGTGTTGTTCAATATATTTTCAAAGTACATCAGGCATGCATTACACTGAACAATATATTTTCACCTTTGTGTTTGCATATGCATTTCAGCATGTTGTAGGTACATACCCTTTCTGCTTAAGATAAATGTCCAAGAGCTTGATTGTCCACTGTAATTAGCTGTAATTTTGAGAGGATAGGGTCTTGAGTAAAAGTTTCTCAACTTTGGCTCCTCTGCTCTTAAAATGAAAGTGTAGTAACCTCCTGAGGAATCCTGTGAGGATGAACTAATGTTGTTATAATGTGCCCTCACCTCTCACTTGTGGTGATCTTATCAGTGAGAGACCTCCAGGATGTCTTATTATTCACAGCCTTGCTCGGCTCTTGCAAACGCAAGCATGTTGCTTCCTTTATGAAGTCAATGCACATTGTTTTTGATCTTCCAGTTTACCTGTCTTCAAATTTCCCAGCATTATTGTTTTTTCTAGCAAGTGTTTTTTTTTTCTCTTGAGGCACCCAAAGTATGTCAGCTTCAGTTCTTCCATTTTTACCTCTAGAGAGAGTTTAGGCTTGATTTGATCTAGAATTCACTTGTTTGTCCTTCCGGCAATCCAAGGTGTATGCATAGCTTAACTCAGCAATATATTTTGAATGATCGTTATTTATCCTGTTGGCTTTCTTCACTGTCCACTTCCACATCTGTATGTACACTTGGAAATACAACTGTGTTGATAATCTTGGCCTTGGTCTTCAGTGACATATTTTATACTTGATTATCTTCTCTACTTCCTTCATAGCTGCCCTCCTACATTTCAGTGTTCTTCTGATTTCTTAGCTACAGTTTCCATTTGGTTTGATGGCTCAGTAAAAGATACAAAATCTTTAACCATTTCAGTTTCTTTAAAATTGTGCTCAAACCTTGCCATTGCACTTTCTGAGAAATGGCTCCTAAAACAACTTATGGCTTGGGTTTGTGTTTCTCAGATAATTTGAAGGAGAAATCCCACCACCCTTTTTTGAAAAAGCTCTTCTGTCAAATTCTCTCGCAAGCTTAGAAAGGCTGGTTATGAAAACTACAGAAATCTTAGGAAGTTTTAGACACTTTAATAAATTACAGTGGTGAATTATTATCATTGTATTGTATTAAAGGACTAAGATTTACTATGATCTATGTACTGTTTTTTTTTAAAAAAAAAAATCCTGCAGCAGGCTCACAACCTAATGGATATGATATGAAAGGGGGGAAAGAATGGGGAGGGAATAGTAAAACAAGGAAATCCATGTACCAGTATTTAAGTTAAAATAATAGTTGACATGGTAGAAGGGGCTTAGCAATGTTTGTCAGCTAGGTGAAGGTTTAAATTGAGTGACTGGGGATTTTATGAGAAATACATTTAAATGTGTGACCTTGGTGCAGGGGTGAGCCCTTCATTCTGTTTTGCTGTTCCTGCTCCCCAACTCCCAAGCCCATCCTCCAAAAGCATCATGAAAAAATGGTATTGCTCTTTTTGGTTATCTCTAAGAGATGCAGTTCACCTTTTCGGTAGATTTTCATGCAATTTAATACTGAAAAAGTACCAATTTTTCAATGTGTGGTCATTGTAGGGTTCCAGGGCAGAAAATTAAGTATTATGGCACTTGTTACAGGTGTCTTCTGCTTTCAGCCCATTGTAATTTCCTTCCGTCTAAAGGGCCAGTTTATGGTGGCTTTGCTGTACACTCTGAAAATTAAGTAAGCTGAAGTTGCATAACAGTACAGGATATTGGTTAAAAGGTACTGATGTCTGTCAGGAAAATAGTATGTAATTTAAAATTTTGACTTTATTTATTTATTTATTAGATTTATACCCCACATCATGTGGCAGCCGGGCCACTCTGGGGGGCTAACAACAGCAACAAGACAAACAACACAATATTAAAACACAATAAGAATAAAATAATACAAACATTCAACAGATACAATAACTAGTTGTTGTTTAGTCGTTAAGTCGTGTCCGACTCTTTGTGAGGCCATGGACACAGGCCCTCCTGTCTTCCACTGCCTCCTGGAGTTTGGTCAAATTCATGCTGGTAGCTTTGATGACACTGTCCAACCATCTCGTCCTCTGTCGTCCCCTTCTCCGCTTGCCTTCAGGGTCTTTTCCAGGGAGTCTTTTCTAGGGAGTCTTCTCTTCTCATGAGATAACAATAACCAGTAGGATAAATTAAAACAGATGGCTATAAAGATGGTAGAAAGAATGATGAAAGGATTGCAAAAAGGATGATAAAAGGGAAGCAGAGATATCAGCAACTTAATGCTCAGGGAAAGCCTGATGGAAGAGCCAAGTTTTCAATGCTTGTTTAAACCCTTCCAACGAGGGTGCCAGGCGTATCTCCATGGGCAGATTGTTCCACAGGCCGGGGGGGGGGGGACGCTGAGAAGGGCTGGCTTCTTGTTCTTTCCCTCCGGGCCTCCTTCGGGGTCAAGGCCCTCAACCACCCTGCCTGTGAAGAATGGATATTATGGACATATCTGGCTGGGAGCAGGTGTTCTGCTAGATACCGCGGTCCTAAACCATTTAGGGCTTTGAATGTTATAATCATAACCTTGAAGTCCATGCGGAAATGAACAGGTAGTCAATGAAGGGTGGCCAGAATGGTGGAGATGTGCTGAAAATTCTTCACCCCAGTTATTAATCTGGCTGCCAAATTCTGAACCAGTTGTAGTCTCGGCATCAACCTCAAGGGTAGCCGCATGTAGAGAGCACTGCAGTAGTCTATTCTTGAGATTACAAGTGCATGAATCAAAGTCGTGAATGACCCTGCCTCTAGATAGAGATGCAGCTGGGCAATCCTCCAAAGATGGAAAGTGGGTGCCTAGTCACCTGAGTTTTCATGGTGAGATCAGGGTCCAGACAGAGGCCCAAGCTGCAAACCTCATTCTTTGTGGGAAGAGTCACTCCCCCAAAGGAGAGGGAGTTTCCCAACCCACTGACGCCAGGGCTGCCCATGCGCAAGATTTCCGTCTTGTCCGGATTCAACCTCAGTCTGTTTGCCCTCATCCACTCCAGAATGGCCCCCAAGCAGTGTTCAAGGGATGGAACAGCATCCACTGCAGTTGGAGAAAAGGAGAGGTAGAGCTGGGTGTCATCAGCGTACTGATGATATAGAGCCCCACAACTCTGGGTGACCTTATTCAGCGGCCTCATATAGATATTAAATAGCATTGGCGAGATGATTGACTCCTGCGGAACCCCACAATTGAGGATCCACGAGGTGGAAGTCATCTCACCAAACTGCACTCTCTGGGGACGGTCCCCTAAGAAGGAACAGAGCCATGCCAAAATGAGGCCACCGATCCCTAGCTCAGACAGCTGCCCCAGGAGGATACCATGGCTGTGCTTAGTTAAACTGGTTACAATAATTATGGTGACTGTTGATGACTTAATTATACACCAGTATAATTGTACATGATGTCAAGTCTCTAGAATTTTCTTTCTTTGATGAATACACAATTTATAATCATGAAAGTATGTGAAATATAAGTAAAAAAATTAAATTAAAATATTAAGGTAATTATACTATTTTTGACTAGAAGTGGACTAATTCAATAGTGTTATCTTGGCTATTTGCTAGATCTTTTGTACATGTGGTGGGGCATAAATTGCATGCACATAAGTGCTGCGTTTGTTGAATTTGTCCACAGAAAATTTGTCATGTATCCAAGTAACCTCATTTTATTTGATTATTCTTTGATCTTCCTACTTCACTTCAAAGTCTATTAAGTGACTTCCAGATGGTCCAGCTATAGTCTTGTCTTGGTGGAAGGCACTCTTCAGCATTCATCCATTTGGCAAGGTGTGCAGAAAATTTTTCATTAATGTTAGTCATTATGTGTGGGGGGGTGTTGGTGTCCATGAAGTGGCTGTGTTTGGTGCTGTATTATGTTATTGTTCATTATTTGCTAGCATTTCTCAACATACTTCTGAGGGGCAATGCCAAACTAATAATAGACTTTTCCGTGGGGTGGGTTTCAGGTAGCCAATAATGATCCTGCATGATCCATTAAGAGTTACATCCACTTGTTTGGCACACACTGATTTATGCTGCATGGCACTATCATGTTCTGCTGTGAAGTGGCACAGAAATAGAAATTTATGAAGACATTGTCCTTAGGGTTCCTTCTAGTACTGTACTGTGTTTCCCTGAAAATATGATAGGGTCTTATATTAATTTTTGCTCCGAAAAATGCATTAGGGCTTATTTTCAGGGGATGTTTTATTTTTATTTTCCATGTACAGTGGTGCCTCGCTTAACGAGCGCAGCGTATAACGAAGAATCCGTATAGCGATCCCTTTTTGGGGATCGCTATACGGAGCTGCCCCAATCGCCACACTCGCTTTGCGACGATTGGGGCGTCCGGCGGCCATTTTAGAGCCGCCGATCAGCTGTTCGGCGGGTCCAAAATGGCCGCCAGATGACCCGAAATGGCCCCCTGTCAGTGTTTTCGCGCCCTCCCCTTGCTTACCGAGGTCGCGAAAACGCTGCGGGGGGCCATTTCGGGTCATCCGCGGCCATTAAAATGGCTGCGGACGACCCGAAATGCCCCCCGCAGCATTTTCGCGACCTCGGTAAGCAAGGGGAGGGCGCGAAAACACTGACGGGGCCATTTCGGGTCATCCGGCGGCCATTTTGGAGCCGCCGAACAGCTGATCGGCGGCTCCAAAATGGCCGCCGGACCGCGAAAACATCGCTGGAGGGTTAAGTTTTGGTGCCTATTGGAACGCATTAAACTAAGTTTAATGCGTTCCAATAGGCTTTTCCTGCCCCGTACAGCGATGTTTTCGCATAGCGAAGGTTAATCCGGAATGGATTAACCTCGCTATGCGGGGCACCACTGTATATACATTTCTCAGAAAAAGTATTTCTTTTTATTTTTATGGTTTATTTGTGGACTCTAACATCTCTAGCTATAGGCCATTTGTGACCTGCCAAAGCAGCTCTGCTGACAAAGGTTTGCAGTGTTTGCTGCTCTTCCCTGGCTGTTCCCCTGTGACTGTTTTTTGTGTGAGTCATTATAGTGGCAACCCAGAATTGTAGAGGCTGGGCTGAGGCATCTCAGGTTTAAAAGCTGCAGTTTGCAATTGCAGATGAAAATCTTGATTTATCACAGCATGCCAGAAATTGTCAGTGAAACAGTTTTAATATGTCAAACTGGAAAAACCTGGTTCTTCCGAGTAATGCAATAATGACCTGCCTTGCTAGGTTAATAACACTTCTTCTCCATACCTCTGTCATAAAGGTGAACGTAAGTTGCACTTTTTTCTATGGCAGTATGGCTGTCTTAGAATAAAATCCTGGTTGAATAAAATGGGAAATGTCTGAACTCCTTTGCTGACTTGTTTCCTGCTTTTGCACCAGGAAGCTGCAGTTAACCCCACCTGCCCTTTATGTTCAAATAGAGAACACTGGCTAATTGCTTTTTTTTTTTAAAGACAGGATTGATTCTCAACATAAAGCATGGCTAAAAACTGAAAAGGAGTGTTTCTGAATGATGAGCTAGCAATTCCTCATCTTTCCAGTAAATCGTAAACATAATATCAAGAGAATCAGTTTTGTTCTCTTTGCTGTACATGTGGTAGGGACCTGAAGCTACTGTACTCACTGGTTTTCTGGCTGTGGTTGTAGTGAGATCTGACAGTTCTTAAATGAACCTGAAAGTACCCTGTTTCCCTGAAAATAAGCCCTAGTATGATTTTTCAGGATGCTCATAATATAAGCCCTACCCCCAAAATAAGCCCTAGTTAAGTGGTTGCTGTCCTCTGAAGATGCCGGCCACAGAGACTGGCAAAACGTCAGGAAGAACAACCTTCAGAACACGGCCAAAGAGCCCGAAAAACCCAGAACAACCAATATTTTTGTTGTCATTTATTTATTTGTTTGTTTGTTTGTTTGTATGTATGTATTTTATTTAAATTTATTATAATTTTTAAAACAATTTTTGGACAATTTAAATAAAATCATTTTTAAAATGATTTGTTGTGATTTAAATTGTGATTTACATCAATTTGATTTTTTATAACTGAAATTTTAAAAAATGATTTTTAAAAATTTAAATCAATTTGATTTTTTTAAGTATTAATTTTTATCCACCTTGTTTATCACTTTTCAGTTTTCTTAACTTACTATTGTTTATTTTCTTCATCTATTAGAATAGCAGCCATTGTGCCTAAAGGAATGATATACCAAAAGAGGCTGCGATAGAAAGTCATTTAACATCTGTGACGCCACGTCTGATGCAGCTTTGCCCACCTAATGTATTTTGTATTCTCAGCTTGGACCCAATAAAATGTATTGCTTAATAGCTTCAGTAGTGCTGTAATATAGTGGTTGTACTATGAATCTGTTGCAGCTCCATTTTGAGGCACATTTCTGACATAATAGTTAATTTATTATTAGTCAGAAATGTTGGCAAGTGTTACATCCAAATAACAGCACTTTCATATTTGCTGAAATCTTGTTGCAGTGCTACACAAAAGGCATAACTTTGGAGGTGATTTGTTTCAAGTTAAGAAATCTTTAGACATTTGCATGCAACAAGATAATATCTATAGAGTTCTTTTAACTTGAGGCAGTGTGCCTCCTAAAGTTATTTTTATGTGTAGTAACGCAACAGTATATCAGTCACTGCATCTTAGTTTTGAATTTGATTTTATCTACTCATTGATAATACAAGCAGCACTGACATATTTAAATATATAACACTAATTATTAAATTGATAAATTAATCAAGCCTGGCCAAAGGTGGTTGGTAACCTTAACAACAAAAGGGCAGTGAGGCTGTAAGGAAAATAACTCCAGTTATTATGAATCTATTTAAAATCTCCCATGCATACTTAACTTAGAAGATTTTGGAAGGTGGTCAGTTGAGTATTACTTTGTATCATTTCAGTTAAGCCTTATTCATTTAGTGTAACTGAAAAATGCTGCATTGATTGCATCACAAATTATGTGTTGAATGTATCACAGATGGTGTGATATTTTAGCAAAAAGTTCTTGTCCAGGAATCAGTATTGTGACAAGTATGTGCTAATGCAAACAGGAATAGCCACTAAGTATCCGTCCTACAATTGGATACAGCCCATCTTTTGCTTGATTGTTTGATTTGCCAGATTTATCTCTCATTCTGATGTAGGAAAAATTAGTAACTATGTTTTATATCAGCTACATGCAAAATATAAGAAAATTGTGTCTGTTTCTGCTTGCCAGGAACACACAAGTCCTCTCTAGAGTAAAAGGGAAGTTGGTTTCTCCCAAATGGGATCAGTAATGAGCAAAACAAAGGTGATGTCTAGGAACTTTGTTTTTTTGAAATTGCAAGGCAGCAATGTTCAAGGGTTGCAACTTTGGTTCCTCCCTTTATCCAGTTTGTTCTCCCAAAATCTTAACTTTTGAAGCCTCAAGTGTGGATGCTCCATATTAACAGAAGAGGCTGTGCCTTGTAGTCCTGTAGCCCCTGATGATAAAAAAATTACATGGTGGGATAGACTTGAATATTGGAGGGAGAGAAGTAATTAGCAGCTATATAAGCATTACATTATTTTAACACTAAGCTAACTTTCTCAGAAAAGAGTATAGTTATACCGTAATATTGGTTTAATGTTTCCTGTCTTTCAGACTCATTTGAATCTCTTTCTATAAGTGGGAGTGAATAACTAAGATTATATTTTATTCCTTAGAGATAAATGCATCTCTGGCTTGTCTTTATTTATTTTATTTTTTGGGTGGAGAAAATTCTAACTCAACAGAGCCACTCTGTTCCCTAAGGGTTTCTGTTTACTAAAAGGTGAGAGTGGGTGATACCTTTATTACACCACTAGAAAATTACCCACAAAAGCCAGCTTTCAATCCTTACTTGATAGCTTCTGATTGTAATTTTTTCAAGGTGTCAACCACTGTAACCTTTGAATTGCATACAAGGGCCCAACAGCTTTTGTTGTTGTTGTTGTTGTTTAATCTACTAGATCCTCACATAGATGTAATGTCACTGTATGACAATGGTATCTAGCATACAGGCAGGGCATGAAAAAAATATGGGAGAAACTGAATTCTTTTTTGTGACCTTACTGAACTTAAGGAGACATAGTCATAATACAGAAATAATTTGCTGTGGTATGTGAGTTCTATTTATTTCAACATAGATATTTCCCCCAAAGAAGTGGAAATTTAATGGAAAATACATTTGCTAGGGAAAAGAAAAATCTACCATGCTCATACTTGTATATGTGATTAAAGAACAAGAATCTTTCAGTGAACTTTGTGTAAAGTTACCGGTACTTGTTCTAATGAATCTCTTCTTTCCTCATGCTGTGTGTTACTAAACTGTTCCATTTGTTCTGCAAAAAAAACTCCATAACTCACTTCATTCTTCTGATATTTTTTCTTCCATTAGCTTTATTTACCACTTATTTACCACTATCTGTGCAATAATTACTTTTCTAACTTCTCCATTTTCTCCCATTTTTTCACACAGTGTTGTTACAGATCTTATAGCAGTCGGTTTAAAGGTAGGCATCTCTTTCTGTCCTTTCATATGCGCTGGTTACCATTTAAAATTATTTTTTAATAACACATTGATATTCATATGTACCATTTTTTGTGGCATCGCTCTGTTTGTTACACTTTCTTCCTAATGAAGTGGAGTCTTAACGACCTGTGTCCAAGTTCAAGGAGCCATGTGCTGATTCCATCTTTTTAGAAATATGCTTCTGAAACTTTTCACTTTATCACTGTGCAGATAATATTAATGCAGAAGAAAGTAAAACCATGCTTTTAAAGGTCAAATGACATGCAGTATAGCAGTCCTTGTAGTTCAGCATCAGTGGAGACCTCTAGCTATTGTGTGAATTTTAAGAACAGTGACATGAGAACCCTGCATCTTGTAAAATGATAGATATTTTGTAAGTAGTAGTCTTTCCGGATAATTTTGTTCATCATTTATGATGAGAGAAGTTTTACTGAAGCATAAGTGATGTTGAATACTGTCGAACAGTGGTAGTGTAGGCCAAATATCTGGAGGGCAGCTACCATTAGCTCCAGCCAGCATGGCTAGAGGGTGTTGTAATCCAGAGCATCTAGAGAATACCTGACCCTGCTATAGATGTTTCCTGGAGTATGATAGTTGAGTGTAACCATGAGATACTAATTCAATGAAAAGTGATGGTAGTAGTAGTCATCCTAGTAGTATGTGCTCTCGACTTATTTCTGTCTTAAGGCAACTGTATGAATTAATATCGGCCGACAGGTCTGTCATTAACACCCTGGCTAAGATTTTGCAGACTAAGGCCATGGCTTGCCTTATTGAGGGATTTCCCTTATGGAGAGTCTAAAAAGTAAGTTTCACTGAGTTGAGAAGGCATAGAATTGCAGTCACAAAAAACAAACTGCCTTTTCATTCAAAAAAGTGCACAAAAAGTTTTGTGGAAGGCAGCTAAACTGAAATGTTCATATAGACAGAAGAGAAGATGCTTAATTTGCAGTTCAACTTTCCCTCTTTTTTTAGAAGTAAAAACTGCTTTTAAGATTTAAAAGGCACCATATAAAACAATTCCTTTATCTGTCAGCTCTTGTAATTATAACATAATTGCAAGTAACATAATTGCAAGAGCTATATAAGGATTGAGTAGAATTTTCTTAAACTTAAGCTGGGCCATTAATGCAATGGTATCTTTAGTAAATATCTTGAATACTCATACAGTATTGTAATCAGTGTTCTACAATAATAAAATGGGAAGCATTCACATTTAAAAAATGGAAACATGACTTTCCAGGCAATAAACAGATACTTCTGTTTTCAAATAACTTAATCATATAATATCATATATGCAAATGTTATACAAAGATTAGTTGAAGAGTTTTGCAACTCTTAATTGTCCAAAACAAAAAAAGGGTCTACCAAAGTGGTGATAAATATATTTCTTATTAGACTGATAACAGTTCACAATGTTTATTATTATGTATGCCTATGTGTAATAAAAATGGCACTATGAGTTTTTCATTTATTTGTAGGTGGGTCGTATGTGCTTAAAACAAATGTACAGTCACACATGCATCAAAATTTTGTACCAAGATAATCCAAATTCTGGAATCTGAGTAAAAAAAAAATCAGAGGCTTTTTAAAAAGTTTGAGTTTATCAAAGTTGGTGTTCCCACAGTTCACCTGCTGTTTCTTTCATTTTAGAACTTTGTAGTTTTATTTAAATAGTAGTTACAGACTTTATTATCTTATTTGATGAATTCATTTATATTAAGAATACATTTTAATCAAATACAGTGGTGCCTCGCTTGACAATGATAATCCATTTCAGCAAAATCGCCGTACAATGAAATTGTCGTCAAGCGAAAATAAAAAACCCATTAGAATGCATTAAAAAACGGTTAATACGTTCTAATGGGCGAAATACCTCACCGTCCAGCGAAGATCCTCCATAGGGCGGCCATTTTCTGGTGCCTGTAATGCGAGGAATCCATGATTAATATAGCGGGGAGCCATTTTACACAGTGGGGAGACATTTTGAAACCCAACAATCAGCTGTTTTCTGATTGTCGTTAAGTGAAAAATCGGTTCCCGAAGTAGGGGACTGATCATCGTCAAGCGGTTTTTCCTATTTAAACATCGTATTGCGATCGCAAAAACATTGTCGTGAAGTGATTTCGTTGTGGAGCGGGGTAATAGTTAAACGAGGCACCACTGTAATGAAATTTATAATCATAGGCTTAGATAGATTGGCCTCACACAAACAGTGACATTTATGGAGCTACTCATTCCACAGATAAAGTGTTAAGTCTTCAAGATGTTCTATCCTTATGAATTCTCTTCTACTTATTGTAACTTTGCCAGCTGAAAAAAAGTGAAACTATGTATTTTATATTATTCACATAATTTCAAATCAAAGGAGTTCAAATGGGCTGCCAGAAATCCCCACCAGGTCTAGTGAAAATAGGCAGGTAATGCAGATGCAGGAGAGGAATACTAAACATGGAATCATGCCATACGAATAAAACATCTTTTTTTAAAATTTGAAATTGTTTAAACTGTAAGGGCTGCCTTCAGTATACTTTACACTCTCACATTTTCTCATTTAGCTTTCTGTCAGATACTGTGCAATAATTAGCCATACAGTGGTGCCTCGCTTAATGATGATAATTGGTTCCCAAAAAATTGCTGCTGAGCGATTTCATCACTAAGCGAAACACGGTTTCCCATAGAAATGCATTGAAAACCGGATAATCCGTTCCAATGGGAACGGATTGACGTCCTTAAGCGAAAATCGCCATAGGAAACATCGCTAAGCGAAACATGGTTCCCCAATTGAAATGCATTGAAACCTCTTCAATGCATCTCAATGGGGGGAAGAATTACAACAAATTTAAAAAGAGTCGAAACAAAGTCAAATTAGTTTAACAAAGGTTTTATTAAGTGCACTTATGATTTCAAGCATTCTAAACATTTTTAAACATTTTAAAAACAGCCAATATGAGGCTGTCAAAACCATCGTTAAGCGAAACAGGGGGACCCAAACCGTCATTGCTATGCGAAGCATGGTCCCAAACATGGTTATGCGAAAATCGCCCATAGGAACCATTGTTAAACGGAGCGCAAGATCGCTCCGAAAAAGTCATCTCTAAGCGATTTCATTGTTAAACGAAGCAATCGCTAAGCGAGGCACCACTGTATTTCTGCTGAGGTAAAATTCCAAGTTCAGAACATTATTTGCACCCACTTATTGGTCCCTGTAGATGTCTGCTGTATTTTAAGTCTACACAGAATAGTTGTCAAGCAAAGTTGTTACTAGACTTTATGCTGGCACTCTCTTGCCTCTCTCCTTGCTTGCAAGTAGTAAAAAAAGGTATGTCTGGGCTTCCAACTACCACAGCATAGTGTTTGGAGTTCATGGTGAAGGAAACAGTACAGGAGTCAGTGGAGTAGAAGGCTTGTGATGCCCCTTTAGGAAAAAATTGTTGAGCACATTATGTAGAACCTGAGTCAAAACATACTGCAGATTTCTGAAAGCATGTTCTGTTTATTCCCTCCTCAATTCAGTGAAAAGAGAATTCTAAGATTATTCTAAGCTCTTTGTGATTGTGTTCTGATAAGAGCCTCTTGAGTTTCAAGTGTCCTGATTTTAGTATTCCTTGTATGTCTTATATAGATACTGTATGCATTCTTTCAATTATAGACGTCTTTTCCACTGGTTCTTTAATTACAGTCTTGGGTGCCTTTCATTAGATGCATAGTAGCTTGATACTGATCTAGTAGGGAGCTTCAATAATTGATACGTTAGACAATGGAACTAGCTGAATGCTAACCTTGCCAGTGAGAAAGCAGGAATGAAACAGATGGGCTCTCTCTGTTAAGCGAACAGCCTTGTTTCTAGGGAGATTGCTGCTCAACTTGTTGAACCAGTAGTAAAATGGGGTGTTTTTGTTGGTGGTGAAGCTTGTTGCTATCTCAATTAAGTAATTTGGCGTTATGAAATGTATGCTTTGTCTAAGTCCAGCTCACCCACAATACATAGCTTCTACAGTTTCCTCAGTCATTTTTGGTTACATTCTGTAGCCATCTTCCAATTTTAAAAAGGCTTCTGTTTGTAATGAATCTACATTTGTATTCTGAACTTCTTGTTAGGGCTTCAACCAATTTGTATCTGTATGACACATTTGTGAGTACGTTAGACAGAGTACGTTAGACAGAGAATGACTTGTCCAGGTCTTCATAAATAAGCATGACTTGTCTCCCACATTGAAATGCCACCTTCTGATGGCTGCATGACACAGATTTTGTTTCTACCAGACATATAGAAATCTAGATTTTGGCCATTATCCCTTAATTGGGAAATGTCAATGACAGAACAAATCAAACTGGTGTCTCTGCATTCCTTTTTTTTAAAAAAATTTTTGGGTAAACGTAATAAATGTAACATAAAGCTGATTTAGTTTGTTGAGCTGTAGCAAACTTCATTATAAAAGATTTGACAGTGTAAAATTATATAGATGCTAAGAGTAATAGTCAAGAATAATCATAGTAGGCTTCTCTCTTCATTCAGTTGTGCTTAAGGATGCATTTGGAAGGTTCCGTTCTTCCTTATAACAACCCTGGCTAAATTCTTGCTTTCAGGTTTAACAGTACCCTCCAAGAACATGTTATGTCATTTTGGATTCATTATTGTGTTCTCTGAGACATGTCTCACTTATGCTCTTTTATTGCATTGCATACTGCCTGCTGGACTGCAGAGGCTGAAAAAAAGATTTATGGCTTCCACATGGGGCTAAAGGAGTTGTTCTCAGCCTTTTTTTTTCCAACCATGGCAATAAACAGAATATGAAAGAAATATAGGCTGAATCCGAATTGTAGAAGTTACATAAAAATCTTATAAGGTGGTGTGTGAAGAATTATTTCCAGTCTGTGGCCCCCTTCAAATGTGTCAGAAGATCATATGCTCCTCACTGAGAATGGCTGGGCTAGAAGGTGGAGGTTTGAATCATCAGTGTGTGTGAGAAGGGACAGATGAGATCTCCTAGAGTGCATATAACTAGTGGAGTTAAATACATCTTGTTACTCATGCAGCCTTGGGCAAACTGCACAGTCCCAGAGCAATGCTAGAAGGAGATTTATGAATGGGTTCTAACTACTTACACCTAGAAAACGTATAAAGGGGTCAGTATAAATTGGATGTAATTTTACATTATATTAGACTAGGAATCTCATGGTGCCATGCAGTGTGCTATATAAAAGTAGAGCTGTAAAACATTGAGCTATTTGTGGGAAGAGTTGTTAGTCCATATAGTTGATTAAAGATATGAAACTGCTTTTTAACATAATTAGGTATTCTTTCCTCAAATATCTACCACCTTTCCACATATAATTTTAATACTGAGATTAAAGGAACTGAGCAGGCCATGATATTGAGCTATCTTCTGCTGTCTGTTCTGAGATACTGATATTTTCAGCAGATTGAAAGTTGCACATGTTGTCACTGTAATAGAACAGTATGGAGTATACAGACCAAATAAAGAGAAACCCTTGACCAGATGCAGCAGTCATCTTTTTGCATCCTAACATTCCGATTGGGAGGTTCTGGAGCAGGGTTTTTTGTGTATGTTTTAAATCATCGGGAGTGGAGGGGAGTCTTAATTCTCATTACACTGGATATGGATGTACATTTTTAGATTTTGGCTCATGTGTTGATTTTTCTGTTTCTCTTAAAATATGAAGCTGAGTGAGGTTAAATAGCAGATTTCATTCTGTGCTCCTGAACCTATCACATTGCACTGTTTCGGTTTATAGGACATAATGTTTCTGTTTTATGTCTTTTTTTGGAATGAGGGGGTTGGGATGTGTGAGTGTATCAGAGTGTGTTTAATCAAACTTTCATCTACACATTTTTGGTGAAAATGACTGAGAAGTCTTTCTAACTTGGTGTGGAATAGAAATATTGTAAAATATCATTACTGCTGGTGTGGCTGAAGCCCCTTAAAATTATCATTAGTCTTGTCGCTGCTTTTATTTGAAGACCACTGTAATCAGGAGTTATATAACAATCTGTTTCTTCTGTCTTTCATGTTGGCCAGACTTAATCAGACCAATTAAATTGATAATTAAAAGATTTGTATGTCAAAATTACCTGACAGTTGCCTAGCTAGTATTTCCAGTAAATCTTCATTCTAGCCTAGTAACAAAATTAGTTAATTTGTTGTGGTAAATGCTAAGCAAGACGACAGTAGGATCAAACACTCTTATTGTTTGAGAAAAAAGCTCAATAATCAATGATTTTTAAAATGTAAATTGATTTAAATTTAAATTTAAATTTTAAAAATGATTTTAAAAAATTTGTAAAAACTGATTTTCAAAAATTTAAATTGTGATTTGAATCAATTTTATTTAAATAAAATCCACCCTGGTTGACGGTGGTATTGATTCTCTCATGACTACCACCACTTCTAATGTTAACAGCTGGAGGATATACATTCTTCTTCGTGGTCTCTGTGAATGCACACGAATGGGTTAAACTGCGCCTGCGCAGGACTCTTCAGAATATTCTAGAGCTAATAAACTGGCTAATATAATGTTTACCTGTGTCGCGCATGCTCCTGCCGCCTGCGGTACCTCAGTTCCTTTTTGCTGCCGCTGCAATAGGACTTCTTCGCATTACTAGAGCTGTTAAGTCTTTGAAATCTTTGGCTTTGATCTCGAACTGTTTCCTGACTACGTATTATCTTCTCTGGATATTTTGACTCAGACTGACCTGGTTTTCGATTTTTTAAAAATTCGGCTGACAGTTTATCTTGTTTGACCCTTGGACTGTTTATGGATTCTGATTTGGATTGCAGATTGGACTTAAATCATTTTTATTCCTCGGCTTGATTTCTTGGTTGATCTGGACTTATTGGACGTTTCCCGTGAGCTGACTATCCCTTCCTTAGCCATCGTCACCTTTCCCGCCAAATTTTATGGCCTCTTTGGGCCCTTTCAAACGTTGTGTGTTGTGTGCTGGTAAAATCCCCTTTTCGGATGGATACGACTGCTGTTTGTTCTGTTTAGGGGAAAGGGATCAACCCAATTCCTGCCAGGAGTGCAAGAAATTAACTAAGCCCGCACTCAAACTCCACTTACGGCACTTCCGATCTTACCTTTGGGAGAAGTCGCTAACACCTTTGGGCCCGACAACCATGGAGTATGTAGTGTTTTTGGCACCTCCAACTCCTTGTCCTGATACCGCTGCTTTGTTGGCACCTGCTACTCCATCATCCAGGGCTTCTTCCAAAATCTCCAAACCAAAAAAGTCTTCGGTATTGGGGTTGGCATCAGTATTGAAAGTACCACCAGCCAAGAATCCTAAGAAGAAGAAGGAGACAGTTAAGCACAAGAAGGTCAAACACCCTTCTAAATCTGTGCAAACTAAGGAACTTTCTCCAGCTCAAGGCGCTTTGCCATCCCCTATCCTCAAGGAATCTTCCAGGGACATACATGACCCCAAGTCTTTCTCGGAGGAGGATGCCTTTATACAACAGTCAGGACCACAGGCTTTGATGTTGGTACCAAGCTTGTCTCCAACTCCCGGCCATTCTGAGGCAGATGTATTCTCCAGCCTGGCCTCGGCCCATTCAAGTCCTGTGTCCAGTGGGCAGGCAACGGTGATCGAGTTATCTAACTTGGAGGTTTCACCACAACAATCTCCTCCTCGTAAGTGGCTTGTGAAGCATTGGCATCTATCTCCATGCTGGCAGCTTTCTCAGCAGTGGGACGTAATAGTACTCCCACATACCGCTCAGCGTCATGCTTTTGCAGAACACCAGAAACCGCTTTACGTGGAGGTGGATCGGCATGGTGATCAACGCCGATACCGTGAGGACTACTTTTATCCCGCGTATGACACCAGTGAATTTATCAGATCCAGGAGGATTAGCTACATTTATGCTTCGCCATCGGAGTCTTCTCAGTCACCATCGCCACCTCGACATCAGCATCAAGCCTACATCCAGCTTGACCCGACAACCTCGAGGCATGCTACCAAACGTCTGCTCCCTCAAGACCAGAGTACACTTCACCCTCCAAAGTGTTCTCGGGACCCATCGGTACCGTCATCATCGGTATCATGCCCGAAGTCCTCGCATTCTCATTCATTTCAGCAGACAGTGCCTACGAAGACTACCCATCCACCTGAAACTCAGTCTTTCGCACCGGTCTCACGTACTACAGCCTCCATATCGAGGGTTCACCATCGTTCTCCTTCACACACACACCCGTATCTCCTGACAGAGAATCCAGGTGTTCATCACTATCCTCTATGCCAGAGCAGGACCAGCATTCGGAGGTTTCTAGAGAATTGTTGTGAAATTTAGCTACACCAGACTCTGATGTGGCTGATATCCATCCCCCATCATCTCCTGAAGATTTTACTCCATACTCAGTTAATTTTACAGATGGCCAAGTAAGTCATTGGAGCTTAGCACAGACCAACCTCCTCCACCCAAGCAAGACCTTGTATTTGATTACAGTGGGGTCTTGACTTGAGAACTTAATCCGTATTGGAAGGCGGTTCTCAAGTCAAAAAGTCTGTAAGTCAAGTCTCCATTGACCTACAGTGCATTGAAAACCGATTAATCCCGTAACAGGCCGTTTTTGTTCCATTTTGGTTTTTTTCTGGTCTGTAAGTCAAATCTCAGTCTGCAAGTCAAACCTAAATTTTGCGGCCAGAGAAGTCTGTAACTCAAAAAGTCTGTAAGTCAAGCCGTCTATAAGTCAAGGGTCCACTGTATTTAAATCAGGACAGATCCCCTCCTTTGAGTTTGGCTTTTATCCTGGCTGTGTTAGATCTTATTAAAGAGTCATGGAGCCATCCGTCCACATATCTACAAATGTCAAGATGTGTTGAGAATCATTATAGAATGCGTTGTGATGATAAGACCTTTCTCAGCAAACACCCTGCACCAAACTCTACCATTGTGTAGTCGAACCAATGAGGGCCAGAAATTGTTCCAAGGTCGCCCCTACTAATAGGGAGGGTTGTAAGCTGGATGTTTTAGTCCGTCACATGTACTCTCTAGCGTCATTCATTATGAGAGTCTAATTATCAGGCAGCAATGGGCGCCTACCAAAGACAATTGTGGAACAAGGTCCTGCTAGTTTTGCAAACTGCACCTGAAGATACTAGGCTGCAGCTCTCATTGTGCACCTGGAAGCAACAACACTGGCTAAGCAACGATTGGTGTCGTGTCATACAGCTGATGCTGCTTCCAAATCTCTGACATCGGCAATCGCTCTTAGGAGACTTGCGTGGCTGTGCTCTGCAAGCATCAATGATGACAGTGGGTTCCATATTGAGGAGCTTCCATTTGATGGCGCTGGGCTGTTCAATGAGAAAACTGTTGAGGTGATGGAGAATCTGCATAAGATCAGAAAAACGGCTAGATCTTATTATGTCCAGCAGCCCAAATACCAACGGCAACAATGGCATAAACCCATCACTTCTTACCATTCGTATCAACAATCATATCAACAGGCCTACCGTCAGTATAAACCTCCTCCAGAAAGATCTAATCCTCCTCCATCTTCCTCTGCCACTACCTCTTTCCGAGCTCAGGCTTTGGGTCAATGCCGTCACAATTTCCGTCTCCCTGCCAAAAAGGGCAAGCAATATCTTTGATTGTCTTCTACTGAATCTTTCTTTCAACCTATCCCACCTTCCTCATCTAGCCCCTTTTTTCGACAAGTGGTCCTCAATCACCAAGGACACTTGGGTGCTAGCCGTCATATGTTTTGGTTACCTGTTAGAGTTCTCAAATCTTCCTCTCGGTTATATCAAAATCACATCTCATTCATCTGCTCTAGAGGAAGAAGTCTCCATTCTTCTCCAGAAATATACTATTGAATTCATTTCTTCTCAGGAAGCACTGGACGGCTTCTATTCCTGATACTTCACAGTTCCCAAGAAGGATGGAGGTCTGCGGCCAATTCTAGATCTCAGGTGTCTGAATACTTACCTTCGTCCGAGACGTTTCAGAATGGTCACTTTAGAATCCATTGTCCCTCTTCTCTCTCCAGGTGATTGGTTTGTCATGATAGAGTTACAGGACACTTATTTTCATGCTTCCATACACGAGCACCATCGCAAATATCTCTGATTCGTGTTCAAGGGATCAGTGTATCAATTCTGCGCTCTGCCATTTAGGCTTGCCACCGCCCCAAGAACTTTTACCAAGTGTCTAGCTCCAGTAGCGGCCTATTTGTGTCTAAACAACATCATGGTCTTTCCATATATAGACGACTGGCTGATCGTAGCAGGCTTTTATGCCAAGGCACAAGAGGACACAACCTTTGCGTTACAAACTCTGGCAGATCTGGGACTTCAAGTCAACTTTACAAAGTCCCATCTTCAACTGTTTCAAGTCGTGGACTACATTGGCACAGTTTTGGACTCCAACAGATCGAGAGTCTCCCTCCCTACCGAGAGGATTATCAAGTTACGTTGTGCTATTCGCCCATTTCATCCGGGCGCCAAGGTGTCGGCCCATCACACACAACATCTCCTAGGTCTTATGACTTCCACCATGTCTGTTCTTCCTCATGCTCAGCTGAAGATGCATTCACTGCAAGCATGATATCTCTCTCAGTTCGACCCACTATGGCACAACCTTGCCAAACGTCTACGGATCACTCCAGAGTTATCTCACCAGCTAACGTGGTGGACATTCAGGCCGCATCTTATGATTAGTCGACCGTTCAGACCCGTTCAACTGACTGTTCAGATTACAACGGATGCAAGCACAACAGTATGGGGTGTGCATTGTGGCACTCACAAGATCCACACTATGTGGTCTGACTCAGAGAACCTGCTGCATATCAATCATCTAGAAATGGTAGCAGTAATCAAGGCCCTTCGCAGTTTCTATCCGCTGGTGGTTGATCGTGGAGTATAAGTGGCTACAGACAACATGACCACTCTGTACTACATAAAACAAGCAGGGAGGCACTCGTTGTTTCTCTGTTACTTAGCAATCCACCTATGGGAGTGGTGTTACGGTCACCACATTTTCCCCGTCGCCATCCATGTGGCAAAGGACAACGACGTGGCCGATTGCTTGAGCCGTCTGACCACTCAGATGCACGAATGGGTCCTCGACAACTCTGTGTTTGCCCAGATCTGCAGAAGATGGGGCACACCAGCTATCAACATCTTTGCCAATCAGTTCAACACGAAGTGTGATCAGTTTTGCTCTTGAGCAGGAAGAGGCATGGGCTCCTTGGGAGATGCCTTTATGGTGAAATGGGATGAGGTTCTTCTCTATCTCTTTCCTCCTATCCCACTAATTCAGAGGACAGCAGTCAGAATTTGACAGTTGCGGGCAGATGCCATCCTGGTGGATCCATGGTGGCCTCGGCAGCCATGGTTTACCACCCTCAAAAAAATTGCGACAGATTACCTGAGATTGCCCCCCCAACCATTGCTCCTGACTCAGGACGGAGGCAACGTCTGTCACCCAGATATAGAATCTCTCCACCTCACAGCTTGGAGGATTCCCCCACTATAAAAGAAGTGCTTGAACGGGTTAGGAAGTCTTCAACCAAATTTCTGTACTCTTATAAATGGTCAGTGTTTGCTAAGTTTGCTGAGACCATAGGTTTGGTCACTGTCCCAGTTTCTGTAAGGACCCTCCTTACTTTCCTTTGTTATTTGTTTGATATGAGTCTAGCACATTCCACACTTAAAGTTTATGTGTGCTGAAGGGACAGAACGGCATCCACTGAAGTAGGTGAAAAGGAGATGTAGAGCTGGGTGTCATCAGCATACTGATGCCACGAAGCCCCACACCTGATGACCCCACCCAGCGGCCTCATATAGATATTATAAGTTGCATACAAAGTTTTTAAAATGTCAGAGCCATATATATTTCAGGAAAATGTGTGTCCTAAGTCTTGAGTGATTTAATAATTCCTGCTCTGTGGTTGAAATGTCTGAGAGATTTTTAAAATTTTAGACAAGTTGATGAACCTCTGTGCTTCCTTAATGTTAGTTTCTTAGCTTTGAGTTCTGGGGCATCAGAGGTGACATCAGAAAGATTTAGGCTTTCTGTAATAAAACAGCTCTTAGAGAAAAACATCTTTACATTTTGAAATGATAGTTTTATCTCAATCCACTCTTGCTTTAACCCACATCTTACTTTATACTGCAATACACAATTTGTCTCGCCATGCCACATAGATAGGGCTGTTTATGCCCAGTTTTGCTAGAAAGCCCTGCTGTGGTTGCCTGCTTACTAAGAATCTCAGATGGTGGCTACTGGCAGCATAGTTCTGTCACATAAACTGGAAAGGGCAGGTAGATTAAATAGATGTGGATGGCTTGAACCCTTCAATATCTTTGTGAAAGTAGTAAGTTTTTGTCAAGTGGCTTCTCCAGTAATTTTGGATAATATTGTCTTGTATAATATCTTAAAACAGTTGTGACCACATCTAAGTTTTCATCCCATTTAGAGTCAATCTGTTGAATCAGTGGGGCTGACATAAATGTTGACTAAGGGCTTGCCTACATGGGCATATTTTGAATAAACTAATGTAGGCTAAGTAAGATTGCTCAGAGTTGGGCAGAGTTCTGGTCCTTGCATGCGGATGGCACATGCGTCTCAAATGTCATATGCATTATACTATTTGGTATGGCTCCTTCCGCTGTCATTTTCCTATATTGTAAAGTGGCTTAAGAAGACAGGCACGTCACAATATTGGGAGAATAAACAGTTCCTCTTCTTTGTAGAGGGACAGAGAACATTTAAAAAACTGCATTGTATTAAGACAGTGCTGAGGTGCTGCATCACTTATAAACTTTTTTAAAAATTGAAAACTTCCTCCCAGAAGGAGGGGGAAACAAGGTTTTTTTTCCTTTTGTGTGTGTGTGACTTTCTTTAAACTTTGAGTTGAGAACCTACCCACAGCTGAATCTACTGCTGAGTATGGAGCAGAGGAAGTGTTTAATTTCCCAGTATCATGAAGTAGCTATCTTGGCAGCATAAGGCAATATGGCATACATAGGAAATAAAAATGGAGTGATCCTACTCCCATCGTTGTAGGCATCCTTCAGTCTCAAGAGACTA